>NC_139901.1:25418554-26618554 GCF_905171665.1 Trachurus trachurus | reverse complement strand
TGCTGCCTTTACATAACCTCCCAGTTCCCCTTTTGAATGGATACGTTTTTTTGGGATAACAGGATGGGCATCAGGTCCAGAGGAGGGTTAAAGGGATAGTTCAACATTTTTGAAAATTGGCCCATCGCCATGATCCCCCTAGTAATAGCAGTAGGTTCGTTACCTTTAATTGTTGGTCCAAGCTGCTTTTAGATCGGGGGAGAAGAATACCGAGCGGCGCAGCTACACTACGGAGGCTAATGGAATTTCTTGGTTTTGCTCATCAAACTCAGCAAATACACAACCAAAAAACTCAAAAACGCTGTGGTGGACAAGTTGTGACCTGCACATTTACCACGCTATGAGATAATAGCGGAAAGTTAAGAGAAGTGAAGCAAATACTCGGAACTACTTTCTTCAGTGAACCACTGGTCGGAGGGACACAGTGTGCGCACCTCAGCCAGTGCCGTAGTATACGGACGTATCTGCAGTAAACAGGCGCTTTTGAAATCACTCCGCCGAGCAGCCGTCTAGAGTGTAAAGTCCGACTTTGCCTCTAAAACAACTCCATCTCGCAACTTTCCGCTATTATCTCATAGCGTGGTGAATGTGCAGGTCACAACTTGTCCACCACAGCGTTTTTGAGTTTTTTGGTTGTGTATTTGCTGAGTTTGATGAGCAAAACCAAGAAATTCCATTAGCCTCCGTAGTGTAGCTGCGCCGCTCGATATTCTTCTCCCCCGATCTAAATGCAGCTTGGACCAACAATTAAAGGTAACGAACCTACTGCTATTACTAGGGGGATCATGGCGATGGGCCAATTTTCAAAAATGTTGAACTATCCCTTTAAGGTTATGAAATCAATCTTAAGGTCTACCCATAATCCTCATCTTCTTCCATGTTATGTCTGCAGCTTCTTTTTCATGCAGTGTTTACCTGGACCTGAATGGTGCGCCCTGTCCACACATTCTCAGCTCCATCAGACCGTTGTAATGTTGACCAGTAGATTTTCCACAGCAGGTCGTCTTCTATTGGAGCGTTTATTGACTGCACACATCTCCCGCTCAGAGCAGGTCATGGTGAAATCCTCAGGGCAGCTTATCGGTGATTGACCGGGTCATTCGCAGGGACAAGTGGACTCCCTGTGCTGTGATGCTCAATATCAGCCTGTATCAGTGCACTACAGTACGAAGCCGCAGCAGCAACGGGGAGACAATAAGTGCTTGTCCCAAGGCTTTTCACATGAGGTCACCGATTCAGATTGATGGCTGGGCAGATATGATTTTCTGTGTTTTATAGCCTTTTGATCTCTGAGGGAGTGTAGATTCATATTGATCCACCTGCAGTGCAGCTGGGTTTTTAGTCAAGAAGACAGGAAATATTTGTTATATTGTTTCATATCCTCTCTCTGCCTTTTTGCAATGATTTTCACTTAACAAACACATTCTTGGTAGCTTTATGCAACCTATTGTATAACTGACCTTGACTCTGACCTCTGCAGACATGCTCTGACACTGGTTTTCAGGATGTGTCCTGCTGACAATCACAAAGAGCATCAGAAATAATGTTGTTTTTTGTTTGTTGGGACAGTCCTGCTGGGATTCTGGTCTGAGGCATTTACTGACACGCTGTAAACATTCATACTCATCTGGTACCTATTTCTTCTCATATTTCCATTCGCTTCCTGCATTGCATTAAAAAAAAAAAGTTAACTCACAAGTAATCTGTCACTGTAAACACAGAACCTGTGTCAAACCCTGAAAATTGCTGGCGGCCCACGTGTGTTATAACTAAGGTGTGGGTGCAAATTGTGACGAGTGGAAAGAATGTTCATTATGGGCAGTTCACACACACACACACACATGCACCAGTTCACCACACGTATGGACATGCCAGTGCATGGCATGTAGGAACAATCCATCTACTCATTAAATCAGATTCCGTCGTGCTTAAATACGCACTTTCTCTCAGCTCTTCATCCCATAAAAAACAAATAATGGCCTGTCATGTGCGTTTGAATCAGAGACAGATGCCAGTTAGTGCTGCAGTAATTGCTCTTCTTTGCCTTTGACAGACTCTAATTCTGCTCACAGAGCCAGTGGGGTTTTTCACCCACACTCACCACTCAAGGCAACTTCACGTGAATTAAAAAGAGGCAACTACAGTAAAAAAAAAAAAAGGGTTTTCCATCTGGCCTGACCCACATGAGGACAACAGGCATAATGTGCATGAACAACAACAAGCGTGATGTGCATTTGGAAGCAGCGGGGGACTGCGTTTTTTTGTGTTTTTTTTAAGTGTAGTTGCTTATCTTTTTAACTGTGGCCTTAATTGCGGTTGGTGGATTTTATCTCCAGCGTTAGCCCCCTATCTCTGAGTATTATCTGATTTAATCGGCGCTAACTTCAGAGTGCAGAAACTTAAACAAAGATAATCACACTTGTTATGTAGGGGAGAATCTGAACTGGTGAGTCTCGTGAAAGCTGTTTTTCATCAAGGCAAATTGGGATGAAGAGCGCAGATAAAAAAAAAAAAAAAAAAAAGATCATCAGTGTGTGGTCATTTTCTGATGTGAGATGTGTTTAAATCAGGAGGCTTAAGAGTGGTGACAAAAGGCTGATGGATGGTGTGTAGATTAATTAATTCCTCGGTGTCCCTGCTGTTCACACAGTATAGCCTTTGTGCCGCTCTGGCCTTTCTATATCTCGCCTTGGGAAAACAGAAAAAGTCCATATTGTGCCAGGAGGTGTGAGTGAAAAGAGTCATGTGGAGACGACCTGTCAGACCGAACACATCTAACTATACCAATTAGGGAGTTAATGTGTAAATACGCACACGTATTAGTGCATGTTTGTGTATTGGCTGTCATTGTGTATGCGTAGCACAGTCCACTTGTTTTGGGTAAATATGCAGCATTTTCAGTGTTTGTGTGTTTGGACACTGACAGTGGTTGAATATTGATGAGAGGCCCCTCCACACCCCTTTCCCATGACTGCTGGGACTGGGTGGCACTGCAGTGTGCCACTGCATCTCAGCCAGAGAAAGAGCAGCACTGTGCTTGTGTTCAAATGCACACACACACAAAAAAAAAACTTAACCAAGAAAAGACAGCAACAGCCTGTGTTTAGGTCTAGTACTGTAGCTTTGCTAAGCACTGTAGCTCATGTTTCTTATGAGGACACACACTTCTTTGATTCAGGTTTAATACACATGGGTTCTTATGCACAGAAACAGGAATTCATCACATCTCCCTGCACCGCTCCTGTCTCAGCCTTACTATTTCATTCACTTCATGAATCACTCTATTGACCGTAAATGAGCATTTGCACAAGTGATTTAGGTGCAAATGTATTTTCTTTAAAGCCTCCGTGACCTTGATGAGGCAAATAAAGGAGCATTTACTCTTCTTTTGCGAGACATTGACAAAACATTAGGGCACTCGAAGCCCATATTTATTTGAACAAAGCATGTGAATAAACTCATGTGGTCATACAACATTGCAGCCGCCCCTCCCCTGCTGAAAAGCCGACCAATCGCAGGCTGCTCGGTGAGGCTTCCATTTGAAGCTTCAGTAGTATGGTAGTGTTGCCCAGCAACCAGAATCGGCACATTTTCTGGGAGGTCCTGAGTGGATGGCAGCAGCTGTAAGAGGGAAACAGAGAGAGCAAGAGGGAGAGAGGATCAGGAGAAGGGGACCGAGATAGGAGGAGAGAAGGTTCAGGATTTCACCGGTGGAAGGAGAGAAGGAGGAGGAGGAGGAGGAGGAGGAGGCAGAGCAGGAGGAGGAAGAAGAGGAGGATGGTCAGGCTGAAGCAGAAGCACGCTGAGAAGTGAGAGAAAGAAGCGACCCGGGGCTCTCGACTCAGGAGAAAGTTTGTGCTCACACACAGTGAGAGGAGGAGACAGGAGAGGAGGCCCTTTAATGATCCCTGTTGCGTCTGCGCTTGTTCAAACAGGGATGAGCGACTTTTGGAGGATTTCCTCTTCCTCGTCTCTCCGAGCTCCCACACATTCCATCACCTGTGCCTGCTGGAGCCGCGCAGAGCTACGGATGATGAAGCCATGATGTCTCAGAGGATCCTGTGGGCTGACGCACTGTGTGGAGGGACCGGCACAGAGGACAGACAGACCGACTGACCTGGATAGGAGCTAAAACGGAGCCCGAGCAGCCAATATAGAGCTTTTTTTTTTTCTTTTTTTTTTAGGAGGTGGATCCCAAGAATTAATACTGGAGTCCAGTTGAATCCTATCGAGGCTCTCTGACAGGGCCTGGCTCTCTGGGTTGGTGATGACTGAGACAGGTCCAGGAGTGATGTGGTCGTTCTGGGCGGGCTAAAACCACTCAGGCTGTTGTCCAGCAGCAGCGGCGGCGGTGGTGGTGGTGGTTGAGGCTGGAGCTCCAGAGTCGACATCCACGCGAAAAAAAAAAAAAAAAAGGGATTCACTGGCTGAAAAGAATGAGCAGCAGGGTCGTGTGCCGGTGGTGTCATGGTGCCTTTTAATGTTTAACTGGAATCCCACTGCTTCTCTGCCCTGTTGATCGCCTGAGCCGAGGATGTGGAAGTTCAAAGCGTTTTGCCTCGATTACTGGCACGTGCTGTGCTTGCATCCGCACAACAACTTTTACAAGAGGTAGGTTTTCTTAAAAATGGTGGCACCGTGCTGTCACGTTTAAGCTTCTACTCCTTCTTCGCTGTCAGTCGTCACAGAGCGCTGTCAGTTTGCTGAGGCTGCTTCCTGTGCTGGAGGCTCTTGTGTGTGTTTTTAAAACAGACTCTGGAATTAGTTCATCAAGCATGGCTGATGGATGGAGCAACTGTTGTGCTTTTTCGGCTCTGCACGCTGACATACTGCCTGACACACAGAGAGAAAGAGAGAGAGAGAGAGAGACATTACTCAGGGGTGCGTGAGCTGGCTGAGCCATTATCGATTTACTTAGAGAGAACCGGGTTACAGCTGTTATTTTGTAGAAGCACTTGGTTAAGTAACTTGGCGCTCCGAATGATCTTGTTTGTGTCGGTTGTCTGTTTAGCATTTGGCACTGCTGAAAACAACAAGATGAGCTGGCTCTGACTGAATTCATTCATCTCTGTCCCACTGGGAACCTTCTCCCTCATTCACCTTTCACCTACTGCATAATCTACGCCTGATTATCGAGCACGGCGCTGCGGCTCGCATCAAGTTTGGCATCTGGAAATCTATACTTTATGAATCCGTAATGCGTTTTGGGATTTGGTTTTCTTTTGACTTGCAACGCGTCGATCATGTTATCAGATATGATTTAGTGGCTTTTGGGGATGCTTCAAAAACTGTAAATCACAGCGTTGAATCAGGAAGGATGCAAGATGTGCCGTGTAACAGCTGGAGGATGGTTGGTTTCCTTTTCTTTGAGCGCAACATATCAGATGTTTTATTGAGTCTGACTTGTGTTTTTCACAGCTTCTAGGTATGTTAAAAAGGTGCACGCTCCTCTCACACGCTCACACTGTGTAAATTACTCACCCCATCCCCCTGCTGCTGTGTTAAGACCATAAAAAAAAGGAAGTCATGTGTTTTACTGCCTATCACGACACAGATATCTGATGCTCCACATTCCATACGCTCATCAAACTGAGATGCACATCGAGCTGGTTAGCACGCAACAACTATTATATCTGTTGAACATGCACAGAGAAGCACATAGGTGGATTATAAAAGTGCCTTAATGTTTGGGTGGTCTTCACTGTTGGCGTAATTTACCCTCTGTCTGATGCTCTGTAATCTCACATGTGTATATCAAGCTGCAATTTCAGCCTCGCAGGACTGTAGTTCTCCAGAATTGCTACTTTCCTCTTATACAACATAATTGAGAGACCAGTTTGGAGTTGTACAGACAAGAGCTGCAGTATTTTTGGTTCCATTATCTTCTCAGCTACACCAGAGAGACGAGATTTAACCGATTTGTGTTTGCAGAGGTTCCCCCCTGTGAGCAGCACACGCCACCTCCACGATGTGTGAAAAATCGCAGACACCTGCCTTCTGTCACAGCTCTATATGCTAATTCGGTCACATATACTATATATAAACATAGTTTGTCATAAGCATTAGCATTCAGAAGGAGAGGATACAGTATGTCCGTCATTCATTAATAATGCATCGCGGATTTAGCTGGCAGCTCCTCTTTGAACGTGGGCTTGAGGGAATCCCCCCCCAGCTGTAGGTGTTACCTCAGTGCCAAACCACTGTGGTAATAAAACCACTCCTTTAGTCTGATTTTTTTTTTTTTTTTCCCATCATTTAATTTTTTCATCATTTCCCAGCCTAGACTACAAAAGGTGTGCCTAGATAATTAACAATAATTGTTTTCTAACTCTTGCTAACAGCTGGTTTCAGGCTATGACTCAATGGCCTTTGGACATATTTAGGACTATTGTTGCTTTTTTTTCTTCTTTCCACACACTGTGAATAACTCATTGCGTGTCTAATCCAACCAAGTCACTGGAATATCTTGGTCATTTGGGTGTAACTCATTACATTACTGGCTTCTACTGTACAGTATATAACAAAATTCAGATTGTGTCCCAGGACTGAGGCTGTGTTGTTGAAGCAAGGTCGGTGTAGTAACTCGAAACAGCCTCTCCCAGCTGCTGAACTGGGCTTCACCCTCCCTCCTGCGTGGCCATCCCACTGAGAACAGTGTGATTGTTGGACGTGGGTCCAGGCATTACCATACACACACAGGGACTGAGAGCTTTTCTTGCTTCTCCCTATCTATCTCAATCACAATCTCACTCTCTCTCTCCCTCTCTCTATTTTTCTTTCGAAGTCGTTTTTACATAAATAAGCACACATCAAACACACATCATAGGCCCTGCCCATCAGCGCTGGGGAGCATGCATCATGGGAGCTCCAGATGAGTGAAAGATTGTATTGGACGGCACAAAAAGGAACAAAAAGGGAAGGGGTGTCTGCAGAGAGGAGAAAGAGGACTGGTGTGTGGTTCGTTGTGGGTGGAGAGCTTTTGTTAGGAAGAGGGGATGATTTTCTTCTGCTATACGTCCTGGGCCTTTACCTTACTTGGTCATCAGGCAGCTTGCTAGCAGCCCAACATAAACTGGGGCAGGGAGAACTTCGTAAAAAGGCACAAAGTAACTTTAGCAGCAAAAGAATGAACTTCTTTGTGGCTTTTCTATGGAAAGTGAAGGATGTGGGGTGTAATTTGTGGTTGAGAAGGGAGTGAGCACAGACTGTACTCCTTCTGGCTCTTTTTTAGGGGGGAGTTGCAGCAGTTTTGTGTTTTTGAAAACTTTTTTGAAACTTCCTTTTCGGGTGCCATGCGCATTTTTTTCGGGCATGTCTGATGCGTCCAGTGATGTCACTGCCGTGTGGAATGCGATGTGGAAGTACTGCATTTCCAGCCGAACTATAAGGTAGGAGACCATCTGGCATGAAGCAGTGTGGATGGCAGTGGCCTGCAGTATAAGTGGTGGTTGTCTGTCCGGCTGACCGCAGCAGCAGTCTGTGCAGATATTTCTGACGTCTGACTGATCAAATAACATTCCTGTCTATATGCTCAAGCCTGGTGGTTTCCTCTCCAGAGCCATGGAAATATATTATCACTGGTGCACTAGCTGAATGAGGCAAAACAGGCAATAATAAAGACATTTTCAAGGTCTTTCAGGGCAGTGTACTTTATCAAGGACATTGGTAATAAAGACTTAAGAATAATCTTTCCATTCTTTTTATCCTCTATAAGCCTTATTATCGTCTTATCTTTGTCTTCCCATGGACAACTGCAGCAGGAATGTCCTCTGACACAGTCTTTTAAATTCCTTTGTGAATGAACACAGGAGCTGTGACAGATAACAATTGTTGAAAGATCCTCTCTTTCCTCTATGTATTATTCCATGCAGAGACCATAGACCTGTTCGTTTTTGTCTCTGTACATTTGTTCGTGAACATTCAGCCTGTGATCTGCCAGAAAATTAATCTCCTGTACCCTTTTATAGAATCTGTCTCTTTTTAAACTGCTTTTTTTCCCTTCTTTTTCTTTTTACTGTCGTCACTGTTTTGGTTTTGGTTTTATTTCTCTTGGATCAAATTGATGTTTCTCCTTACTGGCAGCCAACGCAAATACACTGGAAAAGTTCTTAGTCACTATGCTAGTCAGTCACCCACCCAAAAAGACACACACACATAATACATACATAATAGACACATACATGATGCAGTATTCATACACAGAAACGTTACCACAGGCATGACTGTTTGTCATCCAATACTTCAGCTCGCAGAATCTGCTGATATCAAACACCACTCCCACATTAAACCTCTTTTTTTCTTTCTCATATTTAAAATCTGTATACACAATCTCACTGAGAGGTAACATGAAGCCAGCAGCCCATGGTGGAAAGACTAAATATTGTAATAACACTGACAAAGAAACTGTGTTTGAATGGGGATGGATGGGTCACATCTGGCAGATATCAGTATGGACCCGTGATACTAATCTAGCACTGGTCTGGTGCATCGCCAAATAAAAATAAACAGTCCGGATTATGATCCTTTTACACATTTGAATTGTGACCAAGATATATACTGAACAGGACAATTGACAGTTGATATGTCTTGGACATGCCCATATATATTACTGCAGTCATTAAATGTCCAAACTGTCCAGTCCTTTGTTCCCTGCCCTCCCTCCCTTCCCCTCCACACCCACATCTCTGCTGTCTTGCTTTGCTTTTACATCCCCCTCCTTTCCCACTTTGCTTGTGGAACATGGGTAAAGAAGTAAAGAAATAAAAAAATAAAAATCAGATAACACAGGTGGAAAAGAAGGTTAACACTTTGCTTGAATAGGTATTCATAAGATTGACATAACACTGTCATAACCATGACATAACAGCTGTCATAAACATCAATGAATACTCATGACAGCTGTCGTTAAGTGTCATTCGGTAAGTTATGTCACTTTTAATGCAAAGTTGACATTATTTGAGATGTTTTTGTTCTGACAACTTGACATAAAGACAATTTAAACTGTCATAGCAGACCTAATAGCCAAACTTTAAAAATGATGCCAAGTTCTCATAACAAGGACATCTCAAATAATGTCAACTTTGCATTAAAAGTGACATAACTTACTGAATGACACTTAACGACAGCTGTCATAAGTATTCATTGATGTTTATGACAGTCATGGTTATGACAGTTTTATGTCAATCTTATGAATACCTATTCCAGTAAAATGTTACCAGAAGAAGTCCACCAACTCGTTTCTGTGACAAAAAAGGTCAGTACCAACCTGTGAAGTACCTGGGAGGTTAAAGTAAGAGGGTGATTTATGTATGACAGACCGTGGCAGGGATCCTGTAGCAGTGACACCGTAGACATGATAGGGTTCATCTGATCTGAGTCTGGTTCTGTGTCACAGACTGCGACAACTATGGCATTACTTATTTAAAATGTGTGTGGATCTGGAGCTTGTCACCGGTGCCTCTCAGTCCCACGCTGGATATCCATGGGAGGAAGCGCTGTAGAGTCTCAACTGAATGAACTGGCATGTTAAACCCTTCCTGACAGACCTCGACCGCTTCATGATAGGTAAATGGCTCCAACTGGACTCGGGTTTTGGGCACATTAGCACATGACATGGGTGTTGTTCCTCCTGAACTGGACCTAGCATTGTAGAGTGTGGGCGATTCAACTTGAGAGCAGGCACTGACCCCTCTGTTTGGTTCCCTGTTTTGGTACGCTGGCTATATGACAAGTGAGGTCTTTTTCTTTTTCTTTTTTTTTATTTGAGGGGGGAAGTTGGGAGGAACTGCTTGTAATGGAAAAGTAGCAATCTGCCAAAGCGAGCTTGCAGTTCCACTGTGGTGAGTGAAAAAATACTCTCCGGGGTGGAAAAGCTTAGACGTGTCTAGGATGGAAGCCGTACTCTGGTCAGAAATGTCAGGATGATGGAGATGTGAAGAGGCTGTTATAGTAGTTCATGAGCTGCAGTTAACCATAACATACTGTAGACGGGGCCTCCAGAGCTGGTGCTGAATACAGTACGTTGACGTTGTTTACAATAATGTTAACGTTTTGTGGACCACAGTCACACAAAGTGGTGCTGAGTCCAAATGTATGTGATTGTAGTTGATTCATCATATTTCTGGTCACCTGTTTGTAAATTTCATTCCGGCACTCATGCTTGTCCAAATGCTTAACCGAGTGGAAAATAAGTTTACACGGCAGCAATCTGTAGCCTCCAGCTATTTCCATGAGATGGCTTTCACAGGGGGGGACACATCATTATGTTTTTTAAAACATTTTATCAATGCCCACGATCAGAAAAATAGCTTGGTATGCCTTTTGTGCTTTGGTCTATCTGCGGTTTACCTAATATCTAAAGCTCTTATACGTGCAGGCTTTTTTTATTTATTTATTTTTTATCCATGCTTAAGTTGCAGTCGGTGTCCACACACCACTGAATAATTCAAACTCCTGGTTCTCCCCGAGGGACATCAGCACTGTGTGAGGAGGAGATATTTAGTTCTCCTCTTCATATTACCTCTTTCTGTAATAGTTTGGCTACCTTGTTTTGCTGAGAGGACATTTGAACATGACATTAATAAATGGGCTGCTGTAGTTTGGCCATAGGGGGAAAGGCTTGGAGGGGGGGAGCAGGGCAGTGAAGGAGGAGGGGGAGAGTAGAAGAGTGATGAGCTCATGCTGCTGCACTGCAGCTCTTGCACACACACGCTCTGCACCTTGTGGTCTTGGTGCCATGTGCACACTCTTGCACATGCACGGATGCATATACGCGCAGTCTGAGTGTGTGTGCATGCAGCCGTCAGTCTACTGACTGATTCTCATACAAATCCGACTGCACATGCCGACACTGGCTAAAAGAGAGCAGCCAGTCATTGCATAATTAGAACCCAATTTAGCTGCAGAATCTGGAGGCTGGCATCTCCTCATATCTCTGTCGCTACTCTCTCTCAGTGCTTTGCTTTGAATGAGAATTAGCGCGTGCACCCTGTCTTTTACCTGCATTGCTGTAGGTACAGAGAGCTGATGCCCAGCTGTGAACGAGCTGAGCTTCCACAGCTCAGGTTGGTAATTGCTACTAATCCACGGACCGGTTTCTGCAGCAACGATCCCCATTATCCAGAGTGTGTTTTGATTTATGTCAGAAATGAGCGCGGTGGGGTAGGGTCAAGGGATGGGGGAGTTGATAATGGCACAACAGAGCATTTACTCTATAAAAACAGAGTGGTCCCTTTGGGGGCTCTCCACTCTGCCTCAGCCTGCAATGAATAGATGAATAAATGGATAAAATACTGCTCTTGGCAGAGGACTAGGCATTAAAACGCCATTGTCCAAGATTCTTGATGCTGATATCATAAGCACATGGATCATTTGTAGTGGAACTGAGAGACATCCATCATCCCTGTGCTATCTCTGTCTGTCTCTATCATTCGAGGCCGATTAGAAACAGAATTTGACATTTTCTCGTCTATTAATATTTGATTATGAACTGAATTGTTTTGCATGCATTGTGTGGGTACATGACTTGTGAAATTAGCACACGCTCAGCATGAGAGTGAAATAAGCATGCTGTCTAGGAGGCTGGGACTGTGGCTGGTAAACAGTCATTAAAGTTAAATGTTTATCCTGATTGGAATAATTACTCCGGGCTGTGTGTGCAAATGCAGGACTTTTTTTTTTCTTCTTCTTCTATTTTTTTTTTTAGCACATACACAAAAGTCCATATCTTCATCTGTGGTACGGACAGTACATTTATTTATTTTTTTCTGTCAGCCTTAGCCGTTGCCTTGACAACTGGCCTGGGCGATCTGTGCACGTGCAAGCAATTCTGATAAGTCCTGCTTTTAATCTATGAGGAGCTGTCCACAGAGATGCATCTAATGCCTTTATCACTCAGGTCCCCGAAGTCACATGACTTCTTGTTCCTCGCTTCCAAGTGACTTCATTCACAAAAGTTCATTTGTTTTATTCTGATATTTTTTTAATGTTGTTTCCCCCCCTTATACTGCAATCTTCCTAACCACAGGGAATGAATCAGTCATTGATAATTATAAGTACCACACTAATAGTGATTGTATAGGAAAAGAGGAGTTGTCAACTAACTATACTGTGTTGGGGCTTATTAACCACACTGGAGACAGTTCCTTTCAAAATAAGGGCCAGTCAAGACTGGAGCTGAAGAGTCATCTCTGACAAATGAGTCTAAGAGATCAAACCTGTCTCGTCATACAGACCCGAACATGTCGGCCTGCAGCTTAAATGAGCTCCCTCGGGAACCACAGAATAAAGTTCCTCTCCTCCGTAGCCCTAACTCTCTCTCTCTCTCCTGTCTCTCTGCATATTCTCCCATTTTTTTTATGACAATAACCCTCCCACTGCTGCTCTACTTTACATCAACTTGTTTCCTTGCTCCCTCTTGATAAAGACGAGTGGGAGTCTTTTGATCAGTCATAGATCCCAAAACCCCTACATCAGCCACAGTGTAGACAAGAGCGGCGACTGTACACCAGCGCCATCTGTTGGTGGACATCCCTCAGGACAGAGCACGAGCCACAAGGTGTGAGAGAGGATCTCCTGTGACCACTTGATAGAGGTCTTATGTTAATCTCCTTCCCACTGTGCGGATACTCCATGGCTGTGGCTGCATACTTCATGAAGGAAGTGGAAAAAAGTTGCCCATCAGAGTTAATGGCCACTCAGTCAATGATCCGGGCAATCCGCTGTGAGTTAGTCAAGGACAGAGAGGGAAGAAATTAAACAATGGGAGATATTTTCGGTCAAATAAATGAGCAGTCCTGAATTCCACTGTGATGCACTGGTGAGTGGAGAGAAGACAAATGAAGGCAGATGGGGGCTCTTGCCCGGTCTGGAGTCCCACCGCGACGACTGCAGCCTTAAGTCTGTTTCTCTGGCTTTCCTCCCAGATATACAGACATTTACTGCCAAGGTTTATCTAACAATGATTTTTTTTTTTTTTTTTTTACCTGGGAGCAAAAAGAGTATTATGTTTGTTGTAGAATGACTCACAAATCTGTGGTTTCTGTCCTGAATTATTCTTAGAAAATACAACAACAACAAAAAAAAAAGAAATATCTGGCTCGCTGTTGACATCATAGGAAATGGCACCACCAAGAGTGTGTTCATTTCTGAGAATTTTTCTTTTTCTTTTTCTCCTCAGTCGACATGTTTTTGTTGGTAGTGGCCAACAGGACAGAACTGGTCTGAGCAGGACACAAAAGCAGAGGAAGCACAGAGAGGTGGATGTTCACAGGACAGTGTTACTCACAGATACACTGTCAAGCTCACTCAGCACAAAGCGCCACACAGAAAAGTTTATAATGAGGATACACTCTATGTTAACAGGAAGTGATATCCCACCTGTTTGTACCCGTCGACTCTTTAGGGGTTTAATCTTAGTTTGAATCAGCTTTGCCATCGCTCTCCAGATTCAAAGTGATTGCGAGATGACCTGTTATCTAACTACATTTTTGGTTCGTGCTCTGGCTGTCTGAGGATGTGTTCTGGTTGAGGGCTCAGATTCTCCCCACGGCAGCGACATGTGTCCTGAAGAGAGAGAGAGGGGAGAAGGGAAAGGGAAAAAAAGAAAAAAGAAAAAAACCAAACAACAACAATCAGTGACCTTGCAGAGCTGCAACACGCAGGCTCTCTGGGACGTGTCCTCGCTGAACTACAGACATCAACACAGCAGCTGAATAAATGACCACGGACTTTTTAGGGTAGAGTGGCACGTTGGGGGGTGAGAGTGCAGCAGACAGCTGACTCTGAAGATAAAAAAAAGAGAGAGAGCTAGAGAGAGAGATTCAAAGACAGTGAGAGTGAGGCTGTGAGGGACACCGGCTGAGTGAGGCAGGGGGGAGGGTGGGCTTGTGTGTGTGTGGAGAGAGCCTCCTCTTTTCATTGACGTTTAGGGGAATGTGCTGGTTAGTGGAGAGTAAATCAGTCAGATGGAGGTTCCCGGTCTCCTGCGCCCGGCAACAGCCAGTGTAGCTTTCCAGTAAAAACCACCGTCACCTCAACATCCCTTTACACAGACAGAGCAGGAGAGATCTGTCATCAGAGGCTGGATCGTCTTTCATATACAGTCAGGGGGCGACCCAGAGACAGATGTGTGGAGGTAGGTGGGCCCCTCCTCTAAAGGTGTGTGCATGTGTGTGTGTGTGGCTGTGGAGTACAGGTTGTGTAGCACACACACACACAGCAGCTGTTGACATTGTCAGACGCTGCAGGTGTGTGGTTAGCCGGTGTGCAATGCATGACAGTGATGCTGAAAAAGGAATTACAAGCAGTTTTGGTAATTGTTTGTCATTTATCAGGCAACTCTATAATCAACAGATGAGTCGAAGATTAAATTTTTTTTTTTTTTTTAAAAGCAGCCCACCGTGAGAGATTAATAGAATTAGCTTGTGTTGTGTGTTTGTATGGGGGAGTGTGCAACATGAAGCCATTGATGCTTGCACACCAGGGTGACAATGGCGCTGCTCTGTAGTCTGATGTCACATGCACGCTGGAGCACAGTGCCAGGAGGGAGGGAGGGAGGGAGGGAGGGAGGGAGGGGGGAGAGCAGAGAGGAGGGGTTGTTTGTGTTTATTAGTGTTTCTAATTTTCGAGTCGAGACGCATCTTCATCAAATTGCGCTATATATTTAAGCAAAAATGTGTGTGATTTGCCACCCGCTGTTTTATATATAAAACATTCAGGACTCCACACAAGCTTGTTCAGACCTCTCTCTCATCTCATTCTGCTGCTGACTCTGGACCAGCCATGCAGGCCTCTCTCTACTCCTCATCATCTCTCATCCTCCTCACATGTTTTCCGATTCACGGCACATTCCTGCTTGATTATCCCGCTCATGTCAAGCATCCTGTTGACATCTTTTCAATGAAACCTATAAGCAGGACCTCCGCTGAACTGTTTTCCCGACAGTTTGTTCATTAAGGGCTCGGTGTGCGCTCGGTGCACCACTTGGACCTGCTCTCATTAGACCTGTTAACAGAATGGATGGCCTGCCCGGGCCCATCATTAGAGCCTGTTAGAAATGCAGAGCGTCAGAGCGTGAGACGGCTCCTTTCCTCATCACTCATACACTCGTACGTGAGAGTGTCAGTGGGAGAATACAGAGCTGCACTGTACTTGGGTAATGTGTACTGTTTGTTTGCACGCTCTTTACATCACATGCAACTCGCCCCTTCTTCTTCTTCCTCTCTGTCCTTCCCTCAGTCCATTTCATGTCACCCTCACCCCACTCCCAGCTCGTCCCTCTCTGCCCGCCCTGTGTTTACACTCCGTCAAGTCACATGTTATCACGTTGTCCTGGTGCAGGATGTTGCCCAGTTACGTTTTGTGGCAAGGCAAATAATAAAAAAAAATAAAAAAAGAAAGAGGCAGAATTCCCCTCTGGGGTTATTAAGTACAGTACAGCAGCCATGAATCTCAATAGGTTTTTTTATTACACAGAATTCCTCGGCGTTTCATCATTAAATGCAAAGTAATGTCAAAAACGGCGATCCGACGACTTCCCTGGATACGATGCTCATTATTCTGTGTTGTGTCCACATGGGGAAATAAGGTCTCACGGCTGCTTTAACAAGACACTCAGGACTCAGGGAGCAAACGTCTATAGGAATCTTAACCTTACGCAGAGCAGATGTTTATGTAGGAGCAGGAGAAGATACAGTGAACCTGTCGCACTCAGACTGAGTCCTCCTTAAGCAGCTGAGGACAAGGAAACCAGGAAAAGGATCTCATCCTGTTTCTCAGAGTTGGCTTGAGGATGTTACATGTACCGTGCTGCTGACTCACCAGATCCCTCCCTCTGAAACTGCTCCTCCCTGCTGTCACTGCACCGTTTGTAGCATGTTGTACAGCGTGTTCGAGCTTTAAGTGAGGCTGTTGACCTCGCGTTCTCAGTGGATTTGTTGGAGACGGGGGGGAAGTATCCAGAAAAGCTGACAGTAAATACAGGACACAGTGTTTATCTTTTTACCTGCACATTATTAATACTCAGCGTGAATGTGATGTAAACTCAAAACAGCAGACGTGAGGTTAAGGACCACAGAGCATTAGCTGAGGTAGACCAGATGTAAAACAGCATCAGACTGCTCTGTCCCATGGATTAAATATTCCTTTTTCCACCCACATAGTTATTACTTCACCCAAGTCCTGCCAAGCCAATATATCAAATGTGGAAAAAAAAACGAAGGCCAAGTGAACTCCGGGAATTCAGACTGTAACTTTAATGTAGAAGCAGCTTGAGGAAACAGGCTCCACCAAAAGAGAAAACATTCTCATATTGGTCTGTGTTGATCTTCACGTCAGTCATAGATTAACACATGGGCGTGAGAATTAACCTGCTGATACAACTGCCTGTTTCTGATTGACACCTGAGGCCGTCAGGAAGTTCATTTGATTAGCTTAATGGAATTAGACCAGTATTCATTTGATCGAAACAGCCCAAAACCAGCATGTCGAAACACATCCGTCTTCCTGGCCGTGGCCCTCTCCGCCTCTCGGGCAGATTTGTAGGATCCCAGAAAAAAAGGGAGGTAGAGAAACATCCTCTCTGCCCTCTGATATTTCCACATCCTCGTCCAAACCGCATTTATTTTGGAAGTGGGTGTGATGAAAAAGCCTGAAAAAAAAAAAAAGTCTTACTGAAGTGAAAAAGACGTGAATATCAGCGATCAACCGCCGTTTCTATTTCTCACACATATTATTCACTTCTCTTCAGGCTGACGTATCTTGACGTGAATAGGCTACAGCTTGTAACACACAGAAGCAGCTGCATAAAGAAGCAGTTTGTTATCCTGTGGGCTCAAAGAGCTGGGACAGGGGGCCTCTAATAAGTTACTGAGGGTCTACAGATCGATAGACCCTGCAGCCTGCAGAGCCCTGGGCTGTGCTTTCAGTCAATACAGTAAGCTCTGTGGAGCATATACATCAAACCTCGAAGGATATAAGCAGGGCAGCAGACAGACGCATTCCGTGTTTGAAATTCATTCCTCTGTAATGACAGGTACGCCTTTCTTTCTTTCTTTCTTTCTTTCTTTCTTTCTTTCTTTCTTTCTTTCTTTCTTTCTTTTTTTTTAGTTCTTAGGCTCCTCTTATCAGCCCTGGTGTGTTGCAAACAAAACTGGGCAGCTGGCCCCAGAAGGCCTCGCGTCTTTATTGAGTTCCAATTCGTGCTAGAGACCATCCAATAAGCTTTGATGGTGGTGTGAATTAAATGGAAGCCAAACAACATTAGCTGCTGTCAGGTAGTTTGTCATAGGCGGGGTGAATGGATCCATATGCTCCTCTCTGTAACCCTCTCTTCTTGTAAAAGGAAAAAAAACAAAAAAAAAACAAGCATTGGCACCGTCTCAAGTGGAGGTTATTGGAGGCATTGACAGAAATGAAACAATAAACACGGTGCAGCCTGGCTCCTCCTCACAGGGGTCGCTCGTTATCACGAGTTCCAGTCTGCTTGTTATTCTCAGAATCTCTCTCTCTCTGTCTCTGTCTCTGTCTCTCGCCGTGTCTTCACGTCCGACCTCGCCCGCCTGAATGGGGGCGTATGTTGAAATATAAGATCTGCTGACTTGCACCCACCAGGTCTTGGGGAAATGTGGTATGAATGGAACTTGCACACTCAGGATATCTTGTTCCAGTGGAATATGTCAACATGAATTCATTCCTCAGCACTCTCGTGACCTGCACAAAAGGTTCCATCAGCTTCCTTTTTTTTTTTACATTCCTGAGGAAGAGGAATGTAGATGGAGCACGACCGCTTTATCTCTGCGCTTTTGTTCTGTGATTGATTGCTTCCTGGTTGTCTGTTAAACTTTGAAAAAATATATATATAGATATATACAGTATATTATCTGGTCATTTTCTGCTTTTTCAAGTTCTTCTGGTTCGTTGTCAACCTCCCCAAAAACTTTGACATGCATGTGTGGTGGAGACATAAACAAGAGTGATGGGGGGTTCATGAATTATTTCTTTTTTAATCCTGCTTTCATTGTTTAGGCGCTTTCAACTGTGGCTCTGCATTAATATTTAAACAGAACTGATCAAGTTTTCATTGCCTCTGGGCAAAGTTCTCATCACATGTAAACTGATCCTGAGTTTTCTCTTCACTCTTTGATGACTTGGAGTCTGGAGAGTGGAGGTTGTTTCCTGCATGGATGTGCAAAATGGATGGAGGAGAGAGAGGGGGAAAAAAAAAAACCTACCAGTCAGTATTTCCTTTGACAAATGGGATCCTGATGCAGCAGTTTCCCTCGGATACTGACTTTCACTATTGGTCAGACTCAAGAAATACGGAAAATGCTCTTACTTATTGAACACATAGAGCCAAAAATCTTGATAATGATAAAGCATCATTATCCTGTGGTGATGAGATTTATTTATCACAATGACTCCTCCATGTTGGAAGTTGTGTTTTCAGGTAACTTGACAGTATTCGTGCAGCGGATCGTAGCTGCCTTCACTTCCCCACATCTGTATTCACTTCACCACTTTTAGGCACGTTCTCCTACAACAACATTGTGTTTCCTGAATGATTCTGTCACTGTCAGTCTAATGAGGGCCATTAATATGAAATACGTTTCGGTGCTTCAGCTTCCAAGTGGAGCAGGAAGTGAAAGGAAATCTTTCAATTCTTTATGATGCTGAAATCGCACAGTGACGCCCTCAGGATTCTTGACTGCGTTTTTTTTTTTTTTTTTTTTTTTTCGTGTCCCAGCGAGAAAACAACAAATAGGAATTTGGCAGCGTCTGACATATTGACACATCTCATCACTACAGGCAGCCCCCTGTTGTTTAGTCACTGTGTTCCTTCGCGAATCAAAGACTGAGGAGTCAGACATGAGAAAGGCTGCCTTTATACACTGGGCCAACACAAACAATGGCCTGTGCCAGTGTAGACGGCCGGGCCGGGAGGCGCTCCTCCTCGGGGCTCAATAGCTGTAGTGTTTCTGCTGTGGGCTTTTTCGGACGCCACGGCGGCACCGTCAGCTTTTGCCAGCCAGAGAAAGGGGCGGCAGAGCACAGCGAAGTCTATCTATACCTGGAGTCCTGGCTGGTGGAGTTGAGGGCTTTAGGGGAAGGCGAAGGCGAAGTGAACTTGTGCTAAAGTGATTAGACAGCTGCTGTGTGCGGAGAGGTGAGTAGTGGAGGAATGTAAGCCATGGCAGTCTGAGTATTGTAGGAATGTAAAGGTTTTGATCTGTGCTTCCTCCCCTTCATCTGTTTCTTCTCAGCCTTAATCCCTCATCTCTGTCAGCACATTGTGGAGCGGAGAGTGGGGCTGTGTGGTTCGATTCACAGACCGGTGGAGCCGATGCAGAATCACTCATTTAACAACATTCATCAATTCAGAACCGTCAGTGCAATTAAAATCTCTGTCTTACTAGAAACCTATTTATACTAGAGTCAAGTCTAAACCATAACACCATTTCACGCTTGGCTGCTAATGAGATCGTGTGAGTGTTGTTGTTGTTTTTTTGTTTTTTTTTAATGATTTAGCAACACAACATGTTGAAGACGATCAGCTGTTTATCTGATCACTGATGCAGTCGACAATGAATGGAATTTGATTGAAACAGCAATTACAGTCATTGTAAGCCTTCCAGTCAATTTACCCAGTTCAATGATGTCATTTAGCTCATGGCTCCAAATTGATTGCATTTCCAGGCACACACACACACACACACATCCAACCACACACACACACACACACATAATTATTTTAGGAACATGTCTGGTTTATGTCGAAGCAGAGATATGTTTCTTTTATTATTCTCTGGGATTATGCTGATGGATGGCTCCTGGAAATCAGTTTTGGAAGTAGGGCAGCAGAGAGACGGAGGTTTTAAAGTCTTTGGCTGATGTTTGGCTATATGCAAATCGTGAGTCTGTGAGATGATTGATGGGCCACTGTGGTGCTGTTAGGTAAGAACGCAGATGCCGTAGGAAGGTTGTGATTGAAAAGTGTCAGAGACGTCTGAACATTTTCTTGTTTTGTCATTTAAAATGTGCATATTTACATCTAGCCTATAGTTAATTCAGAATTGAACAAGTTGACGTGCAGTTGCAGTTGCTTGTATTGCAGGCTGTGTAGTTATTTGCTTTCATTTTTGCATTAAAATAAATTAGAGTTTAATACAGTACATTACAAAAAAACAACAGATTTTCAGTGTAATCTCTGAAGAAGAGTGATGTAGATGTAGATGTAGATGTAGGTCACGCTGTGCCACCTTGTCCCAATACATGCACAGTGCATGCAGGACTTTCTCTGTGGGGGCCTTGAGACAGGTGTGAGTCTGACACTGCTTCAAATAGATTATTGCAGTGACCCCCAATCCACCCGCCACCCCCTCCCACGCCCACACACGTCCCCCCAACCAGAAAAAGCCGGTCGGGTCTGCTACATCCTACAGCCTTTTAAACAACGCAGGCGCCCTCCCGACTTGAAGCCACGACAAACATGTCTGACCTCACTCGTCCTAAATGACATCAGTGCCACATGCCCCCACCACAACACCACCCACTGGCCTAGTATGCAGTCTCCTAGGGAACATGTAGTATGATTTCCAACCAGTGGGTGGCACTGTCCCTCTGAAAGCTCGCTGTGTGTGGACTCGTCAGACAACAAGGTCTCTTGACAGGTCTGTTTTGTCGGGGCCTGGATGTCCTGTCACGGTCCTGTGACCATCCTGCCCCACCGCAAGTATTTATACCCACTGCGGCTTGTGTCACATTTACAGTCCAGGCTGCTCTGGGCACTAAAGGCAGCAGCTAGGGACACCATCTTAAATCTTGCACTGTTTTCCAAGCTGACCTCAAAATTTCACCGTGTCATCGAAAAAAACGCCGCACACTGATCTGCCACAAAGTGAGAGATAATGAGAGGAAATCAGCGGGGCATTCAACGGCCAGCTTTTTGTCTTCGTCCTCTTGTTCTTCACAATGTTGCTCATCTCACATACGGTGTTTACCAGAGTGTGTCGCCTCACATGGGTCTATTTATAGCAGAGGAGAATTGTGCTGTAGTGTGTTTCTGTGCTGGGGAGGGGCTGTGTGCGAAGGGCTTCGGAGAAATACAGTATCTGGTAATGGAGTGAAGTGAAAGGGAAATATCGTAAATGGACAAACAGGGCCGGCTTCTAATAATGGTAACCGCACAAAATACATGACCTCTATCTGCCTTTTGTGGAGAGCAAGGGAGTGATAACGTGTGCGTGCAATCAGGAGGGGTAGGCCTTTGAAGTCCTGTGTTTGCCGTGGCTCCATGAAATGTATTTTTCTTTGCAGAGCTGCATACACAGACAGAAGTGCACAAACATGTGGTGGAGTTGTAAAGTAAGTGTTTGTTTGGTTTCCAGCGCAAGGGTGTCATTTTATCCATGCATTCTCTCTGCCCACTAAGTTGTTTGGAGAATGGAAGAAGAAAAAAAAATGGGAGGAAAAATGCCCAGGAACAAGTCTCTAGATGCCCACATTCATGATTTTGGGCAGTTTAGCGTCTCCACCCCACCTGACTTGCATATGTCTTTGGAATGTGAGAGGAAACCAGAGGACACCTACGCAAACACAGAAAAGAGAACATGCAAAAAAAAACTCCACCCAGAAAAGACTGAGGAGCTAATCCAGATCCCTCTTTGCCTCAGGTGCTACTTTAATGGTGCTGATTTAATACCTAACCCCTATAATACTGGTGATAAAACTGTGAGTCAAAACAGTAAAATATTTGGTTGAATGTTTGCCCTCAGTGCAGCGCTGCAGCCAAGAGAGCGGAGGCTAAGATTTGAAAAAAAAAGAAAAAGATGAGCAACCAATATTACAAATTACAGATACCACTTTTCATAATTTTATGCCAATCTGGTTGCAGTTTAGTGTTCATGCGTGCAAATGGTATCAATCTTCTCATCCATCCCAAAGCCCCAAAACGTCAAGCTGTACTCTTTTCAAGAATAAGTTTACAAGCCCTCGGTCCTGACCAGATGTTCAACACCAGCTTTTTTTGCTATATTTGACAATTTTTTGGTTCTTCATGCTGCAAAACACTTTCCAGTCTTTTCCGTGTGTCTGGACAAACAGATTGTTTCTGTCTGGATTGGAATTACTCAGCGATGAACAGGAGAAAAAGAGAAAAGCCTCTGAGCCATCACTTGCCACTGATGAACTTTGATCATTCCCATAGGATCCCACAGGCAACACATCTGCTCTAGCTTTGCTGCCAGGATGTGATGAGCAGAGGCACCATATCCTTTAATTACTCTCATTTCAGCTCTATTTATACATCTGCTGCCAGATTGCTCCTATGTACAGAAATTCTTTGTTCCTGAGAATTTACAAGGAAAGTGTGTTTCTTTTTTTTCTTTTTCTATACAGATTCGTTTGTGTTCACAAAGCTATGCTGGGCCACTACATCTCATTTAGTATGCTCTTGTATCAAACGATGACATCAGCCCGTTCTAATTGTTTCCAGACCAGGCCAGGGCTGAGTTTTCCTTTTATTTTCCATTTCTTAGCACAAGTCTCAGCATCCAGCAAAGAGAAGCAGATAATGAGAAACGGTGCATGATGTCATGTAGACGAAGCACGCGCGGCGCCAAAACCTTGTGACCAACCTTCCAGGAAGTTATCACTTTCCTCTGTCATTTCCTCTGCTGTCTTTTCCTCCAGCTCTGTCTTTTTTCATTCTGTATGCTTTGGGAAAATCCGAGTTTTCCCTGCTCTTCGGATAATGTTCAGGTGCTACATGTGTGGGAACGCACCCGATAAAGGCGTTTTTGTGTTTGTGGGGTCTGACCTGCGGGTGACCCCCTTTTGGCCTCGTCCCAAGTGTAATATATCAGATTTTTCTTGACTCTAAAATGAGAAGGAAGAGGAAAAGAAGGGAAGGCGCTGAAAGTAAACGGGAGGGGAGGGGAGTGGGCTCGAACGCAGGGAGACCATATGTATTGAGTTGAAGAAATGGCGTTTTATGAGCGCAGAGTGGGCCTCAGCCTGGAATTCTCAATGACATCATTCTGGAGCAGAGCGCTGTGCAGCCAGGAGTCAGGAGATGGAGAGGGCCTTCGCTCAACCCGAGGGGGGGGTTGGAGGGGGACTACTAGACTGCAGAGCGAACCTCTAGAAGAGGAGGACAGAGACACAAAGACAGGCACATAGAGAGAAATATACAACCTCATTAAGTGTTTATAAGTTTGTCAGAACTCTTTCACGAGGAATTCAACTAATTTGATCATTTCGGCGGAGCTCTCTCCGTAATGCTGCCCTTGAGCCTCAGACTGAAACAATCACGACAGGCTCGGGCTTTTAAAAAGCATCACATGCTTATACCTTCGAAATGAGACCGTCGTGATATTGCCTCATATCGAATTCCCAAACAAATAAAACTCCAGTTAGACAATCCCAGTGGTCTGCAGACACAACAAATCCTGCACTGGGGCTAATATCTAATATCATGCACACATTTCAGATGCTAAATGCCTGTCTCCATCTGCACCTCGTTGGTGACAAAATGCGACTAAATGACAGCGATAATGAGCCCGCCAGTTTTATTAAAGGGACTGTCTTAAATGTCTTCTGTTCCTTGTTTTTTTTTTTTCTTTCTTTCTTTTGTTTTGTTTACAGGAACTCAGGAACAAATGGATTTCAGTAGGAGTGGAGGGATCGCGTGATAGTTGAGCTCTGTAAGTTGAGTCAAGTGTCTGCAGCTCTACGCGGCATTAGCAGCTGTAGTCACCAGAGTAGAGGGGCCAAGGTCTCCAACTGAAATAGATCAGTTGGCTCGGGCCACTGCCTGTCTGCCTTTCTGTAGTGCATATAATGATTCTGCCTGAGTCACACATGGCAAGTAAGTCTGTGCATATCCTCTGCTGTGATTTATGCCACATGTTAAGATATGCAAACTTTTTTTTCCCCTCCCCCTCCTTTACAGTAACTCTTTCCTTTCGCCTTGTCTTTCATTCTGCATCTCGGTCGTTTGAAGGCTCAGATAAAACAGTCCAGGGAAGGTGATCATTTTAAGGGCTCTGGTCTGTAATTAGGGGACATCAACATCTCCCTCTTGAGACTGGTGTGTGTGTGTGTGTGTGTCTGTAGATGATTGGTGTCCCTGTAAACTGGCTCCATGTGGGAGCCATTCTCCTCTGTTTCCTGTGCCTGTTGTCATTAGATAGAAAATACCTTTGACTTGGGGGCAGTTTACCCCAACCCTCTTCCCCTCAGAGGGGTGATTAGTCTCTGGCCTGTCAAAACGACTCTGTGAAGTCCGGAGACAAGACAACGTCACTTCATGGGTCTGCTGCGGTGTGGGAAACTGGATGGACGTCCTGGTGGGCGCAGCAGCAGCAGCGATGGACGATGGTACAATATGGGGTGGGCATCTTAGCAGCAAAACTGGTTTAAAAGAGGTAGAAAATAAATGGAAGTGAGAGGAGAACAGCCGTTATACTACTGCAGCAAAGAGGCGCAGAATCCTCTCTGGGTCTTTTCTTAGAGCCCATCTTGACAGTCACTTCTCAGCCCTGAAAGGCTCTATTAATAGAGGTGCTCTCTTGTATTTGCCATCTCTACCCACTATGTCCTTTTTCCTCTGTGTAAAAAAAAAAAAAAGACTAACAAAAGATACCTCTGACATTCAAACACTCCCTAACCGCTCTCTATCTCTGCTTCATGCCAGACTCCCCATACGCTTTGTACCTTTTTTTTTTTTTTTACCTGTTTCACTATTCTTTCATCTACTATACCTATATGCACCTAACTGGATCAAGCTGTCACTCTATCCCCCCCCCTCCTCCCTCCCTCCCTCCCTCCTCTATGTGCTTTATCGTTCATGCCTAGCTCTCGCTGTCTCTCGCTCTCCCTTTTCATGTTTGACATTCTCTGATAAAATGCCTGAAAATTGTAATTTTCTTTTCTATGTCACTTACTCCAGGGTCACTCATGTGCCCCCCCCCCCCCTCCCCTCCTACCCGCACGATTAATGTTGTGGCAGGAGGTGTTTCATCCCCTTCTCTCTCTCTCTCTCTTTCTACCCAGCTACAGAGTCACCACCACGCTCTCACACCCTCTCTCCCTCCCCAGCACCCCGCCCCCTTCCATACTGCTCAGGGCCTGGCAGAAGCCCACACTCCCCGTCTCCGAGCCTCCGCCCCCCATTCCCACCTCTCCCACCCCCCCGCTTATACTCCTACTAGCCCGGCGCACCGAGGACAGAGAGGAAGAAAGAGGAAAAAGAAAGAGCCCCACTTGTCTGTCAGAGATTACAGGCTGCTGCCACTTATACCGACCATCCACGCCTATAACTGTGCATAGGAAGCTGCTTTCACAAGGCAAAGACATGGGAATAATGTGTGTGAGGAGCAGACAGCTACACACACGCGCTATAGTAGTAGATGGCAGCTTTGTGATCTGTATGTGTAGTTGGTGAAGCCTTTTAGTGCAGAAATGGGGACCGGTGAGTGGGACCACTAATGTTTTGGAGTACATCGTCTTGTGAGTGCCGGCCAGCATGTGGTGTTTGCAGTGTAACTCAGAGAAGACCCAGTCACTGCTGGAGCTGGAGCTGAATGGCTGGTAAGAGGAATAAGAGAGTGTGAAATGCGAGTGTGTTTGTTTAACTGTGTGTGTGTATGTGTTTTTTTGCGTGCGTGCATGTGCTCGTGTGTTTTGTCATTGGATGAGGTTACACCAAGCTGCAAGAGCTCATAAGGCTTTGTTTAATAAACAGCACAGGGACAGTACATGCGTGTGTTGTGGAAAGAGCACATTACACACTGTTTTAAATGGCTTCTAATGTGTGTGTGTGTGTCTGTGTGAGTGTTTTTCTTTTTTATATAATCCACACTAGAAGATGACAGGATTAATGTGAAGCCTCGAGCTCAGTCACGAAGATCAGGAATCCTAAAGTGGGGTCTGCCATTTCGACTTTGACGCCCTCACAATGGAAAACAGATCACGTCCCCCTCTCTGAGTCACTGTATGTGTGTGTGTGTGTCCTAT
The DNA here is from genome assembly GCF_905171665.1 of Trachurus trachurus. NCBI lineage: Eukaryota > Metazoa > Chordata > Actinopteri > Carangiformes > Carangidae > Trachurus > Trachurus trachurus. The sequence goes on along the minus strand of NC_139901.1, from coordinate 26,592,541 downwards.
CATGGTGTGTTTAGTCTTACTGTACAGAATCCATCTGTGAGTCTGATTGCCCCCCTCCCTCGGTCCCTGTCTCTGTCTCTGTCTCTCTTGTGTTCGGTTGAAGGGCATTCCTGTGGTGTGTCGTGGCCCTCCTGCTTACTGGCTGTGACTGTGTGGTTTTTCATAGTCCCGTCTTCAAGGGCAGGTGCTGAGTGTGGAGGAGAGTTCAATTATTCATTATTGGGAGATAATGACAGCAGCTCCGTTGTACGTTGTTGTTGTTGTTGTTGTTGTTGCTGTTGCTGTTGTTGTGAGAGTGTTGACAGGAGGAGGAGGAGGAGGAGGAGGAAGGATGTCTTGATTCAGACAGAATGAGGCCTGGTAGTTCACAAGGGAATAGTATTGATTTCCGATTACTTAAATTAACAAGTATGTGGATAGCATTAACAAAACATCAGTCAACTGCTCATCACTCGTTTGGAACATCTGTGCTGCGCTAATGAAGTTGTTGAAGTTATCGTGAAAAAATCTGGAGACTTGAATTCATCCATGAAAGTGTTAAGACTGCTAATTGCCTTCAATAGGTTGTGATAGTTGGTCGAGTGACGGTCTACAATATGATAACATAAAAGTTTGATCTTTCACATGCAGATGGAAGTCATCCATCAGACTGTTGTCCATGTGGATGCATTCAGCACTGTGAGGTTCAGTTGGGTTAGCTTTACATTAATAACTCATGTGTCTCTGTTCAGTTTTAAATGACATGGAAGATGACAGGCTTCTGATTTGTGGAGACACCGGAGTCCTAACAGCTCTAAAAACTGGAGTAGCTACACGACTTACAGTAGTTACCATGACTCAACCATGAGTCCTCTGAGGCTCCAGTCGACTGTCTGCTGTCTGCTGCAAACTCTCAGGAGTGACTCTGTCAGTGCGCCGGCCAGCGCTGCTTTCCAGTTTGCAGCTGTGTCAGACAGTAAATCCCCCCGACCCGCTCCTCGCTGTCTTTTTATTGCTGTTGCAAAATCATCCATTAGTTCTGTTATTGGTGCTGAAGTGGCCGATACATCCGAGTGTTTACTGGCAGGTTTACCTTTTTAATGCCGTGCTTCATTAACATGTTACTGTGTGGTCTCCTCACCTCACATCTGTATTTATGAGCTCTCTCTCTCTCTCTGTGAGCAAGAGCAAACATCTGCTTTTGTTGTGTTTGGAGGAGCACATGTTGTCGGTGCGTGTGTGTGTGGGGTGGGAATTTTGATTATGGAAGATTGTGTTTGGTTTGATTGGAAGGGTCACTTCACTGGCTGTGTGTTTACATACACACATAAAAATATGGTAATTGTGAGAAGTCACGCCAAGGCCGGAAAAACTTATGTTGCTCTAGCATCAGTGCTTTCAACTGGTCAAAATAAATCAAGCCACAGTAATTTGACTACTCTATATCCTTAACCTGAGGGAGGTTTATTTAATTTTATGTTAATACAAATGTTCACCAAATCAGATTACTGAGAGTTAACCAGATTAGGCTACTGTTGCATGCATGTAAGTACTTGTATTATCTGGAGAGACTTTCCCATAAATATATAGCATATTTCTAATTTGAATGGTTTCTAGAGTTCACAACTAAGTGAATGGGGAATTCAATTATGCTTTCTTAAACGTATATTAACTGAGAGAGCAGACGTGTTAAAATTGGTGGACTCTGTGAGCCTTCGTTAGGGAGTTGTGTTAGTTCCACACTGCAGCTTTCTCTTCCTCCATAGCTCCTGCCTGCACTTCATTAGCCTTGTTCTATTCCCAGAACTCCTGTAGATGTGACTCCTCTTTTCCGGGATGGAGGAATGTTTCTCCCCCAGGTCCGACTGATGGAATGGGTTGAGGCCTGGACAGGGGCCTGGGCCTGTTTGTTCAGGATGTGTTGAGAGGGAAGAAGGGAGGAAAGAGAGATGGTCGAGTCCCCCCCCCCCCAACTCCTCCCCTTCTCTCTGGCCCACCCCCCAAATCCCTGGATCCCATGGCTGAAAATCACTGCCAGCTGAGCTGACATGCTTATCCTTGCCTACATCAGGACTAACTGGGGGCTCCAGGTGGATAAAGAACCAGACACCGTTAGCATGCGGTTGCTAATACACGTCAGATCGTATTTCAAGGGGGCTGAACTGTCACCACCAGGAAGTGGTCTTGAGACAGCCGTCGTTGCTTCATCCTTTTACCACCGACAACACAACTCGTTGCAAGTTGTGTCCGAGCCATGTGTAGTAACTTCTGCCTCCTCCGTGCAATAACGTCGTCACGTAACTTCCTGATCCACTGTAGCTCACTCCCTCTCTTTCCCCCTTCAAAATCCATTACAGCTTAAAACATCAGCTCTTAAAACGCTGCTCTCTTTTCCCTCTTTTTCCCCCCTTTTTTTCCCGCCATCAGGAGCAACTGACCTCACTCTATACAGAGTAATTCAGTGACCTCAGAGCAAAAAGTACTGCAGCACTTATTCCCACTGTACGCCCACAATATCACTCTGGATGCTTGGTTGGTAGAAAGCGAAGCAGAAAGTACAAAATGGAAGTTGAAAGATGCTGGCTTCAGGTCTCAGCGGAGAATGGCAAAACCTATACTTACTTACTTTGACTTTATTTCAGCCACATAGGTCCATATTAATATACATAAAATAATAAAATAAAATAAAAACATAGGCTACAGGACATATGGGAGAGCAAACCTCAGAGGAGCACTGTAGTAGCTATTAAAAGCAGCTTGTAGTTTATTGTATTTTCATTTATTTAATACTGACTCATTCCCACAGCCATGTTGCCATGTTGGATTAATTGAAACATTAATTTATTTTGGTTCATAAATAATTACAAGCAATTATGCAAAACAATGGCAAGGCAATTACTTGCTACAAAATAGTTCAGTAGGAAACAAAACAACATAATATAATGAAACTGAGCATCTGTAGCTTTGCTAGCTGTTATGTGAGGCTGGATAGAGAGAAGCTCTGCTTTGAGGTCAATCTCTAAGAAGACATACAGTGCACGACAAATAATGTTACAACAGACTGAACACAGGAGTTTGCATCAAAAGCAAAGAGCAAACAAAAAGTTAAAAATACTCTACTGTACTTGATCACATGTTTTTGCTTGAATTCCTTCTAACAGTTTTAGAATATATTTAGCGTAAGTGTGCGGCATGGTTTCACTTCCTGTTTCATAATATTTCACCCTCAAACTGACATTGAATTATTATTTTTTGCTTGTCCTTTCCACCAAAGTCATATAGGATTTTTTTTCTTCATTTCTATGTATATAAATACACTACCTGTCGTCATCACGTTATTCAGGCCAGTAATCAAAATCCTAATGAAGAAATCACAAAACGAAAAATTACCACCGGCTGTATCCTGGTGCTGCGACAGCATGCAAGGTGTGACTTTTAACTCGAGGGACGGCGGCTTCACAGTTTGTCATGACAGATGGTCGGGGAGATTCGTCCCAGTGGCGGTTATGCAATGGAGTATGATTTTCAGTGTGTGTTGTGCAAGGTTTTATGTTGGTCCAGCAGCATGAAGGCCTTCTCTTTCGGCTTGGTCGTTATGCGCTGGTCCCCACTTTCAAACACTGTGTGTGTGTGTGTGTGTAACTGTTCCCCCGAGGGACTCACTAAGCATTTGCCTACCATGTGTGTCACCGTGGCCTTGACTGACTCTGAATGGGTCATCTCTTCTGTGACAGAGAGGCCACGTTATGTGATGCACAAGAATTCACTCTGCTGCAGCATTTGGTGGAATAAAACACCTGCACTTCTTGGAGAACATCATAATATTTCCGTATTTGCATCCAAGCACCATCTGAGCTGTTGGAACCAGAATAAAGATTTTCTGGAAGCTGTTTATCATAACAACAATAATTGGTGGGACTTTGGCAGACAAATTCAGGCTAACATGTTCATCCTCAAATATTTGGTTGAAAAACAATAGTACCTTTTTTTGGACGGGAGATTATTCCCTAAAGTATTTCTAGAAAAGTGATACGTCTGAGATAAACAAAGTGATGTATGAGTCACCAACATTGAGCTTTTTAGTTTATATTTACTTTATATTACATTTCTATGTATGTTTTTTTACACTGTAAGACATGAATATGCAGACATATGTGTGAAATGGAAGTAACTGACGAATATGTAGTGTAGTACATATAGTGACAGGTTACACCCTCGAGTCTGATATTTTTCTAGGCTTTACGGGAACAGAGGTTGTATGTATGTAGATAACTTTGGTAAACATTTGTTGGCATGCTGTGCTCACTAATCAGTAAATCTATAGGAGGTAAACAGGACATGACAAACTCACTCAAAAGAAAAAAGAGTTTACAAAAGCATCTGCTGTGCCGTCTGAACTTTTGACCATGTTCAGTTCCACTTTTTTCACTCCGCACTGCTTGCCGACGAGCTCTTCTCTCCGAGTGTTGATTGGAGGCTGTCTAATGAAGGAAGTGGATTGTGTACACTGTATGGGTGTGTCGAGTCACAGTTCAAACACATTAGTCTACCAGAGAACAGTGAATGCACTGTACCATGACGGAGAGGAAATATTGCTGTAGTGTATAGTGTTAGTTGTTGAGCAGGTGGTCACCACATACACCCACATCTCAGCTATTTCAAAGGCACCGCTGGAAATATTGTTTGCTGTGTCACTCTTCTCCAAACTGGACTTTGTAACATGTATTGGAACAGCGTGTCGTCGCTCCGGCAAACATGATGCAACTCCCATTGGTCACTGATTGGCTCATAATGTGGCATAAACTTTAGTTTCCTGGAGGAGCCCGTGTACTCTGGACTTGACGAGGCTGAAAGAATGGTGGACAAGATATGGAGGAAGAGTTGGCACTTTATAGAAAGTAGACGGTCTTTTCGCAATAAGCAAAGCCCTAGTAAAACGGCAGAATGTAAGAGTGAGTGAGTAACCTCTTGATTTTTTTTTTCAACATTAATTATGTAAGAGTGGGAATCTCTCGAGGACGGGAGGATGTGTTCAATATTTGGAGAGTTTTTATGTCGTGTTTGAATATTCTGCCTGTAACACAGCTACGAGAGCCTGTCATCATTACAGAAATACTGACCAGCTTAAGGCATCTTACAGTTCAGTAAATTGCTGGTTATATGTATATGATGAAGAAGCTGGGAATCAACACATCCGAGCTTCACTCATTTACACACTCCACAGTTGGCCTAATGCCGTACTCATACATTACAGACTTAAATGACTGATTTTAAGACTTTCTGGTATACAGCATATTCATAACTTCCTGTAGTTAAGATACATTTTGGTCACATTTCCATCTTGTGATGGGTGAGCAAGACAGTGATTAATCAGATGACACTTCAACATCACAGTATGACTCTGAATTCTAGTGAATTGTCATTGCACAACTCTCTCAGTGTAAAGATGAAATCTCTAACCATCCCTGTGTTCTCTCGCTGCAGTGTGGAGGGGGATGGACGATCCAATGAGAGTGGCCCTTCCCTGGATGGTGGAGCCAGCTACGGCCAGGGCCCGGTGACTCACGGCTCGGCCATCAGCCCCGACCGATTTGACAGCCCCCTTTACGGCCACGGGGTCCAGCCCGGGCCCCAGAGGCCCCGTCGGCCCAAGCTACAGCACTCGCAGTCCATCCTCCGTAAGCAGGCTGAGGAGGAGGCCATCAAACGGTCACGCTCGCTCTCTGAGAGCTATGAGCTCTCCGCTGACCTCCAGGATAAACAGGTACTTCAAACAGCTTTGCTGCAGAGTTTGTTTTGGAGTTGGCCCTGGTTTCACATGCTCTCACGACACCAGATAGATTAAGACAGCTGGGTTTTTTTTGTTGTTGTTGTTTTTTTTTGCAGTGTATGTATTGCTTATCACCAACCCAGCTGTGTGAGATGATTAAAAAGTGAAGTTTTATTGCTGGATTGTGACAGACCCGCTGTCAACAGGGAGAAACAAATTATCAATAACATCCAGGAAGATGACAACAAGTTAAGAAAACCAATTAGATGTTCCGTCGGCGTCATAGTTTCACAGTGTAATTGCTCTGCTTTCTCTCTCTCCAGGTGGAGATGCTGGAGCGTAAATATGGGGGACGATTCATAACTCGGCATGCGGCCCGCACCATCCAGACAGCTTTCCGCCAGTACCAGATGAACAAGAACTTTGAACGTCTTCGGAGCTCTATGTCCGAGAACCGCATGTCCAGACGCATCGTTCTGTCCAACATGAGGATGCAGCTCTCGTTCGAGGGCCCCGAGAAAGTGCACAGCTCCTATTTCGAAGGCAGGCAGGTGTCCATGACTGAGGACGGCACCCCGCTGTCCATGGTGCAGTCCGAATGTGGAGATATAGAGGTTCACCAACAGGCCAACATGGCGTCTCACCCGCCTCCGCAGAGCGACCTGACGGACGCCATCACGGAGCTGGAGGACGCCTTCTCCCGGCAGGTCAAATCTCTGGCCGAGTCGATAGACGACGCACTGAACTGTCGCAGCCTTCAGGGGGACGAGGGCCCCGACCCCGAGGCCATGGGCTGCTCCGAGGTGGAGAGGGAAATGCCCTATCAGGTGAAGTCCCACCGACGGGCGGCCGGACGCATGCACGACGAAACGCTGGCGTCGTACAGCGATGTCACTCTGTTCATCGACGAGGAGGACATGTCCCCCTCTATGGCGCTGTCGAGGTCGGGGGACCAGCCCTCCAGCACGGAATCAGACTTGCGGTTGCGGTCGGTCAACTCCTCCCAGGAGTACTGGCCCATTGACCCCAAAGACGAGGGTCGTGAGACAGACACGAGCTGCCGCAGCACTCCCTCTCTGGAGTGCCAAGAGCAGCGTCTTAGAATGGACCATCTTCCTCTGTTGACCATCGAACCTCCCAGCGACAGCTCCGTGGAGCTCAGCGACCGGTCCGACCGAGGCTCCGTCAAACGGCCGCCCGTGTACGAAACGCACGGCCACATCGTGACGTCATCCCAGGCGAGCCCCAAACACATTTCCCACGGGCCCCCGCCGCGGGCCCCCTCCCGCGACGACGACGCGCCCCTGCGTCACCGCCACCGCCAGCTGGAGAGCCACCTAGCCATTAACGGCTCGGCGAACCGACAGAGCAAGTCGGAGTCGGACTTCTCCGACGGGGACAACGACAGCATCAACAGCACATCCAACTCTAACGACACCATCAACTGCAGCTCCGAGTCCTCGTCGAGAGACAGCCTGCGGGAGCAGACGCTCAGCAAGCAGACGTACCACAAAGAGACCCGCAACAGCTGGGACTCGCCCATCTTCAGTAACGATGTGATTCGCAAGAGGCACTACCGCATCGGCCTGAACCTCTTCAACAAGTAGGTGCTCGGCTCTGATGGAGCAGGAGCTTGATCAGTGTGTTTGGAGTTAATGATGTTTGAGAGGAAGTCATTCACTCACCACTCTGAGTGTTGACCTATGAACTCTAATCAGCTGCATTCATATTCAGATTTATAGATATTTTGACAGATCTTTGCATAGGAACACGATCTGATCATTTGCATCTAGTGTAACTGTTTTTCTCTTTATGATACTGATAAAACTGAAATTGTTATTCCTCCAAACATCTGTCCTAAAGAGAGATCTATAGAGAGAAACTTTGATTCAAACTGAAACAGCCACATGAGGATGACGTGTCAGGTTGAGAGAAGTCAACTGTTTTAGGGCTGTGGTAATAATTACCTAACTTCACTGCAATGTAGCCCTTTCAATTCAAATTCAAATCTTTATTGTCATATATACTGAAGACAGCGTCATACAGTACAATGAAATTCTTACTCCGTGATGATACCTCCTCCATTTACCTGTTTGTTTTGTGTTCCAGATACTAATTCACAATGAGAACTGGATTAACAATTAATAGATCATTATTGATCATAAAATTGCGTGTCTACGTTTGATTTTTCAGGAAGCCGGAGAAAGGCATCCAGTACCTGACTGAGAGGGGATTCATCCCTGACACACCGGTCGGTGTGGCTCACTTCCTGCTGCAGAGGAAGGGCCTGAGCAGGCAGATGATTGGAGAGTTCCTTGGTAATCGACAGAAACAGTTCAACAGAGATGTTTTAGAGTAAGTTTTTTTTTTCACACACCTCTTCCCTAAACTTTAATACAATTAGATACAAGTAATTAATGTAACCAAAGCTATTAAACCTAAATTAGTTTAAATATACAGGATCATTGTCCACATGCATACTCCAACACAAAGATAAAGATATCCTCCTGTTGCAGCTCAGCTCTGTAAGATAATTAGAATCGGTGATGATGAGCAGGAAAAAAAAAACTTGTTGTATGCCATGTTTGTATTTCTCTCAACATCTGTCTCTTTGTGCACCAGCTGTGTGGTGGATGAAATGGACTTCCAGAGCATGGAGCTGGACGAGGCCCTCAGAAAGTTTCAGAACCACATCCGTGTCCAGGGCGAGGCCCAGAAGGTGGAGCGGCTCATCGAAGCTTTCAGGTGAGATGACTCACTCACTTATCAGTTATCAGACAGATACTGTGTTCATACTTTGTGTAGATCCCTGAAATCAGGAAGGTTTCAAACCAAGAGCCTCTTAAGGGAACATTCCCAGGATTATTAAACCACAATAATAATCCCGAACACATACTCTATTTACATGTATTTCCATACTGTTTTTGTGTTAAGAGAACCGGCTCTAGCAAAACTTCTGCTTTCCTTAGGCAACATTCAAAACGACATTTCCTCTCTGTGAGCACAATCCGTCTGAGTGTATTTTGTAAACTGTGTTTGGTCGTGAGTCGAGGGTTTGATCACGTTTTTTTCTCCCCTCTCTTGTCTCCAGCCAGCGCTACTGCATCTGTAATCCCACAGTGGTGCGACAGTTCAGAAACCCCGACACCATCTTCATCCTGGCCTTCGCCATCATCCTCCTCAACACTGACATGTACAGCCCCAATGTCAAGCCGGAGAGGAAGATGAAGATGGAGGATTTTATCAAGAACTTAAGAGGTAATAAAAGTCACTAATGTGAGGCAACGTTTCCGATTTTCTGTTTCCTGGCATGTCAGAATGTGCTCCACGTGAAATTTAGCTATTGGACATAACATAAAACTTTAAATTTCACCTCAGGGTATTTTTTTGTGTTGACTGTTACTTTGAATGTCACTTACTTACATTTAACTGATTAGCTTTATTAACTCCTTTCAAATGAAACCATTTCTGGTGTTTCCAATGCCAGTGACTCTTTACATGGTAACTCAGCTCCTCGCTGCGTCTCTTCCAGGTGTGGACGATGGCGAGGACATCCCCAGGGAGACTCTGGTCGGTATCTATGAGAGGATCCGTAAGCGTGAGCTCAAAACCAACGAAGACCACGTCTCGCAGGTGCAGAAGGTTGAGAAGCTCATAGTGGGAAAGAAACCAGTGAGTAATATTTATTATCTCTTCTAAAATAAATCACCAAAACACAGATCAATATCTTTCTTTTTATTCATTGTCAGTGAAAGGCACAATTTCACTGTGTTGAATGTAATTTATTAAGTGCTTACACTGCTATATATCCTGCTAGAATCACTTTATATAGATTTCAATGCAATTTCTCTCCAGATTTTCTAACCCTGAACATAGATAGATTCAGTCTTAGGAGGGATAGGGAGATTTAGAAAGCCTTTAGTACCAGTGGGTGTTGTTGTGCGAATAGGGATTCACGCCAGGGTTTAGACCTTCACGCTGGTGGTTTTAACACACCCAAAGCCCTTGAGCAACGTCTCCCTGCGTTACAGTCCAATGAAAAATGGACACATGCTGCCACCTCTCTACATTACTGTCCCCACCTAGTTTTGGAGGGAGAAGTAGTTGCAGTGTTTGACCGACCACCATATGTTATATTGCAATAACCCATCGTTTCTGTAATTATTACTCAGTTTATATTAAAACTGAACCCGAGCTATTATCAAATTTAGTTCTGACTGTGCTCCAGCCCCTCAGGAGCCGAGAAACAGCATTTCATGCAGTATTCTGCAGGTAATGATGTCTCTCTCATGTGTGAAGGTTAAAAGCGTGATTAACCTATGCAGCCTCAGGGAGAGGTTTGTCTTGTTTCACTCTGTTTCCAGTGGGTTTTGAATCTCCTCTGTTCTGCCAGGAATAATTGAATGTATTGAAAAATTATCCCTTGTCACTATTTAGCAGCAGAATTAAAAGCCCGGGAGGTTAAAGCTCTTTAACGCAAAAACCACAATGGAATTCCACCTCATAATAATCTGGTCCACTGGTGCAGCACGGAGTGAGTTTTTAGAAAAATGATCCCTCTGAAGCGCAGCACAGACAGACAGACACCTTGTATACAGAACTATTAAGGAGCCTGTATCATTATAACAACTTCAATAGTCTTTAGGTGAAGAGTCTGCAAGGAGAAATCCTTATATGAGCTCATTACTCTCATGTAATCAGAGGCAATAGTGTAAATAATGCAAACATAACAGCTGCATATAACATCATCGTTGTCTTCTGTTTTTAGATCGGATCGCTCCATCACGGCCTCGGATGTGTAAGTAGTCAAATACTGTATATTGTACTTGTAATTGTACTGTATTTGATTGTCTTTCATTCATCATTTTACTACCATGTGCACAACGTTCTGCCTCTGTCCCTGCTCATTGTAGCTAATGCACATCACACATGTAGTTTTAGAGTCAAATTACCTATAAAGACAAGAATGTTTGACCCCCCGAAGCTCCACATCTGTTATGGAGAGATGAGCAGTTGTTACTGAATCCTGTCGACAGGATCAACAGACGTGAACTCTTAGGCAGCAAGTCTGTGCCAAGCAGGGTGCACGCCACACTGATGCCTCTCTCTTACAAAATATACTGCATTTAGCCTATTGTGTAAGAGTGATTATTATCAAAATGACAAAGCCAAATAGCATTTGCGTCCCTTGCAACACATTAACGTTTATTATAGAGTATTTTCCATCAATATGTCTTTTCCTGTGTGGCAGGACACAACTAAGTTCACTTTAACAACAGAGTTGACATCAGTGCATGCGGTAACCTGTATAAAAATAAAGGTAACCCTAGCAACCATACATTTACCAGTTATTTTTCAGTGGTGAAACAAATCTCTGTGTTAAAATAGCAGCAAATGAAACATGGATTTTGTTTCCTAGCTTCCACTTTCCATCTCCCTGCATTATACATTAGACTATACAATGCACAGTGAGATAACAAAAGCATATCCTATTTTTCCTGCAGGGAGTCGTTATTCACATAGCAAGGTGTCCTGATAGAAAAGAAATTACATCTTTCTGCTTTTTATTCTACTTTTCATTGCCAACAGTTTTGTGTATATGAAATAATGTATTGTTGCTAACACATTAAATCGTTTGCGGTAATACATCATCCCACATGTGGCTTCACTCCTTGTTCTATTGCCAGTCCACAGTTTTCCCCCGAGTGCGGCGTTTTGAATAGAAGTGCTTTTACTCTCATGATTCATGTGATCTGCTCGTGAACACTGAAGGAGAATGAATCGCGTCTTAAATTTTTGTTATTGTCAACAAATCCCAAGACAGAACAAAAGCGTGTTGCTGCTCGACCTATCAATAATGCTTTCCTCACTTCAACTCTAAACCCGCCCCCCCCTCCATCCCACCGGAAACCTAAATCTATAAAAATGAGACCAGAAGGCACACTTTAATTTTAGAAAAGAGCAGACAGTTTCTGAAAGCAGCTGTCCGCTGTGGTTTTAGTTAGTGTTTCTCTGTCAGAAGTAAACGGTGCATTCATTTAGGGCTATTTTCAGTTGTGGATTTGGTGCATTGTATTTACTGTATTCCGCAGCAGGAAAATGCATGTGGGAGCAATTTAAAATCATCCGAATAGTCGCCATGTTGTGATGTTACCTTTGACTTGATCCTTTCGTGGTGCATACTAATTCGTCAGGAGCATCCAAATTGAAGCTTATAGGTTCTGTGGTGAATGCAAAACACATAGGTGGAATAACTAAGTCATGCTTGGCTACAGCTTCTTTAAATTCTGCTCAGGGGGGGACAGGGTGACTTTTGTTCCTTATTACTTTGTGGACTGAGGCCATGATGACCTCTGAAGTGTTGCTATCTGTGCCCTTTTTTCTACCTTGTAGGTGCTGTCACTGCCTCATCGCCGACTGGTGTGTTACTGCCGCCTGTTTGAAGTGCCAGATCCCAACAAGCTTCAGAAGCTGGGCCTGCATCAGCGGGAGATCTTCCTGTTCAATGACCTCCTAGTGGTAAAAGCCCTTTCCTTCCCTCTTCCTTTTCCTCTCCTCCTCTCTCCTCTCCCCTCCGTTTTAGACCGATCTCTCTCTCTCTCTCACATTATTCCAGGTAACCAAGATTTTCCAGAAGAAGAAGAACTCGGTGACGTACAGCTTCAGACAGTCCTTCTCTCTCTATGGGATGCAAGTCATGCTGTTTGAAAATCAGTGTAAGTGGCAGAGAGGGCGTATTCTTTTATTTTTCGTTTCATTTTCTGTGGCATTATTGTCATAGCCGACAGTGTTTACATCACAGGTTTTGATTCAGCACAGCGAACGGGGAAGTCAAAGCGATGGGCTGTGACATTGTTTACACTCTGCCAACTTCAGACAGATTCGTCCAATGTGTTTTAACTCGGTTTTGATCAATGGCCCGTGTGTAAAGTTCTCTCCCTCTCTGTTTGCCATCACCCCAGATTACCCAAATGGAATCAGACTTACATCAGCGATACCAGGTGCGGACATCAAAGTCCTCATCAACTTTAACGCGCCCAACCCCCAGGACCGCAAGAAGTTCACAGACGACCTACGAGAGTCCATTGCCGAGGTCCAGGAAATGGAGAAATACAGAATAGAGTGTGAGCTGCCCCCCTTTTTCCTCCCATCCCCCTCTTCTCTTACTCTGTCTACCTCAGGCTGTGTAAAGTAGAAACAGGGCATGGTCCTCATTACTCAACTGTGGCAGTTTACGAGGGAGAATGTTTACAGAGTTCACAGGATGGCGAGCAGCAGAGAGCTGTTTTTTTTTTTTTTTTGGACATTAAAAAGGCAACTCCACTATGACCTGCATAAGCAGGATGTTGGAAATGGTGTTCAATAGATCAATAGTGGACATTGAGACATGAGTTTCAGACAAGCAAGCTGTATATGCAGCTGAATAATGTTAACTGACAAGTTTGAAAGTCGGCCTCTGGTCAGAGGGAGCTGCAAAACCACTGCCACTTACCTCAGTCTTTCCTTGGCTCCTGTCCACAGCCGAGCTGGAGAAGCAGAAGGGGGTGGTGAGGCCCAGCATGTCTCAGAGCTCCGGGCTGAAGAAGGAAGCTGGCAACGGCGGCATGAACCGTGCCAGTCTGGACGACACCTATGCCATGGGAGAGGGCCTGAAGAGGAGCGCCCTCAGCAGCTCCCTGCGAGACCTCTCCGAAGCAGGTACAGCCAAACATCTTTGTTTGTTTTTTTTGTTTTTTTTTAAAACCGGCCGGTTCTTTCATGGAAAAGTGCTCTACTTCTGTCATCCGCCTCTCTGTGATGACACCAAGGGGATAAAAAAATAGCAAAATGTTGTTTTCTCACGGCACCATACATTGACTTCAGAGTTCTCCCCTTTAAATCCACTATCTAACTCACTCATGACTGGACAGTTTGGTTAAGACAGTGTTCTTTGTTTTCTAGAGACTTAAGGTGTTGCTCCACCGTTTCACAATCCAAAGACTGAATACAGACCTATTTGAGAAGAAGCTAATTGTTGAGAAAGTTAAGATTGATTTCCTTAGATCTGTCTTCTCAGTGGTGAATGAAATTGATGGGCAGTTGTCACCCCTAATCATTTGGATGAGTTTACATTACATTCCCATTCATGTTTTTAATGTCACTTTTTCTTTGTCTTTTTTTTTTTTTTACTCAGCACTTATGCATTCCTAAATTTCTTTTGATCCAAAGACATTTCATGATAATCTTAATGTTTTCCTCAAAAAAAAAAAAAAAACTCATGCGACATCTCCTCTCACGTATATTTGTGAACCAAACAAAGCGCTGATGTTTACCATTCTTAAGCCGAGACGAGATGGAGATCTAGTTTCAGCCTTGGCGTTAACAGTCATCTCACATCCATGAATATCAGTGTTTAACACAGCCGCTGTGTCTCTGAAGCAAGAATACATTTCATTCATTACAGATAACAGCTATGTGAAGTTATCAGGTGATTAACTTGATAACAAAATGAAATCCAGTCAGGGGTCTGCCTCACTGATACTTGCTTTGTTCTTATGATCACTTCTTCAATGGGGATGATAGGTCAGACAGTGAAGGAGTCCCTAGGAGTCCCTTCGCCCTCCTGTCTCCTGTGATTTTTTTTTTTCTTTTCTTTATTCCCGATGCAGGATGTGGCATGTTAGTGGGGTCATTTTTGTTAAGTGTTATCATTTTGTTTGTTTTTTTGTTCTTATTTTTCCTGCCATACTCCATTCCATGTGTATTTACTGTGTTTCTTTCTCCATACACATCGGGTATTTCCCTGTTTATGTGTGATTATTGGTCATGTATCATTGGCTGAGTGTGCCTAACAACGGCAAAAGTGCTCTGTTCGCCCTCAGACCTGTATATGCCTGTACATCCCATGTGCAACAACCACTGTATTGCTTTTGATGTGTCTCCTCCTTTGTGACTGTCACTGAGACTGGCTACCTTAGACCCTTCAGAAAATCTACATCTGGTGGCAACGTTAACAACCAGTTGTCATATTTTCTTAATACAAAAATCTGGGAAAACAAATTTGCATAGGCATCAACCCAAGTTTTTTTTTTTTTTTTTGTAGTATCCTGCAATCTTTTGGTAAAACATTTTCCTTGAGAATACATTCAAATTTTTTAAAAAGCCTCCAGTATAAAGTGCGTTTTCAAATCTTAAACCCACTTAAATTTCGATGCAATATAAAAGCTTTCAACCCAAGTGAAGATGAAGCTTCGCTGTACAGTTAGCCACAGTGCCACCTCTCACCCACCACACACTCCCAGACCTGAACGCCCTCTCCCCTTCCCGCCCATATTTGGACCTTTTACTCACAGTCACAATCCATTGCACTGCCCCCTACGGGACGGGTGGGCGGCCTTAAACGTCTGTAGTCGATCCAGGAGTGCTGTCGATCTCTAATCTGTGGTATTGCATGTCTCGGGCAGGCAAGCGGGGGCGTCGCAGCAGTGCAGGATCACTAGACAGCAATATGGAAGTAAGTTTGAAGCAGCTGGTATCCAAGCTACTCTCTATGTGATGATGTGCACTGTGAAAACATACCATTTATTTTTTGGTCTTACACCTTTGCTTCATAGACTCAGTCCATTTGTTTGGATCATTTATTTTTCTTCCTGGGATGCCTTATAACCTGCTTGCCTCAGTTAGTGTGCATGTATGGGTTGCCTGCCTCTGATCGTGCCCCTTTTTTTGGAAGCCAGAGATCTCCTGTTTTGGTCATTGGTTATATGACCGATATACACTTTTATCTTCAAACAAGCATGACTCTACTAATCCCTCCTCTAATCCCTCCCCTTGTCGCCTGTCTCTGTCCTTCATTCAATCACATCCCAAGCGGTTTTCATTTGGTTCTTCTTCTCTGTGGCAGGGTGGTAGCTCTGTAAGACACTAGAAACCAGTACCTGTCCTGCAGCCTCTCTCCCTGTCCGGGTCTTTCTTTCTTTTTTTTTGTTTTCCCCCTTTTATCCCCGACTTCTCTTTAATGCTGTAAGTTTCAGGGAGGAACTTAGCCTTCTTTTGTCTATGAGGTCTACTGATGGGTTTCACATTGACTTCTAAAAAGATGTGGATTTCATTCATTCATCTTTCACTCATTTCACGTGTCCATGAGTTCATGTGTTGGGTTTGAAGTCTGGGACCCTGAAAATTTCATTCTGCTTTCAAAGTCGTCATACAGTACGGTCTTTCTCCAGTCTTAGATGAAGCATGTGGCAAAGTAGGGAAAAGCTCTTCTTTTTTTTTTTTATAGGAGAATTCATTCCTGGTTAGTGAGTAGTGTTGGACCAGAGCAGGTGGGGGGGAAAGTGTCCAGGCCTGTTGAGAAGTCTGCACACAAGAACGTAGCTCCTCCTCCTGCCTTCTGACGTCTAGTTGAATGCTAATGTGTGGATGATGAGTTTGCCTGTCACATCCTCTGCATGTGGAAACTATGCCTCCATTGATTATAACATGTTGCATGTGTGACTCTTAGAGGGTTTGGCACACTGACTGCAATGAAGATGAAATGTTGTCTTTTCTGCCCTTGTCGATGTCATTATTTGTGTTTCTAATGGTGATTACTTTTGTTACAGATTTACTGTTTTCAGGCCAGTTAGCCCCTTAACAACAGCTGCTTTGAATACAAGCTCCTCTCATCAGGGAGTGTGTTTGTCCCAAGCTGAAATATTCCTAGTGTTGCTGCTGCCGATCATGACAACATTTTTAGTTTCTCATTTGCATGCCCTATAACATTTTGCTACTTGTTTACCTAAAATAAGACAAGTGTGAATTCATCCTGCTGGTGCCTTGCAGCTGTAGTTTAGTAGCTGTTGTGCAGTAGCACGGTGTCTGACTCTGACGGACATGCTGTTGCCTTGTTTCCTTCCTGCAGGGGTCCATCATTAGCAGTCCACACACACGCCGGAGAGCCACCACGCCGCGCGAGGGCGCACCCCGCGGTGGCGGCGGCGGCGGCGGCGGCCAAGGCCAACAACAACAACCCTCCATCCCTAACTCAGCATCGACTTCCATCCTCGGGTCGCTCTTCGGCAGCAAGCGAGGCAAACCGCCATCCCAGGGCCACCCCCCTTACCCTCCGGCCGGCCACCCCACCCTCATATCCCATAAGCCCCACCCGACCAACCTGCACCACACGGCACAGGTGGTACACACAGTGCAGACCTCCCAACACCCGGGTCACCACCCCCAGTACTGCCAAGTCCCACAGAACCCGCCGCCTTACCACCACCACCACCACTACCACCCGCCTCCGCACACGCAGTACCACCAGCACCCGGCCTACGCCTCGCACGCGCACCAACACGCCCACTCGCAGCAGCAGCAGCAGCAGCAGCAGCAGCAGCAGCAGCAGCAGCAGCAGCACAGCCATTACAGCCAGCATTCCCATCACTCCTCACACTCGTCCCAGCACGGTTCCCACCACCACAGTCAGCAGCCGGGTTCGGCGCCTGGCGGACCCAAACCCAAACACAGTGGCATCAGCACCGTAGTGTGATGCTCCGAACACGAGAGAGGAGAGGAGAGGAGAGGAGGAAGCGTAGAGGAGCGGGACTGTAATGAAAGAAGGACAATTGCTTACACCAAAGGGACTGACAGCATAACTCTATGGCCTGTCCACTGTGTTTTAACTGCTGCTGTGATGGAAACCGGTCACACGCAGTCACCTTTTTCACCTCCAGGTCCAACAAATATGCAGGATGGAAATCGGACTCAAATCTTCCACTAGGGGCCTTTTACTAGTTTGCCTGATCATGGGCTCGGCCCTATCAGGGTTTTGGGAGTGGGTGCGGGAGAGGGGGGGGGGGGGGGGGGTTCTGTACAGGAAGATGCTCTTTGTTTTCCACACACACAAACACAAACACTCACAAAACGCCCGGCCGTGTCGGCTGAAGAGAAAAAAGTGTTTATTTTTTTCTCGGCAAGTCGCTCCCCACTGCTTCACCCCCTCAATAGCCCCCCCCGTCTTTACCTTTGCGTAATCAGGAGGGAAGACGACCTGGGACCGTGAGAACATGGCTGACTGTTTTCTCTGTCACAGTGACGGCATAATAATTCCTCGTGCACAGCCTTTTTCGGAAGTCAACTCTCAACTCCTTGGTTTTTGCAGATCCTCCCCATCATATGAATGCTATTTGTTGTTGCCTCCCGTAGAGCTCATACGTAGTGAAGAACCTAGGTATAATCATTTCACACTAACTTAAATCAAAGGACAGGTAAACAACTGAGTCGACCATCTCAGTCATAGTAGTTCTAGTGCTGTATTTACTGTAGATGACAGCTATATGTGTTGTCTCCTAGTTCTCATAAATAAATGTGCCAATTATTAATGCATAATCTATTTAGTCAAGACTTCATGTACAGTATATATTGTGCGTAAAGTAATTTGTAAGATTATACTTACAATTATTATTATCAGCAAAAATGAATTTTATCAGTATTATACTGACTCTGTGGTAACGGGATGTAGACCTGAAAGGAGTGAACTCCCATTCAGTCCAGCCTATAATCTATTAATCTATTCTGGAAGTTTTTTTGCCTTTCAAATGGATCAGACAGAGACTCTGGGCGGCAGCTGTTGCATATGGGCCTGACAAAGTGCTGTGCTGTCACAGCCGAGGCCTCGAAGCAGACTTCCTGTCAACTCTCACAAATGATACCACGGCCTGATCGGTTGTTTTAATCTCAGTTTATGGCTGCTTAAACTGTAAAAAAAAAGAAAAAAAAAAAGATGACAAATAAAGAGAAATAGCAAAAGACGCTCTGCGGCTGAGTTCACGTTACAGATGGACCCACAGACCGTGTTGAACACGTGAAGTCTGTCGCCTTTAGCGTATACAACAGCTGCTCTCTCCTGACTCTGCAAATCAAAAACAGAAATACTTTTCAAAATCTTCTTTTGCCTTGTTTAGTATATTTTTTTTATTCACCGACAAGGTTTTGATGAGTGAATAAAATCGGTTCTTACATAGTGAAGTATTTTTTTCATCGTTTTTCTATCATGTGTGCAATATCTTTGTACTGATTTTGTACATTAAGAACAAGCAAGGTGTCCCTCCAATTTGTGCGTTTTTTCATGTTGCGTCCTTATTTATTTATTTTCTTTTTTGTTTTGTTTTTAACCCCGTCAGAGTCTTTCAGTAAATTAATGTGTGGCTGTCCTCGTGGTCTTACGAGTGGTACAGACTCGGAGTTCAGTGGAATATCTAGTGAGTGATTTTTTTTTTTTCAGTTTTTGTTTTGTTCTGTTTTTGTTTTGCATGTAATGTTATTGATGTGAGGCTATCCTCTGCACATTGTATAACAAAATCAGTGTTACCATAGCAAGTTTAAGTGCAATCATGTTCAGAAAATGCAGACTTGTACTTAAGAGTGGAGGGAAGTCTGTTATCTTGTTGTCCAGGATGAGATTCAGGTGAAAAAAAAAATCTTTTCTTTTTTTTTTTCATTTAAGAATATATAAATACTTACTTATACAGTTCACAGTAGAAAGAGGAATGTGTGTATATATTTTAATAAAAAGGAATATGCTTCTCTTTGGGCTGAACAGAAATATTTTGCTGGATAAGCACATATGAAAGAACACTTTCATTTTTTTCAGGAAATGCAGTTATAATATACAAAATGCAAACTGAACAAAGGAACTGGGTATATGTAAAGAATAACTTTATACATTCTACAAATAAGAGTCTATTCTAGTGTGTAAATTAGTGACTGTAATCTGTTTGTCCCAATATTCAGGTTGTAAATGTATTTTAACATTCACAAAGAAAACCATTGCCATAAGTCAGGCTTACTCTCACACATTAACGAAGAAGGTTCAGATGGCCGACATATCACACATGTGGGACATTAATGATCAGCTGAATGTGTCTTTCCATTGATTCCAATATTTTTGCTATAATTCTGAAATCTTGGGATGATGTAAAACCGAGGAATCTGTTTCTTTTATTTCCGTGTGTGCGTGCGTGTGTGTGTGTGTGTGTGTGGTTGTTGTAGTGCTTCCAGTGTCTACAGTCATTATTTGTGAGAAAGTACCCCAACAATGCACTGCATGGATCTGATGCATCATGTTGTCCTATTCACTGTGAGCTGATGGGATGAAGAAAAAAAAATCAGCCTATAAATTTTGACTTCTGCTTTGTTTTTTTTGTTTGTTTTTTTGTTTTTGACTAATTGTGACTTTTTTTTTTTTCCTGATGTTGACGTGTTCTCGTTGTTCCATGTTAGGCTGGTAGTTATCGAAGCTCAGCATGCATTTCATCAACAAAGCCATTGTGTAAATTACAAACATAAAGAACATTGCACTTCTGTTGCTGAGGGCTCGCATCATGTAAATATGGGATTTTGATGTGTAAACTGAAACTGTGTGGTTCTAAGGGTTTGTCTTTATGAAGCTGTAAAGGGACCAAGACAAAGGGGCTAATGGAGCTGTACATAATGTGTATATGATCAGTACTCTATTCTGATATCTGCAGTCAAGGTCAGGATGTATATACATCACCTCATAGACGGATGTGAGGGGTGATATATGAACATATCGATTGTCTCCGCCATTTGCTGTAGAAATTAAAAAAAACTGACTGTTAGAAAGTTTGTTGCCATTTACATTCAGCTCTTTTCATACATCCTCCCTCACACACACACACACAAACACACATACGAACACATGAATACGGTTCACACGGACACATGTACACACATCCTGCTCCGAGCTGTTCAGTGTGGCGTGAGACACTTTTTCTTTTCTTAAAAAAAAAGGATAAGACGAGAACGGCCTCATTTATATGTGCATTCTGTTTGTACAGTGAGTAGTGAGTCAGTAAAGACCCCAGTTATTGTAAAACTTCAACTGTGACAATGTTGAGAACGCAAAATAAACGAATATATGACTTATGGTACCCATGTGTTGTTTTGTGCTCTGCGGTGCTTTTCACACTTCATTATCTCGTCAAGAGCTGAGTCACCTGCCACTGAAAAGAAAGTGAAATAGTTTTATTCCCTTTTTTCTCTTTGTATAATGCATTTCCCATCAGAGGCTTATCTGCAGGCCCTCATATCTTCCACTTCCAGCCTCCAACAATACTTTTTTTTTCCACCAGTGTTGCAGCATTTCCACTGGAGGACGTGCTGCTGTGAAATGAAAAAGAATATCTGTGCCATTACACCACCTATAGGTGAAAATAGATTATGCTGCACACAGCTCCTCCATGGATCACCGATTGAAAAATGACTGTTCATACACTTTACCTCTCAGCTTTAGACCAATTCTCCGAAGCTGTGGAAATGTGGTATTTCAATTTGTTGGATTCCTTGGACTTGCGGTGTTCAGCCTCGGTCGATGTCCATTCTGCTTTTGTGGCCTCAACATTTCCATTAAGAAACATTTTCCTTCTGCCCTCGAGCTCATTCAGAACTGGCTGCAAAAAATATCTCATTCAAATCCACATAAAGCTGCACGCGCTCCCAGCTGTGCACTGCGGTGAAGTGCCCCCCACCCTCCACCCCCACGTGCCCTCAGCACTGCAGTGGCTGTCAGTAATGAACACTGTGTAGGAGAGCCTCAGATAGCCCCTGCCACTCTTTTTAATAGATAAAATCTTATCTCCTGTAAGCAGATGGATTCCCTACATGTCATATGCGCCATCGCTGTGCGGTGTCATTGGTGCACTCCTCACAGTGACGTGGTTTTGTATTGGGTGAACTGGGGGGTTTAGGGACACGTCAGTTACAAAACAGGGACACCGTGAGGTCGGGAGAACTTTGGACAGACGCTTAAAACTAAAAAAAACAACATTGGGACAAGAGCAGTGTGGAGACATGATGGGATTTTAAGGATGACTGGCACCACAAATAGAAACAACCAAGTTGGCTTGAATCTAAAAGGTTTGGTTTGCTTGTTTTTTGTTGTTGTTGTTGTTGTTGTGAATCTAACTTTTACTTTGTCATTTGGCCACATTTCAATACTTGCTTCTATTACAGCTCCAGGCTGCACAGGAATGTTTCATTCAAGTCACGTTCTGGACCAAATGAATGTTAATCTTGTCCTTATGCACAGCCCAAGTAAAATATAACAGTTTGCCACACACGGTGCTGCACTGTGAACAATCTCTAAGGCGTTCTCATTGTTTTAGATTATTTACTATTTTTATACAAACTGGAAATTACAATGCAAATAGGTAATCACATTTTCCTGAACCTGCAGGATGCTCTCTGGTTTGAGCTTAGCTGTCTTCCTCCTCTTGGCCTCATCAGGAGCACATACCGATGGTCAACCGCGCCTCTGCACAGTCCTGCTGTCTACTGGTGTGAAGATGAACTGCAGCTCTTCGAGCCTCATGGAGCTGCTGCCTCCTCCTCTGCCCTCAGACACCACAGAGCTCCATGTGCAGGACAGCGCGCTCACCTCAGTGGCTCCGGGCCTGTTCGACAAACTGGTTGGTTTGAAAAAGGTTTCGCTATCTGGGAACTTCCACTGTGACTGCAGGATCCAATACCTAAGGAACTGGCTGCTGAGGAACAGACATGTTGTTGTAAAGAAACCAACCTGTGCCGGTCCGAGCTCTGTGGCTCAGAGGGCCATCACTGAACTCAGCGAGGACTTCTTCTCCTCCTGTGTCCCAGCCAGCTGCACCGGCGGGACTTACAACACGCTGCTGGGCCTGATGCTGTGCTGCGTCATCGCTCTGCTTCTGTGGAGCCTGAAACTGGCCAGAGTGTCCACTGTCATTCTGTCCATAGATGAGAGACACTCAGGGTTTGAAGCCCACCTTCTGCGCTCACTGAAGCCCAAACACAGGAGGAGGCGGCTCACGGAGGAGCTATCACAGGGGCCGATTTTAAACATGGAGTTACTGCCACAGGTTCTGGATGTGTTGAACAAGAAGCACAATATAAAGATAAAGGCTACCTGAGAGACACCTTTAACTAAAAAAAGGAAATATTAAAAAAACAAAAAAACACTACAGGTGACTAAAGCTAAAGGTGAGGCCTGTGACATGACTGCACAATGAATTTATGTTTCCTGTGGAGTTGATGTTCTGCTAAACCTCCATTTCTAACAGTGCAACCTAATATCTTACTCATTAAGGCCAGAAATGCACCAGATAAATCCCATTTATAAAATATTTTGACTTTTATTGTGTTGAAATATCCACATATTATGAATCAGCCGGCATTATATTTGTCCTCTATTTGATCTATCAAACCTATGGGCCTTTTAAACTGTGCACTTCTGAAAAGACTGAGATAATTAAACATTTACATTGAATTGTGCGGAAATGCTGTATATCTTGGTAATTTTGGTTAATTGTTGATCATCTCTGTTAAAAACAAACACACACACACACAGACAGTTTACAGCGGTTGTGTAACTGTTCCTTTTATTTTCTTAAGTTAAGGTATTTACAATGAGGGAATTACTACAAATGGTCAAACATGGGAAGGTAAAAGATTTTGATTGGCATTGTATTTGTATCTAAATAAATTCTTGGTTAGCTTTTACTTTTGGAATTACTACACCATTATAGGTTAAATGTAACAGGTTATGGCAGGAGGATGATAATGATTGATAATGATGACATTTAGATGAAGGTCTCTGATTTGTGCAAATACTGGTCAAGGTTCTCACAACTAGACATAATTCAGACAGACAGTACTATTAGAGGACAATATTGCACATCAAACAGTTGTTGTTGTTTTTTTCTTTTCTTTTACAGTACAAGTATTACTCTTATATTCATGCATAGATTTTCCAGGATAAATGGTAAGGTAAACAAATGACTAAAAACGTAATAATAAAAAGTCACCTTGAGAATAAAGGTCAAATGTTTTCTGAATATGCTTCTTAAAAACACTGGTAAAATCTTGTAATAAATATAGGATGATTTCAGGATTTGTAATAATCTAAAACGTTACTATCACTAAAAAAATATTTAGTAGGGTCAAATAAGGCAGATCTTACACTTTTCCTTAATGAAAAACATGTAAGTAAAGACTATCACAAAAACAATAGAAAAAGAGCAGTTGGCTGTAACAGTTACATGATTAATTTTCTCTAAAGTTTTTCTCAGTGTTGAAAATTTAGAAGATGACCCATATTTTTCATATTCTCAATGCCCTATCAGGTGGTTAAACGATGTCCACAGTGTTAGGCTCCCACAGGTTTACGCATTAAACGGTGTACCCGGTTTAACGCCTCGCGTCTCCTCTACTTTTGTGCCTCCACCCTCATGTAAAACCTTGTTTCCTCAAAACTCTACTGAGGCACAAACTTCTCCTGCTCAAAGATCAGGTTGACGGCTTCGGCCACATCCTGCACGATGTGGCCCGGCTCCACCAGCGCCGGGTCGAACCTGAAGTCCCGGTGGCCGTGGAACACAGTCTCTTTGATGCAGTGGCTGGCGTCGCTGGGCACCTCCGCTTTGGGGTTGTAGACGCCCGTGCAGACGAGGACAGACTTACAGGACGTGGCGGACGGCAGCGCCAGCTCGCTCTCCCACAGGTTGTCCATCTCCTCCTCCTGGGGCACCGCCGTGGTGGATCCAGTGGCGGCCACCATCTTTGCGATGGCTTTGGGGTTCTTTCTAGCTACTCTCTCCTCCAGGTGGCGACTGTACAGATTGGCGCCATAGATGTCAGTCATAAGGTTATCCCTGAGAGAGCAGAAGGGTAGAGGTTACTTCGTGTGCAGCTACATACGTATAATATGGATAAATAGCCTATTAATGGACAATTTGTGCAAGAATGTTTTCTGCTGCTCTGCAATAAACAACGACCAAGCGCCGACACACCACCACAGAAGAGCTATACCAGCACAACTGTGGTAAAAAGCTGAAGTGAAACATCTAATGGCGCATTTCCACTAGCACGGTTCGGCTCGGTACGGCACGGCTCGGCGCGCTATTGCATGTTTCCACTAGCACGCAGTACCTGCAACCGGGTACACTTTTGGTATCACCTCAGCCCTGGTTCCAAGCGAGCCGAAGCGTTACTAAAACGTGACGTCAGCCGACTGCCTTCCACTGATTGGCCGATGAGTGTCGTCACTGGAAGCGACGACCGACAACAGAATGTTCCTGCTGAAGCCTGTTATTATATGTCCTGACACTTTTGCGACCAGCTGACATGGAAGTTCTGTTTTTCACGAACATTTTCTCACCAAATTCATTTGGTAACACTTCAGTAATGTTACCTCCATGTTTTGCTGCAGCACTTTTCAATTTACTTAACACTGAATAGTATAAAAAAAATGGGTTCTGATCATAGACTGTAAAAAATATGGACGTAGCATCCGTGACGTCACCCATTGGTTTTGGGGAGTCGTTTTTGTGACTCAAATATGGCGGCCTGAACAGCGCCATGTTGGATTTACCGGCCAAGAACCCGCCCACTGGCCTCGAAGCAGCTGTCCACTGACCTGTTTGGACCTGTCACTCAACGTTTCCGCGCCCTAATTGGCCAGAATTTTAAACCTAAAAATAGTAAAACGGTAGAGTTAAAAAAAATTCACCCCCCTCAGAGTGTGTGCAGGGGTAGAAACTATCGGTTGAGACCAAAAAACGTAATGGCACCAGGCTGTAAATATGTTTTTTAAAGCTGTTAAGTCGGCGATTTTAACATGTCAATGGTCAATGGAGAGATGCTCCCTTCTGGTACCAGCCCCCAGCGACAGCCGACGGGATTGCAGTTTTTTGAAGGCGGAAGTGAGCTTCACTTCTCAGACCGACAACTGCCCCCTGGGTTCTGATCCCGGTGCAAATCGTATCTCTATCTCATAAATACATAGGGCAGAGAGAGACTCTGTGTCTTACCCTATGGCATAAAGGGAAGTGATGGGAAGTTTCCATTGCCGCTGCATGGCCTGGCTTCTGATGAGGTATTCTGCAAAATGGTAGGTCATCTCACTGGGTTTTCCCATGAGCGCCTCGTACTTCAGGTCTTTGCCTGTTATCTTCTTGTAGATGTTCTCTAGGCACACAAGAAACGTCCCATGGCCAAACCTGAGAGACAATGACACGGAGGAAGAAAGACAAGACATTCAATTCATGCCTTTAACTCCCAAGTGTTCAATTTTCTGTGTAACAGCGCTTGTTTTTAAAAGGTTACCGTGGAGAATGTGCCTCAGCCATCCACATGAGGTCCATGTTGCAGGCGAGCAGGGGCAGGTGAGGCATCTTTTGGGTTTGGTGAACACTACTGAGGTTACCATTGGTCAATAAGACATCAACTATCAGCTGCAGGTTGGTCTCCCATCGAATCGGCTCCCCGAACAGCACCACAGCTGCACAGGAAAAGGTTAAATCACTGACATTTTATCACAACTAGAGTTAACGCCTTGCAGTTGTAAACCTTCACCAACCAAAGTTACATGTTATACAGTCAACAAACTCTTCATGTGTTACGACATTAAATGTTTTTACTGATCATTATGAGGCTGACCTTTGACTTCTTCCTAATGAACGTGTGTGTAAAATTGTGTCATAATCAGCACATGAATTTTTCAGTTTTGTGAGGTCACAGTGACGCTGATTTTGACCACCGAAGTCTAATTAGTTCATCCTCAAAATGATTGTTTGTACGCAATTTAAAAGAACCTGCTGCTGTTACTGTGATATTATGTTCATAAGAATGGGACTTGTGTATGAACAGATATAAAACTGAAACACCAACAGCTATAAAGATGTGAGAAATAAGAGGAACGTGCTCTTACCTTCGACCTTAGGAAGGTTGCTAACAAGACTGGACTGAAATGACAGAAGGTAAAATAAACATATGGTGCTAAAAATGACAGAAAAAAAAAACATTTCAATATTTCCACAATCAACGTCTAAATAAACATTTAAATATCTCACCGGCAGTTTGGGTCTCCTGTTGTGATCCACCATGTCCATCAACGGGTACGATTCCCTCAGCATATCAATACTGACAACGTTGTTGAAGCCCAGACTAAAGACAAGAGAGTTATGGATAAATGAGGAGGATTAGGAGTCAAGTACATTAAATATTAAGCATAGAAAATATAACAAATCAGGATTTCCAGGATTACTTTTTAGCAATTTCCAGGACCGGGCCTTGTCCTGACACCAGCACACATTTATCATGGAACTTCTTGAACATCCTCAGGGGGCTGTGGGACATGATGACTTGATCTTGTGTGATCTGCAAACAGATGAAGTGTGAGGGGTGGGTTACTTCACAGTGTACACCGGATAAATACAAAAAACAGAAATGCACATTTAATGCACAAGGCTGCATACAGCAGTCGTCTTTAGAAAACTCACAGGTACTCCCAGGATGTGAGAGAGCTGGTCTGCTTTAGTTTGTCGGAGGCAATTCCCTGCGTTTGTGACAAAGACAACTGGCACCACAAACTGTCCCTGAGAGTCGACCAACTTCTCAAACGCCTTTTTTGCTGCAGGGATTGGCATCCTTCCCCGGACAAGTACGCCATCAATGTCAAACAACAGCCCAAAGCCTGGCTGTGTCTGCAACAGGGGAAGGACAAGAAGAAACTGGTTAGTCAGCTAAACTGAAAGCGAGACAGTCAAGGAGCACAGCCATGATTTGAAACGTGACAGAGCAATGTGATGAGAAACTATGGGGGGTGAAATTAGGAATCGCTTAAATCACTAATGGTCTTTAACGTGACAAATTATGAAAGGGAAGCAAACAGGACTTGTTACCCAAGCACACAGCTCCATTCTTACACCAGAAGAATTACAATCAGAATCAAGAAGGAACACTTTGTCATATGAAATGACTTAGGTTCATTTTATAGTATGTGCAATGTCTGTTTTTTATTGTTTAAAAGCATGACAGTGTATTTCTTACAACATTAATGATGGATTTGTCTCCACAGTTTAAAAATAATAAGGGCCTTTCTTTACATTTCCAACATACAGCACACAGTGGGAGTCGTGTGGTGACACAGCAGTACAGAGGGATATTTGGTTGCACTCTTGATATATAACAAATAATCTCCCCGGCTATGCAAACACACACACACACACACATGTAATTGGATCTTTGTGCTTCTTTCCTCACTGTTGTTCCTGTATCTGGGGCTGAGGCAACAAACAGGGAACACAGTGTTTCAGTGTTTTTTTTCCTCTCTCTCTCTCATGAGGGAAAACACAGTAGCCTAAGCTGCATCTGGTGTCACATCCTCCTTGCTGCTTGCTGCCTTCAGCCCCGCCAAGCGCATCCACATCTGACAAAAGTTGCGTGCTGCTACATTGTTATGCAACGTCGACCTGCTACATTCTAACAAAAAAAATAAAAAAAAAGATCTGAACAAGACATCGTCGTGTCAACAACGTATTGTTCACGCCGAGCCGAGCCTATCGAGGCGGCAGCAACAGCTCCAAACCGTACCTTGCTATTAGACTGAGTTCCGCAAAACCCGCACCGAGAACCGACAATCCCAGCTTTGCGTCTGGCTTGACGGTTACTCAGGCTGTGCAAGCCCCGGTAAAACGACACGAGTCCCCTCATCTCCTTTATTAATCACCGGTTTTTAATTTAAAAAAAAAAAAAAAAAGGATTCAAAAAATAGATATAAATGGCCCCTGCATAGAGCATGAGCCGGCTCGCTCCGGCCGCGCAGGCTGTTGTGCTGCTCTGCTCGGCTTGGTTTTTTTTTTTTCCGATAATTTCCTCGTCTATAATTTGACTGGGCGAGACCCGGTGACGTCATATGAGGAGTAGGAGGGTCTTTTTCTCTCCGCATCTCAGCTGGGGAAGAGCCGTAAAGCTGCTGCATCTGCACTGCAACCCCCGCTGCCATTTTAGACTCCGAGGTGGAGCCTAAACTCAGTCTTGCGCGCACTAAAACACACCCGCATATTACGCACAGAGACACACACATACACAAGCCAGCGCTGCGTTAAATACAGCAGCTTCGTTGGTCCTCCTCATTAACCTGAACCACGTTTTGTTTGTGTTCGTTTCCCCACCTCCGCAGGGTTTCTATTAATACATATAAACGCATATATCCTATGATGAGTCACCTATACGCAGCACGTGGCACAACATGGATCCTGGTGGACCTTCAGACTTTTGTTCTCCATTTTGCTCCTCGGCTCTCATCTCCAGGACGCAGCTCTGATCTCTTCCACCCTCGTGTCCCAGTAGTGCCGCATTTAGATTTTTTTTTTTTTTTTTTGCTGCATGAAACCAGGAGGAATTTAACACGGAAATGTGACTCTTCCACTTTTTTTTTTTTTTTTACCGGAGATTACATGTAAACAAAAACGTGCATGTGTGATTGCACGAACATGTCCGGGGCACGTTTCAAAAACACACGTGGCTGAGAGTCGAACAAAAGGCACAAAACACCAGAAAAGAGAAATTTATGTGGTTCAAAACAAAGCAAAAATCCACTGAGTATATCGTTTAACCTACAGTTGAGACTCAGTGTCTATCTTGATATGGACTTCTTTGAAGACTTAAATCATTCAGGCAGATCACCGGAGACCAAACACCTGTAAAGGAAAAGCATTTTAAAAAACGAGCTTTAAAACTTGTATTTAACACAGACAAGACAGACACAAGCTCTTCCCCGTGCTCCTCCAGCTTTATTGATAGTTTAAAATTACATTTCTATTTTCTAGGACTTCAGTTGCACTTTCCTTCCGACTTAAAAACTGAGTACAAGCAAATGGTATTTATACAGTAGTCTAAGTGATATTGTACAAAAATAACATTTTGATTTCTGTGAAAACATTTTTCATTCCCAAATAACTCCTAATTCTGCTGTTCTGACAACTGTTCTTGATGTTAAATTTTGCCAAGGTAAAAAAAAAAATTCCAAAGCCATTTTTAAAAGGAAAAGTCTACCTTGGACTACCAAGTGATATTTAAATTGTAAACAGATTTCTATAAAAGAACGTGTTTCTTTTAATACCTCCAAAATTGTATATCTTAGCAATATAACATGTAGTTTGTTATCGCCCTCAATTGCTGCGTGTAGGGCTGAAATGCATCATGTTATGAACTGTTTCCATGTCATACTCTCTTGGCCAACTCAGATCCCACTAAAACAAACCAAAATAACCATACATGGAAGTTCGGTTTCTATTTACTCCCTTCTTCTATCTCATTTTACTGAGACACACTTCCACAAGCTCAGAGGTCCTATAGATTCCCATATGTTTAGTCCCATTTACTCATCTCTGATCACCAGTGGCTTGGAAAGGGGGGTTCTTTAACAAAGCATTATACATAACACCGCTACCAAACTAAAACATTTTTTGTATTGAATGCAGAAAGATATTTTTTTCACCCCTTTCATTGTATTACATGTCGAGAGGCTCACTGGCCTGGGACTAGCCTCTGTTAGCCAACCTTTGGCCAGTGAAGAGGATTCAGAGAAAATAATACAACCAACCATCAATCTGAAAAAAGGAGGGGCAACAGAGGGCACTGATTATGCGGTGGCTTCAATGGTGCACTCTTTTGCCAGGTGGCCCGCCTTTCCGCAGTTGTAGCAGTTGGTCTCGCTGGCTTTACTGCAGTGGACAGCAACATGACCAATCTCGCCACACCTAGGGGGAGACGCAACATTATAGAGTTAATATTCTCAAAAGTGAAAGTGAAAGTAAGTGAGATTACTAGAATAATAGAAAACTGTCAAATCACTCACCTGTAACATTTCACCTTATCGCAAAGTTTCTGGATGTGGCCAAACCCACCGCATGAGTAGCACTTCTGCTCGTTGGCATGATCACAATCACGGGCCATGTGACCAGCTTTGCCGCAGGTGTAGCACAGCTGCTCCCTCTCCTTTTTGGGCTCCTTGCAGTCCCGGGAAATGTGGCCACTCCTGTGGCAGTTGTAGCACGCTGCAAGGGAATAACTTCCTGTCAGAAGTTTTCAGGGAAAGGCCGTTGGGTTGTCAACATTTTCTTATTGTTATTACTTTTGTAATCAAGTACGACTTCACAGAAACTGAGCAAACATGAACGAGATTAGAACCAGCATTAGGAAACACACCATCCTCAGTTTGGTCACAGTCCCTGGCCATATGTCCTTGGTCTCCACAACGATAGCAGAACAGCTCTGTAAGGACAAAGGCACACTGGTGTAAAAATTTGAAGCGACAACATGGTTTCCTTTTACCCCCCCCCCCCCAAGTGAGTCTCCTCATAATATATATATACACACATATACCAGCAGAGTGCTGTGCTGAGACCCACCCATAACCCCAAAACTATCACTATAAGTGAGTAACACATGCAGTACTGTTAAAAATAGATCACCGTGCACCCTAAGTATTCTGTATTCATTATCTCATGCTGGTGCAGCCTGTATAGTATATAGTACCCTTGCCTCGTCCCCGACCCCTGCCGCGTCCACGTGCACCACTGGCATTAGGACAATGCTTGATCCAATGGCCGGAGCGGCCACATCCAAAACACTCACTGTTGCTGCTCATCTCCATTACCTAAACAAAAAGAAAGAAAAAAACACATGACCCATATTAGTAAACAGAATTCAGCTTACAATAAAAGTATTTCTAAGCTTTTATGAACACCCTGTGTAGACTGGACACACCGCTGCTGTGTTTTTCAGCGGTCCATCTTACCAGGATTTCACACCAGCCACACAAAGGAAGTCTAGTATCACTTATTAGATTGGCATGTACCATCTTCATTTCCCAGAAGGTTTTGTGCTGACTTAAATTAGCTTTGACCCTCAGCTAGACAAGGAGTGCGTGCATGGGCATTCTTGCAGACAAAAAGTGATGTTTTATTGATGGTAAATTTAACTGCACAATCATACCTGTCACGAGGAATTACACAGAGATATCACTTAATGAGGTTTTCATATTCCAGATTCTGGTTCAAATGAAGCTTAGCAGGCAGCTTCTCAAACAATTAAGCTGCTTACAATGACATTAAAACCTAAAAACATTAATATAGCGCATGACTCTTGTCAGGGGCAGCTAAATCTGTTTAAACTACTTACACACTTATTGACATAATGCGCCTAGGCTCTACCACTGGGATGTTGTATCATTTGTCATATTTGGTGTGAAAGCCTCAAATAATCTGGCACTTCACTGGATTGCAGCTGTTCACACCAGCACTAACCGGTAAGTGAACAACTGATGCACATGTAGGTTTTTTTTTTTTTTTCCTCCTTAAATGGTGCAGCCAGTGTACACAAGGTGTCATCAACGAATAGAATCAAATAGCATCTGGGGGAAAAATGATTTTACCAGTTTTTCCATATCAAATTATAGTGCACAACTCACATCAGGACTGCAGGAGTCAGTGGTATGACTATGGGATGGGAGGGGATGGGGGGGTCTAATCTACAATCAGACAAAAGGGGTAAATTTGCAGCTGTGGAGTCTATCATAGTCGGCCATCGCACTACAACTACCTACTAAACTAACTTACACGATTTCCTCAATGGAATCATGTTGTGATCGGGCCAAACTTCAGTTTGCTGACTGCTGCTAAAGACATCAAGTCAGGAAGAATGTGAGTCAATGAGTAATCAAGGTCCACGCAGTGAGAGCCCAGAAGACGACGTGGGATGATGACAGCACGAGGCAGATAGATAAGAAAGAGAAAGAAAGAAAGAAAAACTACTTTGGTACAATCGGCTAACTTGTTGCTTATAATTTATGCAGTTGGTCATCCAAATGTCCGCCGGGCCTCATATTGTTTAACTTACATAACTACATTTCACCACCTAATCAATAAAATATTGTTTCTATTGTAGCCACATGGGCGCTCGTTTCCACCCGTTCTTCGTCTAGGATTAGAGACAAGTAAAAAACGCATCTTATTCTCCGTTACTCAGCCCCAATATATTGCTACACGCTGCTGCTGCTGCTGCTGCTGACTGCTACAGAAATGGCTGAGGGAGAGCATGCCGTGGTGGATTGTATGCTAACTTAGGAGAGCTAACTCCAGAGGGCAGTCAACACCGCGTCGTGTTGTGTTGATTTAACATCTGCTAAAACATCCATGCCCAAAGTCTAAACCACGGTTAGGATACCTCGACTGGCCTTTTTTACGCGTCTACGGCGGCGGCGGCCATCTAAGCTAGGTAAATAAAACCTACACACACCTACTCCGTCCTGTCTTTTTTTTTTTTTTTTTTTTTGAGCTCGCAAAAACAGAAATCAAATGCCAAAGGTTGAAGCTACGCTAACGTGGGCCTAGTCAACTTGTGGTGGTGCTGCTGCTGTGTCTGTGCTAGCACATGATGCTAGCAGCATCACCTCACGATCACGACCAAGAAGCACGGTACCGTCGACGATCGAGCTTCTTTTCTCCGTTGAGAAAGCGAGGATCCAGCTCTTGTAGCGATACAGATTTACCGTATATTATTCCGCGTCGGCTATTCACGCGAATATACCGTGAAAACAAAATTTCCCGCGCAGGGCGCACATACACACACACACACGTACATACACATAGACGCACGCACACACACCAAAGTCGTTGTGACGAGCTAGCGTTAGCAGGCCGGACCGAGGATCCGATGCTCCGTGAGTGAGACCAAACCAAACCAGCGCGTTTGCAACAAAAGAAAACCCGACTACACACCTCGTTTTCCGCTGTGGTCATTTTTAACACGACACAGTTTCAAAGTTTAGACACACACAACATTTCATGAGTAAATGCATTTTAGTACCGTTTAATTGCTTACCTCGCTTGCTACCTAACGTTAGCTATGTCAGTGTTTACGCCTCCTTCTTTGCGCTACATGCGGTGTGAAGCAGGAGTTCCTGAATTGTCATTCAGTAAAAATCTGCACAGTCATTGGCCACCTACTCGGCCAGCAGCCAATCAGACACGAGAATGCCTGGACACCGCCTCTATGACTCAGCCAATCACGGTGATGGAATGGCCCTTTTCCCTAAATCGACTAACCTCGACTAACCTTATTTACTGCCTTACTTTTAAACATTAAAACATTTTTTTTTAAATTGCAAACCTTAGGCCGTGTTATTGCGTCATTAAAAGCAACATAGTTACATTAGAATTACTAAATGTTTCTACCATTACAAAGATCATTAGGTAATGCAAATTATTATGTGTGTTGTATTGATTATGTATTTATTGTCTATTTATTGTGGGCCATGTAGGCCATACAAACCACGACAACCTGCTGCTCAAAATGAATTGCCCCCTGTGGGATTAATAAAGTTGTTTTGAATTGAATTTGAATTTGAATTATAATAATTCATGCAATATTTTCCAAAATATGAAAACAAAGACTTGTACAAGAGCTTTAAGATAAAATCACAAAAATGCCACTGCACACATTCATCAGGAATTGCTGAAGGTTTTAATATGATCATTATTTTTGTCTTGCCTTAATTTATCAATATAAACTGCTTGAGATACAGTAAATCTATAGGTAGCCTATAGTTTTTTTTTAAGCATAATGATGTGTGTAGGCTAATAACTTTTCTAAACTCTCCACTAACCACTTTCAGCCATTTTAATCAAATTGATTTTAATCTAGCTATTTAATTAATAGCAGTGCCTAAGGCATGCCTCTGACTCACATTTGTAGAGTCACAACTTGTACAGAGATGTCAGTGTATACGGTAAATCTCTCACACCTTTAGTGACAAAAGATAAAATGTGAATTTTGTCTGTGAACACCCCAAAGCTAAACTAATGCAACAAAACAGACATGTTTCTGCAAACTTAAAGCTAAAATGTAAAACAGAAACCATCTGGAATTGTAATGAGAGTGTAAAGAGGCCTACATCCGTCTGTGGTCAAAACAATCAAAGAGATGTGTCCTTTTGATTCAAAATGGTGATTTTCCAAACATATTTCTTGTTAACCCTGATGCAGACTCTTCTTGGTTAATGAGCCCTGGCTGCATCATATTTTGAATACAAGAGGACTGATAGAGGAAACAGTCCATGGGAGCTGCAAGCATCTCAGCTAACCGGCCTGAGTGCTCAGTCAGATCAATAAGTAGGAAAAAAAACATTCATCTCAGTCTTAAGGTGGCTTTGGTTATAAAGCACTGCGATAGCAATTTCTATTTCCTGCAGTCTCCATTTTACATCTCACAACCTTTAACGCAAAGTAGGGGAAAAAAAGGACAACCTGTGGCACATCGATCAATGATGAGCTCTTTAATCATGACATCCCACTGCTCATTGAAATACAGTGGTATTGTTGCATGTCGGGTGGGGTACCTTAAAACGGTCCACAATGACAAAGCCCTGCCCTCATCTTCACAGAAACAGTATTTGGTATTTCTGCTATTTGTTGGATGGGATATCTGTAAGAAAAATGCCACTTTCAGAAAAGCAGACTAAATTGTTAAGTAACATGGGAAGATTGAAAGTACAGTATTCTGTTAAATAGGGACAGATAATGGGTCTATGAATCTGATTCCTGCTGCTTTTGCTTCTTTATGGAAACAATGTGTCCTGAACCCATCAAGACATATTGACCAGGGATGTTTATGAGCCTGCTTTATTCTCAGATGGTGTCAACTCCAGCTCGTTGAGAGGACCTATGAGCCATCTGTGATTAGGGGACCTCAGGGGATCCAGACTGGGATGCTACAGAGATGGTGAACACATGGTGAGTGTAAAAGGCTATACGGTTTCACAATGGGAGACTGTTTCAGGGTCAGTTTGGGAAAAACAATAAGCCTATGTTTAAGCCTGTTTTGTTGTTTGGAAACATTTCATATCCATGTAAATTTAAGACTGCAATTCTGTAAGTTTTTTCCCCCCAAATGGGTTTATTGTAGGCTATAACTTTTTCTCCATATTGTTTCCCGCTGCTATAGCCTTTCTCAAGTTACAGTAACCTCTTGTTGAACATATGTGTAAAATGTAACATTGCTGTCATGAATAGCCTACTATAGGCTACATTACATCTCCAAAATGATCCCAAGGTTTCAGTGCTGCACTGTCCCCATGTGTCCAGATGATGGTGCACTTGGAGTTAGTTAACACTTGGTCACTCCTTCTCTCCAAACCGGTAGTGGGCCTCTTTTTTTTATGCTTTTCAAAAGATACTGTTGCAATTTAATACTTTAACGAATGCGCATTGAAATCCATTAACGTTTCATAACTCGCTGCGAAAACATAAACCTCCTGCAACATGAGCTCCTGGGACTGCAGTCTCAAAGGCGACATAGGTAACAGAAATAGACTTTAAATGTCGAATATGCAAAATGTTATCACGTAGTAAGAGCCTGACATTTAAAATAATCTACTGTAGATTTTCTATAAGAGCAAAAAAAAAAAGAAAGCAACGGTAATACCGAGGTGGGAGGGCTTAAGTTTGTGTGCTATAGTTGCGCAGTGTGAGTGATGCTTGCAACTCTTGTTATGACTGCAAGGTCCTGTTTCAATCACTGGCGTCAGACGGACGCACGACACCAACTCAAACCTTTTCACCTTCTCCTCAACAAAGTAAATATTGATTTGAAAAGCGAAGCACCGATGAGCGATTTACGGGAGTTTTAATTTGAAAGTGCTCCACACGGGACTCCAAAGAGTATATCCCTCTCGTCGTGTCACTTTGAGGGTCCGACGGGATTTTTTTTTCTTTCCTATTTACCGCGACTGGGAGATAAAAAACTTTTCCTCTTATTATTTTAGGTGGCCAGTAAAAGTGGAGACCCGCCTATGGTCTCGACGTCTCTCGGCGTCGCTACATTTGACCGGATACAAGTTTTAATTTGACACGGTTTCAGGGGTTTTTGTAGCAACTTCGACTTTTTTTCCTCTTTTCTTTGAATGCGTTGCAAATATGATGATGTCACCGACGCCACTTTTTCCTGAAGTTATGGCGGAGCACAACTTTTCTAACTTCTCTTGGTGAGTACACACAGGCTACAGGCTCCTAGCATTTGCTACATTTTGAGTTAATGGTTTGAAACGATTAACTACAACTGTTTAACCTCTTTCTCCTCAAGGCACACGGACGAGAAGAAAGTAGCGTTTGTGAAGCAGTGAAATTTGAATGGAAGGGGAATAGAGCTACATGCATTGAAGTTTTAGCGATATAGTTGGCCTCTTCTTGAGGGCCTACGGGCAATTTCACAGTTATATCTGGATCTGCTCGGCTCGGCCTTTGATAAAACATACGTGGTAGGTAGCAGCTTCTGTAGTTGTGCACACGTTTCAGTTGTAGTCGCGTCGTGTTGTCATTTTCCTAAGAAGTTTGATTTAATTGCGAAGGCGATCCGTAGTCATGCCCAGTGAGGCTCTCAGCCTTAACTCTGCCAAAATATGCTAACCTGCTGACATTGATCTCACCTACATTTCTGACTTTGGACACTGAAGTGAAGCTCTACTACAGAAAGTATTTATGTGAATGTGAATGTAGCACTTGCCGTGACTTTGCAAAGTTTAGTTTGACTGTGTTTAACGCAGACTGACCACTTTGTGTGCAACAAATCTAAGCAGATGAAGTCTAATTAATGTGGACTTCACATTCTTTGTGTTGATACCCTTTTCTGGATGGATCACAGCTCTTGTTTTGAACACAATTCCTGCAGCATGGTGGGAAGGGTGGGAGACTCACAGTCCTCCAAGTTCCTGCTTTTCTCTACTAGTGACATAGGCTACCGGTGTGTCTGCTGTGACAGCTAACCACTAACTACAGTAATAGTCGGTGTTAGCAGCTCTTTGTATAAGACACGCCAGAAATAATTAAAGAGGTTTGCAGGGTGAGAGTAAACACGCTGAAAATGAATACCAAGAATTAGAGAACCTTCTCTGTGGGTGTATATATACACACACACAAATATATATATTGCCCTACAGTTTGTATTGAAAACAAAGCAGAAGAGGGAAAGTACAACTCGAGTTGTAACAACTCAAGTGTTTTTTCCTCAGGCTGCTGCCTGACTGACACATGTCAAGTGTTCTCCAAAGCAGATCATGTTTTGTTTACCAGTTTTGTTCCACTGTGTGTAAAAGTGAGTTTTAGTTGTGTGTCGTCTTCATTCTGCTTCTCACTTGTAAGTAAAAACCCACCAAACTCTCTCAAATTCTGTAAATAACTAGTTCAATATCCACTAAACAGGTGAGATTGTATATATTGTGTTTAGTAGAATTGGCCCTAATCACACGATTATATAAGAGGGTTGTAGTTGGTGAGAATATTTTTGGAGATTATCTCTGATAAATCCTCAATGCCCCAAACCAGTTCTCGCTTTGTTTTGCTACCTTTCTCCCTGCTGTGAAAACTTGACACTTAGACAATCTGTTCTATCTGATATGAACATTTTAAAGCCACTTTTCAAAACTACAGGGCTTAATGTTTGATAATATAACAAGAGATCTCACAGAATCCATTTAAACTTTAATATGGAGGAGTGGGCTTATTCTTTTTATAATTGAAAAGATTTACATAGTATTTCATTTACACTTGCATGCTGAGTCTGCACATCACCAACATACTCGCTAAGAGAGCTTATGTAATATTAATTAAGAAGCCAATTGGTGATGGTGATGTGTG
This sequence comes from Trachurus trachurus, assembly GCF_905171665.1. NCBI lineage: Eukaryota > Metazoa > Chordata > Actinopteri > Carangiformes > Carangidae > Trachurus > Trachurus trachurus. Next base: position 26,554,303 of record NC_139901.1, on the reverse strand, counting down.
CCATCAAATATTCTGAGTACTAATACTGTTTGTGTACGTGTGTGTTTTTGCTTTTCTCTTTTTTTTTATTCAGACCATTGAGAGCACTTGGCTTTACTAATGGAGCACCTCCAGGGAGCGTGGAAGACTCTGAGCAACGGCTTCGGTATGAAGGACTCTGCGTTCGAGGGCCCGTGCCTTTCACCAACCATAGTGCAGAGCTACCCCTGCCAGCGTCGCTCCTCAGATGACAGCAAGATGCCCGACTCCAAGACTAGCAGCACCATCCGAGTCTACCTCCCAAACCAGCAGCGCACAGTGGTGAGTTAATTTGCACCGCAGGGTAGAAGATTTCCACACTTCCACTTACGGCCTCGGTAATACTGCACTGCTGCTCACTCAGTTGTTTAAAGGTCTATGAAGCTGTTTTTACTTTCCTGCAGGTTAGAGATTGAGTCCATCTGTTTGTTTGTTTGTTTCTCAGGTGAACGTGCGACCGGGTATGACTCTGTACAGTTGCCTGATCAAAGCATTAAAGGTGCGAGGTCTGCAGCCTCAGTGCTGTGCTGTGTTCAGGCTGCATCCGGGACAGAGGAGGTGAGCGCTGGACTGTTGTGGGTTTGACACCAGGGAAATGAGATCGGAGTTTTGCATGGCTCACATTCTCTTTTGTTCATTCAGTTGTTTTGGCTGCGGTGACGACCAATCATGTAAATCTTCTGTTTTTTGCCTGTAACAGTAAAAAATTTCGCATGGATTGGAATACTGACTCCACCTCTCTGATCGGGGAAGAGCTGCTGGTGGAGGTTTTAGATCATGTTCCTTTGACAACACATAATTTTGTGAGTACCTGAAGCATTTATATCCTCAACCCTCAAAGTGTAACTGCTGAAGAAATGAGTATACATTTTTTTTTCTCTCCTGTTTTTTAGGTTCGGAAAACATATCTGAAGCTGGCATTCTGTGATATTTGCCAGAAGTTTCTTCTGAACGGTTTCCGTTGCCAAACATGCGGCTACAAATTCCACGAGCATTGTAGCACCAAAGTGCCCACGATGTGTGTGGACTGGAGCAATATCAGACAACTCCTGTAAGTGTCTGCAAGTTGAAATGGAAGCATAATGTAAAAGGGTCATCGATAACTTGAGCAGAGAAACTTAACCCGTTCTCTGTGTGGAAGCTTCTAGTTTGATTAGATTTTAATCGAATTTAATCTGCATTGTGTAAGATGAAGGGGAAAAAAAGGAAAGTAAGCTGTAATGATATTGCAGATCTTGACTAGGTCAAAGCTTGCACACGCTGCATATGGCTTTGCATACTTGCACTGAGAACAGAGGCTTGTTACTGTTATTTTGCATGCAGGCTGCAGGACTATAATGATTCACAGATCTGTATCATTGATGGTGCAGTTAGAAACCCTTTTACATGACTACCGCTGCAGCCTTTGGCCGTCAGCTGTTACTTGGTCAAGCATTCACACACTCCAACACACTGTATGCTACGAACGTTTCCTACCTGGTTTTGCTCCGTGTGTGCAGGCTGTGTCCAACACCTGGTGAGAGCGGAGCCCCTTCCCTGCCACCACTGACGTCCCGACGAATGAGAGAATCCTTAACACGGTTTCCAAGGCGAGGCAAAGTTTTCATCTTGATCTTTTCATATTCACATTTAAGAAAATATTGTAACAATATAGCACATATGTACCACAGAATATAGATTACATGAATTGTGGGTATTGTGACCTGATGGTCTGTGTATTTCTTGGACCACCAACCCCCGACAAAAGCAGGAAGTAGTAAATCTACCTTTGTAGAGTCTCTAATTTTTAAATGACTGCATAATGAATTTGAAATGTTGGGTGGGTTATGAATTTGAGTTCTACATAAGCATTGACATCTTCTGTCGTTTGGCATGTTGATCGCCACGCAGTTCGATTTATATCTAATAATCCAAGGGGATTTACAAGTACTATTCACACTCCAGTGGGAGATGTAGGAATAATCACTAAGAACTAAATGCATTCAATCCGACAAAGTACAAGGAGATCAGGTAAATAAAATGTACAGTAAGTGCAACTGAGACATGTCGGGGTGTAAGAGAATCTGAGCAGAGAAGGTGTTCCTGAGTTTGTCGAGCGTCAGATGATTCTTTGGAGGAACGCAGGGGCTGAGAAGAATAAGCTGTATGATTGATTTATGTTCTCATTTCTAAAGTACCTTAATCTCAATTGAATCAAATCCAGCTTTTAATGACGTTCCCAGCTTTATGGGGGCTTACCAAGGCCGAGGGCTGATGTAGTGAAAAGAGCCCGTTGTTTCAGAAGCCCTTAAAAATGGTTAAAAAGCACTCTGAGCTGCCAAAGTATCAAGTTGTTCCACGCAGAGCAATCTCAAACACTCTTTTGAAACATAGTTTTTCGTTGCCAAAAGGGGGATTGTTCTGAAGGAGCACACTCCTATGGTCATACGCGTGATGTAATGTGATCTCTGTTTACATACCTCATTCAGCTGGAGTTCCACTGTCCCCATTTTAACCAGCAGCCCACAGCACAGTGTAGGTACTAGTCCACTTAAAAGAGGTGCACCAAGGCCTTTTGAGAAAAATACAAAGCTCTGTGTTTGATTTACAGACACTGTGCAGTTCTTACTCGTATTATTTTGGATGGTTTAACTTGATGTTACGCTTGTAAAAGGGAGCATCTCGAGGCAGACCAATATTTGGATTGTTTGGAGATTAACATATTTGGCTGGTGAGCTTTGTACTCCTCAGTTGAGCCAGTACAGATCTTGGCATACATCAAGGGCAAAATACCTCTGCAGTGTCAAGGAAGCCAAAAAAAAGGGGGTAAGAGGGAAGGCCATAATAAAATGAACCAATAACTACTTCCTCTTAGTGCAATTTTTCAGTCTGACTTGTTTTTTGAGCTGTAAAAACATTCTCCCAATTGATTTTTTTTTTTTTGCGTGTGTGGTACCAGTTTGTCGACGGCACAACATAAACAGATGAGAGGCTAAGTGAGAGAAAATGACAGAAATGAAACCAGAAAGCCCCCGCGCCAGCCGCCACCACCACACCCACAGTGGCCCAATTTTAAAGAAGTGACAGAATTCAGCATCTGTTATTCTGTTAAATGTCAGCGATGTGTGTGTGTGTGTGTCATTTTGAAGCAGTGAAACGAGCTCTAGTCAAACAATAGTCGCTTGATTTTAATATTTGTTCCTCGTTCCCCTTGTTCCAGCTCGGCCCATCGATATTCCACCCCCCATGCCTTCAACTACACCACGCCCTACCCACCCACAGGTGGCGGCCTCTCCCAGAGGCAGCGCTCCACTTCCACGCCCAACGTCCACATGGTTAGCACTACCCTGCCTGTAGACAGCAGCATGATTGAGGTAACTACACACCACATGGGCCCCTGGGTACTCCTGTAGGTTCAGGCGGCCACTCCTAAAATATCTCCTGCCTGAGAGTGATCTTGCCCTCCTACGTACATCTCAGGCATTCCAACTATCCTCCCCGTGCTCTTTTCTATCTTCTTATCTCACTCTGTGTTAAGTAATCCACCTGGACAGGGTTGAGCCTGTTTGTTTTTGGTGTTATTCCCCTGATGGCATCTTATTTTAGTGATTTTAAAATGTGTGACACTTGACTTCCCCCTGTTCAGTTCTAGTTTCTGCTTTTTCACTGCCACTGCTCTTGCATAATCGGCTCACTAGTGTTGCATGCTTCATAGAATATTTCCCATGTATTCTGTCCACACAGAAACCTGAGCATCACTCACTCTTTGTCATTGTTCCTTCCTCACTTTACTTTACTCTGTCCCTTTCCCTCCTGTCCTCACTGGCCTGTTGTATTGTACCCTGTTGGGGAGTAGCTAGACTGCCTGAATACCTCCCCCACCTCCTGGTGCCATAGATTCTGGCTGAAGAGGAAAGTAGGTATTGTGCACTTCTCCCAGTCTTTTGTTGAGGCCTCACCTGAGAGTCCAGAAAAGGTTAGAAAGCAGAGTGACTGTGTGCAGTCTGAATGGCATGCCTTGCAAACAGGCTATCTGCATTCACTTCTTAGTATTGAAGTCAAAACCATGAGTGACAGCAAACAATGTGTGTTTTTTTTAATGTTTGAGCGAGCTAACAGAACTGTCTCTGTGTTTTTTCTTCTTCCCCGTCTCTTTAGGATGCAATGCGTGATCATGACTCGGGTAAGTGCCCACTCTGCCTTTTCATTGGCCTCATGTCATGCACTTTTGTGCTGCATCACACCACCTCCTCCTCTCACCCTCACCAGCACATCTCCCCCTTCAATCGCGAATTGACGTCGTGTTCAAATTTCAAACTTCTTTTTGCGAATTTACATCAAAGCCTATCCCCTGCCCACAACCACTGAAACCGAGATGTTTCTCATCAAAGCATATGAAACTGAAGCCTACCCACCATATTTAATAGTCATTTCAAAATAGCTAAGCAGCAGAGAGTAATAATGTGAGAATAATCTGGACGTGATAGGTCATTAAACGAGAAAAAAGGCTCTGCACAGACTTTTATCATCAATCTTCATACATTTTTTTCCGTTCCAACGGTCTGCTTCTGTACTTGTCCATTATCAAATGTGACGTCTGTGTCAGAGATTTGGTTTACTGTTGCCAGACGCTGCTCTCCTTTTAGAGGGTGAGACTGATACAAGTGAAAGCTTGCAACTTGAGAAGGTGGAGAAACGGGACAAAGTCAAATTCTTCAGTATTTGCCATATAGTCCAGCACATGGTGTGTTTGCCCTTCTGTAGAGCATGGCCAAATGTGAATTATTATATCCCACTTAGTGTACATTTTATGGCCACTGTCTTGCATTATGCATTGTGCAGACTGGCAATTTCTGGTAGCTTGGGCAACGTCCAAAATCATTATTTGGAGTTAGCCCTCTGACACATCATAAAGTCCTCTCCTTATTCCTTCTACAGTGTAAATGATTTAGAAGTCACCCATCCTGAATTCCCTGTTTGTTTGTTTTTTATTGCTGAAGGTGGGAGTTCCCCCAGTCAGAGCCCCACAGGCTGGTCCCAGTCCAAAGCCCCTGCACCTGCCCAGCGAGAGAGGGCCCCGTCCTTCAACACGCATGAGAAAAACAAAATTGTAAGTACTTAGTCTTGTCTTGTAAGACGTATGTAGAAGAAATACCCCAATGTTGGCTTAAGAAAACCGCCAGTGTTCAATCTGTGTCACTCAACATCCGTTACGTCATTTTCGATTTCAGAGACCCCGAGACAAGAGGGATTCTAGTTACTACTGGGAGATTGAAGCCAGCGAGGTGTATCTTAACTCCCGCATCGGCTCAGGCTCCTTTGGAACTGTATACAAAGGGAAATGGCATGGTAGGAATGCATTTTAGATTGGGCAGGGCACTTTCAGGTGTAACCACAAACACTTTCACAATTACACATTGCAGGCAATCGTTTGACGTAAGTTAATTGATGCATGAAATGGTTGCAAAATGATAAGTGGGCGTATAGCATTGCTTTTTTGTTTGAGCTTACAGTAGATTTTCTGCATCTGATTTTGAGTATTTTTGTCGCAGGTGATGTAGCAGTGAAAATTTTAAAGGTAACCGACCCCACACCGGAGCAGTTCCAGGCATTCAGGAACGAGGTGGCCGTCTTGAGGTAAGAAAACGCTGGATGACGCAGCAAGCGTCGAACTCTGTGTGCGCATCATCTTCATCGTTCAACTTTTATCTTATCTTTTTGTTTTGTTGATTTCCTCTTCCCCCTCTTGTCGCAGGAAAACACGACATGTCAACATCCTGTTGTTCATGGGCTACATGACGAAGGACAACCTGGCCATTGTGACCCAGTGGTGCGAGGGCAGCAGCCTCTACAAACACATTCACGTCCTGGAGACAAACTTCAAGATGATCCAGCTCATTGACATCGCCAGGCAGACAGCTCAGGGCATGGAGTAAGTCCTGAAGTGTGACATTTTTTGCACTGAAGGAAAAAAACAACAACAACAATCTGGTCTAATTTCTTTCCTTATTTCCAGCTATCTGCATGCAAAGAACATCATCCACCGCGACATGAAGTCCAACAGTATCTTTTTTTTATCAGCTACGTTGAAGTCTGTACTTGTGCCTTATGGATGATGTGGATAAAATTTCTCAATGTGCTGCACACTAAGATTGTTTTAGCTGTAAATTCCTTGACAGTGGTGTAGACATCTTCTTGCACGAAGGGCTAACGGTGAAAATTGGGGACTTTGGCCTTGCTACGGTGAAGGCCAGGTGGAGCGGCTCACATCAGGTGGAGCAGCCGTCTGGATCCATTCTCTGGATGGTCAGTATCACAGCCTTAAACAGACAAAGTAGCAAAAAACAAAAAAAGAAGTACTCATGTTTTTTTGTATTTGTTGTGTCCGCAGGCTCCTGAGGTTATCCGGATGCAGGATAACAATCCTTACAGCTTCCAGTCTGACGTCTATTCCTATGGAATTGTTCTCTTTGAGCTCATGACGGGAGAGCTCCCATACTCCCTGATCGCAAACAGAGATCAGGTAAAGTTTAATCGTTTCTAGATGTCGTACTGTATTTCAGGCAGTTTGGCGGTAATGCAGCTCGTGCATTAACAGGCTATAATGAGACTCGGTTGTTCTGTCCTCCACAAACGTTATCTTTTTATCGTTTTATCTTGCAAAACCATTTTGCAGACGTGCACAATTTTGCTACATTGGTAGATTTGGTCATGTCAAAAATAGCCGTACACAGCCGCCACAATCGGACACGTGTCTCGAGCTCTGGTCCTCGCCTGGGTCCCAGTGTCGGGCTGCAAACCAGGCCAGAAGGTGGTGGAAAGACACTGGGCTGCTGTCTGAAGGGGGTTGTGGAGCTGGCCTAAGGCCCATCATGGAACAGAGGCGGGCGCCCTGGAGCCACTGGCCTAATTTTAGACCCCGTAACACAACCCTGTACGTGTGTGAGAAAAGGGGTGCTTGGGTGCGCATATGTGGTCTGTGGTTTTTTGTCCTTTTACAGGCCACAAGACCTGGTCTAGATCGTGTCTGCCTCCTTGTTCAGTTCGGTTTACTGCCTGTATTGGAGTCAGGCTAAAGTTGCTGTACAAAGTGTGCCCATAAGTGCTGTTATGATCCACTGTTGTACTCCTAGTCTCCTTGATACTGTAGAATGACTTTGTACTCAGCTGACCTGGCAAGCACATAGAGTACTCCTATCATCCTTTATCTCTGCAGCATCATGCACTCATGCCTTTACAATAGCTCCAGTGTTTTAGATGCCTGTCACCTTAGACTCACTGGCCATATTTATAAAGTATCTCTGAGGTGGACTGCTGACTGAGTATTGATCAGGTGTCTCTGACTATCGCACAGACCTGGATCAATAGTTCAACTTTAAAATATTTTATACATTTTCCCTCTGTCTCATCTGTTTTTTTTTCTGTGACTCTCCCTCAGATTATTTTCATGGTTGGAAGAGGCTACTTGTCCCCAGACCTCAGTAAGCTCTACAAGAACTGCCCCAAAGCCATGAAAAGGCTGGTGGCTGACTGCATCAAGAAGTCCAAGGACGAGAGGCCGCTCTTCCCGCAGGTGAGCCGCCTCTGTCGGTAGTTGTTTAGATCAAACTGGATCTGGATCAAGAGTGTCATATTTGACTTAATCTTTTATTTTTCTTCTCATTTATGATTTTTCTTTTTAGATCTTGTCCTCCATCGAACTTCTCCAGCATGCCCTCCCTAAGATAAACCGCAGTGCCTCAGAACCGTCCCTGCACAGAGCCTCTCACACTGAGGATATCAATGCCTGTACTCTGACCTCCACCAGACTGCCTGTTTTCTAGAAGCTCAGACAGCCCTGCCCTCCTCCTCCTCCTCCTCCTCCTCTTCCTGCTCTCGTTCCATTTTCCCCTCCTCTTTGAAATAGTCCAAATGCTCAGTGCAACCAAATTCTCTACATACATGATGCCAATATAGATCTATAAATGTACATACAATCATACATAAACCCAAGCTAATCAAGAAAGTATCAAAAGGAAACGAGGGGAGAGGGAAGAAGTGCATCTGAGATTAGCGATGGAAGGGAGTGAGTGATGATGGGATTGCAGCAATGGGATGTACACATGAAGAGGTTGGCATAAAGATACATGGAGGGTGGTGCCTTGCTTATCACTGCACGTATTAAGAAGTATTCAGCGGCTCCACGGTGGCAATGCATTTGGTAAAAAGTTGTAAATACATGCACGCACACCTACCTAAGACAGCGATAAATGGACATTGAAGGAAGCTCAAGACAGACGGACAGGTCTCTCTTGGTTCAGGTTCTGTGATGTGAAGCACACCCTTCTATCTGGCCGCGCTGGTTTCTGATGAAGAGGACCTTTAAAGCTTACCTGCCTTAAGAGGAAACAAAGACTGGACTAAGATCCTGCACAACTTCTTTTCCTCGTGTTATCACAAACAAAGCCGTTGGATGTAGTCCATTTAGTTGCACAATAGTAGTTGATTTTACATTGTCTTAAGTGATAATGGAGTAGATATGGGAAATTGTCCTTTTTTTGTTGTTGTTGTCATTGTCTTTGACTTCTTTCTATTGTGTTCTTGTTTTTTTTGGGTCTTTTTTTTTGGAGGAATTATAGCCTGTCAGACAGCGAGCATAAGTGATGATGGAAATCTTTGCACATTTTAGCAAAAGCAATGGTTATGTTCCAACAGTAAACACAATGGTTTCCTAGCTCTTGAGTAAACTGATCTGTAGATACCCACACATTCTCACAGTCCTGTCATGGGTAGGTTATCATGAGCTGGACATTTGGGCGGTCGTCTTAAATATTTAAAATTGATTTGGAAACTAATTTGTATTTGTTTATCATGTCTCTTTCAGGAGGTTAAACGTTTTATTGTGAACTTGGTGAGAAAGTTGTCTATTCAATATTTTAATAAAATTAAGTTAAATTTCTTTGCCAGAGAACATTGTATTGGTCATCCTTTGTTACTTCCTGTTAAAGAGAGAAGTCGGTGTGAGTCGGTGCATCTTCATTTGAAATGCCGCAGTAGATGCAGGTAAGATGGGCAGTTGACATCAGATTATTCTGTCCCCCTCTCGTTATTCACCAACAGCAAAATCCCACAGATGTGCAAGACTTTGTGGCAGGGTGCAATGTTTGCTGTAGCAGTGGCAACGTGGTGTAACCTCACAGGGGATCCAGTCCAGACACGCAACCAGGGGATTCCACCATTGGCTGATGCCACAGCGCGCTGCGCAGCCACTGGCAAGCCCAGTGGAACAACAATCATTCAGCAAGGGAGGGACGTGGTGGAAAGAGAGAGGACAGTTATATTTTGTTTTAGTATAAACATGCAACGTGTAGTTCCTGCAGGGCTGGACCACTCAACTCAACTGGTTTGGTCCCAAGTGCAGATGTATAAGTATGGGGATATTTGCTGTGATCTAAATATAAGAGAATGAAATAAGTGTTTTTTTTTATGTTATGTTGCTCTATGACTTCAGCTCAAATGTCCAAAAAAAGACAACCATGATGGAAGCTTTTTGGGAGCTTTATCTCATTTGAATCACATGTCTCAAAAAGCCCCATCACAGGGGAAAATAGCCCTGATGTCATCAGATGTGGAGCAACACAATAAGAGCAAAAGCCATCGGCTGACCACTAGTCGTCTATTTTTACAACACTTTTGCCTTATGTGTTTATCTGTTCTATTTCTGCATTCTGACAAGCCACACAGGCCGCCAAGATGAAATCAACAGAGCTCTGACTTCCCACGTCTCTGGTGTACAATAGCTCCACCAAGTGGAGTGTTGTTTCATGCTGTGAGTCAGCATATGCTTCACATGAGATCTGCATAATAATCAGCTGTGTGAGAAAAACTTGGATCCTAAATGTTGGTGCAGAACATGGTTGAGTTAGTTTGTCTGCTTCACACAGAAATTTGTGGTTTAGTCCACTGACTCCCAACCTCAGATGTTTGACCCTCCCATTGGGCCGAAGCGATAAACAAAGTTCTGCAATCTATTTATAACTGTTTCATGTTTTTTTGGGGGGGAAGTAACTGATCATTTGACCTCTTCTACCTTCTTTATCATCAGTCATGCTTGGTGGAACTGCTAAAAACCCAGACAACTAAAAGTAACAAGGGCTGAAAAACAAATATTTTTTGGACTGAAAAGGTTTGGGAGCTCTGCTTTGGTCCCTCATGAACATATCGAATGTCTTTTTCAGTCTTGAAGGGAGTAAGTAATGAAAGCGAATAAATGTAGTGGAGTGAAAAAAAAAAATTGGCCTCTAAAATGTAGTTGAGTGGAAGGAACAGGAAATGGAAATGGTAACATAAAGTCCACTGTGGTAGATGACCATAGTTACTATCCACCACTGATTATAATGAATCTTAAAGTAATTTCATTAGTGTAAGTTGAGAACAGAGATCTGTCTGTACTCAAAGGAAGGACAGAGAGACATTTTCTTTTAACATTAAGCTAATGTGATTTGACCTCCAGACACACTGGACCGATCCTTAATAGGAGCTCTTCAATCAGTTTAACAGCCTTTGCCAAGACTGCTTCTTGCCTCTCAGTGTGTAATGGCCTCCAACTCTAAAAGAGCATTCACTTCATGTGAATGTGTGTTTTCTAATTCCCTCTGTGATATAAGGCCGCATCTCTATCCGTGAGCAGCCTACATGTGCATGTTTCAAAACTCTCAGAGAGTACATGTGTTGTGTGCGTGAATATCCTTTCAGAGGTTGTGTAAATTCTGTGACAAAGTAAAAGCACATTTGACTGGCTGATTATGTAACCATAACAACACAGGGTCTGTACAGAGGCCGCTTGTGTCTCAACTTTACCACCAGATGGCAACAAGAACATACACGTGCATGTCCACAGAGGGATCCATGGTGTCGGCTCATTAAAGCAGCACTGCACTTGTCAATAACTTCAACTTGAAAAGATGTACCTAATTTGAGTCAGTTTCTTTTTCTTCTTTTTTTTAATAGCAAAAACAAAATATATTTATATATATAAGAAAATCTGCCAAACATTTTCAGATGTGTCTGTTATTATACTGTATTTTGACATTTTGGTGGAACAAAACCAGACTTGAAGATGTTGTGTTTGGATCTGGAAAGTTATGATCAACTGATTTGGCAGATTATTAATCAATATTGAAAATAATCAGCAGTTGCCACACTATTTGATTTTGTTCCATATTAAACCAGTGAAACCAAGGAGTGTTAAAATGTAATGTTACGCTATGGATCAGGTGTATTAACTTGAAATGTAACATTTACATTCTCCTTCATTAGGAGACGGAAGTGGGCTACAGTACATCTCTGCTGCTGAGTTTTTCAGCAGATGGTCAGAGCAGCGTGGCCCCCCCACTTTGCACACACACAAACACACACACAGGGGGCACAAGTTGTTCATGTTGTGTAGCAGCTTGGCAGACAGCTGGGAGGAGTCTAGACGGAAGCTCCTCAGCTGGAGCTCCAGGGCCCACAGTGACTTTTACTCTCACCAGGGCCAGGTCAGTGTGAGCTTGATGTGAGGGCAAAAACATCAGCAGCATCTGGGAGCCTGATATTGTGCATAATATGCCATGTTGAACATATTTTATCTGTGAGGGATGTTTGTTTATTTCTAAGACAAAACAGCATGAATGTGTTCAATGAATTGCCGCCTTTAAGACAAATAACAGATGTAATAGTCTGATATGCAGCGATCAAGTTCCACTCCACTCCATCATACTGCTCAGCTCTGCAGCCATTTCATTTGTGGTACTCATTGTTCACCTGTAGGCAGAAAGTGTGCCAGCTCTGACAGCTGTTTACACCTCTTTACAGCTCCTCGTGACAATAGAGTCAGAAGGCCAAGGCATCAACAAGTCATTTTGAACATATTCTTGATTGATTGATTTAATTTAGTCCCCACATCACCTGGACATCTGATCTTCACTGTGCAGATGTAAAGCGTGTGCTGGGTTTGTCAATAAAAGACTGTTTTCATACTCTTCTGTGGAGGGTGGAAAGTTTCTCTGTGGTCACCTTTGTTCATTTGTTCAGCAATGCAGAGAAAATGTGGAAACTCAAAGCCTCCAGAGCTCATAATGGACTTTCCAGTAAAGCGGGACTATTCTTTTTCTTTTCCTTTTAGTTAATTTCTTAAGATAAGCATATTATGCTTTTTCATAAATATTGGATTTTTCACTGGGAGAAATCATGTAGCTATAGAAGTCTTTTCTTTTCTTTTTTTGCTGTAAACCCAAATCAGACACAACTTATTGTTAAGGAGTGTTAAAGTAAAATGTTTTATAACTTGATCATGAATGCATTATTCTTCCTTTAGTGTGCATCTTTGTGCTCTCTCAGATGAAGTAGCTCGCAGGCAGAGAGAAGTGTTTGGCTTTCTGTTGCTACAGAAAGTCTCTGAGGTGGCAAATGGAAGTCTGGTGGGACATGACATTGCTGTCACCACTGAGCTGATACAATATAACTACAGAGGCAGAACATTCAAAGTGATAAAACTGAACATAAATGACATAATGGAGTCTGCAGGCACCTTCGCTAATTTTCCGAGATACCCTTAAATGTAGCAGAAGCATGACCCAGAGAATAATAAACATGGAGCCCTAATGATCTGTAAAAAAAATGCACCTAATAACGATAACTTTTTGATGTCTATTCTGAGTCAGGAACTCCACAATGTAATATAGAGTGTGTGAGTGTGTTCAAAAAGTTAATCAAAATGTATTTCCTGCGTTTTATGAGCCAGGATGTAATTTCCTGCCTCCTCTCATCTTATAACTTGGACTTTGAATCCCAGAAGGAAGTGTTCACCTCGACAGCTCACAGAGGAATCTGCAGTGTTGTGGTTTAATTAGTCAAGATCCAATAATTTGCTACAATGTGAATCTGAAGTAATAGTAATTAGAAATACATACTAATAAAGACTGCAACGTAACAAACAGTACACATAAGATGACAGCAATGCATTTTTCACCTATTTTGAAGAAAAGTGTTACATGTGTCAGTGATCCGACGGTTGTTGGTTTACGGAGTTTCACATGTATCAAAGGGAGAGTAACCAAAAATACATTTAGTGAAGCAATACAATCACAAGTCAAATATACTCTTAGTTATACTTTAGGGGACATGCATCTTACAGGTGAGATATTATCATTTGCAGAACACAACAATACTGTATATACTGATCAGTGATTATATTTCATGTACAGTTAGTTGGGGTTTTTTTTATTCAGAGAACAGACCTGCAAACGACTTCCTCAGGTTATGTATGGTCTCAGCATTCACTGTGTCTTCACTGGCAGTGCGGAAAAAGGACGAGTCTTTCATACCAAAGGCTTTGATCAGGGAGTGGGATTTGCTGCAAGACAGGAGGATCATGCAGAGAGAGTTAGGATATACACCCGGTTGGGACTGTCGTACAGTCCGATGCAAACCTGTACAACAGACCTGCTATAAATTCTTATTTCCTGCAGTCTATACAGTCATAGATGCATCAATTTAATTATGTTTTAGTATTGATGTTATAGCCAGTGGTATTGTCCAGTATATAGACGTGGGGGAGGTATGATCCAGAGTCCAATTAAAACAACACTTCAGTCAGTATCATCAAAAACTGAACTGTATAAACTTTGCAATGGTAAAGTTTCTGGCAGAGCTGTTGCTCTAAAGTTGAATTAGATTTGCTCAGAGGTGTTTGGTAAAGAGCATATGTGAATTTGGAAGTGGCTATGTTCTTCTTGAATAATTCAAATACCTATAGAGTCCTTATTTGGTCGCCAAAAATTGAAGGTATTCATTGGTTCTTACTTCAGCTGTGGGTGTCCCTGTGGTTTTTCCTCAGCAGCCCGATCGTCCTGCAGACTCTGCTGCTGGTTGTGATGATCCACAGTCGCCTTCGGCTGCGGAGGTGTGCTTTCTCGGTGAGGTTGAGCCCCCTGCTCCTCCTGGGCCCCAGACTGATGGTGGGACTCCACTCGGACAGAGGTGTCTGAGTTACTCTGGACCTGCTGCGGTCCTCCTGGTGTTAGAGTATCCTGGTTCACAGACTGAGAGGGCTGCGCTGTAGGGCTGAACTCTGTGTTTACGTCCTTTGCGGGAGATTTGTGGATCAACTTTGGCGCAGGTCTTTTTGAAAGCAATCCTTTGGGTTCCACTGGCCCCCCTAATTTCAGCATAAAAGATATTCATAATATTCAGGCATCTTAGTTATAGAGACAAGGATGCATGATGGTGTTAGTTTGGTGGTATATTATATGTTCTCACATCTAACTGCCTTACTCATCAACTCATCTGACAAATGTTTAGTTTCTCACACTGTAAACAGAAGGAAGGACGACAGACACCACAAAGTAACTCAGCACAGGGGAAGCAGAAGGAGGGATACATTATCACAGTACAATTATCTTTTCATGCATTGGAAGTAAATCATTGTGTGCAGTGCAGCGTGCGTGCCAAGCAGCTGAACAGTTGGAGCTGTATGCCCTCCCCGCTTGATGGTGAAATTGATAAAGTCTGTGACATTGTCAAGCAGAAGTGTCAATTACAACTATAACACATGGAGGATGATTACACAGACCAAACATATATTGCAAATGAAGCTTTATTGCCAGTGACAGAGGGGAAATATCCAGAATGGACTTTTTTCCACATTATATTGTATTCTGATCTTGATTGAAACAGTCCAACACCGGTTTTTAAAAGTGTACATACATATATAGCAAGTTACCATTGCCCATAAGGTCCTGCAGGTCTGAAGACAGAAGTTTCACCTCAACACAACAGCCAAATGAACACACCCGATTAAAATCTATCAGTCACTGAACCAAGGCCCTAACCATGCAGCTATTGAGACTGGGGTACCCCGGCATGATCCTCCCTTGGAAGTCAATGTCATGGCATATTTCCTATTAAACAGAACAACACATCCATAAAGCCTCAGGCATGGCTTTTACAAGGATACGCTCACAGATACAATGGCACTTTATACAACTTGGAAAAGAACTGCACACAGAGCTTGCTGAACATATTTCATATTATAGTAACAAACAAATTGTTGGGAAAAAAATGGTCCGGATTTTTTCTTTTTACAGTTGATTTGGTTGCTTTTTAGCTGTTTCACCATTCATATGAAGCGGCTTCCACCAAAGCCACTGGACAACAACTGAGTGATCATGACACTTGTGTTTTAAAACAATTCAATGAGTGGAGGAATATAGCTTTTTGAATCAATTCATGAATTAATGGAAGATCCGATTTCAAAATAAATGCACTATTAAGTAAAAAAAAACACAAAAAAACATAAAAACTTATATTGCACTTTCCATCAACTCACTGGAAGAGAGTGATGAGGGTAAACGTTCTAGATCTTTGAATGGCTGCAACACGGGCACGGGTCCACACCGAACCCCAGAGCACTTGCATTGTTGTCATGGAAACACCACCATGATAGCCGATAGCCAGTGTGAGGGCAGTAGGAGGGGGGGCTTTATATCTGGCATCTTACAGCAGATCCAACATTAAACACGTTTTTTTTTCATTATCAATTACAATGTCAGCCTCCATGCAACTGAATGCAAAAGACAACAATTTGAACGCAGCATCGGCTCACTGGTGTGTGATTTGCAACAGGCTATTTGTTCTGTTGGAGCGCTTCACTCTGATGAAATTACACACTCCATGTGACACTACAGCATTAACAGTCCCCTCACTGATATTTACATTGTGGGCTACTGGAGTGCAAATACTGTTATTGAAAGTAAATGATATACTGTATTCTTTGGTTCAAAATTATACAAATATATTGAAGTTGTGTTTGCAGGTACCTGCACAACGTCCTACATAATATTAAAATCTTTGATAAATCGTAGACTTATTTTAATATTTATTATGTGTTTATATACTATTATTCTAAAATCATCCTAATAATCTCTTCTCCTGTGACACTGTGACACTATAGATGAAAAAAATAACTTTATGAAAGGCAACATACTGCATGTCTCTGATGTGTGTATGCACGAGTGTGCACAGTCATTCTCTCTGTGTTAACGTAGGCCTATGTTTGGTAATGACTACATGTATCCTCTATATAATATACCTTTCTTATGACACATTCACAATGCATGAATCACAGGGTAAAACAGCGATGTTAAATGAACATCCCACTTGTTCAGACACTTACAACTGACTTACACCTGCCTTTGTGTCAATCATGCAAACAAAAATAAATATCTATTAGTATAAACATGAAAATAATCACCACTACAGCCATACACACCCACGTACTGTATACATATTGAGATATACACAAACTTCAAACTGCACGATAGTCCACAGTTTGAACAATATCTAAGGGTACACACCAAAATAGAAAACAGAAAAGGGGGGTCGGTGGCAAATGAAGGAGTCTTAGCTGGGTCAAACAAGTAGCACAGAGCAGCACTGAACTCAGTGTAGGCACAATCTGCTTTTTACATCATCAACAACAGCCCCAAAGAAAATCCACAGCTACTGAAACATAGGTGACCTATACAAGCACACAAATCAACAGGTCAACAAGTAGACAGTACATTTTGACACTGCATAGAGTTAAAAACACAGTCCAGGCCAGCTCTCAGCTGTACCGAGCTCACGGCGCCAAGATCTGATTCTAGCTATCAGCGTCCACACACACACGTCTGCGCTTGCGTTCAGCTATGGTACGTCATTGTTAGACTCTGAGACCTTTCCTTGTTCTCCTAGGTGACTCAGTTGGCCTGGACTGGTTTTGGACCCACTGCAACGCCATTACAGTCGAGTATGTACTGCAGACAACCTTGAGGTGGGCGCCCAGCACCGTTCTTAGTGGGTTCGCCAGCAATCTCTCCCTTCTGGCCAGCTCCCTAAAAAGACAAAGAAATAATTCACTCATTGTACTCATTATACTATGATAATTGTCTTTCAGTGAGATCTAAAATAGCTAGATTATTGTAAACTTAAAAAAAGACAATGTATCATATCATCATATCATATTATAATTAACACTAATAAGACATTAGCATAAGATGCAGCCTCCTGTCTCTAAGCTCTGAGAGAGCCTGTGCCTTTGTGTCTCTTTACCTGGGACGGCTGTATAGTGGTGGGTCTCTGGGGAGCATTAGCTTCATTCTCTGCTAACACGTTCATTCTTGCCAGCACCATGTCAGCAATGAGCTGCCGGTCCTCTGCCTGATGCTCTCCCACCAGAGGCATGGCGGAGCCTGTCACCTGCAGCACATGGAGGATGGTATATAACGTTGAACTGATACATAGAGAGGAAACTTTCATATCAATACATCGCAGCATCTTCCTGACGTTTCATTAAAAGTTAGCTGTAGCCTTCAAACTTGACAACCATAGACTCGTACCTCTGTGATGTAATCTTTACCGTCTTTTCCATGGATGGCTTTCACTGCACAGATATCCAGACCTCCAAAAATCTCTGAGCAGGTGTCAACCCACACCTTGTACCTAAACACAACAACAAATCAACACAAGACCCAAAGCCATATATTATATTATATTATATTACATTATATTATATTATATTATATTATATTATATTATATTATATTATATTATATTATACATAATTATGTCAAATGGCACTCTACTGACTTGCACTGTGTAAATCTTATGACTAGTCATACTAAATGATTTTTGTTTGTCTGCCTCGCTCTCTTTTTTCTCTCAACCATACACCCTGCACCTCATCAAACCACAAATCAGACATTTCTGCTCCTCTGCCTCTCATTTAGATGCCCAAGACACCCACACACATACATACACATACATGTACATTGCACTCACTTGGTAAGAGAACTGAACTTGGAAACCTCATCATTATACCATTTTATGTTACTGTCTGTTGATACATATGTCTTATTGTAATGTCTGTTAATGTATTCCCCATGTCACTATTTTGTCACACTATTCACCCAAAAAAAAAAAAACGAAACAAAACTGAGAATGTTATGTCAAAATAAATAAGTCTTTGTCTCACAGTGCAGGATACTGATAAAACACGTACCGGTCAGTCATGGCCACCTGCTCAAGCATAGCTGAGCCTGTGTTGGTCTTCCAGTTTCCAGAAATAGATGTTCTCCTGAAACGTGTGTAATTTGCACAAATTCAAACAAGGTCATGTCTGTTTTTCCTTCACTTCTTTAGTTCATAAATATGTTCAATCGTACATACATGTAGGCTTTGTAGTCCACGCCAATCTTCTGGATCCGGATGTCATACTTGGAGTCGATGAGAGGCTCTGTGGTGGTGTACGTCTGGGTGAGAGCCACGACACTGGCTATGTCCTGGAACTTACTGTGATTGTCCACCTTCACCTGTGCACAACAACAGACATACCCAGGACTTAAAGAGGCATCTGGCACTAAACTACTATACATATTTATTCATCAAGACTGACATTTGAAATATAGAGCTTTAAATTATAGAGGAAACAGAACAATGTATTCTGTCATATTGCAGCAGAAAACATCTTGGTACCTTTCCAACACCTGAGTGGGCATGTCCGATCTTCACAACAACAGGAAATGATGGCATGCTTACCTAAAATAAGAAAGTATAATTTGGAGTTATTGCCTTATAATTTCCTCTGGGCTTTCATCTTGCAAATTTCAATACAGGCAATGTGTTGTTCAATTTAAAAATGTTTTTCTTGCATGAGCCCAGGGTCCTCACCATCTCTTTGTAATTGGGATAAAATGTTTGCTCAATCAAAGGGAACTTCTCAGCCCCCAGTTTCCTGTAGGTGTTTATAAGCTGAGCAAACTGGAGACACAAAAAAACAAATGAATCAGAGACACAGTGGTTTGAAAATGAGTAAATCACTGTTACTTCAGAGAAAAAAAAGAAGAAAAAGACAGTGAATGCTGAGTGCTTACCGCCCAGGGCTTGTCACACAGGTTGTAGATTGACTCGAGGGAGTTGATGCTTGGGACGCCTCCATATTGCAGACCGATGATCAGGTTGCGAAAATCTTCATTCTGGGTCATACTGAAGGCGTGTTGACGAATGAGGACAAAGTCTGGCTTGAATGACCTAGAGGATAAAATTATAGAAGAGATGTGACAAAAATCTGACCGGTAAAATGAGTATGAGTCAGACACACACAGGCACACCTATATATAGAGAGTATTATCTTGAACACTGCACCAATTTGTGACTTTTGAAGGATACATGTTCCCTCCTCCTGTGTTAGGTTGTGTGTGACTCACCTGATGACCTTGGTGCCTCCTCTCCAAACCTGCATGTTAACATTGCAGGTCCCGTTGGCATGAGCCACAACATTGATCTCATTGAATTCAGCCTGTGGAGATAATGGTTACATTGGCATATGAAGACAAATTGCTTAAAAGTCTCTATTCTGTTTTACATAAGTACTTAAAATGGATCTTAAGTGGCTTAGGGAGACTCACCTGCTCCACTTTGATGTCATAATCCCCATATACTTTCTTTCCTCTGAGTAATTTTGCCCTGTTCAAAAAGAGAAACACAGAGAATTTATAAACTTTTAATGTGACCATAAATTTCAGATATTCCTCACAGAGAGATTTCAAATTGATTTTCAGACCAAGTGCAAATCTACTGCTGACAACCCACACTATGAATTAATGTCAAATACTGTATATGCCATTTGAGTTGAGTGCATGAGCAGCACATGGCAGAAAAAATGTTTCCTTTAATGCTTTCCAACTGCTGTTTCACAGATTTTCTAACTATTCTTCATTTCAAATAAGCCGCATAAGATAAAATATTACAACATTTTTTTCTGCACAACTCTTAAAGGCAAACCTTCCAGAACATAAACACAGATGCAACTCAGTATTTCCTTCTCACTTGTCCATTTGCAGCACCACCCAGCAGCACCACCCAGTCAGGGTGGATAAAGGATGCAGTGAGGTAACGCTCCTGTCGACCACAGTGAATCCACATTTTTATTTTCAGCAAATCGCTGCATTTTTCATAACTTGTGATTCATCACTTTTTCAAACAGAATAACTGCCTTTTCTTGCTCGAATAAAAGACTTTGTGTCCTTAAACACCTTTTCCCCTGGACCACTGCTGAAGAGGAAATCCTTTCCCATGTGACTTCAGATTAAGATGGCTCAGTGTCTGTCTGTCTACTGACAGTGCACGGAGATGAAAACTGCAGAAACTCACACAGTGACTGCTGCTGTTAACAGTGTGTTCAATTTCTTTTTCTTTTTTTACCCCTGACTGATGCTGGGTGCTGGACCTGACAACATAAGCTTTTGGTAGTAGAAACATCCAGGGACATCTACTGTAAATCATTATTAACTTTCCCTGCAGGAGGTTTCATTCTGATTTCCACTTCAACAAGTTTTGACTTCACACTTCAATAACGGCCAACATCTGCAGTGCGCCGGTGTTAAACTGGTGTGGTGTGGTAAAAACACAAATTAAACTTTAATCCAAACAACATTTGTAGAACATCTAAGTTTCAGTATGTGTTAAATATATTCAGCAGACATGTTTTCTCTCATTCTTAGTGTGTATCACCTTGCTGCCATGTACCCTTTGCTTCCTACTCATTTGGTGTGGAGGCAAAGCTGAATAATTCATCCTCAATCTAATTAGAGCATGCATGGGGATGTGTTTGGCTGTGGAGAAAAACAAGCATTAAAATATGAATCATTTCTCAGATATCTGGGAAAATGAAATGCTGTCTTCGCACTGTGATGGATGTTCTTTGCCAGTACATTCTGTAAGAGGGACAGTGTTTCCAAAATAACAACAACAAAAACACAAGACAAGACACAATAAGACAAGACTCTGCAGACCACATCCCTGCTCAGCCCATACTGAGCATCGAAGCCACATATCCAAAGAGGACACGATCCTATTGCTAAACATGATCTTTCAACATTGTTCACTGGTATGTTTTAGTATTTGGCAGTGACTTCAAAGTACCCATGTCCTCTTGTTAAAATCCACAGCCTTCCTTTCATCCAAAAACCAAGGACATTGTTATCACGCTGACCTCAAAAAATAGACTTAGTCACTGCTGGGTACTGCGTTTATGTGGGCTCACTGAGACAGAGACAGGAGCGTGATAACCTGGATCGTTCATTTGTAAGAATCAATATGTCTAGTCTTGACTTGAATTAAAGATGAGATGGGAAATAAATTAGATTAAATACATATATAAATGTTCCTCTATTGTCATATCAAATGTAAACGAGGTAGTACAGAGGATGAAAAATGAAGTTGTGTGGACGTGTTGCCAAATTTTACATCGCTATTTTTCATTCAGATGATTCACCCGAGAGCTCAGTAAGCAGGAGCCTTTGCTGAATTTTAATGTCCACCACTTAGCCTGTTTAACATTCACTCTCACATGTGGGTAATGTTTCAATAAGGTTAAACTCACAATACTAAGCTTTCCTATTCCTGATACTGGTTAAACAGTCCCCAGTGTATGTTTCTTTAGATCTGAACATTGAGTGACTGAGAATATAGAGACAGCACAGCTCAGTCATTAGTCTGATAAGTAAGACAGTGTGCCATCTGCTCCTCCCTGTCATAAGAGCAATTTATAGCAAAGCATTCCTGGAACAAAACAAAGCTCTCTGGATGCCCGGCAGCCTCATCTATCAAGTAAAAACACCAAATGACAGAATGTGTCTGTCTCTATATACTGTCACCCTGACAGTCGCCATGGCTCAGAGAGCACGCACTTTAGTCTATGCAGTTTCATTTGGCTTAACACAATCTATTGCCTTACAGAGACACTTTTCACACACTTATACATACTAATGTATTCTCTTATTTCTATATGGATAATATGAAAATTGCCAGACATTTTTCATTTGCTCACAGTAACTTCTGGAATCTAACAAACAAGTCGTGTAAGATTAAAAACATTTGTGCCATTTAACACAAATTGGTCTTCACTTTACAGAAATAACCGTTCGACTCTCATAGTAATTTCTTTGATTACTCAGACTCAATTTAATCACTATAATAATTATAACAATAATACAGTAATGGCATTGTGCACTTGAGTGGTGTCATTAAATGCAGTACCTTTACACAAAATCCTTCAAATCTTATGAGGGGGAAATTAGGACAAATATCACACTGCACACTATATATATAGCCCAGTATGTATCTGAACATAGGATATAGATCATCTTTGATTTGCTTGATTTGTTATGACAAATAGAAGCTGATGCCTGAGTCCTTTTCCTGATGAAATTAGTCTGGAGGCCACTCTCCTGATTTCATTCTGTGTATCCTAAGGGCCACGAGGACTCATCACTATGGTTTTCTGTTTTGGCAGCGACAGAAAAAAAAATGTCTTGAAACACACCGACCTGCAATGAGATACAGCAAATAAACAAGCCCTCAGACCCAAGGTGAGCCAACGTTACAGAGAATATTAGGTACTCAGCAAAACCTGCATTATAATAAAGAGAAAGTCCGTGCTCTTACAGCTTGCCAACAGCTATATATTTTTATGGTTTCACCCTGCCACGGTGAGAGCTGAATACAAAGTATGTAATATAACAAACACATCAGTAGTTGTCTATGGCTTTTCCCTTCGAGTCATTTTCAACATTACATTTGTTTCTTTGTTTTATATCTAATAATTGAAACGGCACCGTAATACGAACACATTACAAGCTACAGGAGACAGGCAGACCCAACTATACCGAATAAAACCAAGACTGATTTGTACTACCGTTGTGACTTACAACCACGGGGTGAAAGGTAGGTCTTATAAAAGCAAACAGAAGAAACCAAAGCTAGTGAGCAAACATACAGTAGCCTACACAGCTCCCCTGTCAGTGATATTGAGCAGCCATGAAAAATAGATGCAGCACTCAAGACAGAGGAAGCCTATTGAGTGAAGCATTTTAGCTAATCTCCCAGGTGAATGTGTACTAGATAGTATGAAGCGTGTAACTGGTAGTTTGTGGAGCGGCGTCATGAACTGACGTTTCATTGATCAACTGTGTCAGGTATCAGAAATAATGTCAGGCAGGGAGATGAATTTGATGAATATGTTTTTTTTTCCTCAAGCTTCTACACGCCAGATCTTGTTAGACGGTCAAAGTGATGGAGTGTAAAACATTGTCTTAGTTCTCAGCCCAACTTACACACTTTTCTCTGTTAGAACCACCTTTGATGAATGACATGGTTTTAGTTTAATATATTATATTGTGTGTCTCTGCCAGAAAACAGAAGAGCAGCGTCAGTGTATTGGCACACCACACTGTAATCCTTATTTTCCAACAAGTGAACTCATACGGCTGGCATCCATCCTGCTGACAGGGTCTGAGCTTACTAACATTGATCAAGGTTTCTATTATAGAAATGGCCAGTTCTGCACTCATACAAAGGGCACTGCCAGCCAGGCCACCTGTAGAAAGCAGTGAAATACACCTGAATTTGTGTGATTTGGTGTGTTTTTTGAGGCCAAGTTCCTCAGATGATTCAATTAAATTAAATCCAGGGGTAAATGCAACAGTATCAGTACCTTTATCAGCAATAAAATAAATAAAATCTTGTCACAGTCGCCATCTGGTTGTGGCCTCTACATAATGCAAAACACAGACGACATGTTAACCTTGATACGACACTCATACAATCAGCATGACTGCCTGCACAAATAGATGCCAAATGTGACTTACTGGGTTGAGTTTCAGTTCTCTGCTCTCTGGCAAATAGTAAAGGGCCATTGATAATATCCAAAAGGAGGCAACAGAAGTCACAAAGATGCACTGTGCACAATGCGTGAGCCCACCCACTGCACTATCCAGCTGCACAGCTCTAGCTAGCACACATTGCTGTGGGAAATATGTCAGCTGTGTAAACAAATTAAGAACATGAGGAGACAGAACTGACATTTTTATTTACTGTTCAACAACAGATCAGGAAATTCAGTTTCCTCCACTTTCACTCTTTATCACAATAGACCGCCCAAAAAAAATCCTTGTATTAAGCCGCCTCTAAATAAAAGCTCCCAGGGCACAGACTGTCAGTTCAACAGCCTAAATGCCTTATTGTAAACCCACCCTTAACATTAATAACAGGATGGCTCTTTTTCTCAGCATGCTGTGAAATATCTCTGGCTACTGCATGCCCCTTATGCATGACTGACTAATGGAAACCTGTGCACCGTGCTCTGCAGTAAGTTACATTAGCCGTTCTCTATGTACACTATGTGCAGGGCATGTCATGTGATCTGTTATCAGTGGTAAAGGGGGGAAACCCCATTGATAGACGGAGAGCACTGCAGTATCCAGGCTACCTCCAGAGAAATATCATGCATTCCTCCATTCTGCACAACCTGTGGATTGTCCACTGTTGAGAACAGTATAATGCCACATCATAGGACAAGACTATCAATGATTTTGGTTATTTCACCGTATTTTTATAGATTAGAGATACGATTTTATAGATCTGTATAAACAGATTAGTTTATACAGGTGAGATTCTATTGTTTCGTTATGTAAAACAAGACCACAGAACAACATTTTCTACAACAGAAAGAGAATAGAGGACAAAAAAAATCCTCCATCTTGGTATTATGTCATTACTGCTGAGAATCAATGGACCATATTTCCCTAAGTATTGGCTGCCTCCATGTATTACTGTAACAGAGACATGCCGTACCATCAAACCACAGCAGCAGTGCACATTCACATCTGCAGGGTGCTTCATATAAGATGTTGCTTCAATGGGTCTTTAAGCATTAACTAACTACTACAATCAAATGAAGAAAGAAGAAAAGCATTAAAGACCAAAGAAAAAACACAGTGTGTAGAAGACTCATACGTGAGTGAGTAAAGAGGGAGATTGTCTTACCACTCCTGCTGTGGTTCATCGATGACTAGGAGAATCTTAAACTTCTTAGGTGTCGTGACTTGGGTCTGCTCCACTAGCCCCGCTGAGGCAGCTGTCTGCTTCACAACGTTGGTGATGGAACTGAAGAAACCTGCTCCGGTGGACTGAGACTGCGGGGGTTTTCTCTCAGGAGCAGGGGAAGTGGCTGGAGGTGTAGGCCCAGCTGTAGGAGACTTGGCAGGGGTGGTGGTGGTGGTGGCGGTGGTGGTGCCGGCAGGTGGAGGAGGCTGAGCAGGGTCAGGCCTCTGGAGGTCTGTCATGTAGCCATTGGGCAGGTTGGAGATGAACGTGCTGTCCGAGAGGCGCCGGCGCAAATAATTCATGGCTGGTGCTGAGAGAGGAGCAGAGTCAACAAGCACTGGGTGTGGAAAATGATCTGCAGCGAAGTCCCTTCTCTTAGTGTAGAGCTGATAATGGCTGAGCTCTCAATGCAAACTCCCAGCGAATGTATTCCCTCCCAGCTCAGTGGAGCATCCTCAGAGCTCCCCCTCACGGGCAGTGACGCTACACTCCGGCTCAGCCAATCCCCTTACGCTGTGCTTTCCTCAGCCATTACAAACGATGCTCTAGCTGTGTTTCTCCTTCCTCCTCTCGTCCTCTCTCCTCCACACTCTCACTCACTGGCGTGCTTGCCTTCCCTACCCCTCCCCCATTTTCTACTGCCTCACAGGCGTCATGCTTTGAACCACAGCATGGAAAAAAAAAGAGGGGTTTCCAGTGCAAGTGCAAGAGGGTATACCGAGTGCTACATCATTGTTGCCTCACCCTCTGTTTCTCATGTTTTCTTTGCCTCGGGTCCATGCACAGCATCTGTGTGTAAAATGAAGCCAGGAAATCTAAAATGGCTGTTAAGACTCGTGGGCAATGTTGAATGAGAGGGAGAGCGTCAGCAGAAGTCCCTTGAGACACCAATGCATGCAGTAAACCCTGTCTCTTGGTTGATTTATCAGTCCCTTTAAAGCTACTGATTTAACAAATTAGAATTCCCTACAAGACATGCTATACCTCGCTATTTCAGCAGACTTTCCACAGCACTTTTCGCATACACATATCACGTGTGAACACATAAAATCTAAACAATAAAACAAAAACACACCTTTGAAACTTTCTCTCCATGTGCGGTGGTGATCGCAAAATTATGCAGAAGAACACAGATTATTTCTAATTAATTCCAATACTAATTCTTGATGACAACATTTATGTGACAACAGAAACAATTGCCACCGCTATTCCTCCTCATAAAGTACACTAATTGGCTGCTCTAACACGTTTTAATTAGTTTGTATGTAACAAAATTAAACAGGACTGAAGCTGTGTGGTGAAACCCCTCACAGATCACTATGTGTCAAACTCAGGTAATAAATCAGATGTTTTGAAAAGGGCCAGGAAGCACGTCAATAAATCAATAACTTCCAAAGCTCAGAGGGCACCACGAAATTACATGATTTGAATCTAATACACACAGATACGGGACCGCAAGTGAATTTAAAAAAAAAATTATAGTATTAATCATTACCTTGCATGGATATATTTCTCCCAAACAACCATAAAACTAAAATTATTAGCTGACTGGTGTCATCATCAACCACTGATCTTTTGATGACATGTAACCATCAGGGGATTTAAACTGCAGAGAAGGTCATAGAAAGGCCACGATGCTGCACTTAATGTGATGAAAGGATAATTGACTGAATGAATGAAACAAACTGGTGCAAACAACAGGCTGCAACAGAACAGCTCCTATGCATTCATACAAAAGGTGGCTTTAATATTAACTGGCAAATAAGTCAAAAGAGATTTCAAAACTATAATTAGAATGCATATTAATGAAATATCAATATTTTGTTGTGTCATTTCCAGAGCGGTGCAGCTTGGGACTAAGTGAATATTTTTGCTCAAATGACCTGGTTAATTTTGCATTATTTTGCAGTTATTATTTATGAGCCTAATTTGCCATGGGTTTGAAAATAATAACAATAGCCTACTTAAATGCAAACTAAACTACAGTTACACTGATATTTTTCAAGCTTTCCACTAAGTTTTCTTCAGCATACGTGTTCATGTGACATTGAATATTACAATGAAATGATATTTGTCAGAACAGAGCTTCACAGAAATAGTGGCATTTGTTGAATTCATGACAGTGACGTCTCCAGCTCTAATTATAGCCTTTGTGTTTGCATTTGGTTTATTATTGTCACAGTTTCACAATATTATAATTTGTCTGTCACTCTGTCTGTCTTTTATTTACAAAACATCTGTTGGAGAACGTATTTTTCCTGCTGATGTGGTGTAAAATTTGTCTTTATGGGGTTGAATTGAGGGAGGGTGTCCTCTGTTCTGCAGACTGTAAATTTAAGCATTTACAATTTTTGGGCTGTGTAAATAAAGGCTATACCATTCTGTGTTTGCATTGTGCAGGTTAAAGTGAAATATGGGATGCAATAATTTCTGACTAAATATCCATAGATCTGGACGTGTCTCATTTCCCCAATATTAGTCAAGCAATGCAATGATGACAGTCTTCATGTTTTATTCCCTGCTCAAAAGAAGCTGCGCTGGATCTTGTTCAAAGATGTTAGGGTGACACCGGCTGGTAGTAGTGGTGCAGTGAAAAAAAAAAAAAAAACTAACCTTCTCTTTGCTGTAGTATTTAGCCCAGCCTTTAGATGTCCGTGGATGAGAGGATCCAGCAGCAGCACAGGCACAGCAAGCATGCCCCCGACTTGTGTTGCAGTCAGGAGGTTGATCAGCTGCTTGTGTTGTGCTCTTTCCCCTCAACACTGTGCAACCTGTGTTATAATCGCAGAAAATTAAGTATATGTGCATACCTTATAGTATGCCTTTAAGTTTGTCCTGTCTGGCTGTGAATGCCACAGGCTGTGTTCAATTATAAAAGAGACAATGCAAAAAAAAAAACATAGGATATTAAAGAGTAGAACAGTTGGTCCACAGTAATGTAAAAATTATTATCATTCCCTTGGTGTAGCTACACAATAAGGCAATAATCATAATTTTAAAAATTATAACAACAAATTGGTTTAAACTCAGCATGAAAAATATTTTGTGTCACTATGTGCAGGCACAACTAGGGCCATAATGATCCCGTATTCTTTGACTGGCTAAGTCACCACATGAAATCTATACGCTACAGTTTATGACATGAAAAGTGGGCACGTTAAAGTACAATATGACCTAAACAAAAAGCTATCATCAGTACCTACACTTGTTGTGATTTCCGTGCAAGCATTGGCTTGTGCATGTTTACCTTCGCTACTATTCGCCTCGTCTCCACTAGGGCCACTCTCCACTCTTTTGTTTGAGGACTTGTCCGGTGGGAAAGTGCGTGCACTGCAGGCACAGAAGCTGGGGCTTTTAGCCATGATGGTGTTGTTGTGGCTGTAAAAGCTACATTTTGTCGATGAAGTGAGTAACATTGACTGTTTTTATGTTACGCCACCGTGAGGGGCTTTGTTGACGGATATAAAGTCACAGAACGTAACTTAACTGTAAGTTGTAATTGAAGTGTAGGTTAGTTCAACGTTTGCTCGTTTGTTTACTAATTAAATCGAGGACTTTTTTACTTTACGTTACTTCAAAGTTGGTGACAAGATGCTAATGGCTAACGTTAGCTTGTAGCTGAAGTTAGCTGGCTAGTCTGGTGACTCCTTCAAATAAGTTAACGTTAGCTAACATAACAACTGTAACA
This sequence comes from Trachurus trachurus, assembly GCF_905171665.1. Classification (NCBI taxonomy): domain Eukaryota; kingdom Metazoa; phylum Chordata; class Actinopteri; order Carangiformes; family Carangidae; genus Trachurus; species Trachurus trachurus. Next base: position 26,525,673 of record NC_139901.1, on the reverse strand, counting down.
AGCGTTGTTACCGTTGATGGTAACATTTGCTATTGTTTTAGTGTGTATATCTCGAATATAACTCTTCTAACTAACTTGTGGATGTAGAAATGTAACGTTAGCCAAGTTGAAGCTAGCATAGTTGGTTAGCCGAGCCTACGTGTTTAACTAGCCTTTGAGTCGGTAACGTCAGCGTCAGGTATCGTTAGCCTGCAAACTGTTCAGATCAGGGAAAACATGCTTATTTTTTTCCCTATAAATTACCATAAAGTGAGCCGTGTTTAATTTTTGTTCCTTGTCTTGTTTTTCTCGGTTTCTCCTCTGTAGGAAAGACGCTTGTTCATTCTCTTCGTTGGTACATCTTTGCTAACGTCAATGTTAGCAATTAGCCTGTTCGTGTAAATGCTAGTCACTAGAATGGACCTGTTGAACTCTCAGTTCCTGGACAAGATGAACAATAACATTGGGAGACTGCACTACGAAGGTTAGTTTTGTGTGTTTGTTGCAATGTGTATGTCCCCAACACTAAGTGGTAACTTATTTACATTTAATTTGTAAATACTAGCCTATGTTTCCTGTCTGCCAGTATACACACACCACTCTCACTGAATGAAATGTTTTGGTTTGCAAATGACGGTAACTTTTATTAACTACCTCACGACTAGAGCCAAGCCAACAACTTTAAGTTACTTTACTCTTTCTGTGTCATCCCTTGTTGTACTTTTTTTTTTTTTTTTTTTTTTTTTACAAAAAAAAGATTTGTATTTGTATAACAAGTCTATTTTGGTGATTACATTTGCAATCTAAAGGAATATTAAGATAGAGTATAATAGAGTGAACACAGTTTTCCAACAGAAATGCCCTGACGGTAATAGTGTTTTTTGTAGTTGTAGCACATAATTCATGCTCAAGGAGGCAGTTTTACTCCAGAAATTTCCATTTCATTTCTCAATTGACCTTCAAGATCAAAGTCTCCATGCAAATTAAATTCAGCCCTTGACTCAACTTAAAACAGTCTTCTTCCCAAATTATAGATATCAGTAGGGAAATCTAGACTGCAGTTTTCTTTTATCAGGACATGAGTTCTAATGTCTTGGAACAAAAATGGAAAGAAAAAAATAGATATTTATATATTTTTTAAGAATAGAACATTTTAGAAATTCAAGTTTTATACATTTGTAATTACATGTAATCTAAATTTAACTATATGCATTGCTCACTCCTTTTTCCACAGATGAGTCCAGGACACCCTCCCTGCCCACTGGCATGTCCAACATAACTGGGCCTCCTCCACACTGTCCAAGCAAACGGAAGTATGGTGAAGAACAAATGGATGACCGAATTAACTGTGATGACGACCATATGACCAAAATGAGCAGATTGTTTGCCACTCAGCTGTAAGTGCCTGTCAAAAGTGTCAAGCTTTATTTTTTGTTGTGCCCCACCCGAGTACTTATACAAATATTGTATGTGATTGTGTGTGTTCTATTGTGAGAGCTACCACATGAGTATTCCTCAAACAATGTCAGTTTGGTATCATTTATACATACAAACAGTACCAGACCATCATTGATGTAGGCTATTTATGCAATTGTGGATAAAAAAGAGAGAAATTAATGCATCCACTGATTTTTCTCTTTTTTTTGTCATTTATTAATTTAGTCCAATTTTTTCAGCATGGAAAATCATCAAATCATTTGATATGATGGGGGGGAAAAGGTCTGAACATGACCTTGCATGTAGCCACCACCCGAGGCTGTAAAGCAGCTTTAAGACACTACTTGGACTTAATTGCCCAGATGACATGGTGTAGTCAAAGTGACAAATTGTGTGTGTGTTTATCAGACAAACAAGACTTGACCCCAGTCTACACACTGTGTGCTGGAATGTGTTTATAGACTAAAAACAGTGCATATATCAGGGAACACATTTCATGTCACATGACATGTGTTCCCTGATATATGCACTGTTTTAAGTTGAAGTTACTGTGGTTGTATGTGTTTCATTTGTACTTTCTTTCTTTCTTTAAAAAAAATAATAATCAAGGGCCCGTCCCTCTGCTGGAGACAACCGTAATGAGCACTGGAGTCACAGTCCTGTTGAGCACATTACTTCCTCTTCTAATGGTCTCCATGGGACCCACCTTTATGCTTCGATTTCGGGCTATGCTGTAGACCAGCCTCTGCCTCTGACCAAAAGCAGCCACGACATGGGAGTCAGCAGCAGAGAGAGGTCTGTCATGGGTGGGACAGTCGAGCGGCAGCAGGTATGTCAACTTGTAACACATATGGAAGATGCACCTGATAGTCATAGTAACAAAATTTAAACCATGGAGATTAAGCAGGGGATTTATGATAGAATAGATAAAAACACGAGTTGAATCATTTGGATAAATTAAAGACTAATTCATGCCTGTAATCGTCCACATGGCACATGTGACACCATTGCTGTCATTTGTCCGCATTTATGAACATCTGTGACCCCAAAGTGGGCACCAGCTTGCTGCCCACAATTTGTGACTGCCTGGACTGTAACACAAAGGTACTAATAGCTTGTACAGTTTGACTAAGCAGTGCCGCACTTTTTCTTGGTCAGCAAACTATAACCAGCAACGCATTTCCTTTGATGGAAGATTCTGTTTGTATCTGCTACTAAACGTTCTGCGTTTGAGTTTATCTGCAGTCTTGGCTTTGTTTGTCGAAACTTGTTGCCCAAAAGTTGGAGTTTATTTCAATTACACTATACTTTTAGTTTTTTAAGGATAATGGATGACACTTACTTCAAAGATAACTGGTTTTGTTACACAAGGTTCTTCTTTTTAAGACAGCTTAGTGGGAATAATAAAATGTGCCCAAATAAAAATTTGCTTCGCTTGATAGCCAGCTCAGGTTTAATGACCAAATTACCCTCAAGGGACACAGAGCTATATATCATCACACACCCAGTTAGAAAAAGATGTAGTTTCACTTAACACAGATGTTTCATTCAGCATTACTTTACTTAGTTGTGTGACTTTGACTATACAGATTCATGTAGATGGCTATCATCAGGAGAAAGCCCATAGATCGTAGCACTCTTATTTAGAGAGAAGCACTAGTTGTAGAAATGTTTTATTCATATATAAAGAGTCTCTGGGGGAGATCTATAAGTGTTGCACAAACTCTTACACTGTGCAGTTTCTCTGTGGTCGCTGATTATATGTTTTTTTTTCTTCCACCTATAGAATCGTCCCTCTGTTATTATCTGTGCCCCAGCGAGCAACCGCAATTGTAACCTCTCTCACTGCCACATGAATGGCTGCACTCCCAGCCCGTCTGCTGATCAGAGAAAGACCAACGGTAAGTCTGTCATTATATCAAAGTGTGCACAAACTTAGTATAGAATTTTCCTGTCGGTGCAGTATTGTCAGGTTAATAAAAAATGAAAGGGAATGTACTTGTGGGCACATAGCAAAGTTTAGATTTAATGGTGATTGATTACAAAAAAAAAACACCCCAACAACTTAACGATCTTACACTCAGAGCGTACACCACACCAAAACTTTGTAGAGCCTCCATTTGCTCTCAAAACAGCTTCAGTTTGCTTTTGGTCCACCACATCCCAAATATGTTCTAATGCACCCACATCTAGTGACTGAAAAGATCGTTGAAGAACAGTGAACACATTCTCATTATGATTCTTTGCTGAGAGACATGGTGTATGCAAGAAGGCAGCATGATAAAAAGGTTTATGATAGATTCTGCTCTCATTTACGGATCAGAAGATGGTACATTGTGGCCCAAAAGAGGTTAATGTGAGCACTGCAGCAGCAAAACTCAGATCGGCTTTGCCAGTTGCTCAAAGTGCCAAGAGCAGATTCCCCACACCTTCACATCACCACCACCACCACCACCACCAGCCCGGACTATTGACACATGACAGATTGGGTCCATGGTTTCATGCTGCTGACCATCTAGCATCTTGATCACCACAGTTGTAAAGAGTCAGAACCTGACTTACTGCAGCCGGTCCGTCAGCTCCAACCACTCTGGCCTCTTTCAGCAACAAGGCCACATAACAGCTGCTCAGTGTAGTTTTTCTTTTTCTTTTTTTTCTTTTTTGCACTATTCTGAGTAAACCATGGAGACCGATGTGTGTCAAAACTGCAAATCAGCAGTTTCAGAAACACTCAAATCAGCCTGTCTGGCACCAACAATCATGCAACGGTCAAAGTCACTAGGATCACATATTTAGCCTCAATTCTGGTGATGTTATGCACTGCACATGATTGACTGATATGATAGTTGATGAAATAAATGTATAAGAAGAGTACATCATCATATGCGTGACTAAAGTGTCTTTGGAAGACCAAAAAGAGCCTTTTCACAAATGCAGTCACCAACGGTATATACAAAAAAGGCTGAATTGCCTTCAAGATATAAAATGCCTTTATGCCAGTCACTTGTGAACATGTCCAAACAATGTGTTGTGACATTTCTGCTTTCTAAAAATAACAAACAACAAGAAGTAACTGGCACTCACAGTTCACCTCAAGTTTCTCGCCTAAAAGGCAGAGATTGTTGACTTTGTCTGCGTGACAGTGTGTGTATGGTTTTTATAAAGCTTGACACAAATGAGTTGAATGCCAAACAACCACAGCCGTGTTTTTCCATTTCCTTCACTGCTTCAATCAAACACTTCCACTGTGTTCTGGCCACACTACAATGTGAGTATATTATATATTGATGTATACTATTAATTATTCCTAATGTTTGCTTTTTATTTTAGCTAACACAGTATGCGATCCTGTGATCGAGGAGCATTTCCGTCGCAGCCTTGGAAAAAACTACAAAGACACAGAGCCTGTGTCCAACTCGGTGTCCATCACAGGTTCAGTGGATGACCACTTTGCCAAGGCTCTGGGAGACGCCTGGCTCCAAATCAAGGCCAAGGGTGGGGGTCATCAGGCCTCAGATGCAGATCCATGAAGCAGAGGGAAGTAAACATAACAACAATTGCTCTCTTAATGTTTGCTTCTTGCCGAGCATCAACTTCTCTTAGCAAAGAACAATATAAGACACGTAATGTGTTGCTCACCCAGGCTATTTACTTATGGACATTGAGGTTAAAATACTCAGCTCAGATTTGTTCTCTACAATTGAGGAAATGTCTCAATTCAAGAAGAGAAAGTAAATATTGCATAGTTGGATTGACGATGTTGGTTGTCAAAATTGTACAATCATAGATTTTTAGTTTAGTACATTTGAGATTCACAAAGTATTGGGTTGTTAGCTCATGTTCTGTTGTACCTGCCTTTCTCTTGCCTTGATAGCCAAAGAACTTCCCTGCCTTTTCCATCAACAGATAAGCCATAGATCTGGTCTTCATTGTTTCCATTCTAAAAATCACACTGCTTTTTGAATCTGTATTACTTGAAAAGGACAGCCGGGTCTCATTTGCACTATTACATTTCTGACCATCGAAGGTAGCAGGTTACCTGTTTCAGTTGGAACTAATGTGTTCAAGAGTATGTCTTGTGTTTTGAAATAGTGATAATGCAAATTAAGGCTCTGGTCCCCTTGCTTTTCTGGAGACACTAGATTAATCTGTCTTCTTTATGATCCTGAACTGGACTTATCCACTGTTAACTAAATAATTTTTTAGTTTCCTGTCTATATGCTCACTGTGGCTGATTACTTAGTAAACTAATATCAATCATAGTACATATCTCTAACTAGAAAGCATGTTTCAAATAGCTGGTTTCTATTACAATCCTTATTCTATACTATATATTTACTCAGAATTTATTTTTTATCTGTAACATTTTAGAAATACTCACTGCTGGTACAGTTGTACTCAATATATTTTTTGTATCTGGTTTTCATTACTATATATAGGTTTATATCTTAGCATCCATCTACAAATCACAGCCTCTGGCAAGGTTGTCTGAATGCAGTTAAAAAGGCTACATTGCTTCGTTACTCTGTGGAGCTGGATGCTTTATACATGACTGAATACAGCTAAATCTGACCTTCTGTAGCACAGTCTCTTAGCAGTGGCTTTATTTATTCACAACATGTCGATGTTTTCATGTTGACTTTTGACAAAATGTGGTGAAAACAGAATTCTTCCTTTTGATTTATTGAGAACAAATAGGATGTCTCCGTTGCTTCAGTGAGAAAAGCGATTTCCCAAATAGCTGAGATTTTAAAGCAGATGCGATGCAACGAGCGTCCTTACCTGTCGAGTAGACGTCGACGTTCCACCATGGCTGGCTGACGTCCATCAGTCACTTCAGTTGTGTTTAGCAAATACTGTTACAAGTACGTTTTTTTTTTTTTTTTTGATTACGATGATGTCATGGTGAGCTGCAAAACTCTTCCTTGTTATGGACAAAACGTTTAAGTGAGCCACAAAGTTTTTTTTTTCTTTTGTAATGCAGTTGAGTTCTGTTTAAATTAATTTCTCACCCTTCTGAAATTCTCTACTTATAGTAGCATAACCTATTTGTCAACACTGATTAAGATATGGTATTGTAAATTCAGATTTTTTTTTTGTATGTCAATTAACTGTCTGTGAAAACATATACATTTGTATTAATATTCAACAGTTTTTAAATTTGTTACATACACTAGCCTGTCTTTATATTTTATTTTACTCACGTAAGGACTATCATTGCGCCGCGCGGAATGATCATTGATATTTTTGTTTTCTATTCAGAGTAGTGTACTCATGTAGCATGGATGCTCATTATCTCCTAACCATGGTTCTGTCTTTCTAAAAGTTGATTCTTTTTCCCACAGATATCAGACGATTAAAAAAAAAAAAGTGCAGGAACACAACAGTCTTTCGATCAAAGACTTTCTTGGTGCAGTGTCAGAAAGACTTCTACACTAACAGTTTAACGAGTTTGTCTGTGTGTACCATAGTGGAGTTTTAGGGATTATCATGGGATCTGCTTGTTTGACACAAGTAGGTTTTTTTTTTAGTAATATGTTTGGGGTATTAGTCCATTTGTTATTTAATTGCTATGTTTAGACTACCTGTATCTCAAAGACTGTTAGCAGAGAGGACCTGCTCCAGGTGTCATCCACATGTAAAACATATGTTCACTTTTGTCCTTATTTCTCTGGAAGAAAATGCCACTGTTTGTACTTTTATTTCTTCCAAATAAACATACAAATGCCAAACTTTGCTTATCGCTTGTCATTTTTCTTACCAAATGAAGTGTGACGGCAGTCATAAGAGCAGCTGAGATACTTAATACTCCATTTTCTGTTTGCCTGCAGCATGTAGTAACAAGCTACAAACAACCAGATTGCATAATTTAACCCAGTTATTTTTGCCAGTATAGAGGCAAGGTTCGTGGCCTGCAATGAAGTGTTGCTAAATGGGTGTTGGGGCAGCATTTCAACTTTCTTTCTGCACAGTCACCAACAAAGACACTGCTGTTAAGATAAACAGCTGTCTCTGGAGTCTGTTGCTTCACAGTGTCCATTCAAATTCACTCAAAAACATTAATGTGCATGAAAAGTAGGACACCTTGTAGTACAGGTCCCTCTCAAATCCTGTAACATTGCTGTAAATTGTGAAACAATATGAGGATTTCCTTAGTAAAGCAGCTTCATTGTTGCAGATGCTTGAGCCCCTAATGAGGAGGGGGTTACACTGATTAGAGCACTCCTTTCTGAATCAAGCAATCAGGAGTCACTGCACTTTGTCTGTTTTCTTTGGACTCAGGCTGCCACAGCAACAAAATGAAGTGATTTATCAATGCATTAGTCAGACCACTTGAGCTTCGAGGGGCAAGGATTGGACTAATGTCCTTTTTATAGTACACCTACATGGTAAGTGTAATTACACAGAATACGCTCCTAAATCAAATTTACTCATGTAAAACATTGCTTGTCTTTTCCCGATTCACACTTGTTCTGTAGTGTTGCAGTGTCCCTTTCTTTCCCGGTCAGTTCTGCTCATGAGTTTTTGTTTGTGCTCTTCACCGGTGGTCGGTGCTTGTTTATCTTTCAAGGAGCGATTGTAGTGATTTGTCGCCCAAGAAAACATTTCCCTGCCAGTTGCCGTAGCGGTCTCCAGCATGTGGTGATAACCCAACCCGCAGTCTGGTCTTTGAGTGTCAAATACACACCTGTGGATTTGAAAGAGAGCTGAGAGAGGTTTGTAGTGAGAGGACTGATCTCACTTTGCTTCAGTCTGGAGCCTTCTGTCGGCCTCTTTGTCATGACAGCAATCTTTGGTGCCTCGACTTCCATCACAGTATTGGATTTCAAATTAAAGCAGAAGTAAGTGATCCGGTCGTTTTGGCTAACTTCTTGTCAGCCGATGGAGTTAGCAGTCCCCACCCTCGTCATGGATCTATTGGTCCTCGTCCATAGGTCACCACATTCACGCGCATCCCTTGGCTGCACACACAGAGAGGACCGCCCCTTTATGCCGTTCTCTCTCCTCATTGGATAAAGGTTGTAGGATACAAGGAAAGTTTTTTCCTCGGCTTACAGCAGAGCAGAGTGACTGACAGACCCGTGTTTCAGACCAAACACTCTATATAAGTGATTGCTGTCGGAAGATATAACTATTTAAGACTTATGTTAACACAAATATTCTGCTTACTTCTGCTTTAAGGCAGCAGATGAAACTGAGATGTAGAAAACGCTATTACTCGTCCTCACGTAAACAACAGGAACATTTTAGTATTGGCACAGTGTGAGTCACTCCTGTTCTACCAGTAACTGTCCTTAGGTCTTTAACCAACTTCCAGATTTTTGGAGATTTTAGTGATTCACACAGTTTTCCAGTGAAACACTTGTACATTTCCTCTCTGTGTTTGTGTGTACGTGTACACACATGGTGCATGGTGTTGTTTTCTTGTTAGGACCTTCCCCCAGTATAATCACTGTCTTTGTTGAAACCAGTCCTCCTCACTGGTACCAAGGCCTCATCCTAATTAGGCAACACACCATTTTTGCAGTCCTGGTTATGTTTGTGGTTGTCCTATAATGTCCTAACAAGGATGGCAACACAAACCTGTTGTGTGTGTGAGACAAATTCTCCAGCCGAGTCACCATGTTCTCAACAAGCAGCTGACATCTTCCCTCAGACATTACAGACACAACCTCTCAGGGCTCGTTTGGCCACAGACACTGTTTGGTTGATGGGGGCGTCATGGTAACAAAAGACTGAATAATTGCTGCTGGAAAAATCCATTGCCTTTAAAGTGAGAAAATGGGGAATCACGTGTCACGACTTGGCGGTGCCGACTGTTTGATGCAGCCTCGACGTTGACCCAGAAACCATTTTAGCCGACACATCATCATGTTATAATGGAAATAGTTTAATATGGGTGATAATTGTAATGAGACCAAGCTTGTAGTTGGTTCAGAGATTAGCTGACTTCTCTCTCCCAACCAGCAGATGGTGCTATCAAACCATGTTTCACACTCCCCCAAATTCCCCAGTCCCTGGAGATCAAACAAAGGCACCAGCGTCATCATCATTATTAGGGAAGATTGATATGGATGCAGTATTTTTTCAATGTGTCTTTTAGTAATGAGACAATGTACTTTGCATGTTAAATGGATCTAGTACTAACGAGACCTTGTTTTAATCCAGAATCCATTGTAGACCTTATCCAACATGGCTCAAGACCCCCAGACTCCTGTTTTTCTTTTTTCTTCTTTGAAATGTCATTGTAGATGTATTTATGTATTGGAGACATTATGTCAAATTAGCATATCCATAGATGAATTTCAAGCTATAAATAAAATCCTTAAATGCTTGAATGAAAATGTAAATGAGCAGTATACCTCCACTTCAGTTTGGCTAATTTGAATTTGCTGAGCACCATTCTCGGTGCAAATCTTTAAACTAGAAAAGAAAAATCCCCCCCCCCCCCTACTCTCCTCCTTTTTGGTTGTTGTTACTCTCACCCCTCAGGCCCAAATCTGCTCAAAAAGCCCCTCCAACAGACCACTGCCTCCACGAGATTAGACCCAGCCATTCACCAACCACAATGCCCCTGCTTCTGTTGCTCCATGCCTTCCAAGGAAGCCCGCTCTTGTGGGATTATGGAGAGGAGATCCACATTTTCTTGCTTGTGCAAAACCAATCGGAGATCCACAAACAGACACACAGTCACGCACGCACACACACAGATATCGGGCCGTATTGGTGGCCGACGTGGAACTAGTGTCTAAATCAAGATGACACATCAGGGTCACGCCAAATTCGGCTTGGCTCCTTCAGTGTGTGAAGGCCACAAGGAGCATGACATCTGTGCTTGTGATGGAGGACTGGTCTCTCGGTCGCTGCCTCCCGTTACTGCTGTAACAGGACGGACTCTGCTGCCTTCAGACCTGGTCAAAACACACATATGTCGAACACTGTCCTCCCCATTTTCCTCTCCTGGTTACATAAAAGGAATGAACCAATGGAAAGGGTTTAACACAGTGCACTCTGGACACGGTATGGAGTTATAATTAATCCAATTGGATAGACTCATGATTTTACTACAGGCTAAACGGGAAATAGTGGCCTTCGCAGTGGGACAAATGTTGGCTCACATTTTACCTAAATGTTAGCCCGGACAAGTGGCTGATAGGGATCTAATTTTTTCTTTTCTTTGCATAATTCCAAATTTGTTGTGCCTGAATAAAATGTGAGGCTACACTCATATTTACAGCATCCCCGAGTGCACAACGTCTGGGGAATTTGCATGATTGCCTGTAGATTATTTGAACATTATCTATTCCCCCTCCTCTCCTCTTTTTTTTTTTCCTTATTTCTGTGGCTCTCTGCTGTGAGGATGCACACACATCCTTGGGCAAAAGAATCTAAAATAGATCATACAAGCAACTGGAGTAGATGCACAGGCACAGGAAGCAGCTCACGGGCAGACTTGAGTCATGCTGGCAAGATCATGCACCCTGAGCTGACAGCCCAACACACCCGATTACCAAGCACGTCATTTCTAAAATGCAGCCGCAGCCTCACTATAGGTCACAAACATGGGGGGAAATATTGAGATCCAGCGCCAATTTTCCCATCAAACCACTCTTTGGATGTTGCGTGGATGGAGAGCGAGGTTGTAGATACTTTAAGACTGACCTGATGAGCATCTCTGGCTGCAGCAATGGTGGCTCATTCATTCTGTCATGTGGACTGCTGGCAATGGCATAACCTTTGTGTGGGGGGGAACGGAAGACAACACGGTCACTCTGGATAACAGTCTTGCAATGAACAGAAACAGACCCTGTCAGCCCGTCTCAACATCAGTTCTCAGCTGCTGCACACCACCACCACCACCAACACGCTCTACCAATCGCTCTTTGCCTTTTCCTCACTTCCTCCTTCCATCAGTTAAGACAGCTCCTTCTTGATAAGGCCCTGTTGTGTGTGTATGTGTGTGTGTGTGGGGCGCACATGCTACACTGATTTGGCAGGATCTTATTAATACATTTCTCCTTTGCATCCCTCTACGTTGCACGCTCCCTCAGCTCCATCTGACCCGCTTTGTTGCGCCGCACATTTGGCCTGCTGCATGGCCGTATGGTGCTTGACACAGCCAGTGATTTCCCACTGATACACTTGGCTCAAATTTCATACTTTTTATATATATTATTGATTGATTAGTAAATGATTGATTTAAAGAGCCATCTGCCGCACAATAGCATGACTGTGCTGCCGCTTTGTTGTTCCTTCGAGATAATGAATTGCTTCCAATTAGGACATACAAACGATGGGCTAATATCTCGTTAGCCAGAGACTGTATTTTTCCTACAAGCTCAGGACCCATATAATTATTCAGATTTCCTCTCTTAACAATAGGCGGAAAAGGATGTTTATTGAGACAGTGGGTTTTGGGCACTGAGCAGCAGATAAATGTTTGAACCATCACTAAGGGGCATTCTCATGTCTCATTATGAGGCTTGTTAGGGCCCACATTACAGCTGCTTGACTGAGCAGCCTTAATAAGGAAAGTGACCCAACACCAATATGAGCAGCAATGTTTTTTTTTCTTTCTCTCTCTCCCGTCCATTTACTACTGTCTTCCATGGCCCTATCTCTTTCCTCTTGTCTGTTTGCCCCCCCCCCCCCCCCCCCCCCCAGCTCCCCACTTTGCCACAGCAACCCCCCCTCTGCCCACCACCACCACCATCACTGCCACTTCCACTCCCCCCGTGTGTTTGGCAGTCACACAGTCGGCCATGTGTGTGCTGAAGACGTTACATAATGCCCTCCTTTCACTGCACGCTGGATCATAGAGAACAATCCAGCACAGAAAAATTGCTCCTTGCTGCTTTTTTTCTTCTTCTTCCTCTTCTTCTTCTCTTCTTCCTCCATCACATTGCTTTCTTCAGTACCCAGAGACTGTACAGTAAGCTGCATTATTATCTGCTTCAGCATTCCCCTTCATGTTGAAAACCAAACAGAGCAAATGGAGAATGATCAGAGGTTACATGTTCAAAAAAGAAAGAAAGAAGGAATGACAAAGATGCTTTAGGCATAGAAAGATTACACCTCACTTTTTTTTTGATGTGCTTTCATTCATTTACCTGCTTTATAACAAGCATATACGGAATTCACCTTTTTGTTTTTAAGAGAGGTAGGTGACAGATGGAGATTGATGTTAACAAAAGAAAATTCACAGAAAAAAAAAGAAATGTTCAGTTTTAATTGTAATTTTGACATATGAGTTACAATAGATCACCTCATTTCAAACAAATGTAGAATAGATAGTAATTTTCCACATTTCCGCTGAACATGTAGCAGAATTCTCTTCCATATAAACATGCAGAATAAGCGTCACTACTACAAAACAACTAAATGTTTGATCACACACACTCACACAAAGCCAGGCCCCCGTGATAAAATTAAAGTAATAGCAAAATAGCCAAAAAAGAAAAAGGAGAACTGCTTTGCATCTTTTTGCTCACAAAAAACCCCACAAAGGTCTCCGTCAAGTGGAAGGAATGGTGACACAGAGAGAGAAAGAGCAAGAGAGCATCAAATGCTGTCAAGAGTCGCTGGGCCTGTCCACAGCCTTGTGAGGATTGAAATAATGAGTTTGTGCTGGGGGAACATTTACCTCCAAAGCCAAGTGCAGGCAGCACATTTTAGGACCAAAGGCCGCAAACGACAACATAAAGTAGGCTACAGCAAGAAAGCTATGATCCTTTAATGTACAGTCTGCGGAGAATAAACGCTCTGCAAGAGGAAAAACTTTTTCAGCAGTCGCACAGTTGTGCACAATGATCCATATGACCACTCATCAGTTATTTTTGGTGCATGTGGGATGTATGTGTGATGTGCACCATTGTCTTTGGTTGTCTCAAGTTTCCCCACAGTGAACCTCAGCTGATGTACAAGTATTTGATTCCCTCCACGGAGCTGGGATCAGCAGTAGTCCTTATCTGAATTAACCCCCCCCTCCCTCCCAGTGATGGAGAGTGGTTCGCTGGTCTGAAGGAGCAGAGTGGCAGGGTTATCTCTTGCCCTCAGCCAGGGGGGAATGTGCAGGTGAACCAGGAATAAAAGCATCTTTAGGACACAGCACATGCTTGCAGTGGTGCATAGCAGACCGTGAGCTGTGCAGCTGCAGCATCAAATGAATTGTGGGGGAATGGGAGAGGGCAAGGCTTCAGAGTGGGTTTGGCGCTCAAACTGTTATCACACCTGACAGTGTCTGGTTTGGGATCCAGTGGTGCACGCGGCATACGTAAGCGGCTGGTCATCTGTAAGGCAGAGTGATAGGGTGTGACGTGTCACACGCCACATTAGGCCCTGCCAGAGGATGTGTTTGACAGACCACAGGAACTTCAGTCCAGCCCAACGCTTTGCCTCCACTCATATTATCAGACCTACGTGATAGTTCCAAGCTCACATCTGGGGTCTTATTTATAGAACTGGACTTTCATCTGTGATCTCACCCAATACTTATACCGACATGACAAAAAATAAATAAATAAACAAAAAGAACAGTTAGTGGTCAAGTTGCAAGTTATCTCTGTGTATTTTCATATACACTGTTGCCCATAAAGTTGGAATATATATATATACAGTCCTATATGTTTAACTCTCCGCATGAAATGATTGTGACTATGTGATTTATTCTTGATAGATCAAGTGTATATCTTCTCAAAACTTTATTGATCAATCTTTTCCAAACATATCACCGTGAGAATTAAACCAGAATTAACCATTGCAAACTGTGTATTCAGGCTTAAATAAAATAGGGGGTATTGGTTAATATGATTGAGGGTTTTGTTTCAATTTTTCAATCTTGGCCAGTTTAACAGAATCATTACTCTTCCAAATGTCACTCAGTCATTCATATTGAGTATGGCCTCCCCTGACCCCCAATGCATTAAGACATCTGGCCTACTGTTCACAAGCATGAATTTGTTTCAACTGGGACTCAGTATGTAATCATAGCATATGGTCAAAGGTGATAACTAATGTGTATAAATAGGAATAAAAAAGAGAAATGTTTCTGAAAAAAAAAATGAAATTCCAACTCTATGGTCAACGGTGTATCATGTCTGTGGCACTGGCTGAAGATGAGGTTGTTTGCCAGTTGGCATGAAACACAAATACCCATATGAATTTGAAATAGAAAGTGAAAAGTGAATAGAAAGTATCTCTGTTGACAATGTAAAGAAATTACTGAAGTGCAGAAATATTCAAGGTTTTACAGGTAACCTCAACAGTCCAGTATTATGACTCATCAGTGAGTGGATTATTGTAAATAATGCATACACTCTGGACTCTCGATTACATGTTTTTCACTTAAACTGACATGTGACACAGTTGTGTTAAAAGTCTTATATCAAAGGCAAAATGATTTGTAGAAAAAAGCAGAGAGGTTTTACAAGCATCTGTTGACCTATGAGCCAGTGCTATGACAGGACAGAGGAAGTACGACAAGTGCAACTCCTAATGCTTAAACATACAGAAGTAGTGCTCCGTTTTGAATAAAAGATTCTTCATCTAAAAAAAGCTTTTTCTCGTAAGTGTGTGCCATATGTGAGCCTTGAATGTTCCAAGTGTTTGTATTGGAATGGACACAAATATGAATAATGTCCACACTCTTTATGTTTTTAACCAGCTGTCATGAAGTTTAACCAACTGGAACATTGTTCAGTTTGGACTATCCCTCAAATGGAAGAACAAAGTTTGCCTGAAATAGTGGGCTGAGTTTGGAGCGATCCTTTAGAAAACTCATTGTTACGGCTCTCAAATGCATTTCCTCTCCTGTATAATGGCCCCTTGCGCTCCGTGCAAAAATATGTCTGAACATAGACTTGAAAGTAGCAAATTGTTATATTTGGGAAATTGAAAGAATTAAAAATGAAACGCGGCTAAGAAGTTCATTCATCTGGGTTTTCCATACCGCTTATCCTGCACTAGAATCATGGGTGAGCTGGAGCCTATCTCAGCTGACTTTGGGCAAGAGGCAAGGTACGCCAGGTCACCAGTCTATCACAGGGCTAACATATACAGACAGACAATCATTCACACCTATGGGCAATTTAGAGTCGCCAACTAACCTAACCTGCAAACTAGGACCCCAGCCGGCCGGCGGGTTTGAAACCCAGGGTCCTCTTGCTGTGAGGCAACAGTGCTAACCACTGCACCACTGTGCCGTCCTGGCTAAGAAGTTGTTTTGTTGAACTCAATGAAATTGAGAGCCTCACTTCTCCCCATAACAAGCCATTTAAACATCATAATTACTCTGAAGCTGTTTTATTATCTTGCACAGTTCCTCTTTAAAAAAGCATTTATAACCATTATTATTTACCGGTCATGTGCCCTCTATATATTCAGTGAGTGTTTGTTACCCAGATGGAGGCTGTGGTCTTCGTGAAAGACAAATTAAGAAAGATGTTCGGTCACTTCTAACTTTCCCACTGAATGATCATTCAATAGCTAAATATAGCCAAAATCACAACTCAGTCTTTGTCTTTAATTCATGTGTTTGGTGTTTTTTGTCTGAGGACATCACAGTTATTAACTCAGGATTGTAGCAGCAGCAAAACAGCGGTTTGGAAAGGGGCACGTAGTTTTAATCGGTGGCGTTTCTTTTACTATTTCAAAGTTGCTCCATTGTCTGATAACACAAACAGAAAAATATGTAAATGAGAACAGCTTTATTGGGAAATCAGCTGAATTAAAACACTTTGAGCACAGAGAGGAGGAGGGAGGCAGACGGATAATGTGCTGAAACCAGCTGACATGCAAATAAGAAGCCGTGATGATGTCAAATGTTTACAGTTGTTTCACAACAATTTCTCCTAATGACCATATTGGTTTTCAGTCTTGTTTACTTGTTTCATTTGAAACGGTGGCTAAATTGGGTCCATGCTTACCCACAACTTTTCACAGACTTTATGTGTGTGTCTAAAAACAAATTGTATAGGACTCTGTAGTCATGGTGGCACTGGCACTAGAGGCTTGTACATTGGAGGCTTGAGTATGGTGGCCCTGAGAGCCAAATGCAATACAGTTTAAAACGAAACATGCATATACACAAATGTGCTACTAATACATTTGGTTACATGTGACTCTTTGCACCATATCATCTTCTCTCCCTCTCCCTCTCCCTATCTCCCCCTGACTATCCCATTTTTCTTTTCTACTGTCAGAATTGAACCTGCTGGGACACACCTGTATAGCACGTCAGTGCATTTGCAGGTGCAGGTTACAGCTTGTTGTCCTCTCAGGGCCACCGTACTTGAGTAACTTAATTCTGGATATGGGCAAGCAATTTAGTCTGCTTTGTCAGAGATCATCTGCACTATTAGCAAGTGAAATATGAAATATGAAAATTAATGCTAGATCATAATAAATGTATCTGAATCAAGAAATTCAATTTTAACTAATTTTTAGAAGAGGTAACAAAATCAACAAATAGAAAACGGAAGGTGATTGACTTTGAAATTGACTTTGGCACACATTGTAAAGAACTTTGGATGAAGTGAGATTCATTTGATAGTTTTCCGTCAACAAATGTGACTGTATCTCATAAACAGAAGCCGTCTCTGTCGGTCATGTCTCCTTGCTCCACTGTGTGGCTCTGTCTTGGCCTCGTTGACCCTGCTGTTTGTCTCAGCCCTGCAGTGCTCAGGCTGCTTTCCCTGCTCCTGGGGAGTCCTACCTGTCACTGTTTAGCTCGGGGGAGGGAGCGAGCAGAGCCGAGGTGCCCGAGGATGGGGAAGGACAGACCGGGCAGGCTGCTGTGGCACTGCCTGGTCCGGCTCACTCATCAGTGAGCACAGTTCCCAAACCTCCCTGACAGATCAGAATAGAAAGCATGCACCACATCATAGCTATGATTCACTGCAGCCCCAAGTCCAAGCGTGCCCTGAAGGCCCTCAGACCTCTTAATCATCGTGTGTGCCTGTGTGTGTGTACGTTGTGTAAGAAAGAGAGTGAGGCAGACAGCGAATGAATGAGCTTGTTTGCATATGACAGTGCTTCTATAAAAGTTGCCCATGTGTTTTCTGTGTGTCAGAAAGAGTAAAGCACATCTTAACAGGCCTTCAAAATGTCTCCCAGAGCACAGCACTGTATGTGTCTTGTGTGTTTGTCTCAGTTTTCAGTTCGTATTTGAGGGAGGTCGGTATTCATGCATGTGGGGCGGCTTAAATATCTCTGTCTTATTCTGCACTGTCATAATGTGCAGTCAAGGGCATAACTACATGAGTGAAAATGTCATGCAACAGTGGGGATAATACATGCAAAGCACATGTGGAGGTCACTTGGTCACATTTGCATATAACTATGTGCCAAAAATGATCAAATCAGCATCTGTTAGCACACAAACACATAGACAATAAAACTATCATTCCTATTTACAATAGAGACAAATAATCTCTAATATGCCAGAATACAAAAAGCAAACAAAAACAAAAAAAAAAAGTCGTGCAATCTATCATCATTTTATGGGTAATTGAAATGCTATGACAATAATTCTGGATCATGAACTTCCCTAATCACCTTGTTCTTCACCTTCCACCTTGCTCACAATTCCCAGCTATAATAAACCGAGGAGACTGAGCCAATATCCAGAGGAGTGAAGTGTTAAGTATGTGCGGGTGTAATCTGACAGAATTTATTTAGGATGCAGATCTTTACTAAAGCTGCGCCTGGAGCAGCTGCCTGCTCCTGTTTTTTTTACACTTAGCAGGCGTATTTGCACACTTTCATATACAGTAGAAATCCGTGCACATGCACACACAGTAAGACACGCGTTTGTCTGTGCAGACACAATGGCGTGCAAAAACGTGCGATGTGCATGTACAAATACACATCACTTGCCTGTGATGTACACATACAGACATACAGGTGCTTGAAGGTGCAGCATTGCTAGTGGGTGTGTGTAAAAGTTCCAGGAGATTAGCTGCAGAATAATGAAATTCAGTGGAGCACAGAGTACGCTTCCTCTGTTGTCATTTCTGTGTAAGAGCAGGGAAACAAATAACTCCATTTGATGTCGGCAGAGATTTTCATTTGTCAGCTATTATCAAAGTCCCACAGCCTAAACTCCAGCGTAAAGAGGACCAGGGTAGAGCGCACGGGCCTTGAAACCCTTTGGGCAGGGAATCCAGGAGGAAGCCATTAGAGGAGCTTCAGTGGAGAGCTAGCCCTTCCTCCCACTGGCTTCACATCAGGGCACAAGATCATCCAGAGCACCCACTGTGCGTGACATCCAGGCAGAGTAACATGTCTTGCTCACCATGTGGAATTTCTCCCCTTGGCAGAAGTTTGGCATGAGCTATTCTGTCCTGTAAATTAGCTGCCTCTGAAAATCGTTGTTTAATATTAGAATGCATTCGCTCAGATTTTAGGAACACGTCAGCGTATGACTGCGAGTGTGGAGTAGTAGGTAACAAATGTGTGGAGTAAGAAAAATATTTTCCGTGTCTTTTCTAGATCATTTCTGCACCCTGATTCTTTTTTTCAGTGTTTCACTTCGCCTGTTACTCGGCCTGATTTGCATTCAGTCTTTGACCCAGGCAGTAATCTACAATGACTCTCCCATAAGCCCCTGGCACATTGGGGAGATTGTTATAAGTTGTGACAAAAGACAAGAAGCGCTACAGCAAAGTGAAGGTAGCAGGGGACAGTCCCCTGATTAGCTCAATTGGTCATCTTTACGGTGATTTTAAATTGACTGCTGCTTTTTTGGGGGGGCAATATTCCTTGACCCACTCCCCCCATTAGGATTAATATAAGAAATTGTATCACAGTTTGTACAGAGCAGGAATTTAAACAGTAGAAATATTTACATTAGACAGCAGCTGAGGCAGATAGGTAGGTACAGGTTTCCTCACATGATATTGTAGGTTTATGAGCTGCCAAAAGAAGCAGGGTGGGGGGAAGGGCAATGCAATGTAAATTAAAGCCCTTTTTTTTGAAGGGTCTGTATAATTTTCCAGAAGAGGGGGATTTGCTCATTCAAACCCATAGATATTCGTACAGCAAGTGTGATAAGCCCTTATGATTTGTGACAGGGCAACCTCTTTGGCATAGGTTTCAGAATCTGAGATTTGCATCTGCACAGAAGTCGTACGCTCCACTCGCATGCAAGCTTTGCTGCCTTAAATAACTGCAATATTTGCTGTGTCACGAGAAGAAGACGTTATCAAACGGCAAAATCGCTGGGAATCCACGATTTTTCTTTTCCACGTGTCCCAG
This sequence comes from Trachurus trachurus, assembly GCF_905171665.1. Taxonomy (NCBI): domain Eukaryota; kingdom Metazoa; phylum Chordata; class Actinopteri; order Carangiformes; family Carangidae; genus Trachurus; species Trachurus trachurus. Next base: position 26,506,002 of record NC_139901.1, on the reverse strand, counting down.
TGTGCACCCATTGATCTCAGCTCTCACACAGCTGCACGGCATAAATGTATGCTTGATATGTCAGCAGCAGTGCAGTTTGTGTGCATGTGCAAAAAAAAAAAAAAAGACACTTTGGCACCTTAAAATTGCACCGGTAAACAAGTTAATTTCAGCAAGGTTCATATTCAGATTGGAAAATGGTGCCCGATTAGCATATATGCAGAGAGGCTTTGCATGCTTGACATCCTCTCAGCCCCTCTGCTGGAAATAGCCAAGCACAAAACATCCTCTGATTACATTGATATGTAGATTCATGCATCTGCAAAGATTAGTTATTCATTAATGTATTTGCTTTGAATTCTCGGGTGAGTGTACCTCAGACAGAAGTCTGGGCCAAACCAAATGCATCAGAGGAAAAACGTCACAAATGATCACACAAAATCCACATCAAAAATATGCAGGTTCGGTGACCCACAACAACATGAACCCAATAGGGCATTATGATTAAGAAAATCCTTTCGCACTGGGGTTAAAAACAGAGAAAGTATAAACATAATTATCTGCCTTTTCATCTTCACAGCAGAATTAGTTTTTCTTGCTCTAAGTGGGCTATGAGGATTAATCATTGCAGCCTGTGTGAGTTTATAAGCTGTAGCGTTCTGTCATCCTTTCATAAAAGCATCATGGATCACCAGTTTGCTTCTTCAGTGTCCTCTCTTGCGGCCACACTGCGAGCACTTTTTAACTTTAAAAATAGGCTCGCGACAGCCAATGCCAAGAAATGCTAAACACCAAACAATATCCCCTTGCTCTGATCTGGCCACAAAATGGAGCCGGGACATTTCATGAGGGGAAAAAATAGTATCACATTCAATCATTTCCTCTACATCAATTAATCAGTACAGAGCTGATGCATTTTGCGCACCCGATCCACAGTGTCAGTCTGTGGTCAGGTTTATTTACAGGCCTCTTAATCACACTTACAGAGCCTCGTGTCATCCACATTATGAGATAGGAAATGAAAATGACACTCCCCACAACCTCAGGGGGTGTTCCCTTTATTTTTCCCATCAAGGCAAAAAAAAAAAAAAAAAAGAAGAGAGAGAGAGCTGTCTGATGAACATGGGCTGACAATGAAAACTCAATTATACAGAGCCAGGAGATTGCTCGGGTGAAAATCCAGGCTCTTTGGACTCCAGCATCAACAATAGGCTGTCCATTGTCGCCGCTGTCATTAAGGTCACAGGAATGAATGGGTGGCACAATGAAATCTGTGACCCGTCAGAAGATGTGGTGCGAAAGGGTCAGAAACAGGAAAGAGACTGATGGACTGACCGACCACGGACAGGTGACTCTATAGGCTACTACTGTCTGATATCACAGCTCTGACTATTTTTTTTTTTTTAGCATTTCTAGTTTCAAAAGAACAGAAATTACTAATGTGATCACACAATCAATGGGTTACAGAATTCAAGGCTGTCGGAGGAATGGGATAGAAAAAAGTTCAGAAATAGGTCAGCTATAGAAAATAACATTTACTACAGATAAGAAAATGTGGATTTTTTCCCCCAATGTGTGTAAAAAAAAATATTGAAATCAAAAGAAAAGGGGAAAAAGTTCATCAATCACTGCTGAAGCTGCTGGAAATAGCCGGTCCTAACCTAAGACTAATTGTGTTCTGCTAGATTGCCCCCAACTAATCAAGAGCTTCCTCCTTCTGTCCTCCCCTGCTGAAAATTATGATCTATGGCTCTTGTGGACGTAACACATCAGTTTGGGTTGTCTCGGTGGTGACTGGTTTTCATAGGTAATGATGCTAAATTACACAACTGGGAATAAAGGAGGCCAGTAAGTCATCCATCAGGGGCTAGTTTGTATGAGGGGCATTACTCAAACCCCAGTCCACTCAAACACAGCTTTCTGTCCCTAACCTCTCTCTTTCTCCCCCATCTCCCTCTCTCTCAGACACACACACACACACACACACACACACACACACACACACACACACACACACACACACACACACACACACACACACACACACACACACACACACACACACACACACACACACACACACACACACACACACACACACACACACACACAGTTTGCCACGAGCTACTAGAGGGGACATCTCATTCTTTTATCCATGGCGAGTCATTGTGGTGGTGTCAGCTGGTGCCGTCTCTTTTATCACACTGGAAGCTAATGGAAGCTGGAACTGCAGGAGGTGGGGGGAGAAGATGTAGACACACACACACTCATACGCGCGCACACACACACACACACACGTATATACAGAAATACACACACAGAGCCATAAGAGGTTGGGGAGATGGGGCGGGTGGGCACGCCAGGCCCCGGGGCAGGAGCTGTTTTGTGGTGATGTTTTTCTTGCTTGCCGAGGCCCTTCTATCAGCTTGTGTTTCTGACACTCAAATAAACCACCAAGGAAGAGCTTCAGATGCTTTTCTTTCCTTCCCTTTTGATGTTTCCTTTTTTCCCCCCCACTGTACTCTTTAGTTCCGTTTCGTTCTTCTTTTTTTTTTTTTTTTTTACCCCCATGGTAGAGCTAAGCTCGATGTCATCTTCATCCAAAACTACTGAGGGAAGGTATTGTTTAAATGTGCACATCCCACCTGGCCTCATTCTAACTACATGAAAAATTTAATCCTGCTATACAACGCTTTGGATTTTTCTCACCTAATCCCTGCTTGAATTTTTACTGTTCTCATATTATTGACGAGGAGAACTCTGCGGACAACCAGAGGGCTTATTTACAAGAGAGGAAACAACAGCCAATTACTGCAGTAGGACTCAGCGCAGCATACATCTTTTGATAGGATAGTTGGGGTTGACCTAATTTCCTGTGTTGAAAAGCGAAGGGGGGCTGCTACTTTAAACACACATGCTATAAGGGACATATGGCAGGCATGTATTGTATTTATATTTTCTATAATTCTTTATTTTTTCAGTCTTTTTCTGTTTGTATAACATAACAATCGTGCTTTATCATGTGACACCATTTAGATACATATCATGTTTATATTATGTTTTACATTAGGCAGTGAGACAGTTAAAAATATACAAAACAATATTGTTTTACTAGACATAGTTTCTATTTTTAATATAGTCGTCAGTATCTTCATTGTCATCATCATTTCGTATATTTCTGTAAGATATGTGCTTTAGCTTCTGTGATCAAAATATTATTGCAGAAAACAGCAACTCCATTTTTTCAACATTTAGACAATAACTTCCAATGTATTACAGACATTCACAGCTACATGTTTTACACGGTACAGTTTTACAACAAAGTTCCAGAGAAAACTGTGGTAGAGTAACTTTATACAAAATTCACAGGACATGAACTGTAGCCATTTCACATTTTCGCTCAGTTGTTTTGCTTTTCAAAGTAAACATGTTCTGCTCAACCAGATGCCTTTCACAGTAGCTGCCATAGAAGCAAACTAACATTGTCCTAGCACGCCATGGCAAAAGTCTGGGGAAATTAAAGCTTTGTGCTTTTTACTAGTAAAGCAAAGACAACATAAACAAAAAAGAGAAACAGACCACTTGCTTACTGGCCCGTACTTATACATCTACATATGTATTGCTGAATACATATTGATCAAACTATAACTGATCATCACACATGAAGAAAAAATAATGACTGTACTCTAACACAGAGTTGGTCCAGGTTTTTTGTGCTCGCATACAAAGTGGTATTTTTGTATTTCTGCCCAGTCATGTAAACAGACTATGGCTTGGTTGAAATTGGTGTACTGGCTTAAGGCCTTCTCTGTTCTTCTTCTTCTTTTTTGTCCTTTTTCTTTTCTTTTTTTTCCTTTTTTTGTTTGTCAGGAGACATTTCAGAAATCGTTCACTGATGGTCCTGAGGAAAGCATGCAAAACGTAAACAGGATTGACTGTCAGCATTAAGGGATAGTCGATGTTTGTAAATCACTTTTTCTAACCCTGTGCTTTTTTTTCTCTTTTTTTTTTCTCTTGTACTTCTTTGTACCCTGTGCTTTGCCAACCGAACACTAAATGGCATAGTTTTTGCTTTTGTCTGCCTATTGATTTTGGTCCTCCATCACAACACATATAGTATAAAACATCCTAAAAATAATTCTAAAAATGTTTTGATCACATAAAAGTTTTCTCTTTTTTTTTTTACTGAAAAAAAGGAAGGAAAAAATAACAGTCTTTCTCACACACAAAATCTTTTGCAACAAATACTGGATCACTCCAGAGTTCCTTAACATGAACTTCTTATTGGCATTGTGCTTACTCAGAGCTCCCCATTGCCTTGTGGCCTGTAGTTTACCTCACAGAGTGCAACATTTGGAAAAGAGACAACTGTGTGAGGTTTAGTAAACATCCACAATAAAATTGACGCCATCCCTTGCATTCTTCAATGATGTCAATTTTGTTCACTACTTCATCTACTATATTCACACGGTATTTACTTGATTCATGAAGATATTTAATCTCTAATCTATATCTCTATTTTTTTTCTTTTCTCACAGTATTACACAGTATGTTTACATCTTTTTTAAATTCAGATTTATGGTTGTATTTGTGAACACTAACAGTCTTTGATATTGTTTTCAGAATGCAAACCAACAATAAGACATCATTGGCTTGGTTTTTTACAAATGCAGAAAAATTAAACATGGTTTGAAAATCTGTTTTGATCACATATTTCCCCTGGAGGTAGGTGAATCAATTAAAATCTTGGAAGTCCTTTGTAATGTTCTCTTTTGTCTACATGCTCCATGAGGGTTTCTTTGTCTACACATTGGCCTCAGCATTGGTCAGGTTAGAGGTCGGGCTTGTCGGGTTCGGGGGGCTGACGGGCTCCGTTGGGCTAGCTGGGTTGGGTGGTGGGCTGGTTGGACTAACAGTTGAGGTGGTGGTGGCGGTGGTGGTGGTGGCGGGGTTAGCTGGAGTAGCCGTGGTGGCGGCGGCAGTGGCGGTGGTGGCGGTGGTGGTGGTGGCGGCAGTGGGACTGGTCGCCGGGTTCACCGGGCTAGCGGCAGCGGCTGGATTAGCTGGCGGAGGAGCCGGGTTAGCGGGGGTCACGGGGCTGGTGGAGTTAGCAGGAGCCGGGTTGGAGGTGGGGCTTGCGGGATTGGCCGGGGCCGGGTTGACCGGGCTGGCCGGATTGGCAGGACTGGAGAGGTTAGCCGTGTTGGTTTCCGCCTGCTGCTGCTGCTCAGGTCCATTCTCCTGACGCCTGGTAACTGCGGGAGGCCGAAGCATTATCCGCAGACGCTGGGGGAGAAAATCAATCACATCAGAGAAGGGCATCTCAGAGCAGAGTTGAAATCAAACAAGCAAATCCTGTGGTTAAAGCAGAAGTAAGCGATCCGGTCGTTTTGGCTAACGTCTTGTCAGCCGATGGAGTTAGCAGCCCCCGCCCTCGTCATGGATCTATTGGTCCTCGTTCCTATGTCACCACATTCACGCGCATCCCTTGGCTGCACACACAGAGATGACCGCCCCTTTATGCCGTTCTCTCTCCTCATTGGATAAAGGTTGTAGGATACAAGGAAAGTTTTCTCCTCGGCTTACAGCAGAGCAGAGTGACTGACAGACCCGTGTTTCAGACCAAACACTCTATGTAAGTGGAAGATATAACTATTTAAGACTTATATTAACACAAACATTCCGCTTACTTCTGCTTCAACAAAAACATCTGGCAATGGACTTCTTACCTCTTTGTAAGTGCCCTTGAGTCCGAGATACATATAGATCATGTACCCTGGTATGAGAACCATGGAGGACAGTGCCATGAGCCAGCCCACTCCCTGACCCCAGCCTGGGAACACATAGTCTCCCATTGTGAGAGGAACCATTTGTACAGCACTGAACAAGAACACCCCCTGTGGGAGACATGAAACACTTTATGCATCCTGACACCACTGACTACAGGCAGCGCTGTCTCAGCCTGACATGGCTGCAGGCAGGTAATATTGACTTTATTTATTGTTTCATTTTTCATGTCATGACTTTAGATGTACGTTTGTATTAGTTCAGAGTACTCACAGCGACAATGAGAGGGGTGAACACGACCCAGCACAGCTTCCACCATATACACGGCTTGTAGCCAATCATCTCCTGAATGTTGTCGTAGAACTTGTTCACACCTGCGAGACAAATGAATCTGTGATCAAAATATTCATATCCAATTTATTTCAATTTGCTGCCGGTCTGCCATGCATGATGATGAGGATGGCGAGGTGGGAACACATGAGTGCTCATGACCTTGAGGGCTGAGCAACGTTTGAAGCCACGCAAATACCTCTAGATAGGTGTGACGCTTTCTAACCTTTAACACTGACCCCAACTTCTCACATATATAATATTTCGCTAACTTGGATTGAGAATTTTTCACATTTAATTTTAATTTTTTTTGCCATACTCAATGAAACATTGATGATACACACCGTAGCACCAGGATATGGAGATGCATTCAAAGAAGACCAAGAACAGCAGACACATTCCACTGGCAGAGTAGTAGTCAAACAGTTTGAACACATAGATCCCACCCTGGTTACAAGAAAAATGAATAAGTGTTACATATATTAAAAAAAAAGAGAGAGAGAACAAGTGAAGTTCTAAATTGACTCTTGCCCACTGCAAAGATGCAGGGATTTATCTTTTAATCACATCTCTCAATTATCTCACTCATTTGTTTAATCTTGTGCCATTTTATAGTCAGTGGTGAAGTAAGAGAGCTGCTCTGCTGTACCTGTGTAATGTTTGAAAGTCCGATCACATAGGACACCACGCAGACCACTGCGATGAAGATCTCTCGTCTATTCCTAAGAGCCCTGGGAAATTCGTCCACCAGAGCAGTGATGAAGCCTTCAACAGTGCAGAACTGAAGGACAGAATCATAGACAGAGTGTTAGGCATAAATGTGCATATGTGCTCTATACTATGTGCACCTTGCTGCTTTATCTTCCTTGATATAAATACGCTTTGACTACACACAGTATTATTTGTCTGTTGTTTTATTCTAGCACGGAGAGGTCTGTGAATTCGAGGGAAGCTGCATTGTAGTGGACAGGCTGACTGATGATAACAAATGACAGAATTGCAGTGTGCCTCAAACCATGGGACAAAAAAACACTAACGTAATCTTCTGAATGACCAAGCATCTACTTCTTGGAGGCCATTTTGTTAGTAGCTCTGATATGCAAAAGCCTTGTTGCGATGACATGGGGTATGAATTATAAACCTATAAAAAGGGGTTATAATTTATGTTGTTTTCTTTGAAGCACTGGCGGTCACAGCCAATACATACAGCCACATGTATGGATGTGTTTCTCTAGTCTCCGTGGCCTTATTCACACCCAAATATCATATACCAAATAAAGAAACAGACAGTGGAACCTGCGGGCACATGGAGGTGAGAAAGTTGCATTAAGGAGACTTGACAGCTGATGTCAAAGCTCAGCTATATCTGTCCACAAGAAGCAAATTGCATGCTTATCATGCAGAGAGCAGGGGTGAGCTGCATGATATGTACCTGCATTTAAATATTTAGGTCAGCCCATGAAGCAGATCATCTCCAAGCCCCTTACCTGGCTGTCTATCCCCAGCATGAGCAGCATGGAGAAGAACAGGATGGCCCAGAGAGGAGAGACAGGCAACTGGGTTACAGCCTCCGGGTAGGCCAGGAAAGCTAAGCCAGGACCTGGACAGTAAATAGGAAAAGAAAAACACATTTCATCATGGTGGCTCTCATAGCTCACATAGAGGTGATGACAAAAGCTGTTTAGCAGTCAATATCAATGACAGTGCACCTTTCCTTGTGCAGAGACAGAACAATTACAGAAGCAAGCACGCATGCAATCCGTAGTTACCTGAAGCTGCCACGTCTGCAATGTCTTTCTTTGTCACATGTGCCATGAAGCCAACAATAGAGAAGATTACCAAGCCAGCAAACATGCTGGTACACGAGTTGATGCAGCACACAATGATGGAGTCTCTGGGGAGAGGAAATATAAAATAGACCTGTTGTCAAAGATTTAACTCGACTCATATTTATTTATTTTCTCTCTGTATTGAGCTCCCCTGAAAACAGAGCAGACGGGAAAGACTGAGATCTGAGAGAGTCGCTGTGAGAGAACGCTTTACTGCTATTTATCCCTTCTGATCATTCACATGTTCACCGAAATCAAAACAAACAAACAAACACAAAAAAATGTGAAATGTTTTTTGAACAGATTTCATTTGAGAGCTCTTTTGAAAAAAAAAAAAAAACTCCTTTATTTTATGTTTTTAAATAGATAAAGATATGGAGGGTGGATCCATTTTAAACAAGCACAAATGAATGCAACTATTTTTATGTAACAGATTGTTAATGTGACCCAGAACCATGAGGCTGCTGAGGAAAACACTCAGGTTTTGCAATCATCGTTGTTTTTTCCCCCCCAGCACACACACTGCCAGAAAGAGACAGCCCTCTACTTAGATTGTTATTATATGCACATTAATAAGCTCCTTTAAGAGCTCTTACAAAGTACCCCTGAATAAGGTCTTTAACATGAGTATAATATATTAAAATGGCAATAATTGAGTGACTGCTGTCTTATGCTATTATGATTTGCTGAGCAGCACTCTCTGTCTAGGTCTCATAGATTATCTCCTATTGATGACTCATCGCCAGTCTTACCTGTAAACATTGTTATTGAAAGGGTTATAACTGCCCAGAGCTATGAGAGACCCCAGTCCCAGTCCGTAGGAGAAAAAGATCTGGGTAGCAGCATCAAGCCATACCTGACAAAAGACAAGACAAGCGTTTAGCTGCATGAGGCTCTGCTCACTCAGGCACGCAACTGCATAGGCATGATTCATATAATGATATATTATTACCTCAGACTCTTTGAGTTTCTCAAAGTCAGGGGTGATATAGAAGAGAATTCCCTCTCTAGCTCCAGGTAGAGTCACCCCACGGATGAAGAGAATAAACAGCATGAAGTAGGGATATGTAGCTGAGAAGTAAACGACCTATAAAATGTAAAAGGGTTATCAGCAGGGTAGCACCATTGCATCATAAGGACAGACAGTATATGATGCATGCACAGTTTATACATCTGGAATTCTATTCTCAAGAGGGTTATTCAGATTATCTGGGTTTCTTTTTTTTCTTTTTTTCCCTTGTGGTCTCTTCCACACGAAAAATAAAAATAAGAGATGAAGAGACCAAATATTCTGCAAAGAAATCACTGCAGCTTCACTGTGAATCAGTTCCCACTGTCTCTGTGCATTTATGACACTGTGCGAGCAAATTTGTGAGCAAACTGTGCATGGGGGGATGGGGGTGTTTTTGTGACCAAGACCAATTTTATTTGCCACGGTCACGTGACAAACAAGACTTTTCGAAATATGGCATCGCAAGGGAGGGAGAACTGCTCCAAGTGGAGGGAGAGGACAAAACCAGATTGTAGTGTATGGCGGTTTGTTGCTCCTCCTATCACAGATCCACACTCAGTATAGACACTGTGTCAGGAGGATTGGAATTAGAGGAGCCACCATGAGGCAGAGTAGGATTAGTGAACATGAGTGTTTGATGTCTCCTCTCTTATTTTAAAATCAATCTCGACAATGCTGACTGCTGTGTGAATGATTGATGAGGTGATATTAGACTGATTAATATTGCATAGCTGTCACATACTGCTCCTTTATTGGGAACCAGTAGCGTTAAGAGGTCTTGGATATCCAAATCTGGCTCCTTACCTTTCCTGTCCAGCCCACCCCTTTCCAGATACAGAAGTACACAAGGACCCAGGCAATGGCCAGTGTTATTGCCAATGGCACTCGAATCTGGCCTGGTTTTTCCAAGCCATCGGTCATTTCGTGCATGTTGCGCCTACAAAGTCAGAGCAGGCAACAATAAGTCTATTGTACACATTGGGAAATGAGAATGCAGCAGAGGAGGTTGTCTTTTATGTGTCTCAGGGAGGCATGCAGGATACTTTAAAAGCTGTGCTGTGATTGAAGTAAGAGAAAGCAGTCAATATCTTACTCCCAAAACTCCATTACTGCACTGGTGAGATTGGTGGTATCTGGAATGGAGTAGTTTGTATAACATTTGTCTGTGTTCCATGGATTGTTACATGAGCTCCATGGAAGATCCTGCAAAAGAAAATTTTAAATTTTTCTCTCCTTTTTTAACCCCTTATTTAGGGATTTCGAAATTTCTTACCAGATGCACAGGCTACGTTTCCTGATGACATAACAACCTTGACCTTATGTATCATTTACAGCTTTTTATAAATCACTGGAGAACACTGTATAATACTTACAGCGGTGAAGGAGTTGTACAGGTAGTAAATGGCCCAAGAAATGATTACAATGTAGTAAATGTTAAGCCAGAAGGACAGGACTGCTGCTGCAAGGCCCACACCTATCACACAGAAATGACACAGGCAGTGGAGCTATGATTGAGTCTGTGTGTTGCGTGGCCTCCATAAATCCTCATGATTATTTCTATGAAGCATAAAATAACATATATATTTCCAGCATGGGTTGTTGCAATATATATAAATAAAAAGGTCTGGGGTTAAGAATTATGGAAACATATTGAAGTGCATTATACCTTTGAACATAGGAGCCAGTTTCCATACACCAAGCCCTCCAATTGAGGTGTATTGACCAAGGGCGGTTTCCAGTAGAAACAAGGGCATCCCAGCAAATACCAGAGTCAAAAAATAGGGGATCAAGAAGGCTCCTGGATGGACAGAAGTAGATGTTGATCAAATTATGCATGAAAAATAATGATTCACCTTAATCTGAAACTGCACCAAGGCATTTGCTCAAAACACCACAACACAACGTCAGTTATTAAAGGCTGCAAAATGTAGGTGATTGTCATTCTTTTCATGTAATGGACATGGCCAATTAAAGGTAAGCTCGACTATATGCATAGTGGAGCTCAATGGGGCCGTGCAGCTCTCTCTCTCTCTCTCTCTCTCTCTCTCTCTCTCTCTCTCTCTCTCTCTCTCTCTCTCACACACACACACACACACACACACACACACACACACACACACACACACACACACACACAAATAAGCTGTGAAAAATAATGTTTACCTCCTCCGTTTTTTCCACACAGATAGGGAAATCTCCATACGTTTCCCAGTCCAATTGCATAACCCACACACGAGAGGAGAAAATCAAATTTTCCCGCCCATGTTTCTCTATCAGGCAAATCCTTTTTCTGCTTTTCGGGCTTCACGTCCAGTGACTTGGGTTTGTCATTATTAGTGGCCACTTCGTTCAGTTCTGTGACTTGTCCATCCGTTTTGGTGCCGTTCGTCGCCATCTCTCTGGATTTGGCAGAGGTCCTGGCAGTCGGACGGGAGGCTTCAGCACCAGTCCACGTAGACAGCAGCTTCGCGGTTTTTAGACCTAACCTTTGGACCAAATGTCTGGAGACGATGAAGCCTGTGCACACACGGCTCGTCAGTCGCCGTTAACCTGGAAATCGTGAATAGAGCAATTGGTCGGTTTCTCAGGAGGCGCTGAAAATGTGATGACTTATATGAAGCAAACCTGGACACATTTTTTTTATCGAATAAAACAATATTAATATCAATTCAAACACACAATCAAATCAAATTCGTAAATGTGCATCTAAAAAAACGCAGACTTAAACATCTCATGAACATTTGGCTCCCTGACAAAATTTTCATTCATATCAGACTCAACAAACACCAAAAAAAAAAATAATAATAACATCGATGGCAAAGTCATGAGACAGATTGCGCGTAAATGAACAGCTCTCCAAACCAGATCAGCACACATATGATAGCCCAAACAAAGTCTGCCGTTACACGCATCGAAAAAAATATAGAAATGGGGAATTACACACCACTGCCGTCAACGGAAAACCCCCCCGAAAACTTTAAGACAAATTACAGATTCCAAAAACGTGCACCTCAAGCGCAAGACGCACCGTAGCAATAGCAAATAGCCTATGAGAATTAAGCATAATGAAGTGGAGTCCACTAGTTACCACCTGCAGATTCTCCTAACACTTATCCACACATGGAGAATTGGGAGCAGCAGGGATACACAGAGGTCCCAAACAAACTGGAACACAAAACGCACAGTGGAGACAAAGGGATGTCCAATGCGTAAAAGCTTTACGCATCAGGCTGCACAAATAGCCACCCCATTCCTTCCGATGAACTGAGAAGCAAACGCGCTATTAAACGCATGAGAATGACTCTCCACATTTACACCATCCAATAGACTAGCAAACAGTGATCAATTCTGCATTTAATTGGCTGTAGCGTGTAGGTGCAGAGCTCATCATCCAGACCCCAGCAACATATTGATTGACAGTCTCATTCACAATTTAATCACACTCACAGCCGCTGCAAAGACAAGTGGGGAAAAAGACAAGAAAAAAGAGAGATATGAATCATGCATTAACCAGACTCGTTTGTATGGAGGTTCACACGCACAGACAGACGCAAGAATTCAGCATTCAGTCTACTCACAATGAATCTGTGATCTGTGCCGCCGAGGATACGCTGCCTGCCACAAATCTCGAAACGAGGTATCCGTAGATTCCTCCCGTGGATGAAGTTGTAAACTCCCAATATTTCCTGGAACATAAATAGATTTTACTTCCATTAAAAGACTTAAAGGGACCATGCAGCGTTAGAGGTGTCCAAGCAGGAGCTGTCCAGCGGGGAGCAGTGCTGAAGACCAGGAGGAGGAAGAGGAGGAGGAGGAGGAGGAAGAGGAGGAGGAGGAGGTGGTGGTGGCGGCGGCGGTGGTGGTGGAGGAGGAGGCTGAATCAACACGGGCAGCAGCCGCTTCGCCTTGTGCGACTGTCTAACATCAACAACCAGAGACTCAACTCCCATCTACAGCCTCAATGTCATCTCAAAGTCGCCCCCCTCCTCCTCCTTCCTCCTCCTCCTCATCATCCTCATCTATAGGCTACACTGGAATCGCATTTTTTTTTTCAAAAAAACATTTCACATTGTTTAACTCCCCCCCAACACACTCACCTCCCCCCAATCAACAGTGATCCCAGTATGATAAATAGGTATTGTTCGAGTTTTTGCTTCTTTTTAAAAACTCTTTGCACACCAAACACTTCCAGTTTCAGGACTGAAGTGGTAGAAGATGTGATTGTCTCTGCTGCTGCTGCTGCACCCCCACCCCCCACCCCCTAAAAAAAAGGAAAAGACCCAATTGGACCCCCACCCCACCCCAACACACACACACACACACACATCCTACCAGTCATGAAACGCATTGTCGAGGTACAAAATGGAAACATATGGAGGGTAATATAAGCAGCATTATCAGGTCCTAACGCGTGTATGTGTGGAAGGTGAGGCCAGTCAGCGTCTGTCTGCAAATCTGGCAAACTGTGATAAAGGGAGCCCGTCAATAAAGGGAGGGAACATTGGCTGGTTGTCTAACTCTGCCTGTAATCGTCCAAAGCCCGACGTCTTCCACAAATGAGGGAACGATAGGAGACGAATAAACCCGTGGACTGTCGTTCACTATTAAAAAAAAAAAAAACAATAACAAAAAAAAAAGAAAACAGAAGACGCGCAGAAAGATGGGAAACATGGGCAGCAACAAATCAGCGAAGCGGATCTAATGGTGGATTTTTTTTATATTTTTTTTTGTAAATTGTATTTTCCTCTAAAGAAACCACCTGGAAAGTGAAAGACAAGAAGCAAACACTTTTTTAAGGAGCAGTTGGTCAGGTTGAAGCGGGCGGGTAAGTGAATCACAGCCTCTATAAACAGGCCCACTTGTTTGATTTACTTCAATATTTAGCGCTGTAAGTTTTTCCTCCACTCAGCTGTTTTTTTTTCTCTCTCCTTCATGCATGATGAGTGATGTCACGTTTGTCTCCATGCTTGTAGTTTTGTTTTCAAACTCCACGTGTGTTTGGCTGCTTTCATTTAGTTGACTGCTTAGACGTGGATGAACTGTTTTGGTTAATTTTCCTTCTTCTTCTTCTTCTTCTTCTTCTTCCTCTTTTGTTGCATGCTGCTGACTGTGGTGTGAAGTGAACTGCTGGAGAAGCTCTGGCAGGGAGATGAGGAGCATTTAGATTCCAGTGTGAATGTTCCTATCACAGGCTGAGAGGGCACCAGATGGCAAACCAATGAGGGGTGAACTAACCTACTAAATGATACCACATGAAATGCAGCATTTAAAATCCCATCTGGGTTGCCGTCCCCGCGGACATGCAGTGTGAAACATGACACATATTTATACACCTGCTGATGGAGCACACAGGCATGTCCAATGGGCTGGTGACATGTACGCTCAACCAGCTGACCTCCTAACCCCGCAGCTTTGCTTTGATTCAGCTCACTGGAGCCCCCCAGTCTCTTAATTTCAGTTCCAAGCGAGTATTTTGCTCCTTGTGAATGTTGTACGTGCTCCATTAGGCTGGGATTACTTGTCCTCTCTTTTCTATGGCTTTTAGATTATGTGACTATAATTGGGCTGGGTTAGTCCACTCTCTACTGGATCCAGTGGCTGTTAAATCATCTTAATGCTGTGGGGCCATTTGCAGAGGGATGAAGCCAAGATGAAGTTAACACAGATTCTCTATTGATTTTTTATTAGTTTTAAGGCTCATATGGACACAGTTGTGAGTATGGCATTTAAACATGGGACCATATACCTGTCTCAAACAGCAATATAGCAAAAACATTTCTTCAAACATCAACTTTTAAAAATAACAAAGAACCCTAACCCACCCTGTAATCCTAATCTTGTGCTTTTAACAGTGACCTAACCTTAAGCATGAAGATGGAGTTTCGTACTTCATCAAAATAATCAAAAGAAAAAAAAAAAGTATTTAAAAAACTAAATGATAATTAAGTCCAATATGTTATAAATTATCTGTTTTATACAGTATACAAGAATTAAAAAGCATTTGAGAAACAAAACAAAATGTAATGTAAAATACAATAAAATCAAGCAGTGTTGAAAAAGACCCTCCTGAGCATGACGTCAGGCCACTGTATGAATCCATCCTCCATTTTCTCCCTCGTCTTTACTTTTGAGTGACCTACCTTGCGATGATTGTTCTGTAACTGCTCGCTAATCTGTGAGCGCTCACCCTGCTTTCAGACACATTTCCATGGACTCACATTTCTCAACACCAGCCTGCAATTTGAGGACACAAAATGAACTGATTAGCATGATGATTAGTCATTAGTATGCTAATCATAAGCAATTCACATATTTTATTCATATTGTCGCAGACTTGTTTTTCTCCTTCTGCTGAAATTGTGTACACATCCCATTTTATTTTTTATTGTAAACATGCAAGTCAGTCTGGTGATCTGCTGACAGGCTGCTGTGAGGAAGCTTCAGTGCATTTCAGAGGAAATGTACACACTGTAACACACAGAGGATAAATGCACCTGCACCGTGATTATGTTATATGATATGATCCAGCAGAAGCTGCAAAAAATGCTATTCAAATACCAAAAAAAAAAAAAAACCCACACCAAATATTTAGAAATCCCTGTTTTGACAGCAAGTCTGCCTTCAGCCGGGTATTTAAAATCTAAATATGTCTCATCAGGTAATCCCACAAACAGTCATGCTGGATGTGCAGCCCCTGTTCTGTTGCTGTTTTCATCAGCCGCTCACAGTGATTGCTGCTGTACATTTTCCTTTGACTTGTGAGCTGAGAGTGTGTGTGTACAGACCAGAGTACAATACCGCTGCAGTGTACCACTTGTGTCGTGGTGATAAAGGGATTGGCATATGTGTATATATCACTGGGGAAGTGATACATAACCTAATAACCACTAACTCAATATTTCTTTATAAGGCGCAAATCTTATTTGCTCTGCCCTCCCAGGGTAGATTGATGAAATCTACCTCACACCTGGATGTGCTGCACCGAGACACCTGAGACACTTACTCCATGTATACACAGGCACACGCGCCACCTTTTATTTGAAGCCGCTACACTGGGATGTCCACAGTGTATAGCTTCTAAAGATATACTGAAATCACTTAAAGGCTGGATGCTCTTATTTGTCTGTGCTTCTCTAGTATAGCATTTGTTTAGCATGACCTAAATTGCTGTGAAGTGAGTGCCTCAGCAGCTCTGTCTCGCCTCTCTCTTTCTCCCTCCCTACGTCTCTCTCTCTCTCCGTCTCTTTGTATGCCTCCTTTTTTTCTTTCGTTCTCTCTCTTGCACATGCATGCACATACTCACACACACAAACACACACAAACACACAAACACACACACACACACACACACAAACACGCACGCATGCACGCACAAAAACACACACACAATTTACAAACAAGCTGAGAGGACAATTTTTAAAATAACAAACAGCTTTTGCCAGATATTATTTACATGCATAGTGAAGTATTGTGGGATGTGGGAATCAGTGAGGTGGGCTGGCCAATGATATTTCAGGAATACTGAGTGAATCATCTACCAAATTTGTGGAGCATGCTCTGTTTCTCTCCTTGGTGATTTTTTTTATTCCCCCTTTGTTTTTCTGGTTTTACCTTCCTGAAGGGATGAACTATGTAAAGAAGTTAAATTCCACATCTACAGAAGCTGCTCGCTTCCTCCTCTGTCGGGATCCTGAGGTAGCTTTCGCCACTCATTTGAAAACAAACGCCGTTTGCACAAAACCCCTGGAAATAGACCGCCATGTTTTAAGAGACATCCAGTCTAACATGTTTGGCATCAACACATCAGTGTGCACGGAGCAGGTCGGGGATCGGTACCTGTGTGCGTCTGTTTGACAGCTCTGTGTGGCAGCCAGCACACGGTGTGGATTTAGTAAACATATGACCTCCATGATAACCAGTATGGGGGCACTAAATCGCTTCAAATTTTGTACATGTGTTGCTAGGCAACAGCATAATCGGTCTCCGTCTCTCCCTCCTTACATGGCTCTCTACTGGGATTGCTGTGCTGCTATCACTGAAAATGGTTAATTAACTTCTACAAAAAGTCCATTAATGGTGCAGATTAGGCTTCAGAGGGTTAAAAAGCACATCTAGGCTATGAAGGGATATACGCCAACATACAAATGCATGACAAAGACTTAAAGGGCCTTTGAAACGAATTATCCTAAAACTATGCAGCTGGTTGTATTTCTATAGTAACAGCTGCAATGAAATCAATATGAAGAAAAGAACACACTGGTTCAGCCGCTGACAAACTCACTTAGAGAGATAACCTGGGAAGATTGATTCTCTGAGAGAGCGAACAGTTTAATGCAATTACAAGGCCTGCTCCAGTAAATACTACAAACATGCGTGTTGAACCGCAGCACCGTCACACACTAATTGTCTAGATTTATGTTGTTTGCATGTGTGTAAAGAGCAATACACACAAATGGAGCATGCGCATCCTTTGATGCAAATACGGACATGTTATGTAATATTTCCTGACCCCATCAATGCAAACATGAATACTGAGTTCAATTTATTTATTTTTTTTAAAGGCTAGAAATTCTAATTTATATGAAATATACAGAAAATGTACAGGGACAAATACTAAAAAGGATACCTCACAAAATCTAAAAATCACAGTGATATGGATTGCAGGTAAGTTCACCTACACAACACATGTTCGTGATATGTTCACAATCTCTATTTGATCATTTGATAAGATCAAGACATAGAAATTGCAAGACTCCTTTAGAGATATGTGTTGTGTACTGTGAGAGGATAAATAGCAGTCACCTCACCCTGACCACAGTCTCAGACACAAATGCATGATCTTAGAATTCAGTTCTCCCATTTTTCCCCCATGTTACTACTTAATTCAACAGCAACAAGAGTCCATACGACGCATCAATTATTGAGTGTTTTTCATTTGTAAGATTCTCTATCTAACCTTGTATATAGGCCTACTGCATTTATCTGCACTCCTTAACCCCAAATCACTAAACAACTAACAATACAGTACACACACAGTACTCTAACATTAGTATGTTTATTTCTGCTGTTTCCATATAAACAAATTACTGTGGGTTACACAATGCAGAACAGTGGATGAATTTATCAACCCAGTTCAGCCTTGGCATTGAACCTGAACAATAGCTGTGCAGAACTTTTTGTTTGACACTATTTTCTTTTATATATTCTTTCCCAGAACGAATATGAAATATTGAAGTGCTCACAATAATGACACTGGATTATCATGGACATCAGGCTCGACCTTGTCTGGTATTTCTAAGGGTTTACTTAGAAACTTCATCAGCCTCTTTCATATTTGAAAAATTGCCAGCGTGCATTGAAAGCTCTTCACTTGTTTTCTACAACTTCCCACTGGAGCTCATAGATATTTGAGATAAACTAAATCATTTTTCAATCAGCAGCAGTGTATGTTAATAAAATGCCTCAATGAAATACATTAATAAATCTCAAAGGTTCGTTCTCAGATAATAAATAGAAGTATTCTCCAGAATTTAATTGTTTTGGGATTATCGTTAGAGTGCGCTCCTTCTGCAGTTAAGAGTTGCAGTTCAGCTCTTACGATTAAGGCTGCCAACCAGGGCTTCAGACTAATAGATGAAAAAAAAGAAAGGATTAAAGCGATTTGATTACAAATGAATGACAAATCCAAAATAATCAGGTTCGTGATCATTTATAGGGGGAGGTTGATTGTGAAGTGACAAACTAGGCTTGGCATAATGAGAATTACACTCTTACAATGTTCAAAAAGTGTCATGCTGAACTTCAGCTTCAGCTTGCCATAATAAGTGTGCACTGGGAAAACAGTCAGCATGTGGTGCTGGTGGACTGAAAGTTGGTCTTGAGAAGCAATGGATCTCATGCGACACTTTAAAGGGACAACGAGGAGTTTCTATTTGGTTATAAAAAAGTCTCACGTTAATGTGGATGAATCTATGCTACACACACTTGTTAATGGCTCCATTTTCGATAAATATATCGTTTTGTCTCTATTGTTATTTTGTTATTTTAATTAATGGCGGAAATGCTGGGCGAGCCGACCAGCGTTTCCTTACTTTCGGTTTCGCAGAAGCTGCCCGGCGAGTCATGAGAATAACGCCGCCGAATCGCTGTTTATGGTCGGAATTACGACGGTATGTGATCGTCTTCGAACCTCTGACTTTCATTCTTGATGACTGAAAACATTCTTGGCAAGACGGCCGTCTTGTGCCGGTCCAAGAATTTCACCGTGCGCGCGGAGGCTCATGGTAAATGTATTATGACAACACTTTGCTTTCCAAAACTCCTCGTTGTCCCTTTAACGCTTCTATGGCACAGTTTTTTGGATATCTGACTTGGCTCTGATTTGTAATTAAAACGCATTAAAGCAGAAGTGAGTGATCCGGTCGTTTTCGCTAATGCTGCGTTCCAGGCAGGCTTTTGAAATCATAAATTACAGCTTCAAGTCACAACTTACGACTTTGTAGCGTTCCAGGCAACCCACTCGTGTTTTTCCGACCTGTTTTACCGGTGAAAGTCACTATAACGGCCACTCGTAACTTCCGACCCGTGAAATCGTACCAGTACGTCTTTTTGTACAGTCTAAACCAGATCGAACTGGTACGACTTCACAGGTCGGAAAAAAATGAGTTTCCTTGAACGCACCATAACAGTCCTCGTCCCTACGTCGCCACATTCACGGCGTCCCTTGGCTGCACACACAGCCCTGCATGCCGTTCTCTCTCCTCATTGGATAAAAACTGTAGGATACGATAAATGTTTTCTCCTCGACTCAGAGCAGAGCAGAGGGACTGGGAGACCCGTGTTTCAGTCCAAACACTCTATGTAAGTGATTGCTGTCGGAAGATATAACTATTTAAGACTTATATTAACACAAATATATCACTTACTTCTGCTTTAATTCAAAGTATTCATCATGATGGTTTTGGTTTGGTTGCCGGCACTGAGCTTTGCAAGTGAGAAACCAGGATGGAAAAAGCAACCTCAGTGCACAGCGAACATGTCTGTGTCAGAGAAAATGTGTGGAGTGAAGGGAGACGCCGGGTCCATCATCGGCATCACCAAATGGAAAGGAGCCGCAACATGGAGTTCTTTAAATACAAGCTTTTGACAGAAGCCTGCAAACCTTTCTCACCACACTGCCCCTGCTAATCCCCTCCATTCAACCACATCACTATGGAAACTGACTGGATGTTGCTGTCTAACTTGTGCCATGCAGCCATGTCCTCCACTGACATGGAGCTTGTGCAACAAAATGCTGGCTGATCATTGTTCCACTGCGCTCCTCGTCTCCATGCTGTGACACTGTTGGATATTACTGGCTGCCGTACCGATGCGGAACCATTAGGTTAATGTGTTTTGAAATGTGAAAGATGGCTCTGGAAGAGACAGTCGGTGAAGTATAAGCTCAGACACATGCAAGAATAAGCATTTGAGCTATTAAAAAAAAGGGAAAAAAAAAAAACTTGGCTGAGTGGTGATGGAGTTTGAGGTGGATGGGGCAAATTTTCATATTCCTGCGCCTGCTACCTATTTCATTTCTTTGCCTTTCCTCAGGCAAAATTGCAGGAGAATATTTGTCATGGTTTTAAAAGGTTTATCAGCTTCAAAGCTGAGGGAGCTGGTCGTCCAACCCATCAGTGAGACCACGCAATCCTTCCAGCACTGACAAGAATGGGTTAGAGCATGTGGACAAAATTCCCCAGCTAAGCTCCCAATTCAGAGCTTTTACATAAAGCTTGAAGAAGCACATTTGCATTTGCCATTGACGTCAGCTTTAATCCATCCCAAACTACTTCTTCAACCCCCTCAACATCTTGGAGAGGAGCTTCAGTAATTGCTAATTACAGGAGAAAGATGGTTGTAATCACTAGCGCCTTCGGTCAGCGCTAACATCAATAGTCTGAGATAATCAGCTGGTCCACAGGTAAAGACAGAAGCAGACTGTGCTGCACCAGTCCTCCAGGATGATCCCAGTCTCAAGCCTTCTGAAATAAACCAGGAATCCAGCCCTGACACCAACATTTTGTTTATCTTGTTGCTGTCATGTCACATCTTTTCATAAAGATGCCAAAAGCATGCCCACGCAGGAATTACCTGCCTGGGTGAGCTTTGGTCCAACAGCTGACCCTGATGGCGTCGCCCAACATTACACAGTGTTTAATTAGATGTTCCTCTGCACTTAAAAGGAATAAATGATACAGCGATGTATTCAATTTTTGATCAATAAATTAATTGCCAAATCCTTTTAATAGTAAAACTGACAAACTTCACATCGGAGCAGAGCATCTCCAATGTGTTTGGTACAATAAATGAATCAATATCATAAATGTAAAGCAAAATTGTATCTACAGTATACAAGTCTGCATATATTCAGTGCTTCCAGTCAAGTCACATAAAACCCAGTGAGAGGAGCCATAATAATTCTATACCTCAATGTTTTTTATGTTTATTCATCATGTCACCAGAATTAATTGTAATGTGTGCAATACATCAGCATATAGTGAAATGTGAAATAAATCATGTTCTCAATAAATGATTCATAAGTCATGTGTTCTTACAAATTCATTTCTAGCAGTGCAACAATCAACACTGTTTTATCATTTATGAGGATGGTGCAAGGACCAACTCACTTGTTGTCGAGACAGATTGTTGATTCTGTCTCTGTGGAGAAAAGAGCATCTGGCCTGATGTGTTTGGCGAAATAAAATGTTTTTCAAAAACACAGGTTTTGGGCAAATTCGTAATCTTGCTGCTGCAAGAAAGCTGGTGTGCAAGGACAAGCTTTTTTATTTATTTGTATATTTTGCATTTTTTAATATTTGTTTGACTTTTAAAAAGTTAGGGTGAGTTCCCACACAAAATAAACATATTCCCCATTACAGGTATGTCCCGAGTGTAAAGACAATCAGGTGAATTTAGGAATATATTTTTAAAGGATAGCATTGCCATTTAGACAAACTATAAGGTTTAGAGTATATTTGGTTGCACAAAGCAAATGATCACTGGTGTTGAATTTCATTGTATTGCGTATCATAGTATTGTTTCATTAATTACCAACACTATTGACACAGAGAATAATGTAATGCTCTGGAAGAATCCCACCTAATAATAAATGTAAAAAATCAACCAGCAACATTATTAAAATTACATACTTTGCCCCATCAACTTCATTCCCCTTCTAAAACATGTAGAAGCAGTTGGTTAAGCTACATTATGAGCTATCTTTGAAGCTAAATGGAATTCATTATGACACAGTTGTGCTTTTGAACTAAATCTAAATAAATTTTTACAACCTCCTATATGATATAGCCTATCCTACAGACAGCCTGTAAGACTCGACTGTGTGACACTCACACAGGATTTGATCAAAAACCTAAGAGATGGAAGAATTTAAATTCTGGCCAGATGATTCTGCTCTGGATAAAAAGCCACAGAATCACCAAAGTTATTGCAATTCTACCTGAAGGGACGTGAATATCTGTAGCAAATCTCATGGTCATCCATTTGATAGCTGTCGAGACATTTCAGTCACAAAAATGTCAGCCTTGTGGTGGTGCAAGGGGAAAAGACAGGGGGATCATGAAAGTCATTAGGACGCGTTGTCTGGAAGACATGAACATCTTACAAAATGTAATGATAATCTGTAAATACTGAGATATTTCTGAGGTCAAGACATGGAAAGTCAGACGATCGCATGGCAAACTATCCACTAACTAAACCAGTAAAGAGCAAACCCAAAGTCATTTGAAGTCATCCACAATGTTAATGGCAAAAAGTGGTGGACCTATAACAACTGACCCTGTTGCCACATCACCAGTACTGTTAAAAACTTAGCTAAAAATTAAGTCTTTGTTTCATATTGTGATGCAGAGTGTCTTTCAAAATAATTGCCAGAAACAGATCCAGAATAGCATTTTTCTCCACACCACACAGCCCACATTGCAAATTATAGAAAACCATCAAAGGAAAAGTGTGATGCAGTTTATTGTATATTTAAAGCAAAGCATCATTATCTATTAATCAGTTCAACTTTATTCTGACATTTGATCTGGCTTCTTATGTGAAGGTGCTAATATTTAAGAGCACATTTAAAGAGGAACTAAAATAAAAGCATAGTTCTCCTTTAAGGCAGTTAGGAGTTTTAAAAACTCTGTTACCTTCCAACAGGAAATGTTAATGACCATCACACATGAGACTCTGACTCAGGGGCCTGCTGACCCCTTGGGTGCTGGTGCCTGTGTCGGGTTGGACTGCTCAGTAATTAATCCACGACTACAAAGCTGCTAGAATAACATTATAACTTAAATGGAGAGTCACTCTCACTCACCTCATGGGCAATATTTAAGTGTAGCACATGTGTTTCACATTGGGTCATGGGGGTCACTTTCATTTCGAAACTTCTTTTCATATTGGAGAAATATGACAAGCAGTCAGTGCTCCTTTGGCGTGTTTTTGTACCTCTGGCCCACACTTGTGTGCTGTCTGTTTCTCACCAGAGATGTTGGCTGCTCTTATTTGTCAGTTTGACATAATAGTGCTGTAAGCTGTGCAACACAAATCCCAAACCTGCTAGATTTATCACCCCTCAACCTCCACAGAGGCAGACCCATGACTTTACAGTCTTGTTTGTGTGCTTTGGCTGCTGGTTCTATCTAACTTATTTTCTTCATGGTTTCCTATGTCTCCCCATGGCGTAGTAAATAGTACAAAGTAAACCATGTTTTATTTAGAGAGCATTGGATTTTCCATGGGCACAGACCAGTGGTGGACTGGGAAATGGATTTAAAGTTGCCCAATTAATCAGTGTGATGTGTGTTTAACACATGGCTCATCTTCCATTAGGGAGTTTTACACTAGGGGCATCACAGAGGTCCAGGATTTATCTTGGATACTTGTGAGCATCTATTTTCTCTTTGCTTTAAAACATCCAGTACTTATGGTTCTCTTCCAAAGCTTCACTTAACCTTTGAACAAACTATCTAATGTTTGATTGTTTCTTTGACACGTACTTTAGATTCTGTTCTCCTTTATATGTAACATTTTCTGTGGACTTCATTAGAGCAAAAAAAGTTTTGGTGACTTTGTAGATGATAATGGATGCACTGGCACTAAAGGGTAGAAAAAAGTAAAGGGTGTTGGATAAATTTAAGTCCCCAAAGCCATTTTAGGACAGAGACACATTCACAGTTGAGCGGCAGTCACATCAGAATGAACCCTTTTAATTTCAGGCAGCTTTTCTCTCTAGTATGTAACTAGTGTCGGAGCTAAATTATACTCTTTAACCTTTTGCTCCGCGTTAAGATAAAGAACATGAAACGCAATTTGCTTTATGAGAGAATCCATGGAGATGTGTTAACACACTGCTGTCACTGTCAGACATGACGGGCATGAAGACGAACCCAGAGGTCGAGAGTGCGTGCCACATGCCTAACGGCGTGTGTGTGTGTTGGGTGTACATATATAAAGACATGTAGAGACAGCAGATGAGCTTGTGTAACAAACCCAATGTGTGTATCTGTGTACATGCATGGATGCTTGTTGTGTGTTCTGATAGAAATGAGGATTATCATTGCAGTGTATGAACAGAGTGATGCAACACCTCCAATGTATCCATCTCCTTAAATGGAACAGATGCATGAGCAAGAGATGAAGTCACTTAATTTAGTTGTTGGCAATGGCATCAGGAAACATTGACCTTTCGTTGGTTCCTTGAGGCCATGAAATGAGTCACATGACGGCCGGATATTTACAGTGCCTCTCGTCACTGGCCTTGTCAAATCACAGCACACTTCACTGAAGCCCAGTAGGCCGTAGGCTGGACTTCAGCTACGCAGACAGATGCAAAGGTGTTTTTTTCCCCCCTCTCTCTCTTTTAGCCGGAACGTACTGCAACCCTGAATAACACAGAAGAACACGGGGGCATTAGTAGACGTGCGTGTTTGTCAGGCGTGTGTTTGTGACAGTTTGTGTGAGTGTGTTTGCACAGAAAAGCCACAGTGAGCGAGAGGGAGAAAGGGAGAGAAGAGAGAGACATACAAAGGGAGACACAGACTGTCTGCAGGACCAATGAATTTCAGGCCAATTTATCTTATGAATGAGCCTCTGGAGGGCATTCATCCCCAGACAGTTTCATGAATTGTATAACAAATAAAACTGTACTTCTGGACCCATATCTCACAGAGGGCAAAGCTGGAGTCGTCCAAAGTTGCAATTCCCTCTCTCTATTTGACTTGTGGGTTCCACTGAAATGCACAATTTGGTTGAAAAATTAGACTTTAACATCAGGGTCAGATTCTATCGCTCTTGTTTGCCTTAACCTTGTCTCAAGTCAATTATTCTTAGGGAAAACATCTCTGTTGTAGCAGAGAAACCAAAACAACATTGATAATTTAATAGGAATGATACACTTTCCTCTGCAGTTTCCCCACTTTATGATTTAAGCTGATTATATGGGTGTTCATGTGACACAGAATCTCACCTGCAGCAGCTTTTAATGCTGACAGTCTGTTCCAACAATATCTCAGCTACAAAGCCATTTCAAAACATTTTTCTCTTGGACACAGCACACAGAGCACAGATCAGTGCCAGCCAACAGCAAATACCAGGACAGAGATACCGTGGCAGAACCTTAGCGGCTCCGTGAGGCTGTGCTTTATTTAATTTAGCTAAATCAGCAGTCAAACATGCTCACAGTGACAATGTTAACATGGTTATGTTTAACAGATATGATGTGAACAATGTCCAATAGCCTATGTGTGTTTTTTGTTATTGTTTTTGTTTGTTTGTATGTTAGCAAAATTAGCAGCAATCCAAAATGCATTGGAAACTGATGTGAATGTCATTAATTATTAATCATTAGTAGACCTGAGGATAATGCTTGATGAAAAGTGAGGGGATCACAATTTCACCCTGACCAACAATTGCCAACCTGCTGGTATTGCAAGAGGAAAAGTACATGTTCACCAAAGTCATTGGCATACAGGTCTGGGAACCATGAATGTCAGAGTGGTGCAACAGTGAAAACTTCGACCTGCTGGTGGTGCCAAAGTCAGGTCACTCTGAAAGGGAACATTTGCACCTGTACTATACAGTATAATTTCATGCTAATCCTTCCAATGGTTGGTGACATTTCTATTAGCTACATTTTTATTCATAGAAACTGCACTTTTCCAAAGTATGATTCTGACAAAAGAAATAACATCACAATGGATCTATACTGCCATGCATTCTCCAATAGTGGTCTTCATGTACCATTCAGTGCTGCTTATATTAATTAATAAGTCTGTTCACATAATATTTGATATGTTTAATAAGAAAAGGTCACTCAATATATTAATGTTGCTACATGATGAGTAAGGAGGTTTTCCACCATCATTCTCCAGAATCTCAGTGTGGAGCTTAAACTTTGATTCAGCTCAGAAAAAGCAAGCGGCAGCTAAAAAAGAGGGTTGATAGAAGCTGGAGGAGTGAATCTGTGACCCACTCTCTCTCAATATGCTCTCAACAGAGCTAACTTATACCACTGTTCGTTTTACTTAGGAATGTCTGAAAATTTGTCAGACACCCTGAGGGCCCTCAGATTCCATTTCAGAGAGCAGTTATTTGAGGGGAAGAGGAGAAGGCAGAGGCACTGACAAATCTAAAATGGGTGTGTGTGCATGCAGGGACAGGCGATGCAGCTGAGGGTCGCTCAGGGGAAGGTTCTGACTGTTGTGTGCGTTTTTGCAACCAACAGCAGCTCGTAGTACCAGGCCTTCTTGAAGTCTCTGGGTGGTAGGTTTCCACCTGGGGCTCTATTATAGGACAATTAGGGTTCTATAGTTTTGCTATAGGGGACTTCAGCTAACATGTGTCCAACAACAGAGGAATCTGGAGGGGCATGATCAGGAGGAACAATCTCCCTGATCTAAACCACAAAGGTGCTTTGTTATTGGACATGTGCGCTAGTCATAATGTGTGACAATGTGGCCATTACAAACACCATTTTCGCGTATAAGATTGTATGATTTGGACACTGTTTTGGGGAAAGAGTGGGGCCGAGCTGTTGAGTTGGGTGAGATGGTGGGGAAGACTTAACTTAGTAAAAACACTGGGTTATTTCTTACTGCTGATTTGGAGACAGCCTCTGATTTGTTTGGGTTTTATTTTGAAAGGCTTCAGGGTTTTGTAATATTGAGAAATCCTTAATTGGTTGAGTTAGAGCCGAGGACTGTAAAATGATACGAGTTCTTAGACTTTTAACTGAAGTTTTATCTGTAAGTCGGTCTTTGGTTGTGCTATAGTTTATTCATCTATTCATGTCTCTGTTAATTCCATCACAGTCTGTCTTCAAGTTTTGAAGTGAACAGAAGACTTTAAAATAGCTGGAGTTACAAACCAGGAACAATAAAAAGATAAGTTTTTATACTGATTCTGGACATGGTGGGTTAAAACAATTAAATCTGGAGGCTTTATGTTATTCTTTGAAAGCATGACTTTATTCAATAGTTATACTTAAATTAAGGTTAGTATTTGGAGAAGATGAATCTCTTGTTTCAAAGCAGATTATACATTTTCCTGTTGATCCACCAAACTGATAGTTTGATTGATATTGTATACATGTTTTTAGAAGATGCAGTTTAATTATATAACAATGAATATAAAATAACAAGAGAGACACAGTTATGGTCCTTTAGGTCCCTTTGGTATATATACCACTTTTTGTCCACAAGAACAATGTCAATGATTTAGGGTATTGCTGAGCGAGATGCTTCTTATTTTTGTCTTACTCTGAGTCAGCAGTCCATCTGTTCTGGTATTGTCATGTTGTGTCAGCCTTTTGGGGGGAAGTTCAAAAGATATGTAGGCTATTGCAATGAAGCTGTGCTTTCATGCTTTACGATATTACAGAGGCATATTATGTGATTATCAGTTTGATTATTTTGATAGGGAAAATCTATTTATTGGATTCCTTGAATATCAATCAATTAAGAATGTCAAAAATGCAACACATGGCTGAGCCCGAGGCCGCCTGTCTCTTTGGGCAGGTCTTTAACATGCAGGACACACAACCCAGACCAAACCAAACCAAACGAAACCAGTGATCGGCCTCAGCAATAACAAACTCTTCCTCTACTGCAATAGAGTAGTCAAATGGCCACACCGCCCTGACTGGGATTCAAACCCCAGCCTCCCATTCCACATTCAGTGTCATTACCCACTGACCTATCCAGCTGGCTGTGTTCAGCCCTCTGATCAATTACTGTTCAATGATCTTGATCAATTTTGGAGAATTTGGAAATTAGTGTGTATTGCACAGATTCTTCAGTTCAGAATCATCAGCTAGAGTGGGAGAGGTTGTTTGGGATTCATACCCCCCACCCCCAAATCCAAAATCAGTGGCATTACCCACTGACCTATCCAGCTATGTTGAGCCCTCCACCGTCTCCTTCAGAGACGGGAGATGAGATGGCGGCAGGCTCCCATCCGCCAGCTTGTCTGCTGTCTTTTTAGGCAGGTACTCTGAAACACAGGTGTCATAAATCAGATTATTAGGAATATCTTGGATGTTTAAATGGTGATGTTTATCACGTTCTCTACTGTCAAAGACCAACACATACACACACACTCACACAAATACGCACAGATTAACCGCTCCTTCATGTCAATGTTCAGAGATCAAGTGTCTGTCTGATTAGTCCTGTCAATACAACGTGTGACTCCTGATGTCAGGGTTGTGGGTTTGATTCCAATGTTGACATATACTGTATCACACCCCGGCAGCGCCCCCCATGGCACCCTCAAAATTTCTGCAAGGAAATTTGCCAGTTTATTTATTTCTGTCTTCATAAATAGTTACGGCACTTTACTGACTCAGTGTTAACGATATAGGAATAGGAAGAGCTTCAAAATTAATATTCTGATTTCACCAATTTCATCTTTTTTAGCATGACCACTGCAAAACTTGTTCGATGATTAATCCCAAAACAGAATCTTGACCGCTCCTTTTGCTGCCACACAAGAGAAACACATTTCCTCTCTTGCTTGAAGGGAACTTTCTCTGCCATACATCTGAAAGGAAATCTTTTCTGGGTGTCTCACACACTATTAAAGAGGTTGGAGAATGGGGGGGGTGGGGGGGGTTGAGTTCGGGTAGAAAGGGTGGCAGGCGACTTGGTGGTCCAGTGGACTGGAAAACGCTGCCCCCTGGCAGAAAGTTAGCGCGTGGCTTTATCGGCACTGTAGCTAATGTGGCCACTGGCTCATTAGAGCTCTGATGTAAGGAACACTGCGTTACGCCAAGTGCACCAGCCTAAAGAGTTTCAGAGAGGAAACCACTGAGCACAGTGAAGACAAGCGAAGACTTCCCTCTCCCTCATCTCAAAGAGTCAAATCCCTCAATTTGGGTTAGACGCTGTCACTGATGAGAAAGTGGGCTTCTAAAGCAGTGGGTGCACAGACAGAGATGCTTTCATAGTGGAGAAAAAGCACTGTGTATCATTCAATGACATGCAGAGCATTCACAGCCTGCCACAACAGGAGCTGCTGACAGGTTGGACATCAATGAAAGGAGGCAGAGAGATAGATGGAAGGAGAGAAATAGACAGAGAGAAGAAGGGAGGAAAGAATTGAGAGAAAGAAAGGGGCTGACAGGCTCAGCTCCCCTCCTCCCCTCAGCAATCAAGGAGGTGAGGACACAGAGGGGAGGAGGAGGAGGAGAGAGCGGAGGACCTATGTTTCGAGCTCAGCTGCACGTCAACCCAATCATTGTATCACACAAGTATTTAAATTGACACGATGTATGCTGTGCATAGTAGTAGATCTTCACAAATGTAGTCCAGCTGATTCAGTTCTGCCAGCATGAGATGTTACACCTCGGGCATTTTGACATATTGCATACTCGGAATCTATAATGTTTTCTGTAGGAGTGTAAAAATGGCTGACGATTGAAATGAAGCCCTTCAAGTAATGAGAAGTCAGACAGACAGCTATTATTATGTTAAGCAGGATTTACAAGCACAATGTAAATGCCTTTGCAACTTCACAACATTACACATAACCTGCTCGGATGCAGGTATAGAAAAGAACTGAAGCACTGTGAGATGTGAAATATAATCATTTGGACCTGTGTGTTTAGCTAATTTGCATGAATGGCTCTGGTGCACAAATAACCACTGTTAACCCTAATTGTGACCCCCCTCCACATATTCAATTTTGATGTGTGCATGTATGCGTATGGGAGGCAAAGAATAGCAAATAAATACAGTCACTCCGAGGACAAAATGTGGTGGCAGGGAGGCAGAGAAGGAGGTGGAGGGGGAAATAGCCCCGCTCATCTCCTCTCATTTTCTGTCCGCTACTACCCAGCAGAGTTTCTATGGCAACCCCTCAAAAAGCGGTGTGCGGTGAATTGTGGATTTGAGATGCGCTGTCTGATTGCGCTGTGTGGAGGAGATGGCTGGCTCTTTCGTCAGCCTTCCTCTGTAAGAGGAAATTGGTGGAGAGCTCCAATGAAACAGCACTCCATATGCTTTCTTTGATGTGCGTGCCAGTCTTTGGTTCAACAGCACGTGTGTATGTGTGCGTGTGCATGTGCATGTGCATGTGTGTTTGTGCACGCTCACAAAAGCTTTACATTAGAAACTAGTGCCCCCTGCAGAGCTCATCATCACTCTTGGCACCCACCAGACTGCACTCTGCTCTCCAAGTGAATCTGTCTGGCTGACCATGGAGACTCATCAGTATGCTTTGGGTTTCAGCTGATGGAGTCAGTGCCACTGATGACGACTCATTTCTGTTCCGAATTCCAGCAGCAACGTAGGCTACAACACAGCGCTGTGTGTTCTGATTATGAAATTTTGACGAATGACTGAGAGAACAGGCAAGGACAATGGGTACAGAATCATTTTTGCCTCCATCCCTAACCCCTCTCCACCCTGCCGCCTCTCTATTTCCATGGAGGTACAACCTGTGCAAAGTGACTGATGTGCACTGATGTGAGGTCTTTGTCAGGGGATCTGTGTCTGTGTCTTTGTAAGAGTACGACATGTATGTTGTTCAGTGCGAGCTCCCTCTCTCTGGCTGTATGATGCTTGTAAGCTGTGCCAGTCCCCATTAGCATCCCATTATAAAGCAGCATGATCACTCGTCACTTAGAATGCCTGCCACAGCATGCTCTGTGTGTGTGTGTGTGCGTGCATGCATGAATGTGTGTGTGTGTGTTTGTGTGAGCTTTTTGAGAGAGCACGTGTGTGTGAATCACACAGTCAAGTGATGGAGATGGCCTTGTTTTTGAAAGAACGTGGAAATACTTTTTTCTTTTTTTTTTCAAATGCTGCAAAATCTTGTGCTGTGTACAATTCAATTTGAATGTGTCTGCAAGTGTTTGGTTTGTTTGACCCAGATTTCTCACCTACCCCACTGTTGATAAATTGGATATCCGGAGGCAGCCTTGCGCAACAATTTAATTTAGTGGATATGTAGTGAACAGCACCCTCTGCTGACTAAATGCATGTCTCACGAGAAGGTTAGGATTTAAAGTCTTCATCAATCATGCAGAGTGGGAACTGCCTGAGTTGTGTTGCTCACAGGAGAAATCTAACGTGCATTATTTCAGTATAATTGTGCATGTAATCTGAATAAATGCTTTCTAACTGTATTACTCACTGCTTTTATAGATGGCTGTCTCTAAGGTCTGTCTTCACACAATCCTTTTATATTATAGATTTAATAAAAATTCATTATCATGATCTTTTTCAACCAGCACCGTGGTCATTAATCTGGATCATCTACCAACCAGAGGGTTTTCATTTTCAGCAGAAAGTACTTCCAGTGGAAATTGTTCACAGCAATGTCACAGAGCTGTGGCATGTCCTTAGTGAACTGTATTTTCTGTTCATCGGTGCTACAACACCAAAACACAGAAATATAATCCCATTCACTTCCTTTGTATCAGGGTTGAGGCATAAACCTCAAAACCATTGAAAGTAAGTGAGACAATATATATTTTTTATCCTTTTGGTTCTCTTGTTTATTTTGCAAAAAAACTGAAAATGCCTCTGGTTTTCAGCTGCAGAGGAACCAATTTACCTTACCTATTTTCACAGCGGGTACATTTGCAGGTTTTAGCACTAGAAGCCCAGGTGGTATGAACAACATTAACAATGGCTTGATTCCAGTTTGCTGTTCCAGGCCCAGGGCCCTGGCGTGTTGCACTGGCATGCCTCCCTAGAAGCCTTAAATGGAATGGAGCCATCACTAATGTTCTCACTTACACCTGTGCTTTTCCTACGATGATAAGCCAAAATGTCTGCTATACTGCACATACACACACCTGTCGGTATATTCTGTTTTATTTTGTTTTGTTTTTTAACTTTCTGAATGCTCCTTCTTTTTTTCTCTCTCTCCTCCCCTTTCTCTTCCAGCTGGCTGTAGTCTGTGTCGCTCTCATCCTGGCCTCCACCCTCTTACCTCCTCTGCCACCCCCGCCCTGCAGACACACACACTCTCACACGCACAGCCTCCTGAGCCCTCTGCGTCTCTGGTCCAGGTCTAGAGGAATGTTGAGTGTCTCTATAGCCCCCTCCCTGGAGATTAGGCTTCACCACACCACGCATGCTTCCTCCGCCTCCCCCCTCTTCACTTCATTCCATTCCAAAGTATGCCCCCTAAGAGCTGCTGCATTTTTATCTGAGCCTGGTGATTGTGACAGATTGGCCAAATGACACACATACACAAACACACATTTGTGGACACACGCTGAGGCACAAACAGAGGGGAAGCTGGTTTACCCTGGGGAGGGGCCAGACAGCGCCAGACTCTAGCTATAAAACCCTCTCAGGATGAGGCCAGCGTCCTGCCCTGATCTGGACAGTACCTCCTTCCTCTGTGCCAGGACGCCGTCAGGACAGGCAGCAGACGAGCCTCCAACATGAACGACATCTACAAGGCAGCGGTATGTCCTCTCTCGCAACTCAATGAGCTGAAAGTGTGAAGCTGCTCACTAAAAATCTGTGTGTGAACTAAATCTGGTGTACGAGTGACGCTGCTTTGAATCATGAACCATAATCTGTAACATTTACTGTTACTGACAAAAAAGCAATGATTTACATTAAAAAGAAAGACTGTCAGTCCCATTTAAATATGCGTTATAACAAGGAATTTTTTAGCGCTTGTGTATATATTTGTTGTGTAAAAAAAAAAGGCTTCCTCATTAGTTTGTCCAACTGACATCTGACATTACTTGAATGGTTGACAAATCCCTGTTGATGGGCCTTGCACAGCACACAGCTTCCATCACCTGCTGATGCCAAAAGAGCCTTGACACCATATTCGTCTCTTAGATGTTCTCCTACTTCAGCCCTATCAGAGCTGATAGGAGCCACTCAGGAGGTCACCGACAGGACAGGTCCCTGATCCGCTCGGCTCCTTCACTCATGACTTCAAATGGAGCAGTCGCTACTTCAAATGGCTAATTTTGGCCAGTTGATGAGACACTTCTGCGTCCGTGGTCCTCTGGTGCCAGAGAAGGACTTCAGGTTTAGATAAACCCCCCCACGGCTGAATTCCAGCATTATCTATGAGTCAGAGAGCTGTGTGGCTGTCTGTCCACCTCAGCCTGTATGGTCAGCTGGCTGCTCCGTCAGCTCCAACATCCCCAGTGAGCGGTGCAGCCGAGACAGTAAAAACACACAGGAATGTACATTACATGTGTTTGCTTAGATAGATGTTTTTCATATATCATCACCAGTGGAGTATGTGTTATGAGTGTGTCTACATGTGTGTGTGTTTAATTTATAGTAGACGACAGACAATAACTCTTACATAAGCACCTGTCTCCCTCTCTCATTCGTGGTAGCTTTTCCAGGATTACTGTTCCATTGTTGGGCCAGATCCACAGCTATGCTAATTTAAAGCACTGTGTATTGTGTCCTTTATCTGTGGTTCCTGATCCTCCTGTCTGTTTATTTTTAACTCTTCCTCTAACTGGCTCTCATACATGATATATAGGTTCTGTGTCAGGGATGGCCCAGTCTGTGGTCACCAAATAAATTACCTTTGCTGGCTGAAAAGTTATCAAAACACAGATAATATTTGTCCTGAGGCTGGTTTCACACTTTATAATTCAAGATATCTGAGTCCAAAGCTACGGCACTACCTCTGTAAATATTAGGCAGCTTCAATAACTGTGGCTAACAAATTGACAAAAACAAACACATTTTACCAAAAAGTAGTTGAGAAAGTGCAGAAAATGTATAGTTCTCTGTTTTGTCATCAATTAACAAGTAATAATTTTTTGTCTTTTACAGGTTGAGCAGCTGACAGATGAACAGAAAAATGGTGCGTTCATATCAACTATGTCTCACCACCTTGTTGCTTTAAGGCCTGTCATCAACTTTTAAAATGTGCTTGTTCATATATGAATCACATTTCATCTTTACTGTACATCATGCATGGTGTTGCTCACCCTGTGCAGGCCCGTAACGTGTTGTAACACTGGGTTGTTTTCCGATGTGCTGCTGTGGTGTTGCAGAGTTCAAGGCCGCCTTTGACATCTTCGTACAGGATGCAGAGGACGGCTGCATCAGCACCAAGGAGCTGGGGAAGGTGATGAGGATGCTCGGCCAGAACCCCACGCCAGAGGAGCTGCAGGAGATGATTGACGAAGTGGATGAAGACGGTAAATCAAAACACTATATACAGCACTACAGTACATGAGGCGAAATGAGCGGTTGATTGTTGTTGTTGACCTCTTCATCCCCACCGACCCGCTGGCACGTCCATCATTGCACAATCGTGCTGTGCAGACAAGTGTAGTTCAAAGGCTCTCAACTTAATGTCAAATGATGGTCGTGGATCTTAAATATGACAAGACGTGTCTCGCTGGATTAAAGGGAAATGCATATCAGATGAAGCCCAAGTCGTCTTGAATTTTCTCTGTGATGTAATGATGAAACAGAACATGAATTTGTTCCATAAAGCTTCAGTGGGTATGCCATGTTTGTTTCTAAAGAACCTAAGCTACAAAAGACACATAAATAATCAGTATTTGTGTTAAATGATGAATCAGAAATAATTTGTTTTACTTAGATGCTGTTTGCGGCTTTGTATTAAAAGCACTTTCAATCAGTGAATACGTTTTTGCAGCCTCCAATGTGGTTCATATTGATGCAATGTGCTCACAGACTGGGCCTTTAATGAGAGGTTAAATGAAACAAAATTACATCCAGTGTGGAGCGAAACGATGTGATGAGGCACCTTGTGTGTATGTGTGTGTGCAGGAAGTGGCACGGTGGATTTTGACGAGTTCCTGGTCATGATGGTGAGGTGCATGAAGGACGACAGCAAGGGGAAGACAGAGGAGGAGCTGGCTGAGCTGTTTCGCATGTTTGACAAGTGAGTTTCATGTTTTAACATTGTCTCTAGTTTGTCTAATTGAATCCAAAGCATCAAAGCCTTGAGAGCAGCTTATCGGTACAATCTGATGTAAAAAAAACAAACAAAAAAAAACTAAATGATAGGCTTGACAAAATATATAAACAAGTTAAATTACCACAATCAAATTGCTCCTCTAAGTGTGGCTCCAACAAAGTATGTTCCCTATGTGCAATTATGTGTACTGACAAAATGCCAAGTAGCTCCGCATAGTACAGCATGTAGTCTGCTCCATAATCCTTTTTGACAGCACAGAATATTTCAAACACCCACTCCATGTAAGCCAGACACCTCGTCTGAGCATCAAAGCAGACACCAGCAATACTTTTTT
Source organism: Trachurus trachurus (assembly GCF_905171665.1). NCBI lineage: Eukaryota > Metazoa > Chordata > Actinopteri > Carangiformes > Carangidae > Trachurus > Trachurus trachurus. Next base: position 26,470,283 of record NC_139901.1, on the reverse strand, counting down.
TCTCCCCTCACACTGATGGTTCTCAAACATTCAAAACTTCAGGATATGATCAGTCACTTGTCACACACCACAAACGCACCACCTCCTCCACTGCCATCTGTAAAGCTTAATTTTGGTGTGCTGTGTACAAATAATGCATTTTCACCCCTTTGATTGTGCAGGAACACAGATGGTTACATTGACCTGGATGAGCTGAAAATGATGCTGGAGTCTACAGGAGAGGCAATTACTGAGGATGACATCGAGGAGCTGATGAAAGACGGGGACAAGAACAACGACGGCAAAATTGACTATGATGGTGAGGAGTTCCAGCTGATAAAAGAGACTTGGTGAAATGGTTATGTAGAGCAAACGCTCTAACGTTTCATTTTTCTATAATTTATCATTCATCCCACAAAAATAGTCGCTATTTGCCAACCGATGTGTCTCCCTGAATTTCACAGAGTTCTTGGAGTTCATGAAAGGAGTGGAGTAATCCTGCACAAGAGAAGATCCAGAGTGTTATTTTTGTATTTCCCCGTGACTCCACGGTCATCTGTGGAGAACTGGAAGCTGACTTTGGATGCCACTGAGAGATCCTTGGAACGACTTTGCAAGATTTAGTCAAATACCGCATCTGAATGTTTCTGTATTTTTCTACCATCTCTTGCATTGTTGTAAATACAGACTGTAACTACTTTTTGGTGCCCACGTATACTGAATTTGTGTAAATGTATTCAAATTACTTTTCTTTTCTCATTTTCTAGAGGGGACATAAAGCATAACAGTTTGGCTGATCAACTTGAATGTTTGTTTCCGGCTTATCTTATCTCTGAAGTGCCACAGCCAGTTTACAAATCTTCTTACTGAGAGGCTGATATTGTTTTCTCTGTGCAGAAAATGTATGTGTGCACGCCAGCAGAATGTATCCATGAGTCAACATTGTTTTACACCATGGACTCTGGTAGAGTAATCATACCTTTCAAGCAATGTCGGCCTCTTGGATGCAGTCTGGATACCGTGCATGTAATGAAGTGCACATACAGTTTCGGATACCCTCAGGACTTTTTACTCCTCTCTCATGTCCCTGAAATGTCAAGAGCGTCTGCATATTTCGACATGAAAAAGTCTCTTTGGAATGTGTGCACATGTAATAAACAAGGTGCAATTGTCAAAGCAGTCACTTTTTAGCAATTTTTCATTTTGTCTGAAAAAATGTACTGTTGATGTTTTCACACAAATGTGTTTGGCTCAATGAATTCTGCAGACATGCTGTTCCACCCTCGGGGTCAGTTTTTTTTTTTTTTTTTTTAACAGGTTTAATATTATTATTTGTGGAAACAGCTCAAAAACATAATCCCATCCGTGTATTGTATCTTTGGTGTGTTGTGACTCAATCAGCATTTGTTTTACTGTGAACCAAACACTTATTTTATTATTTCATTCCACAGTGTACACGGCCTCCTGTAAGTAAACAAGCTGAGGAGGCCTGAATAATGACTGCTGTCATATCAAAACATGATACTTTTGTGTGAAACTGAGCCGTCCGACCTAATTTTGATTTATGTGTGTAATTTGTTTTCTATAGTGGCTTTTGTCTGCGGCATGTCAACAATTCACATAGTTGTCGTGTACATATCTTGTTACACAGTCTATTGGGACGGGAGCTATTTATGTCTAATCATGTTAGTGCCCATGTTAGGGGATCTGGATTGACCGACACCAGTTGACAATCAGATGCCTTTGTCCATATAAAGAGTAGTGTTCAACTACAAAGAGATAACACTTCTATTGTTAAACAGGTTTAATTCTCACACACGTGTTAGTGTGACGGCTGATCAGAGTGATGAGGCTTTTCATTTTTCCCCGCCAGTGATTTTAGATCCTTGTGCTGCATTCAGAGGAATTCCCGAACAAAACACAGTCACAACATCCGGATTTGTTTCTGTTAGCTGTGTGAAATATCTCTACCAGGTGAAGAAGCTCAGTTATAGTAGCAGAGAAGCTATGCAGTTAGCACTGTGGCCACTTGATGTCAGTAGGAAAGCACAATCTTATCTCTTGGTCTGGGTCAGTTACAGGAACCAGCAGATGCAGAGATTTCACAGCAGACAGGTAATACCCAACTTTCCTTTAAAAACACAAATCTATTCAGGATGTAAAGTTGTTAATGATCTACAGTATATTTCAGTGACTAAAATGTTCTTTGACAATGATCATAAATAGGCTACAATATTAGTTGATTTTAGTATTTGACACATATATTGAAAGACCAACTTTAAATAATAACTCTGAGCTCTTCTGCAGTTTCATTAAAGGCAATGGGAACAACTGTATTTTGTGCGAGCAGGTGACGTCAGTGGCCTGACTGACTGGCTGAGGCCTCCCCACCTCCCTCCATCTCTCTCCATCTCCCTGAGGGTCCTGTTAGCTCTATTCAGTCCCTGTGGTCCGTGTTACTTATGGGACTCTAAAGCCCAATCAGCAGTGAAGCACAGCTGCTCTGCCAGACTGATATTAACTGTCTAACAAATATAACACACTACATCAGCTGTACCTTCTACACTTAGACTATCTCCAGTCCAAAAATAGTGCATTAAGACCGAGGGATAATATGAGACGAAAAGATATCACGTTAAAATTTGATGTGTTGGTTTTTTATCACACAGATTAGACTGCTCTGCTGCCTGGGTTTGAAAAAAAAAAAAACTCTAAGCTGCTGTCTGCAGCGTGGAACAGGATGAGTAGTGCTCTCCCCGCCATCAATGGGAGGCTGGGCAGCAGCAGAGCAGTGTGTGAATGAATATGGGGTGTGGCATACTAGCAGCAAGTTGGGTGGAGAAGTGACGCAGTTACGTAAGACAGGCCTGATGACTCATGCCTGCTGTTATTAACACACTGCGGTTTATGAACCACCTTTGGTAATGTGGACTTCAGGGACAACATAAGCCACTGCAAGACCTGTTTCCCTTTTGTGTGTGTGACACTCACCTCCCTGTAACACTGGCGCTTGAAATGCCTGAGATAAGAGGGGATCTGCATAGGTAATAGTAAGTTATCGATATTATGTAACTGACTTCATTCATTTTTATTCTACCAGTGTGTGTATGTGTGTCTATGCAGGGTTACTCCATTGGATAAGTATGAGTCAGGCGGAAATAGAGCCGTATATAGTGCACACACACATACACCGAGGGGAGGAGAGAGGCTATACATTCCTACCCTACAAACAGCGAACTGTCACACTACAGCGGCCAAGTGTGGACTTTTTGCTGTCACTTTGAAAAAATAAAAAAGAGAACAGGGAAGAAAAGAAAAAAGGGGTTTCAAGACACTGGAGATATTGAGTGTTTACTTCATGTATTCATACAGGCTTTAAAAACATGGTGGTCTTCGAATACCACAAACAATTTGACCAGGCACACTTGATGGTGGTTTATTTCTTGGAGCGTTTGATTTGGATCCACAGTGACTGAACATTTGACATCCTGACATCTCATTAGACCTCTGGCTCCTTGAGCTAGTTGGTCAGGACCATTAGAGCGGCCTCTCTTAGACATCTAAAGTCCATCTTTTGAAAGTCAGACATCAAATTTCAGCAAGGTATCCAAGAATTCACCCTGAAACCTCAAGATATCACTTCTAAAACCCCTGGCACCATTTGATTGGCTACTGAACATGTTAATGAGAGCCTTTGGTTGTTCGACTTCAGAAATTTGCTGAGCCTCTTCATCCAGTCCAAATGAGCAAAGGAACAAGCCTGTTATTTAGTTATGCACTATTTGCACTCTCTCCTTTAAGTGCTGGATGAACAACAATAGTTTGAGGGGGTTATGTGAATGAACACCATGAGTGGCTCACATTTAGCTGCAACATATCACCAGTCCACAGTTGGAGTGTGTAACTACTGGGAGGTCCCCTGTTGGATAGGTACACAAGCACACACCCACACACACACTGCTCCACTGCTTTATTGATTAATAAATCATCCGTTTCAAACCATTAGATCCACAAGAGTCATGATCCACCATGAAATTGTCCTAAAACTGTGTTACTAAGCTACGCCGACAGTGCGATGTTTTCATAACCCCTTCAGTATGATTTATAGATGTATAAAATCCCCGGACGAGCGAGGAATACCCCGTTTAGAGTTTAGAAGGCGTTAACTACTCATACCATCTCTCTGCCACCCACACATTCAGACTTCATTTGAAGCCAGCGGGCTTTTGGGTTTAGAGGATTCCTGTTTTTCTTGCTTCACTACATCACATGATCTTGAAAGTCAGCCAGTGCCAAATATCACAGACCAGTCTCTAGAAATGTCTCATTTAGCTTTCACTACAGCATCAAATATATATATGAGTACATGCTCCCAAAATCTCTAACTACATAGTCAGCTTTTATCAAATTTAGTTATGTGACAGATATTTACAATGTTTGGTGGTGCTATAAAGAGTCTGCGTCTAAAGGTTAAAAGGAGGAGGATTTTTGATTTTTCTCTCACTTAAAACAAAAGGAAGCAATCGGTTTTGTTTCATATGAATGATCATATTCTGAATAAGATCAGAAACTTTGATGATTTTGGAGAGGTTGGCAGGTTGTTTTTGTTGCCATAAATACACAACGAGGAAGTGGAACGCCTTAGACAAAGAGAGAGTGGAAGGACTGCAAATCAAATTTGAACAGACAGAATATTGTATCATGATGCTCCATCCCACTTGTGGTGCTGAGAACACTGAAGTACTGTTTCTGCACTGCTCGGCCATAATGGCCCATAGAACAGCAAGACTACAAGACACAGAATTCACAAATTCCACAATAACTATTCATTGATTCAAATGAATAACAGCGATTGTTTTGTTTTAATGTACCACTGGAGGGTTTATCTATTTTTACCACTTTCAAAAAAGGAAATTTGTGCATAAGATGGCAGAAGAATTAGGCTATTGAGGTCATTTACTTAGCATGAGGAGGAATACTAGTACGATGTTGGTGCTAAAAAAGTCATTTCTGCATTGAAATTACAAGTACCATTAAAAGTATTTGTTATGCGCTTCTTCCCATAATAATAAATATGAATATAGGAATTGTTTTGGAATTGGAATTTGTATTGAAGGACCTTAAGGTGGATCTGTTATTTGCAGATAACTGCGTGGTTATTTTGACAACACTATATTGTATTTCAAAGTGATAATACGTATTATATGTGTATGATTAAAGTATGAATTCATGTTTGCCTCAAAGATGCACTGAAGCAGCTCAAGAAACTCAAAATGGAAAGGTAAACTCTCCTTCAAATTGCAGTCACACTCTCAATTCTCTGTGGGCTCATCAATGGAAGAGACTGTTTTCATTTTCCAAGGTTATTTGATGTTTATTAATATGTATTGTAACTGCGGTTACAGCTGGTTTGATGGACGTGAATGTGAAAACATGAATGTAAGTTAAGTTCCATTACACTACATAAATCTGCATGTATTTAGTTTTAGACATTCTTTGGCCTGCTAATTGTTTGAGTTGTTCAAGTCTCAGACACTTGGAGATCCCTGTCCCATGTGTTGACATCATGACATCATCATTTTTGCTCACTGATGTTGTATGAGCACATCCTGAGGCTCAGATGTGCGCTTTGGCACTGTTGCCAGTGCTGTACTGTTAGCCACATATGGCTGTGTGTGAATGGCATACTAGACAGCAAGACAGTTCCCAGCATGACCCCCTCTGTAGTTCCCAAGCAACAACACATGACAGACAGATGACCTTTACTTTGTGTTGGGTCTAGGAATGTTCCCTTTCATTCACTTTGCCACAGATTAAACTGCAAACAAATATCACTTTGTTCCCCGGCTTGGTGAGCGCGGGCTACTGTACATCACCGGATGGTGAAATTGGCCACAAAATGAGAGACTTCTGGTATTAACAGATGGCCGCCTCGCTCCGCCACTAGAATTCCATGTGGCTCTGCTTTACACATGACCCACTATTCCCTTTGCCAAAACTCACACTTTTCTTCCTCGTCAGAGAACATACATGTCTGTTCGAAAGGATTTATGTTTCACACAAGTGAGTCGGGAGATTTTGCAAGGACTGTTTTGAAAAGATTGTATATCAGTGAGTAAGTTCCTGCAGAGATAAGATACTTCCTGTTAGATAGCCAGAAAGTCTAGCATGACTTGATGGATGTCGCAACAACCGACATCTGAATCATCAGAGCTGACAAATAAGATATTAAACCATTGGGTTTGAAGTATTTTTTTTTATAATTACTTGTGGTTGACAAACCACCATTCAAAATATTCTTCCTCTATGAATCTATAAGAGAAGGTCTGACTTGAGATCTGAGCTTATTCCATGACACATACAGGGAAGCAGGAAGTGCGTAGTATTAGTGTGTCTTAACGGTTCTGAGGATTAAATGTATTTCTTCAGGCCTTCCCCACATAAATAAATATGGTAGCAGTAAAGGAAAGTTTTTCTTTTTTAATGGTTTGTCATCATTTCGGGCAACAAGTGTAAAACTTATTCCTATGCTGCTGGACATGCGAAAAGAAGTGGCCTTTTCTCAAAAACAGAGAGAGCGTGCCTCAGAGGATGGCACAGCATCCATGAGGTCATCCCTTCCTCAGTGACATGATGTCAGCCACAGCATTCGGCCAAATACCGAGATTTGGATTATTCTCCTTGGCCCCTGAACATCTGCTGTGCACAAACACGAGTGAGACCACTGGGAGTAAAAAAAAAAAAAAAATCCCCGCAGTAAAGATGGTAGCTATTCAGATGAGATTGACTTTTACAGCAGGATGGCCAAACAGTCATCTGTAATAGGATAACAGTGACCCTTTAACAAATGTCATAACTATTAGAACTATTACTATTATGGAAATGAAAAAGCACTGATTAATTCCACAGAGACAATGAGGTGAATTGGTCCTCATCTAATAATAACAGCATGGAAGAGCTGAATAAATGAACTATTCCTGTTACTGTGCATCAGAAGCAGCTGTGAAATTATTGTCAGTCATTCAGTATGCTAAGTATGTTCTTATAACCACAGCAGGTGTGAACCAGCTCTCACTGGCTTTGGCTCAGACTCTCTCTCTCTCTCTCTGTCTCTCAGACACACACAATAAGCATACTTGCAAATACACATAACCCCCACCCTGAGCTAAAATCCTGTCAGTCTCATGCACATCTGCTTCCCCAGAAACTACTGCTGAGTAAGCACTGCATTAGCCTCTGCTTCCCTTCATGAGTGATCACAACAGGACAGAAATACTCCATTTATCTGTCACACAACACTGTAGCTGCAAATCTCTTGCGCTCTCTCGCTCTCTCTCTCTCTCTCTCGCTCTCTCTCTCTCTCTCTCTCTCTCTCTCTCTCTCTCTCTCTCTCTCTCTCTCTCTCTCTCTCTCTCTCTCTCTCTCTCTCTCTCTCTCTCTCTCTCTCTCTCTCTCTCTCTCTCTCTCTCTCTCTCTCTCTCTCTCTCTCTCTCTCTCTCTCTCTCACACACACACACACACACGCACACATCCTATTTCTAAATATGGAAGTTATCATTTTTTTCTCATCAAAGGTTTCATTTAAAAAGTTCACAGCAGGCCCTGTAATTTCTATTCACATGAGCAAGAAAGCATTTCCTTTTTTTTTGGAACAACTTAGTAAGAAGAGAAAACAGCAGCTGTCAGGACACTTTGCCTTTGAAAGTGGCAGCAACACATCAGATGATTTATAATTACAGAATCCTAGAAGTCTATGCTTAAATCTCAGGTGAGACCTTCAGCGAGGAATAGATGGTGCCAAAAACCACTGAGCAGCAGCTGCAAGGGAATCCCACTCATGAGCAGTCACGTTGTATATCTGACTAAATAAGTGTTTGAGGACTGCTATGCAACAGCCATAAAAACTGGTATTTGGCAGCGTGCAAATATATAAATCATTGCTTATTACTCTGGTACAGTAGTGCTGATATCCTGTAAATGTACAGTGCCAGTTACTGGTAAGATCTCTCTGATTAATGGCTTTCACTTCCATCGTCCCTCAGGCACTGTTCTTTCTTCTTTTGTGCATTGCAGCCACCCATTGCCTCTCTGCCTTATCGTGGGTGTCTTTTCAGACCTAATCACAGGTTTACCCTGCAGGTATGTGGCCAGCCAGGTTCAGTCATGCTGGAAAACCCATCACTCAACAGCTTTTATTGTCACAACTGCAAGGTGTTGCTAGGCAAGTCTCTTCATGTGCAGCTGTGAAAGTTGAAGATTTTAGTTTTCAGCCCACTACAGTATTGTCAGTCATCTCAGCGCAGGAGCTAAGAACTAAAACTGTTTTAGCGCAGCACTGAAGTCATTAAATCCCACAGAGTGACAGTTATTGGACCGTGAACTGCAACACAGATCAACTCCAGAACCCCCCCCCCCATCACCACCACCTATTTTCTTCCTGCCTTACAAAGCTTGGCTTCCGTTCATGAGATAATTTCTTCAGGGAAGGGAATTCACTGCATCATCTTTCTGTCATTTGGCAAAGAACATATGAATAAATCTCCCAGACAAACTAGAAACAATACCAAACCAATCAAGCGTTTAGGGAGATGGAATGAAACATAGTTCTGAGAAAGCTCGGAGAAGAGGAACACATATTTCTTACAGCTACTTAACAAATCTGGAAACAGTCATTGTGTGGCTTGAGCATTGGGTGAAAAGGCAAAACAAGCACAACTAATTCTGTGTGTGCATTAACACACATAGCTGCCTATTCAAACTCACCTTGTGAGCTCCTACAACTAGTTTTAAAAGGCATTACGCAACATGGTCTACATTGCTTTTTAAGTTTCACTGTTTGATTTCCGAAACCTAACAAGTTAGCTTTGAATGAATATTAAATACTTACTTTTTAAAGTGTAACATGTGAACTGTAAAAGATTGTGAATCTCACTTGAAATGAGAGGATGTGTAGATATCAGGGAAGTTTAATTTCCTCTTTTTAAAATAACATAACTACACTTATAGTGTTGCAAGATATGCTTTTGCTAAAAAAACAAAACAAAAAAACGTTCAAACCACAATAAGCAACAAAAGAGATGTCTGACTAAAACTTTTACGATGCTTATTGCACAATGCCGTTATTAAACATACCGGTAATCACTCCCCATGCTGCAGAGGAGAGATGTCGGAAATGTTGTATCTGTGGCAGAGTACATGCTGTGTCATCTTCCTCTTCCTTTAAGCTCTTTTTGAGTGACTGGTTGTGGGTGTGGTTGCTCTGTGGTATTGACAGATCTGGCCCTGTCACTTGTCTTTGTGTCAAAAAGCCTATGGGAGACAGGAAGCTAAGCATCAGAGTGGACAGAAAACAGACATCTGACCACACCTACAGCCTCGGGACTGGACAGCATAGAGCCACTAACCGCGACTCAGAGCAGCATTTGGTCCTGACTCAACCACACAACCACTTCTGTTTTTGAAAGACTGCCAGGACTTCAAATAAAAAAAAAGAACAGCATGAACGACAAACACATTTTTTTTCAAGTAAAAATATACAATATATTTGTTGTATAAACTTGTACAGAATGTCTTGGACATTTAGTTTTACATACACTATACATAAGGGTCAAAATAGGATCACTTTCGCATTCTTCATGATTTTGAGAAAATGTCCCTTAACAACCACATTTTATGTACATTTTCTTTACAAACATACCAAACAAAACAGCCCTTGGATGCACTTTAAGAGGCCATGACGAGCTACAGATGCCTTGTATAAAAATCCCTGAAAATGTCTCTCTGTGAGGTAAGAACACATTAGTCAAACTCATTTCCTCTCATTCCCTCTCATTCATCAAATTCAAAAATTTGTTCTGTGACGAGACTGGCAATAGAGAACAGCTAATTACACATCAGGTTTCCCTTAACATTACTGTTCCACAGAAGGAATAGCTGCAGGCTGAAGACTGACGGAGTAAAAAATAAGGTGGACATCCATTCCTTTATACACTGATTACTTACACGTTTGTTCCTTTTAACTGTGGCAAAAAAACAAAACACTCCTACTTACTGGATCTTCTTCAGTTTCATGTTAAGGTTGGTCAAGGCCTCAACAATACCAGGCAATATGACCTTAAGGTTACAAAACAAGGTTCTTGGTAGAACTTAATCACATGCAAATAATGCAGTTACAAGCAATGGAATGTACAGGAGAGTTTCTAAAGAGTAATATTTTTTAACTCTGATATTTTGCAACAAGTGGTCACTTATCTAACATCCTGGTGTTTATCAGATGTTAGTTAAGGTACTGACTAAAAGCACAAGAAACATATGCTTTCAAAGGTCCAGTATGCCGCAAGAGAACTGCATACGGTCATCAGAAGAAAAACTGGACGGTAATTCAAGGTCGGATCACTGTGGTAGCTTATTTTCTTCTGCTCGAGTACCATCAAAACGTCACAGATTGGTCCATGGAAAAACATTCTGATTGGCAAAAAATTCCTTTTAGACCATCAAGGCAATAACCATGACTAATACAAAGAAATACACTGACATCCACTTTACAGCTGGTGAATAAAGCCCTTTTCACATTGGACGCGGTGAGCGCAGGCTGCGCACAGCTTACCATTCATTGTGTATGTGTTGCGTGGCGCTGATATGACCGTGCTCCACACAGCGGTGCAAAATGCTTGCGTGCGCTGTTCTGGCACGTTGCGTGACTTGAGCACAGCGCTCTGTGACGATACCTCTGCGTGTCCAATAGGACGGATTCCCTCAGTTTCCTGGTAGAAACCGGTCATCGCGAAACTGGAAACCGGGAGAAGTTGAAACTCTCCCAATTGAGCCCAGAGGGTTTTGTGAATCCACACGCTTCCCCTCTTTGTGTTTGCTACTACTCGTCTCCTTCTCAGAGAAACTAAAGGTGGGATTTTCTTCGGCTTATTTGTCAGATACATAGGGTATCGATATTCACTGCACAGGCATACAGGGAAATAATCACTTCCTGATGCCGTATCGGTCACCCAGCAACACACACGTGATTTGCGCCAGGGTCCTGCTCTTGCACTGTACCCCGCGACATGCATGGAAAACACTGCGTCCTATGTGAAAAGGGCAAGTAACAGTCGGAGCAACAATCCTAGATTTAATAGAAAAGTTATGAAATGTCCTGCTATTATGGCTGTACATGACCACTAATTAATGCCATGTATGATGGATAGCAAAATTCATCCTTGTGTTAGATATTAAGGCATTGAGACTTGATCTAATGGAGTATGTTCTCTGCATATGGGTGGTGCTCCTTTAACAAATCAATGCAATTCCTTTTGGTGCAGAAATAGTGTAACTGACTTACTACCTGTGTCAGCTATTTAGGCATCTGACAGACTCAGACACTCAAAGACACCACAGGGAAGAACAACAAAAAAGCATCTGTCCAATTGATCTTCATGTCGACTCCAGCGTGTCCAGCTGGAAGACGTTGTGATTGGTTGGTGTGGTGAAGAAGAGCTGCTCTTCACTGGTAGCACGGTTATCACAGGGACTGTGCAGCCCCAGCGTCCTCTCAAAGTCCAGAAGCTGACCCATGAAGTTGAAGTTTGGGGAAATGTTGGACTTCTTCCTCTTAACAAAGTCATAAGCGTCGTTCAGAGAAAGGTTGAGTCTCTGCATTAGGTAGGCCACAGTGACTGTGACTGATCGACTAATGCCAGCCAAGCAGTGGACCAAGATGCCACATTGCTTTGATCGAGCTTCATCTGTGATAGGAGAAGAAAACTATGGTCAGCAAAAAGTTATCCAAGGACAACATGCTCCATTTCATGCCTGATCTGTTTTCAGATTGTTACAAATAATTTTTTCATTGATAAATATTTCCCTGTACTACAATAACTAAGGGCATTATGGCTCAACAATGAGGTACTGCAATTGATTGAAGAGCTTAGTTCTTGATATAACAGTTTAATCTATAAAAATGTATCTAATATCCTGTTCAGTTCAGACATTACCACACAGCTGTCAACAACACTACGCCTTGTTTGTCATTCTACAGTTGAACACAACCCCAGAGTGGAAACAGCACTTCCTTCCTCATTCTACCTCTAAACCACTTTGGAAACTTGTTAGTGATACATGACTCTGCTATCACTAAACAAACAAGTCAAACACTGTGGTTTCAGGTGCAGTTGTGGTGAGAAACAGCAAATCAAAAGTGAAAATGAGACATAAATTTTTAGTGCTGACAGAAACATACTCACTTACAAGTTTAAATTGTTATCACAATTGAGTGATACTGCTGTACAACAGCTGATAGCAGCCTACGCAAGTGGTAAGGGAGGGATGTTTATCATGTCTTCCTCTATAAACCACAATTTGCTTATGAAAATAATATGAAAATTGTCCAAACACATTTGCACATGGCTCAGATAATGATTATTTTCAACAAATGATCTTAAATATTGATAATTATATTATTTAAAAACATAACTAGCAAATAATTAATATTTTAGTTGAAGGCTTGTGAAAGGGCACCACACCCACGAGGGCTTACTGTGCAAGAAACTCCTTGTGACAAACCTACCTACACATACACATTTACACACTAATTTGTAATCTGAAAAGAGTATTTTATGTTAAACACAACCTGTCAGCGACCTACTCACCTATAAATGATATGGCCTCTGGGAAGAACTGGGACAGGTTCTGACTCCAGTGGTCTGAAATAGGAATCTGTTTGTACCTAAAGTGGCCATCATGCTCAAACATGTTGGGGAGATTGGGTGTGACGTTCAGGATGTACTTGATGTTGTATTGGCCCAGCACATCTAGGTTAGTGGAGTCTTTGGCGCAGCCCAGGTAAAGGTAAGGTAGGATCTGGACAGGGAAGGCAGGCTGATTGCTGGGGATGGGGCTCTCCTCGGACTCAGTGGCACTGCTCGGCTCTCGATCAGACTCCCCATCAGAACAATCTGAGCTGATCCGGAGATTTCCGAACCCAAGGACAGAGAGCGGAGGGGAGGAACTGGGACAGGAGCTGTCGATGAGGGTCTCACAGTGCTCCGGATACTCTGTGTGGAACTTTACAAACCCACCTGGACAGGTGCCAAAACACAAAACAACAAAGTTACACCTAAATGTTTAAGTTGCTTTTAAATGAAACGGCCACAGCATATATTTAGTTTTATTTGATTTCAATTAGGCCTATCATAATTTAATATAAAAACCACTTATGGCTTTCAAAGCGGAGCTGTAGAGAAGTAGCTCAAGTTCCCCCCAAAAACACCATTCATGAAATGCATGCCTGTTCCTGCTAGAGCAAAACATGGCGCAGCCATTTTGGAATTTTAATTGAGAATCTCAGTGACACACATCACACAAAGTTTAGAACATCTTTCAAACCGTAAACGCACGAGACAGGATGAACATGGGCGCCGAAGCCACATTAACGTTTCTAACATTAGAAACACGAGGACGTTGTGAATAAATGTCACGACCTCGTTGTTTAAACGTTATGGTTTAAAAGTTTAAAACCCCTTCACGTTAAAACTTCAGCGCCACTTGGAAACGTCTCCTCCGAAAACAATTTAGCTATTATTATTAGTATCATTATTATTACTGACACCAACACTAAGCCCAAAACAGCTGAATGCTTGAACATAGTAACATTGTACTGACAGAATTGTAACATTGTAGCGGCGTCTGTCGGTCGGCTCCTGTCGTTATGAACCACATTAAACAAACCTCGAATGTCTCACATTCATTTACACGCTAATTTGACGACTCACCTTCCAAGTAGTACGCTTTACAGCCGTCTTCCCACAGTTTCTGAAGAAGTAGACCCAAAACCGACGCCGGGGCTCCACAGTCCTGCCAGTCCAAGGTGCACTCATCGTACAGGACGACCGTGTCCGTCTTGCACCGTCTTATGAACTTCTCCTTGTCCTCGTGGTTGGGGATGATGGTCCGAATAGGTATGTTGCCCTTTTTGAACCTCCGGAGCATCAGCCCCGGTATAGCCAGGTTTATGGCGGTCTCTATGTGGGACGATTCATAAAGCTCGTGTGAACGGCAGTCCAGCAGGAGCAGAGAAGTGCCTCCGGACTCTAACTCGAGTTGCAGCCATTCCACGCTTTTACTCGGCGTCACATTAGACATATCGGACTCAATATCATACTACATGCAAGCGCAAACAACACTTACTACATGGTCCACCACACAACGATAAACTACATTTCACCCGACCCTCCAAAAAAAAAGAAAAAGAAAAAACTGAAGCGTCATATGTTGCCCGGCCAGTGCATGGCGCTTCTGCTTGAGCGAAGAGATTTATCCTTTTTCCTCTTCTCTATTTCCATCAGTCAGTGAGTCTGACTCTGACCTGCCCCGGGGGCTAATGGAGACCCATTTACACTTTCATGACCGAGCTACAAGTTTAAATGTGAATGTTTCAGAGCCAATAATCTCTTCATCAACTTCAACTACTCCACATCGTACCAGGGTCCTCCTCCATGCACATTCTCCTTTTACCATTCCGATGCATGGGAGGTTTTTTTTCTTCTTTTTTTTCTTAGTTGACAGTAGAGCAACTCAAGAGGGAGGAGTTTATTCCTTATGATTTAAAGTCATAGCAGGAAAATGACAAAGTTTAGTGTCCGCAGGTATAGAATCATTTTGTCAATCACATTTTTCCCTGGTACTACGAACACATAGCATGTATTTTATGGCATTTTAGTCAGATATCTAAGGGGACTTTAACTTATAATCCCTTTACCCAAGGGTGTAAATGAGTTCTGCTGCAGGCTACCAAAAGACTGTGTGTTACTTATTACACCCATATATCACTAAAATATTTCCATGTAGGTTAATGGTGTGTCTGAGTTTGTATGTAGCCTAATGCCTCCCCCACAGCTCTAACTTGTATGATGCTTAGCTTACTTGACAGATGAGATGGGGTTGGATTATTGCAAAAATATTTTTGCATTGTTCACAGTTAATTTCCCTAGAGTGGATTATCTTAAGTGTAATCAATGCCTATCTGAAACAGAATTGCTATGACAAACCGGCATACTAAATTTACCTGACACCAGCTACTATATATAACTACTGTTACAAGACTGGTTATATCACAACAACTCTTCACAATAGAATCACACCACCCATGACAAATGAACCTGAGCTGTTGGTTTTTCTTCCAGGAGGAAGAAACACAACTGTCATTCACTCTGTGTTTTGAATTGGTGATGCATTTTGTTGCAGAACAGCAGCAGAACATTTCAGTACAGGAATATGCTTACATCATTCATCGTGATAATATTCTCTCACCCCGGACACACCCTTGAAACTGCTCTCCCCCTCAATTTACATTGTATTTCTGAGGTGAAGTGCATCAAGAAAGCGTGTTTTTTTTTTTCCCTTCTTCTCAAGCGATAGTAAGTGGTGGCTGCAATAGGAAATTCACAAGTGCACTGCTGTGTGGTAGTGTCTTTTCTTAGAATGCAACCACAACATGCACATGGTTCACCACTGACGTGTATAATAATGCAAGAGAATGGTGAATGAGGAGGAATAAGAGAGGGAGAGAGAGGGAGGGAGGGAGAGATGCGTGCAGTGGGAATCCAGCCATGCAGCTCATCTGTCTGCACACGTGAGTGGGGAGACACAGATGTGCAGAGCATCAGGATTAACACAGAATGAGGGCTATAGCTAAACCTGTGCAAACACTAACACTGACACACACACAAATGCGCTCAACCATGGAGTGATCAGACACACAACAACGGGCACCGTATCATTGCCACACACTGCACCACCATTTCAGCACCTGCGTCCAACAGCCAACCACCACATAATGTCAATAGTTTGCAGACACACACACACACTCCCTCACTGTAGCCCCTCATGCCCACATGATTGCTGTTGCAGTTGAACTCTCCTCCAGGAAGTGTGCAGGTGCCTGAGCAGCCTGCATCTACAAAACTAAGTGGCGGATGATGGAAATTATGTTTATGAGGTCGAACAACACACAAAGGAGTCTTTTCCCCATCTAAAAGATTGTCTTGAAAATTTAAAATCAGAATCGCCTAAATCAAAGTAACATGAAAGAGCGCAAAACACAGAACATCAAAGATGGATGTTCTGAGCTGGTTTGACTTGCATGATAGTGGCGGTCACCTGACTGCTCTATTTCAACCAACACTTCACACGTTACATAATATGCTCCAAACGTAAGCTCATGGTAATTCTCTCATAGGAAAGCAGGGGGAAAGGTCTTTGGTTTACAGCATCCCAGGTTTTGCATGTCAAGTACTGCTTTGAGGGCTTTCACGCATACCCAGCGGCCACACAAACACACTCCTGTCATGTGCAGATGTACAGTGGGAAGCATTCAGAGATGAGACAGATGGGAGGAGAGCTTCTTCTCCATTGATGCTTCCCCGCATGTGGCGGTATAGGGATTTTCATTGAACTAATTTCATCTAAACATGACGATCACAGGACACAGGATTGAAATGACACAAGGTCAATAAAACGGTACTATTATCTTGTATGAAAAAGCCACATAAGCTGCATAAAGCCATTCTGCTATTAATAGGAGATACATTTGAGACTTCAGTTTTGTTGATTTGAAATGCTGCACAACACTTGATTGTACATATCTACTACATACTGACACATGCAGTGAAGGATAGTGTATTTGTTGCATTTTATTACAACCACAGTGATCCTCCATGTGATCTAGATAGGGAACACAATATCCTGTTCACCGTTGATACCATCTAGTGGTTCATGTTAAAAGCTGCTGCACCAGCTATGAGTCATCTGCAAAGGGAGGAGGCGTCTCATGTCACAGGCTCACAGTAGCAAACAAGAGACCCCAGTATGCCGCCATGTGGTGGGATCAAGAATGCCATGAAATGCTTTTCATGAATGAATGACCAGATGATCATAAATCTGCCTTTAAGCTGATTACACATGAACAGCACATGATACATTGATACATTTTGCTGAGCTTTTTCAATAAGAAAAAAAAAGCGGCTCTGTCACATTGTAACCGATTGTTGACGGTTGTTTCTACAATGGGACACAAGTTTGCATTCCACAACATGTCAAAAAAGATGACAGATAATCTCTGTATGGCCAAGAGCACTGCACGCGATGGAATAGTTCACAAATGCCAATATGTGCATCAAATAAAATTGTATGATCCCAAAAATATGTGTTTGCACCATATTAAAGATCTGAGATGCTATTTTTTACTGTGTAACTGAGTATGAGACAGTGTGTAAATGAATCCCTTCTGTTATCTCACTCATTTCATACTCAAGGATTATTCTCACATGAAATGTTCAGATAGATTATTCAGATTATTAGATACGATATTACGCAACACATTATATGTATGTACATCTGCAGGAAAGTAGTAAGACAGCCCACATAAACCCCTATATGTTTCATATAACATATGTAAGTGCATACGCATTTCTGATTTCAGCTTTCAGTTCAGATCAGTCCGGTCAGAGCTTAACTATCCCATAGAGGATTTTATTTCCCAGCAAGGATGCATGAAAGAAAATAAAAACCTACTCAAGTACAAAAAACAAACAAACTCATTCACCATACCTTTTTGAGGGTTATTTTGCTTAACTTCTGATGTAAATTATGCATATGCCAAATGTTACATATCTCTATATATGTATTTATAAACGTTTAGCCTTTTGGAACTATTTTTAGCCACCTACTTACTGACCAGCTGGTTGCTTCCCAAATACAACCACATGTGAGACACGTCGGTCACATGTGGCAGTATTCTTAACCTTTGATGCATAAATCATAGTCAGAGTGAAACCAGAAAAGAAAATGAATGCTTAACCCACAAATTTATTGGGGATACATTACATTTTATACGCAGTGATGCAAAGTATTTCATGTAAATAGAATAAATAGTTTGAAATGGTTTAGTGTTTAACTCAATATCAGGCCACTGCTGAAATCATGTGACTGAGCCCTGTGAAGTAGGACTTTTCTCTCTCACTCATCAGCTCGAAGTGAAGAGGCTGCTGGCAGAAGTTACACTCTGCTGAGGAGTGCGGCTTCAGCTCCAAGCCCACCTCCGTCCACGTCTTCACCAGCCGGTCTGAGGAGGCGAAGCAGAACACAAACAGGTGAGTATACAACCAGCCATTACCACCATACAGTACGGATGTTAGAACTAGCTAAAAGTGAGTTGGAATTATCAGTAAGTCTTAATAGTGATGATATGCACCATACTGGGGATTGAGAATAGCGTACTTGGCACAAAAACTAATGTAATGTGGCTACCAGATGTCTGTGTTACAGTTTTAAGCAGCCAAAAAAGATTTCCCTACCCAACAAGAAATACTTTGTACTGCGGGAATACATGAGATAAGTGAAATTTTGGCTGACATACCAACAAAGTAGTACATCATCTGTGGAGTGTGGAGTGGTGTTGGGGCGATGCGCAGCAGCTCCTCTCCTTTAGCCACGGTGGGGTAGTTGATAGCCTGGACGTAGATGTTGAAACGAGACATCATGATGTCGCAGATCTCAGTGTTCTTCGCTGCATCTGCAACCTGACAGACAGACACAGCTGACTCAGATTCAATTGCATCTTGCACCAGATGGATAATCATTGTAGGAGGGTGACTTTGTGGTTGGAGAAACTGTTCATTTAGCAACTGTTGAATTAGATTGCATCAGTTTTAACCAAGTGTACCTTTTCACACACAAATCAATTATTGATTTTCTTACCCGGACTGGAATAATGTGGCTTGGGCAGTGGACCACTGGAAGGCCGGAGTCCATGAGCATCTGTCGGAGCAGCTTTACACTCCTCTGATGTTTCCTCCTCAGCATCTGGCCTTCTTCAGTTTTCAGAATTTTGATAGATTCCTTGGCCCCTGCGAGCAGCATGGGGGGCAGGGAAGTTGTGAAGATGAAGCCTGCAGCGTAGGAGCGTATTGTGTCCACCAGAGTGCTGGTGCTGGCGATGTAACCGCCCACACAGCCGAATGCCTTTCCTGGAAACGAAAACCCATAACAAGTCAGAGAGGCACATATGCAACTGATGAGAATGTTGTGAAATGTTTCCTATCATTAGTGAGGCTTTCACTGACCCAAGGTACCAGAGATGATGTCCATCTTGTGCATGACTCTGTCTCTGTCCCCGATCCCTCCTCCTCTTGGTCCATACAACCCAACAGCATGCACTTCATCCACAAAAGTAAGAGCTCCAAACTTGTGGGCGATGTCACACATTTCTTCCAGTGGGCACACAGCTCCTGTAGGGAGCACAGTGTTCATTAGACTTGTTTTTTTTAAAGACTTGTGATAAGAAATTTGAAACTGATCTGACATTTGCTTTGTACAGGTTTTAAATGTGTTGATATACTTAAGACAAATCTTACTTTTTTAATACATTGACTTTGCATTTACATAATAATGTACACACTTTTTAGGAACACAAAAAGGTTCAGAGAGATTATTCAGTGTTGCCTTAAAACTCACCATCCATTGAATGCACCGTCTCAAAAGCTACAATCTTTGGAGTCGATGGGTCAGACTTCTCAAGCAGCTCTTTCAAGTGGTTGACGTCATTGTGACGGAAAATAAACTTCCTGACTCCACTGTTTCTTATACCCTGAATCATTGAGGCATGGTTGCCAGCGTCAGAGTAGATTTCACAACCTGGTGGAGTAAACGAAAGAAAGAAAATGTTAACTCTTTAAATGCCCAATTAAAAATTCAGTCAAAAACAGATTCAGTTCTGTCACATTATGATATTTACAGGTTTTCTTAAAACATACCTGGTAGCATTTTCGCTAGTGTAAACAGTGTGGAGTCATTAGCTACAAAGCAGGAGGTGAACAGCAGTGCAGCATCTTTGCTGTGCAGGTCAGCCAGCTCCTGTTCAAGTTCCACATGAAATTTGCTTGTCCCTGAAATGTTTCGAGTGCCTCCTGCACCAGCACCATGCTTACGTACAGTCTCCCTTTAAGAAAAAAAGAAGAAAGAATTAACTTTGATGAAACCTTTTTTCTTATTTTATGACACAGATCCTAATCAGAGCAGTCATCTGGTGTGTACTCACATAACAGCCTGGGTGACTTTCGGATGACGGCTCATGCCAAGGTAGTCATTGCTGCACCACACCGACACATCTCTCCTTGTATGAATAGACTCTGAGTAGTCATCTGCCATTGGGAAGGATGGGGCTCGTCTGTTCACTGTCTTAAAAACCCTGTATGTGTGATCTGTCTTCTTGCTTTCAATCTTCCTCTCAAAAAACTTGTCGTACTGGAAGGTGACAACTGATGGAGGAAAACATGAAAGGTTTCATTTTTTTTAATGATTCTCATATACCTTGGGTGAATTATTGCCCATTGAGAATAATTTGGCTTCCTTACCCTCAGGCAGATTATCCTTTAGCAGGTGAGACACTTTGGAAGATCCTGGTTTATAAAGGCCTCTCAACGCCCCTGTGTTGGCCTTATCTGCTTCAATAAGGTCAAAAACTGTTTTCCCTGGACAAGGAAGATGCACATTGTTAATTATCTGTAAATCAATGCATGGAATTCCTTTGCTATGCACTTCAGAGATCATGTGGATGCCAGCATGTCAGTGTGGACGCTCAAAACAATGACCTTTCACGAGTGACATAACCTAGTAGTATCCAGTTGCATGTGTGACTGCGATTTCTTACCTGTGTGAACAGAATGCATCTCCTGAACATCCTCCTGCAGCTCCATGCTGGCTTTCCTAACTACCCTGTTGTTTTTCTGCACCATCTCTGCGGCCAGGAAGGGGCATTTAGAGCCCACAGTTTGGTTAGCAGGTGGCACAGTGTGTCCTGGAGGCAACTTGGCTTCATGCTTTTTATCTGCAGAATACAGGGATCGAGTTCAGGCTACAAAATATAAATATATCACCTTCATTTTAACTGATGTAGCAGTTAAATCATATACCATGCATGATAACATTTGCCTTATAACTGACCGTCATTTGTTGTAGTGCCTTTAAATGCAGAGGCTGAAGAAGACAGAGCTCTGGCCAGTGGTCTGGAGGCCAGGTCCATCATCACAGGGCACTTTTGGGCATAGCTCACCAGTGACGAGTTCCCAGCCAGCTGCAGGAAAACACTGGGGCTAACAGTAAGGAAAGGACAACGGCGAACCACTGCTTCCATGTGAGATAGTTTTGACCTAAATGGAAATGAGAAGAAAGGTGAGCATTACAAAATGTCTTATAGATTTCCTGAGCATCAAGGCTGGTGATAACATATGTTCCACAAAGTTCAAACCTTAGAATACAACATGCCGTCCACAAGCTTTGGACTGTTGCCAATAAACAATTAAGGAAGACAAATAATAATAATACAATCTGTTGTCGCCTACTGCCACTCTAATTTTCTTACCTCAACACATCCCAGTCCACCTTGATGTAACAAATGAAAAATGCCTTACGAAACATGACTGACTCCACTCTAATGTGACCAGTGAAACCACTGAGGATGTTAAATCCCCAACAGACTACATTCACTCACTCTGCTCGAGTCAGCTGTCCTTGACAAGCGGAAAAAGGGAAGGCCTCTCAAGGACTTGTCTTTCTACTACAACTGTCTGCTCTTACCTAAGACAGAGAAGAAGAGGAGCCCTCTGGCTGCTACTGATGAAAACAGAGATGAACTCGAACATACTGGGCCCTCATCATGCATTACTAAACAGGGGCTGGGTCTCTGTTGCAGAGTATGAAACCCACAGTTGATGCCATGTGCTCCACTGTACTGTCAAAGTTGTCAGAAGGGAATACTAAGTGACCCTGACCCAGACTCATTTATCACAACATCTAGGCTATTAGATGTTACATGATTTAATTAGAAAACTGGTATTGGCTCTACAAAATTACAAAACATCTGTATCCAGCTGCTTTCGACCTTACTTGTTCTCTGATGGTCTTTCATTGAGACCAATACATCACCACATATTAGTGATACAAGATTTGGGAATTTATTTACAAACAAGGACTATCTTTACATCAGTTCAATCAGCAGCTGATCAAAGCTTGGATGAACCGATGGCAGAAAAAAAGTGAGTAGCTATTCTTCAAGCAGCTGAAGACAAGATTACATACATTATATCTGCACTCTCTCTGCTATTCTAACTCATACAGTTCGCATATTAACTCACCTCACTGATGTTTTCTAACTGTCTCGTTGTCCACTCGTGTGTCCCTCGAGTTTTCCACGGACTCTTCTTATCGTCTCCCTTTGGAAACTCCAGCCGGCGAAATTATAACACATCGGTCATTGCGGTGACGTAGCAGCTGTGTGTTGCACAAGATCGGAGCCACGCCCACCCGCTGTCACGTAATAACTCTGCCAAAGATGTTCTAGTCGGACAGGAAGCACTATACGTTTACTAAACACAGCACGAAAACGGCTCTAAATATTTATTTTCACCGAGTCGACTCACTTCCGCACTATTACGGGAACTACTTATTCCCCCTCCATTAAAGGGCACGGCAGTTAAAACGGAGATTTGTTTTAAATTGTTTTTTACCACTTTTGATACATGTTAACACACTTTTTAAAAAAAACGTTCATAACATTTTTAAAGCAGGACCTTTATCTGTGAATTATGACAGTGTGGTATTATTTCTTTCATTTGATATGAATCCTACAGGAGCATTAGTTGCATACTGAAAATGTACACATCCTCATGTAGTCTGACGCAGTATATAGCAAACTTTTTGCAAATTCACGTTTCCATCTCCACAACATTCAGGAACAGAAATGGTCATCTTTACCCAACTTATTTTTGTCAGAGTTATTGTTTCTAACCACTTATGAAATTATGGCTGTGACTTTAATTAGATTATGATTTTGCTTTGAATAAAATCACCATGATTTGCTCAATCTCCACCAGCATCAATAATTCAATAGTAGCCAACCATGAAACTCTTTGGCAGCGTAGGTTCATTTTAAAATGCAGACTTTGGGTTTATTAACAAAATATGTATTATGAAGTATGTACTGTATTCTACTTAGGTCTTTTCCCCAATATT
This sequence comes from Trachurus trachurus, assembly GCF_905171665.1. Lineage (NCBI taxonomy): Eukaryota > Metazoa > Chordata > Actinopteri > Carangiformes > Carangidae > Trachurus > Trachurus trachurus. The sequence continues at coordinate 26,447,246 of NC_139901.1, read as the reverse complement.
TTCTCTCTACAATTTCAATTCTTGGTTGTATTAAAGTTAAAACAAAAAAACAAACAAAAAACACCAATGCAAAGAGGTTGTTATTTAAATTCCAGATGTTTTTTGTCTATGACTTAAAAGACGAAACCGATAGTTTGGGCTCTTCACCTCATCCTTTACTCATGGCACTGTCCTACTCTCTTATTTAATGCACGCTGTCTCCACCTTCTGGAGAACAGATACAGAACAGCAGAAAGAGCTTGGATTTGTTGTGTATTAATGAATGAACAGCAACACAGAAACTCCACTTGCAAACCACTAAATTATCATCCACATCTGCTTACTTATATCTTTTGTATGCATGCATATCAGCATGCATTGTGGTGTTCACTGGCTGAAAAGCATGCCAAACAATACTGTAACAACTGCAGAGTAATAAAACAGGCATAGTTTGTCTGAAGACTTTGCAATAGCAGGTGCAAATACAAGGCAATATAATCAGATCAACAATAACAAAGACCAAAACGACATGCTAACTTGTCAGTTTGGTTACAGTGGGGAGTTTAACTGATATGAGACATTTCTGGAAACACACACCCACTGTTATAATGAACAAACACAACTGAATGTTAACTTTCTTTTCTGAAAAGGTTACCTAAGAAAACTGAATGGAGTATCTCTCTGCAATCTGCTTCAGCATTTCACTTCTCCCTCCACTAGGTGGCAGCATTGTGTTCATACCCAGCCTCCATAGCGCAGCTTGTTGGGCAGGTAAATGTTGGTGAGGAAATCAGGAGCTATGGCTGCCAGGGACTGAATTTCAGCCTTGACCCCGGTCTGCTGCATCAGTTCCATCTGAAACAAGAGCACACATGCAATTTCAAGGGGGCATGCAAGAGGACACTGTGCAAACAAGCGTAAATCATCAGCCTCCACAACATAGTGGCTATTTTGTATCTTTACCATCAGTGAGCAAAGTCCTCTTACACACATTCCTCTGCTATGTGTCACATGAGTAAAATGTTAAAACTGTGTAAACCTGAGGAAGAACAACTTTTTCCTTTAGAAGTGAGTTCTCTTGACCTTTACGCCAATATTTTAACCAAAACATGACTCATGTTCACCCAACTAGGTCAATTTAAGGCATAACCTTTCAATTCTCCAGTGGGACAAAATTTTAGACAAAGGTAAAGAAAAAAATGTATTTGAGATCTTTGAGATGGAATAATAAAAAAAAGAATAACACAGAATTTTTCAATACTACAACTTAGTAATGTTACTCAAAGTAATATGTTTCAGGTACTTTCCTTTGTCATACTTCATCAAGCTCTCAAATCCAAATGACTAACATGAGCACTCTCTCTTCTTTCTCTTTCCCTTCATTTTTTCCCCTCACCTCTTTCTGCCAGTCTGGTTGGCTGGTTAAGTATGGCCTTTTAAGGAGACTGCTGAGTTTGCTTTCATCTCTCTTGGTGAGGGGGATCAGGGCATCTTTGGGAACCCGCAACCTGGAGAATAACCATGACTAAATTAATTTCCTGAAAATGACAGCGGGCAGAAGGCAGCTCTGCTGATGGATGTTATTCCGGCAGCTTGTTTCCTCTCATTCTGAATAGACTCTCATTGAGGAGTCATTATATGTATGCTTAGCGGGAAACATAAGAGGAAGCATTGTACCGACTACAATCAAATGTATGTCAAAAAGCCCTTTTGGCCTAAATTTGTTCAAGGGGACATATACTTAAAACTCAATATGCTCTCAAAGGCAGTTCCCTTAGGGGGAAAAAAAGTGAGGGCGACAGCAACAGAAACCAAAACAAACAATCTAAATGTCCCCAGAATATAATCCCAATTAGAGGCAGCAGGAGGAAGTAGGAAGTAGCGAATGTTGAGTCCAAACCTCTGGAGGTCAGAGGGGAGGAGGCCTAGCCACATAACGCTGGGGACCGTCAGACTGTGGGCCTCAAACGACATGGACTGTGGAAAAAAACCATGCACACACAAACACACCCAGTCACACACACACACAGACACATGTCACGCTTATACACAGAGAGTAGTAAATACACAGACAATCAGTGCTGCTGTGCCCACATAATGTGGTTATTGCCAGCACATGTTCACAATGAGCTTAATGAACACAAGGATGATTATACAAATTCTGCGATCAGCAAACGCATTCACTCACACAATCAGTCCACATTTTCACCCCATGCCATGTCAGTTTAAATATTCTAAGATGGATGATTGGTCCATTTTTTGTGCTCAAAGAGGGGCGTAATTACATATTGCTAACAGAGAGACACTGAACAGGCCACATCGGATAATATACAGTACAGGAATAACTGCCATTGGCGGCACTCACTACTGATCCGTACTTGTAGATAGACATGATCTCAATGCCTGGGAAAATGAGAGGGAGAGGGAGAGACAGAGACATGCTGCAATCACCAACATACCAGAGCAATTATCCTCTAAGATGTGTGACGGAGCTTAGAGCAGAGTAAAGCATTACATATGTGTCTTGCCATGCAATGGGAAAAGAGTTAGAGGTATGGAGACTGATGGAAACAGAGTCATCCCACCTGGACAAGATCACACCAGCGGAAATAATAGCCAGACAAGGCACCATAACAGGTGCTGACATCTGCTGGCTTAGTGGGACATGCAAACCTACTGTGCATGTGTGGAGATGGTGTGAGTGTTGTTTAAATGTGTGGAAATAAGAGGTGAAACTGGCTTGTACTCAGACAGATGATGTTGTACTGTACCATGAGGGTCAGCATCCACCAGGGCAAATATGGGGATGTGCAGCGTGTCCCAAAGCTTCCTCACCATCAACCTGCTGTTCACATCTGGAACGCCTTTACCCTGATGCACACACAAAACACATCTTTTGCATACACAGCACACGGAAACATAAGGATTGAAATGATTCACGATCAAAGTAAAGATGATGAGAAATCAAGGAGAAACTTGCTGTGATCATGATGCAAGGACTGAGCTTTGTGCAGAAGTCGCTATCCAGCAGTCTCTGGAAAGTTGCATCCTTCTCAACTATCAGGACAAATTTTGCTGATGATACAATATCTAACAACGGTCAAGTATAAACCCTGGGACCATGTAGTCATCTCCATACACAAAACAAAATACTGCATGTTTATTAAGTGATATGGTTTTCTCCACGTGTCTTTAAAGCTAGAAAATGGAAGAAGAAACCTACATCATAGGTGAAAACTGTTTTTCTATCACAGAAACAAGAAAATTCTCCATCACCTCAAAAAGGATACTCCTGATGCCACCAATGTTTGATGACATTGCAACAGCCTAGAAACAAAAAACAGGCACAATGACTGGTTCAACCTGTTAAAGATGTCTAATGAAAGCCTTGTATTACTGATGTTGCTGTGGTTGACTGTAAGGCACTCTGTGGAGTTGTTGACAACTCATGTTGATGCACAGCATTGTTTTCACATTGTTTGTATCACATCTTTTACCAGCACACAGAGCAGAGCTACATATCTATGCCAGCTGTGTTGGGTGTTAAGTTGGTTGTGGTTGTGTCAATGCGATATAAATCATTTCATGAAAACATTGTGAAAATATTTTATTTATTTATTTTTTATAAAAGGCAGGAGAAGGTGGTGAGAGAGTTTTAAAACAATGAAACGTCTCAGGACATCTTTAAGTTAGTGTCTGCTGGACTTACAACAGAGCTGGAGTGGCAGTCGATCCTTGTGCCGTCCTCCTCATTGTAACGCAGATCACCTGCAAGCAATCCTTTGGATGTGGCCAACTGGTGACGTAAAAGTTACACACACTTAATGTTAATGCATGCTCATACTAACACATACATATAGTATGTATACATACTAGTGACAGTGCCACATTGCATTCTATATAAATTAAATTTGTGTTTGATCAGAAGAACCTTTTTTTTCTCCACAGGTGTTTCCTGAGACAATAAGCACATGAAGTGCGGTATTTTAAGCAACATGCTTAAAATACCGCACTAAACTAACACATTTCATCTGTGGGACCTGAACTAATAATAACAAAGCAAATCCAGAGGAATTTTGCACAAAGACTTAATGTCTGAGGCATGTGTCTTCTGTCATGCAGACACATTATTATGTAAAATGTTGCATGCATTAACATGGATGTGCACACTTACCACATGAAGTGATCTGCGAGGGACTTTGAGCATGCAAGAGATGTCGTCCACAATACCATCCACAGCTGACTGTGACCCAAACAGCTGTGTATTGTTGTAATAGATATCTCTGTGGAAACAATATGTAAATTTTCAGGAGACCACATTTACCAGTAACCAAGAACACAACTGCAAAGAATTTTATCTGGCCATCACTTAAAATGTTAATTAAAATCAAACAACCTTTTCGTTGCATACGAGTTTCTCTGCACAAGTCTGTAGATGACCGAGAGAATCTTGAGAACTTGTGCTTTAAACAGAGAAACAAATGAAACATGAATAAGTATCTCCCTAACTCTTAAGACTATACTCACTATCATGAGTTTTATTTTATCACATCTTTCAAGGACTGTACTGAAAAAAAAAACATACTCTGTTCTTAATTTGGAATCGATCCTTAAAAGGCTCTTTCAACATGTTCTGTCTCTGCCAATTTGTCACTTAAAACTAAGTCTGACTTTTACTGCCGTCTGTGTAGTTGATGCATATGTTGACAATGAATAAAAATGAAAGCCACATGAAGTGCACTACAATTGTGGAGGTTTAATGACTAAGAGGAATGTGTGTTGTCAAGACCAGCAATGTTGCAAATGAAAATAAACAGAATAAACAGAAGGTGCGAGTATCTTCTCACCAAATTTAGTGACAGACGAAGGACAGTCGCTCCTAACGACGCTGACAGAAGCTTCCGAAGTCATCTGAAGCCCGACGGCACTGTCAAAACTTAAGTGGGGAAGTAACGAAAAGAAAACTTGCAGAAGTTCAAGTGGAAAAGTAGTGACGGAAAAGAGGCCATTAAAGAAATCCTCAGACTGCGAGTGCTACATTTACTTTTACAGCTTTGAAAATCAGCTCCCACCTGTAAGCCATCTAAATTTCCCCACACCCTGCGGGCTACCTATGAGAAGGCATCCCTTACACTTCAACATCTTGATTCCTCTGTGAAACTTCTGGCGCTCAATCTGTGGAATTCTCACATTTGAAAGGGCTAAGTCAGAATGTGCTTTAAGCAGCGGCAAAGTTTGATCGAAACAAGACCAGACATCCTGCTTTGTTCAGAGCATAAGGTCTCCGCAGCCTCGTCACATTAAAGGCCTTTGCAAATTTGCGTTTGTGTGTGTGTGGAAACCAGTGCTTTTCAATTTCCTATCACTCTGTCATCTTCTGAGCTCAGGAAGTTATTTAAACTACAAAGTTGCTGGTTTTAATTTTTTTGGTTGCCTGTATAGTGTTTAAAAGACCCCTTATACAAATTAAAAAAGCTCAAGTGTACATTTCCTTTTCAAGTAAATTAAACAGCAATTAGATCATCTTGTGTGGGCTGACCTCCCACAAAAAGACATATGTAGGTAAATGTTTATTTCTTTACACAACACGACTCCTTGTGTTTATCCTTGAAAGGTCAGTCAGCTTACACAGATCCCAAAGAGTTGCCATGTAAAATCACAACAAGTCATGCTATGGGTCTGTTTAAAACAAGTTACCTGATGTTGGCCCAGCTGGATCTGTTGGGAAGTACCAGGACAGGGGCTTCATCTTTGGACAGACTGGTCACTATTCCAAGGATTATACTTTCTATACGGGTCAAAATTTCCTTGCTGCAAATAAAGATTCAATGAGGATGAAAAATTAACTAACAGAGGATCCAGTCCAGCTTCTGCAACATCAATATATATTCTTTTACAGAATGACAGATTTTCAGTGGCTAAAAAACTATTCATGGAGTAGTAATCGTCAGACTGAAATGGCTGTACATCGAGCGGTCCTGTTCATTGATTTACAACATTGCCCACAGCCCTCTAATGCAATGAGCTTTATGAAAAAAAAGGGACAGCTATCATATTACAGTATATAGTCTAGGCTTACTGTTTGTATTTGTAAGAGCTTTAGTATTATCTCATGACTGATGCATTGCTTTTGTCTTGCAACCTAATTAACTCAGTTGATTTAATCATTACATGATATGAATAAATGTCATTTTACCTTGTTAGTTTGACCAAGTTTTTAAGCCCAAATTGTCAACACGGATATTTGTCACCAAAAAACGATGCATACTGTATAGCACCTGTTACATTACCTTCTGGACTGGTTTATTCTTCCCCTTTTCTTTTATCATTCATCTCTCTTTGGTGTGTTTGTATTGTATTTATTTTGTATAGGTTTGTCCAAAAGCAGTTGGTATGTAAATAAAGTTAATGCCTAACCAGCTCTATTGAGAATTGTTACACATAGACACAAACTAGCCTAATTCGCTATGTTTTTAGCATAAATCCATAGATTATGGCTAGTTTGTAGCTAGCTAATTAGCCACAATGAACAACACAGTGCGCATACACTAGCTCAACTTCACTTTGTCAAACTTTTTAATTGTACCTACACACATTTTAACTGCGGAAATACTGTATCAGCTGTATTAACTTTCATTTAATCACTTTTCGGCAGGAGATCCTTGAGGACAGCTAACAAGCTAACTAGCTGAACATCCACCTCTGTGCAGCAGCTGGAGCAGGTGACTGTGAACTTACGAGCTGTTGTCTTCGTCCACATCGCGCCGGCAGCCTGTAATCACTTCCACATTGTTCAGCAGCTGAACACGGAGTTTGTCAATTTCAGTAAACACTTCGTCTGCCTGAGAGCCCATGACTTTATTGTGCGCTGTTAACCATTAAGTTATTTAGGTTATTTGCCGACGCCAAGTTCCCGCCTAATTGTCCTTATTCTGCTAACTGACTCAACCGACCGGATTTCCGGTTGGAAGAAACCACCTTTCCATGTTTGTTTGTTTGTTTTAGCCATGAAAGTCCACATACACTGAATGCATTTGATTAATTCCACCATATTTGCACAGTAAGTCGATATTAACATTATCACATGCATGAATGAATTTTGCCTATGTATTTCTAAAGGGATAATCACATAGAGCTGGTCCATAGAGTAGCCCCAGTTGTTAAAAGAAAATTTTGCTGCTGAAATACTGTACAATATAATTTCTGTTGAAGTACTTACATTTACTGCTTCTAAATACTATTACACATGGCAACATTTTAGAGGTTGATGATGTTCTTCAGTGAAATCTTGCAATTGGAAATAGACCTTGGCTGTGTGTAGGCTAACTGTTGACCACAATGCCGCTGAAAAATAGGCTATGTTATTTGATAATGGCGTGATTGTGCGGCCCATATGAGTTGTGTAGGGATGCACCTTGGTATTGGCTATTTTAAGTGGCAGGTGTAGAGTAGGTTTGCATCACAAGTGCCATGTGTGCTCTTTATGGGTTGGTTACACTTTAATGATCACTAGCCTATGTGATAGGCTACTTGGTGTTTATATTGTAATTGCTGCCATGGTAGGCAAGATGCCTTTTCAGATCTGAATAAATATTTCATCACAAAACAATATTTGGTATTAGCCTGTAAGAGAGAAGATATTTTATATGACATTAAGTAGCCTACATTTCCAATCATATAGGATTCAAGTAGCAATTTGAATGTTTATCTTTGTCTTTGACTTCATTAAGGGACTTAAGCGCTGTACATAATAAGCCTACAATACAGTGTATGTAGGTATAGCCTACTGAATGTTCTTTGTGGTTTATTTTTTGCTTTTGTTTGTTTAATCTTCTCCTCTCTCCTCAGGTTACCACAAGTACCAGACTAAAGAACATATAGGCTATTGTTGTCCTGACATGCACAAAATAACCTGGACTGTAATGACTGCAAGAACCTCCAGTCTTCTCTCGTCAAGCTAAAGGTCAGTGCACATTTGCAAGTCAAGTCCATTAATAATATCCACGACTGTGTGTGGGCCAGTTAGCACCTCATAGGTGTAAGGCAGTAGGCCTACACTGGTGGTGTTTAGAAAAATCCCAGTTAGCACCCTCTGTAGCACTCAGTAATGAGACCCTTTATGTGAGCTTGCTGATACTTGTCCGAAGGTGTGTCGACTGTATGTGTGTGTTTCTGTTTGTGTGTGGTGGTTTCAGTGGGGTGGGTGGGGAGTAATTGGCTGTGGTTAGAGTCAGAGGAGAAACCATATATGTATTGTACTATCTGTCAGGCCATGTGGAAGTGATTTTTTAAATATAATTTTGATGATGGTTGTGTAGAACGATAATGATGGTCAGCATGTGTTTCAGGGCGCTGTCAGTCGCTACAAAATGCTGCTGCTCCTTCTTTCTATAGCAGCTCATTTAACTGAAACAGACAGATAATGACTAATTACAGCAGCGTTAGGCTCCAGACATGAAAATGACATTAAATAAATACGATGCCCTGGGGAAATCCCACATATTGCTTCATCAGCAACCTTTCAAAACCTGATTCTGCCCCTTTGTTGCATCATCTTGCAGTCATGTCGCTTTATTGTTAAAACAGAGACATGTGCTTAGATTCTGTAACTATTAGGTCATTCAGAGTCCCCACCTTTCAGAATTGCTGGCAGGCATGCTGTGTGTGATTGTGGAGGCACTGTGGTCTTTCTTTCACAGTGTGAAGGCCTGGTCAGAGTGTGTGGGAGCCAGGATCTAAAGAGAAGAGGTCCTTGCCCCTGACCTGACCCTGAATATTTCCTAATGTGCAGCTTTACCAAAGGTCCCCTTTCTCCTGAGTGGCTTTGACAAGCTGCTTCCGTAGTAATGGCTCTTAATTTCTGAGTAATTGCTATCTCTAAGTGATGAGGGACAACCCATCACCCAAACTGAAAAAAATCTTAATATGTGGAAGACCACAGGTTGTGGGGGTCCTTTTTCTTCCCTTCCAGACCCCTGCTGTTCCTTTGGCCTGGGAGAGATTTGTGTCGAGTGTGAGGCCCTAACCTGAGGAGACAGAGTGCAACGAGTCATGTGCTTGTCTCGGGATGAGTGTTTGTGCTGGGCTGTAGGGGGGAACATGGGGGAAGTAGGGGCTGCAGGGTCAGAGGAAAGAGAGGGTGTGGGGTGGTTGGGGAGGGGGGAACCCACTGCAGGTGAGGGGGATTAGCTGCAGCTAGAGGCCCAAAGAAACTAAATACAGATCTGTCAACCTAATCCTCACAAATAGAAAACAGAGCTGCCCTCCCTTCACAATTCACATAGTTCAGCACATCCACCTCCTGCCCCCCCACCCCCCTCTCTCTCCTGACTTTCTACCTCGGGCTCTCCTGCTCCTCTGTTTCTCATCAGCTTTTGGCCTGGGCCAGTCTGGCTATGCTGCCTCCTCTCTAATGGCTCCTCACTTAGACCAGCATCCTCTAAAGAGGAGCTGACTGATCACCCAGGGTCCTCTCTGATTGACAGTCCAATACGGCATTACAGAGTGATGAGAGCAAGAGTCAAAGGGGCAAGGCCTCTTGCTGCAAGCACAGGAATCTAAATGGGACCTCTGGCTCGAGCTGTACGGACCTTTATCAGGCCCTCACACCTCAGTAATGGATGCTGATAAGCATGTGGCTGGGCGAGGAGACCAGCTCAGTGTCAATCCCAGACTCTGTGCCGATGACACAAGTGACAGAGTGCCTGAGTGATAACATCCTGCAATGGATAAGCCCTACTAAGCTGGGCATTATGGGAAGCTTAAGTAAAACGGAATCTCTGACTGCCAGTGACACCAACTATAACGGATGGGTCTGGCTGGACTGCTGAGAGCTATGAATCAGATCTGAGCTACTCTGGTGTTCCCGTGTGCTTTATCCGGCTACAGGCAGACACTGGAGTGACGGGACATACCGGATGCTGGTGAAAGAAGCTGCTGAGTGATAGCAAGGAGGACTGGAGAACTGGAGAGGACTGCAGCGTTTATGTATTCTTTCGCAGTAACTATGTCTTCCCAGCAAATGATGCTTTCAGTTTAGCGTAATACCAAACCAATAATATGATAAAGGTCTTAATAATTTGACAAGTATAAAAACACGCCATAATTCAGTGCTGCAATTTTTTTATTTTTTTTTTACAAATGCTATGGCAACCCAAACCAAAATGGTATGTACAAAGTGAACTATTTCAAAGCTGTTTCATATACCCACCCCCTCTCTTTCTTCTGTCTGTCTCACAGCTGTGTCTCATATGTTCATGAGGCCCCTGTAAGTGTGAGACACCAGAAGGGGAACATTTGCAATAGCTCAGCTCCACCTGGTTAGGCTGTTTTAACAGGCCGCTGGTTTGTGTAGCGCACTCAGTGGTGTTACGCCAAAAACGTAGACAAGGGGCGGACAGGACAGGCAGACAAGGGCGGGAGAGGGGGAGAGGAAAAAATGTGCCTCCTGTCCTTGCACCCCGACCCCACACTGCTTCATTTGAGGGTCAGTTTACCCTGAAAAAAAAAAGTTTTACTGTATCGTCTTTTGGTCTGCTCAGTCAGACCCCCACCCCCCACCCCCCACCCCCCTGACCCTCCACCAAACCTTATCTGCCTCCCTGCATCCACAGGCCTTCAAAAGACTGTGTCCTGCTGCTCTCTGGGGCAACACATGAAATAAATATTAATCTGACCTCTGACCGCATGCTTTGAGCTGCTAGATAGCGATAACCAGGAGGATGGAGAGAGCACAGACTGAAAAGGAAGAGAAAGGAAGAACAACATTATGCGTGTGAGTGTTTTCTTGTGTTTCCAGGGATTTTTCGCGACTCCACTGTGTGGTCCTCTTTGGAGATTAGCACATGCTCAAACCTGTTGGAGAGGTGTGTATTTGTTCAGATTGTCCTGGGTCATAGTGGAAAGAGTATATGTGAGCGCGCACTCCAACTGCCCTGGGCCAAATGCTGAGTTTGAGTTAAATTAGATTTAAGATGAAAGCCTTTACAGAGAACTATGAGGAAATAAGCAGTTGACTTCAGTTATGCACTTTAATTCTTTACTGAGGTATACAGCTAGTGTAGCCAATCTTTTCAATTTCCAGGCAGAAATCATTAGTGTGTTTTATTCTGTTACTTTATTATCTTAAATGTAATGCTATTGATGCTTAACAGCGGCCGTCCAAATATCGCAGTATTGTACATATGTTTGACAAAATATTGAGTTACATGTAAAATACTTGGGGAAAACTGTGACTATTCTTTAGTTTGTTTTCTATGTGGGTGTCTTTGATAAAAGGTTCAAACACTGTTTGTTCTGCTTTTCTGCTTTAGTTCTCCCTGTCAAAGGCCCCTCAGTGCGACTCACCCAGCCTGGCCTCAGCCTGTGCCCACTGTTTACTGTGACTGTCACCAGGCCCATGGAGGCAAAAACAAAGGGGGGTCTGTTCCTATTGTCCTGCCCAGGATTGTCAGCCCGTCTCTGGGCACAAACTGAGCTGAGGGCTGGGGGTAGTTGGAGGAGCACTGGGCGGGGGAGTTTGACCTCACCAACCTTACAGCAAGGGTAAAAGAGCAAGAGAACAAGTGTAAGACAATGAGAGGGAGGTAGAAGAAAGTGAGAGAGTGGCAGAGAGAGAGGAAGATGTATAGTTACAACTAAAACCAAGTTCTGAAACCCTTTCAAGTCCCCTGTTGGAAACTGCGGTAATGTAAACACCTGCGGCCATTAGCTGATTCTATCTGAGGCACCGGATAGAAATGTTTATATGTTACAGGCTACTACTGAAAGGTCATTTAAAAGCAAATAGAGGATTAGATATACAGAATGAGTAGTGGCAGGCCATGTACACTTTCAGGCTTAAAGCCATGTTGAACTGTCATTGGAAAAAGTGGAGTGGAACGCCTTTGAAGACAAGAACGACCACATTAAATGGGCAGGAAGGTGAGCTAAGTGTAGAATACCCCAAGACATGCTCTGCCTCCTTTCCTCCCTTCCTCTGTTTGCAATCATAGCTTAAGCCGTCTGGCAGCCTGTCTTGCTGTGCCATTGAAGTTTAATTTTATTGTCATAAAAATCACCTGGCAAGCTGCAGCCCTGAAACATCTCATCTACAGAGCTTTTACAACTCCACTCTGCGCAGTGAAAATGTTTCAGGAGGTCTGTCTAGGCGGAGCGGCCGTTCCTGGTGCGAAGGCCATCTGAAATCCCTCCGTCTGTGTTAGTGAGAGCAGAGCGTACAAGAGGGTCAGGAGCGTTCCATTAAAGTGTGGTGTTTAAGAGGTGCTGGGGCCAGGGGGGCAGATGGAGGGGATGAAGCAGCTGCCAAACATCTGCACCCCTCCTTCGCGGTCTGTGCTCTGTCTGTGCACCACTGCCTTTGTCACAAACTTCCTGCTCCAGCAATGGGAATAGAGAGCTTGGATATCTTCAGAAATGCAGCATGAAATGGCAGTTGCGAGGCTTCAATACTGCCTCTTTGACATCAAAGGACAACTGACTTTTAACTCTTGCTGCCACGTGACCTGAGGTATTCAGATCAGTGCACCTGCAGATCATGTAGTGGCAGCAGTGCAACTGCATGTTGCAACCTCTCCCACTCTATTGTCTGCTATTCACCGACAGCCGCAAATAATTACTCTGTGATATGAAGTCTGTTATTTTCCATTAGCACACTAACACTGAAAGGCCTATTGTCACTGTCTGACTGCACATCTGCCATTATTGCACCCACACAAGTGCACAGGCACAAGGAAATGTGGGAAGGGAATGACAAAATGTGCTTTATCATAAACTGAGGCATCATGATACAAATCCCGTCCTAATCCGTTTTGTATTAGCACATGTAGCCTCAAGCCTTTCAACAACTGGTAACAAAGGCCAAGTCAGCTCTCCATTAGACAAACACAACATCTCTCTCTCTCTCTCTCTCTCTCTCTCTCTCTCTCTCTCTCTCTCTCTCTCTCTCCTCTGCTCCTCCCAGCACACAGCGCCTCCTCCTCAGAACTTGTTCGTGCCTCTCCCGGTGAAACGCGTCTGCTCGCAGCCTCCACTCTGCAGTTCGCAGGCTGCACTACAGTTGATAGCTGTGGGCCACAGGTTGTGGATGAGGACAGAGGGTCCCACGCGAACATCTGTCCGGGAAAGCAATCAATAAAAGGACCCGAATTAAAGTTGATGTTTCATCTGGGAGGACTTCCCTCAACATGAGGGTCCGTACGCCTAACTGATCTTGGATATTGAACACTGGCTGCCAGCTGCTAAAAGTTCAATATCCATTTCCCCGAGTTTCAGCGAGCAGAACTGGGCGCAATTACGCACGGCAAGTACTATGGCACCGATTTTGGATCGACGTGCTCCAGCTCTGCTCTTGGTTTGGAGCTACTGCGTCCTGGCTGATAGCGCCTTTACGAACTTTACTCTGGACAACGAGTTCCACTCCAGTTTCATCCACCGCCGGCTGAAGAGCCAGGAGCGCAGGGAGATGCAGCGGGAGATCCTGTCGATCCTGGGGCTGCCGCACCGGCCGCGACCCCACCTCCACGGAAAGCACAACGCTGCCCCGATGTTCATGTTGGACTTGTACAACGCCATGTCCACAGAGGGGGACGAGGACAGATACTCCTATCCTTATAAGCCCGTCTTCACCACCCAGGGGCCCCCGATAGCCAGCCTGCAAGACAACAACTTCTTGAACGATGCAGACATGGTCATGAGCTTTGTCAATTTAGGTATGGCTCCTTATTCTTTCACTGTTTGTGCGACCAAAACGTTATTAAGAATTAGTTATCTCTTAAGTTTTACATCTTTCAATTGTCTACAACAAAACAAGAGGTTAACTGACAACAATCATTGTGCACTAGCTCCCAGTCCGGTCACCTCAGCTTTTTCAGTAATATCTATACTAATCATGAGCATCTCAGTCAAAGGATATCCATGTGTTTAAGATGAAAGTAGATTAATTCTGACAACATTTGATCTGGCACCTGAAGGAGCAGCACATGTGTTTGTCTGATGTCACACCAGCTTGCACACTCAGGAGATAAGCACAATAATTGGGTTCACATAAAACTACTGTACTAGGTGCAGTTATCCAGCTAATACCCTGGAGTGTCACATTCCAGCGTCCCTCTCTGTTAAACAGCTGTGCAGCCGGCTAATGTTCAGGTGCTGGAGCTGCGGATGATGGACCAGCCAGCAGCTAATATTTCAACCATGTGTTATCTAAAGAATGAGTAAGTCAACAGCAGGCTGGGTTCAAAGTGCACAGTGCCCTTCCTTCTCTAATCTGGAGACATCCCTATAGACACTCAGACCACATAATAATGCTCGTCAATGGTGATCAGAGTTTAGTCAGTCTCAGTATGTCAGACAGTGACTCATGCAGTGGGATAAACTTCAGTCTCCAGGAATAGTTACTATTACAGATGTTGGTTGTCAAATGTTGTTCTGTACAATCTAATCAGCATGTTTATTGAAATTGAACCATCTTGGACCACATGACTGCTGTCAGCAGCAGTCAGCGGTTGTTAAGTGGAAACAATCAAAACATTAGCAGGTGTTGTCAAGATTTATGGTCAGATAAATGTAACATTAACATTCAATTCCTTCAGCAAATTATTCCATCACAGCTCATGTCCCATTTCTGTTCCAGATTACTTCCTGTGTTTTATTTTAGCTCATTAACCTTTATCATACTTTTGCATTAAATGGACAATACATGAAATTCTCAGCAGATGTATGGCAGTGAAAATGTTTGTAAAGTGTTGCAAGGACTTGGAAGGATTGGAAGTTTACATCCAATCCTGGAAAGATCATTGTTGGAGAGTCTTGGCAAGAGAGAGGGAGGTGACACTGGTTCCTCCACTGCACTGTGTAATTACTGTGGGAGCTGCTGCATTGTGACTATTTTTGACAGGCTGTGACACAGATGGATTTGACCACAGAGACTCTCAAAGTCAAGGGCCAAGGCTGCAGCGAGCTGACGAAAAAGAAGGGAGCTTTTGAGAGTGAAAGGAGGGCGAGAGGTAACTGGGACTCAGTCCATGTCTTCTGTGAGGACGATACTCAAACCAGACCAAAAATCTAAACAAAGATGGGTCACATCAGCTAGAGAGAACATTTTTTTATTTAATATATTAGAGGATCATGGAAAGAAAGTCACACTGCCTTCCTGGAGTCTTGTGGCTAATGTAATTACTGATGGCATTGGCCCAGGTTGAGTCCTCGTCATGGCACATGTTCAGCGTTGCTATACATTTGCATATACAGCGGGTGTTGGTCATTGAACGGTGTGCGCTGTCTGCCACGTGTTGCATCTGTCAGTCGGGTTCATTGTTAGGTTTCTCCCTGAGTCTCATGTGATACCATCAAATATGCATCCAAGCAGCTTGATTTAAAACAGCAGATAATATTCTGTTTCATTACCCCGCACATGAGAGTGAGAGGGACGTAAATGATGGCTATCAAAAGGATCGACTATGTCCTGTCCAAATTCCTCCCTCTCCGCATTTGCTCGTTGTGGCTTTGTTTTCTTATTTAGGTTGTCTGAGAGCAAAATGAGTGTGGCTTTTATTTAAAAACCGTTCCCCAAAAACTCTGCATGTCTCCATAACTACCGTGCCAAGGTACATTAGTCAGACTTTGTACACTGGTTAGTGCTTCCTGAGAGGCCTGCTTTCATGCACGGGTGCGTGTTTTTATTTAAAGTTGAATCCTCTGACAAGAACGTATCTGATTTCGCCAAGAGAGCTTCAGCACAGAACTACCCATCTAGTTATCGTCGCCGTGTAAAAGTGAGCTACTTAATTATTTTCAGCAGTGCCTTGATATGAAAAGATAAAAAGATGTTACTTGCTCTTCCTCTTCCTTCCTTCCTGATTGCCACTCAGGGGAACTTATACACTTGGTTGTCAGCTCATGTGTGCTGCAGATCCAGGGCAGCCAGTTTAGGGTGGGTGTGGACTTTGGGACAGACCCCAGTCCAGGGACGTCCTCTCACTGAGTCACTTCAGTTTAAAAGCCCAGCTGTGTAAATGGCTTACAGCATACATCCAGAATGTACACTGCTACACGACACGCAACACAGGTCACCCAGGCACTGGGTGTGTGCCGGACATGCCATGATAACACGCCAGCACACACACGCACGCACACATGCACACATGCGCACACAACACATACACACACTGTATGTCAGGGTGGCAAGAGAAAAGAATGCAGAGGGGTAACAAATCTATCTATTTCTCTATCTCTCTATCTATCTATCTATCTATCTATCTATCTATCTATCTATCTATCTATCTATCTATCTATCTATCTATCTATCTATCTATCTATCTATCTATCTATCCATCTAATACAAACTGTACATGCGAAATCGTATCGGTAATAATTATTTAATTGAATCCCAGTGGTCTTTGGCAGCATTAGCCCTCAGCCACCGTAAATTAAGGCATTTCCTCCTGAACAGACCACAGCTTCCAGACCTTTTGGCCGCCACTTTGGCCTGTGCTGAGCTACAGTTCAGTTCAGTTCAGTTCATGTTAAACTCTCACACAGGCCAGTCCCACTCAGGCATCCACACTGTTAAAACAAATTTGTTGGCTCAACTTAAAAAAACGAGTTACCTTGTTGCCTTAAAATTTTGAGTTAAGAGAGCTAAGAATTTCTAGTTCTTTGCACTTCCATGTAAGTTCTTACCACTTAGAATAATATGTTGAAATGACTAATCCCAAAGTGACAGACAGTTGGATCAACTTGATATTTTAAGTTCAGTTGATAACATTTTAAGTACCACTAACAAAGAAATTTAAGTTGTATGAACTAAATGCCTAGTTGAGGTGACATTAAATTATAAGTTTAACCAACAAACACAAGTTGTTCCAACTAAGCCCCTTTAGTTAAATCAACTTAAAATTTTAAGGCAGCAAGGTAACTTTTTCCAGTATAAGTTGGCCTCACTCAAAAACTTAAGTATGTTCCAACTAAGACCCTTTAGTTAAATCAACATAAAATTTTAAGGCAGCAAGGTAACTTTTTCCAGTTTTAGTTTACCTCACTCAAAAACTTAAAGGAGCATTATCGCAAATACAGCAGTAATAGCATAAAATAAGCTGACATATGTAAAAGATGGGTCGGGGGGAGCCATAACTAAATTTACAAAAAAAATCGCCAACAGTATAGTGTCCGTGGGGCAAATGCAGCATTTGTCTTTGTTATGATCCAAGCCGGCCCGGCGCTTGCTGCCTTAAAATGCACTCGGAACTCGCAAATCAGACCTCCGAACCGGACAAATATGCAACAGTAAGTAATGTAGCAGTGTTAGGGTGTTCACAGTCACTGAATCGCTGGTAGAACACTTTGTCTCCACGTCCCTGTGTCTTTCTTCAGCTGTCCTCTCAGTGTTATTAAGGAGGAGGACGTTTCAGTTGTTGTTGTCGTTGTTGTGGTTGTGCGCGACGTAGAGCTGCCGCTTCCACTAGCGAGTTTTCTTTTTCCCGCGATTGCACGTTCATTCAGCCTGGCGAGGGAGGAGGAGGGGGGGAGGGAGAAGGAGGGGGGACTAAACGAGGCTGCTCTCTCTCTCTGACAGCTGCCCACTTGTTTATATCTGATAAGCTCCGCCTGGCTCCATCTAGTGGCCGAATTTTGCGATAATACTCCTTTAAGTATGATCAACAGCATTATTTCATTATTTCAAATCACTTATTTTCTAAAATGACTGAGTGGAATACATAAAGAAATTACTTTTTTTTTTTTTAAACAGTATTTATTTTACCACAAACATCTTTCAACAAAATCAGTTCAGGCATAGTAGGCTATACTTACATGAAAAATGACAAATATTCAAATAATTCAAATTTAGGTGCATAACAGAAATACTACTTCAACACATGATATACAATTAAGACATATAATTTACTTAAATTACATACAGTACATAAATCACACTGTGAGACAGTCCATCAGATTGACATTCCTTAGCAATAAAACCAGTGTGAGATCCATGTTTAAAAAAAAAAAAGATTGCTGAGAGCAACTTGTGTCTTGAAGCGGCAAGATCCACTGTAATGTTCATGTTTTAGTTTGTAATGCCGTAAAATGTTGTGCTGGTTTGCTGAGGAAAATGTATAGTACTTGCATATCCAAGTCATCCAACAGGTCAGCATGACGTCCGACTGTGCCTTAACGTATACATGCGGGCCCCGCGGCCGTCCGCTGGTGCTGGTGTTGGGGGGGCGACGACGACGCAGCAGAACAATAGGAGCTGTCCATCCAAAAATCTCTTGAACTATCAAACGAACAGAACTATGGACTGTGGAAGTTTGAATAGTCAAAATACAGAAGTTATCATGACGTGCATCCTATGTTGCGGTGAAAAAAAGACCGTTGATTCGGTGGAAACCTGGCTTTACGGGCGGGAGCGGGGCCCCCACGGCATGCGGGGGCTGCGGGGGTACACTTTACGGCCCAGCGTCCGGACCTGTAAAGGAAACACATCTGTCAGATTGATCTATATCTTGTGTTATATAATTAACTAGCAGAAAATACAAAGTGAGCTAAGGAAGCTAGCTCATTGCTCATTGCTAATTGCATAGCCTACACTAATTCATAATTTCCAACATAAACACCACAGTACATTGAATTAATTACAAACATTTCGTTAAGTTACTCCACAAACTGTGGTTCCAGCCGTATGCTTTTCTCTCAGTGCCAAACACTCCGTAGAAGAAAGAGCAGTTAGCATAGTTAGCTCATTCATCATCGCACATTTAACTTCATAACTTAAAAATATTCAGACATTTCGTCAAACAAATACTTCCCAGAGCAGTTGTGCACATTCATGTAACACACTGTAGATTGCATATCTGATTTACAGACAAAGCCCTTGCTAAACTTAGGCTACAGGGAGCTAACAAGTTGTTTTTTTTCTTTTTTCTTTTTAAGATTTGAGGGCTCTTTGATATTCTATAGTTTAAGAAAACTAGTTTGGCAACCATTTTAACAGTAAAATGGCACTGACTGCACCATATAGCTTACAAAAATAATTATTTACCTGGAATTACTTGCTCTTTTTGTCCACTCGTGATGACATCTTGTTGCTGTTCATCTTGATTGAAATGGCGTCCTTTCCAACTGACACATGTCGAGCAGGGGTCAGTCTGTGACATGTGGGCTTGTACGGGTTGTCCAGGGCAGTTTTGCAGGGGCTACTGATGTTTAATTGAGTCAACTCAGCAAACTAAGTTACCTGGACTGTTCTGATTTAACTGAGGAGTTGACAGTATTAAAACTTAATATTTCAAGTTGGCCCAACAATTTAGATACTTTTAGTTGGATTGACTAAGAAAAATAAGTTGAGGTAACAAAAAACCCAAATTCCTTTTTACAGTGCAGGCACACGCTCAAACGCTCATAATGCCCAAATTTAAATGGCCATTTACTCCTCCCAGACCACAGGAAAGGGCTGTGACTTGGACGTCTGCTATTTGCATCCTGGATGACTGACACAGTGGCAACACCATCACCTGTGTTTATGTTTGGGAGGGGTAGGGGGGTTGTAGTCTCTTACTGTAAAATGTCATCATGAAGTATGTTAGTCACAGCTTCCCTCTTATTCCTGTTCTCATGCAATCCTGACTGGATTAACGAAAACTTTGGAGAGCGTGAGGAAAAGAGATAGCAGCACATTCCAGCTGTGTGTGTGTGTGTGTATACATAAGGGCTTGGTTATAAATCAGGGTAGCGGTTTATCTGCGTTCAGCAGGTTCATGTTGGGACGATACGGTCTACGTTTTATTGTCCCAAGTTAAAGAATATGGTTGATGTTATTCCATTTTTATTTTATTGTATTCTTAGTCAACAAAAGCCAGGAAAAGATTACAGCCAACAATACTTTGTGACTTCCCTACCCAGTCAGCCCCGACCACATTGGTTCCTACTGATGATGTTAACATTTAAAAACAGGTCATTGTGTTATTTTTTAAGGAGCTCCCAGTCATTTCTTTTAAGAGGTTGGGTGGTGTAGTTACTAGGAAATGTTACTCAAACTGGGGTAAATATTGAATTTGTTGGGAAGCTGTGGATTACACATTTAGTGCGTGGGCAGCGTAGGTGACATGACTCAAAAGCAAAAGTAATGAGTGCTCATGTAAATTATAATAAAACTGTCATCTTTTGATAATTTAAAACTGTAGGGAGTTTCAACACTTGTTGTTTGAATTAGTCACTGAAATTTCACACATGAGTTTGATCTCATGTAGTGCACAGACATAGTCTGAATATCACATAGTCTTGAACATATATTGATATATTGTTAACATTTAACATTGGCCGCATCATGAAATTTCCTTAATATCCTGTTGTGCCTCTTCATTCTGCAGCTTTTCTCTCTGATGAAACCCCTGACTGATCGCTCTCTGCTTTTTTAAGAGTGATGCTTTACATCAGTCTGACACTCAGAGGGGTGGCGCTGTAAGATAATAGCATCTTAAAAGTGAACAAAAAAAATCGAGCCATTGAAAACATGTGCTACCAGAGTGTAGGGTTTAGGAACGTGCTCTGCTGCCGTTAATCTGCTCCAGATGTGACACATTTCAATAAACGAAGTTGAAAAGCAGTAAACAAACAAAGCCCCCACTACTTTATTTCACTCACTGTCACAATGTGTAATGTGTAACAGTTGGGCAGTTATTGTCTCGCAAAGTTCAAGCGGTGATGTTGCACATGGTGACTAGTTGTGTTAGGTTAAAGCTCTGCCTATATTCAACTGGTGAGTTGATACTGGGAGAAGTATCATACAGACCTGGCATGCAAAGTGAGTCAGTGCACTAGTAGGTAATTATCCTCCGTGTTACCTTGGTGACCTGTCAGGGCACCACCTGGCCCTCTACCATTCATGGTGCTCTGTCTACTCCCACATGAGCTGCCACACAGTTGTCTGCCAGCTCTCTCCGCTTTAGAGAATGTGTTAATAGGAAGGAAACGGAGAGGAGAGCGGGTAAGAAATGTCTTAACTGGTAAATTAGTTTGGATTTATTAGGGGCTTTGGCTTTCAGACAGCATTGTGTCACTGGCTCACACGGTTGCGGCTGCTTGCTCGGAAGTAGCTGTGTCACATCGCAGTCACGTCAGAGGCATGCAGCTCTGGTTTTATATTAGTTGGTAGCAGCCTGTGCTTGTAATTTCAGGCGAATAGCTCCAATATCTGTCTTTTCTACAAACATACTCATATCTTCTGTTCATTCTCTCCCCACCCTTCTCTCTATTGCTCCTTGCATTCCTCTCCACAGTGGGCTTCCCGTGGTGCTGAGGTTAATACAGATGTTTCCCTCTGTCTACAGGCCAAAGCAGCTGTGCACTGAAACTTTATCTTTTCAGAGTCCAACAAGTCCCCTCATCTCGACCTCCACCATCATGTCTGGCCCCGTCTCCCATCCGTCCCACATGCTGGACCATCTGATACCAAATTTCCCTCCCTACCCTCCCTGAACCAACAGTATTGATTATCAGCACTGGCCTCCAAGTTTTAATTAGTTGGTTATCATATGGTCCCAGTAGTGTTGTGGGGGGTTTAGTCTCCAACCTCTCACTCTGGCCCTCACCTCCAGAGGTTTAAATCTCCCGTGGTCCCAGACATAAAACATTTCAACACTTTCTCAAGTTCTTTTGTGTGTTTTTCCACTCCCCATCTCTCTCTCTCACACATACACACATCATACACACACTTTCTCTAAACCCGAAACACTGCTTTGCTTGTCTCCCCACTTTGTTTCTCCCTCCCTCTCTCTCTCTCATAAACACACACACATGTGCACATTTGTAGGTTTTGTCCGTTGTTGAGTTGTTAATTTGATACATTTGTCCGTCTTGGTCTCTCCATCTCGCAGCAGAAGCTGCGTCCAAAATGTGGACATGAAGACCAGAAAATTAAAACATAACCACGTGTTGAAGGCCACTCTTTCCTCTGTATGTGCAGCCTGTCCTTGACACTGCTAGAACGCCTTTTTTCCCCTCCTGAAGATTTATGTCATCGCTTCTGTATATACTCCCAGTAGACTAAAAGCGCATGCATGTGTATATACAGACATGCATACATGTGTGGAAAGAAATGCACATACACTTTTTTCCCAAAAGGAATGCTTCTGGAGCTAATTAGTGTTATTGAGTGTTTTATTGCCTTCTGGTGGACAGGGAGTGAGCAGAAGCAGAGGAATGTAACAGTTGGTACAGATAGCCCTGCCTCCCTGTCAGGTAGTTTCTCTTAATGCTCTCAAGGATTTGACATATTACGTTGACTAGTGTAAATAAATATTGCAAATGGAGACAAAGAATCTCTCCCCTCATAAGCTTTCAGGCAACTTTACAAAGTCCACAGCCGGCGAGATCCAGGAAAGTCGTATTTTTTTTCTTTCCATTTGTTATCTCCAAGATTCACCTGTTGAACCCTCGAGTCCAGAATGACATCTGGATGTACATAGCAGAGCCTCTGTGCTCTTGGCCAGACTAAGGCACTTGCTGGGAGAGATGATGAAACACTCCGCGGGTGGGACTTGACAATGTGGCGAGTGGTCAAAAGGCCCAGATGTACTAAGCAGCGGGCGTTCTCGCTCTGCTTCAATGATGGACGGAGCTTCTTTATTGCCAGGAATGTTGGGCTCATTTTAGTTTTTCTAATAATTTCACTCTCCTACTCTGACTTTTTTCTTTTTTTTCTCCCTGTCTCTCCAAATGTGGCTTCAATTTTGTTGTAAACTCATACAATATGCGACCACTGCATAATGCAAGGAAGCACATAGGAATAATCAATACTTTGAAGCGAACTGTGAGACTCCAAAAAAGTGCTTCGGATAACAGGATGAATCATATTTCCACCCATTTACCCACTTCTCTTTCATCTGGGTTACTTTGGCCTTGCCTTATCAGTGACCTGCAGAACATAAGACTCCCCTGCACTTCATGATGGGTACCAAGCAGTGAAGCTGAGAGAGCAGATATGGGCCAGAGCACAGCCAGAGATCCTGGGACCAACAGCTCCACTGCTGCAAAAACAAATACAGCACTCTTTACTTGGTACTGGGGCACAATGAGATGAAGGGATAAGAGAAGAAAGTAAAAAGTGCGAGAGAGGAATTGTGTATCACAAATGGATGCTGTGCATTTCTTTAAAGCAAGTCCATTTCTTTTTTTTTTCTTGTAGGAACATAATGTGCTGGTAGAACGTTTGTGTTAGGGCAGTGTGTCTGTGTGTGTGTGCCTGTGTGTGCGTGTGCATAGTAAAACACTATTTTAGAGCCACCTACCCTGCCCAGTCACCAGCTGCACTGTGTGATGTGTGTTAGTTCTCCTAGCGGAAGATTGCGTTAGCGGAAGCTCGTAATGCTGACCAGATTCCTCACCAGGTTCCAACAGCCAAATCAAAGCTTGTAAAAGCCGAGCACCAACTGTATGCAAGTGTTTCTATGATAAGTGATGAAATATTGTGTATGTACAGCTTGGAGTATAAATTGCATGTGGCAGGTTTCTATTTATTTGGGCAAGCGTGCAGCTGTGTTTCCTCTCGTGTTTCCTCCACAGATGTTTTGTTTATTTGCAAAAGGAATAGGCTGTAATTAAACAAAATAAACAACAAGCTGTGAAAATTAGGGTGCCACCATGCCCCTCATGTGTGCAGAAGATGCCACTCGGGGGATGCAGGAGGAAATTGTAAAAAAAAGTTTTATGTAGACACCGGAAAATCTGTGTCTCTTTGTGCTGATGTGCGTATTGTATGTGAATTTTCCTGAGGTCTATAATAAGAGGCGGCTTGGCTGGTCGAGGAGGGTGTGGCCCCTGTGGCCACAAAATTAAAGAACATAAAAACAAGGGGACGAGGGTAAGAGTGAGTGGGGGAAACTGAACGGCTGTGGTTCCACGTCTATGAGTCGCTCTATCCCACCGCTGAAGGGAAGTGCAGATGGTCACAGTGGCATTAGCACACAGAGGAATCCCTCTCTGCTTGGCACAGATTTGTCCACACCCCTTCATCCCCCATCTCTCCACACATTATATCACACCGCAGAACAATGGCCGCTGAAGATTTAGGATGTGGTTTTCCTTGCTGCCACCATCGCCTTTCACTAATGTACAATCTCTACTGACAGACTTCTTGAGGGAACATGACGATGTCTCAGTTCCAATTTCAGAGATGACTCAATTTGTCCTGCAGGGCCTCAGTCAGAGCAGTGTGGGATCATCAGAGTCACCACAGTGGTTTACAGTAGGCGAGGGCTTTGCCAAATTATAGAAATGTTAGGAAATATGAATGTAAATGCAAAATGATCAAATGCAACACAGTAAATAGAAGAAAAGTAAATGAAAGTCATCTGCATGGAATTTCAAAATATTAGGGTCTTCCGTGGTTCTGGAAGTAAAAGTCCCATTCATTTTCCCATAGACAATATTAAACAGTTTGAGCTCCTCTTCATGTTGAATTGGCATGAAAGTACCGTAGTGCATTTTGTCAAGACACATCCAATCACCCAACTTACAGCAGATGTAGGATTTTTCTATGCGCATTTAATTTGTTAACGCTTATTCTTTAGGCTCAATTTTATGAAGTTCCTCTGGCTTACGTCGCACATATTAATGGTGCCCAAGGTTTATGAGTATGGCAGTAGTTAGTGTTTGATCTGCCATTACCCTCACCCAAAACCATGGATAAAATATGAAATCCCAGGAACAAAGATAAAACAATTCAAACTTTTGGTGCTAAAGTAAGTGCTGTCTTTGTGTGTCAATCAACACTGAGGACACTGTTGAAAGAGAAAACTGAAATGGCAAAAGACACTTCTGAAACTGGACCCCCATGTCCACTTTTTAACTTAATTATACTAGAAGTCTAAGAGATGTATTAAAACCTTTGTTCTTGTTTGCTTTTTTTTTTTTTTTTTTGCAATTCGGCGATAAATTGACAACAGTCTCAGTTCTGTCTGTGAATGTGAAGCAGTAACTTTCTCCACTGGTGACCTGGCAACCACTCTTAGCCAAGAAACAGTCCAGCACATAAACTTTGGCAAATAGTCATTTTAATAATTGTTTTTTTGAACTGATTAAACAAAAAATAAAAAATAAAATGTGTTAGATAATGAGGTTTGGAAGTGCTTGTAGTAGACTGTTTTGTGTGCTGCCCAGCTGTTGGCTGTAGTATTGTATCAAACAGACAGATTTGTGAGTGGTATTTCATAAAATTATTAAATATTCCTTTTAAAAAACTATTAGCAGACCACTAAAGAGAGGTTTTACAGTCCGATACATTCCTGCGAGCTCCACTGTGTTACATATCCACTATAAAACTCTGGTCCATGATGCCCAGTGAAGCATGAGGTGGAACCCAGCACTAGAGTTTATGGCTGTAGAGGGCAAACATGTGTGATGGCAGCAGTCAGAGAGAGGTTACCAAGGCTACTCTGAGTATAATCTTAGACCCCCCCTCCCCAGGAAGGTTTGTTTTGACCACAAGTCTTAAATATAAAGACTCTTCTTCCTGTGGTTACTGCTTCTCCTTGCACACATGCTCAAAGGCATGTGTACGTGATTGTGCGCACCCGCACAAACTCTGTGGTGAGTTAATGATCGTTAACTGTGAGTAAGTTATAGCATGAAACACCGGTGACCCTTTCCCAGGGAGCCGGCGCTGTCAGACCCTACAGCAGTATAAATACATCACACAGGCATGATGTCATCAGGAGTTGCCAGCGGGCAGGATGTTTCCTAACGTTGTAATGACCCTACTGTGGGTAGTCACCCGGTACCCAGGAGATCAAACCCTCTTTATTCTTTATAGGATAAACATCTTGAGCAATCTGCCCCCTCTTTGCACTCCGTTTTTCTTCCTCTCGCTCCTTTTTAGCTTACGGAAACTATGACTGACTTGTTTCCAGCACTGTACTTAGATTATTGTTGGAGTAAATGCAAGAGAAAGAGACAGATCATTATGGTGAATCAATCAAATTTTCATTCTTTTATTTAGTGTAACAGTCCCATTCATAGGCCTCCAGATCCCATGGTGAAATGATCTGACTCTGCTTTGATTGACTTACCACATCACTAGTGTCTGGGGCTTGTGGGTATCAGGTGTGTTGTTGGAGTTAATGGGCTCTGCAGGGATGCGGAGAGAGGTGCACATAGCGGTGGCACAGTTAACTCATGGGAACTGGAGGTGGGGTGGGAGAAAGGGCTGGGCAGAGTTTAAGCCATCGGTTTAGAGAAGTGAGAGCGGTGCCAGGGGTGAGATCCCCCCCACCCCACCCCACCCCTACCGAGCAGCGGAAGCGTGCGAGGAGGGACAGAGGGGTGTGAGGGTGGCGAACAGACACTTGGGCTAATGCGAGCCGTCAGGTCTGTCCGCTGCTGCTCCGGAGCCTGAGGTGTCGCAGAAGTGTCTTAGGTCTGCAGGCCTGGCAGGAGAAGGGGTGTGTTTTGGGGAGGGGGAGTGTTGGGATTATAGAGGGGAGGAAGATTATTAAAAGAGAGGAAAAGGAAGAAAGAGACAAAAAAAAAGTAGACAGGAAATGAGCTTAAGGACCAGGCTGGCAATTCTGTATTTTTGTTGCGGTCAACAAATCCCATGAAAACACCAAGACCAACAGTGTGGTAGTCTGCCTCTCACAACTTTAGGATTTTCTCAGCCTCAGGATGAATGCGTATCTTTAAAAAAAAAATTGGGTCACAAATACTGTATAATTTAGTTTAGTTTGCACCAAAATGTTATGCAATGTAGTTTTGTCCTCTGTTAATCCAACAGGCTTTTGTCAGTTGTTAGCTGTTGTGCTAGCGAGTATTTATACTTGCAACAAAATGAACTGACTCAAAATAAACTGCAGTGCCCATGTCCATAATGCAGGAACAACTCATTCAACTAATTTTTTTCTGTTTTTGGCACAGACAGAGAAGCTTTATCTGTTGCTACACCAGATTTTGTTTTTCAATGTGATTTGTTGACAATTGTAAACATAAAATATCCCCAGAAAAAATCTTAAAACAGTCAAGAGAAAAAAATGTGGCACAGAAATGTTTTGATAGATTTTAAGATTTTTAGATAAAACATTTTCATATCGAGAAAGAAAAATGAAATAAAATCACTGCATGGCAGTGGAGCAGTAAACCTCAAATCACTCTTGACTGTTTTCTGGAAGCAGATCAGAGGTTCTGGCTTTTAGCAGGCACAACTCTTTGTAGTGGAGAACATGATAAGGAAGCTATATGGCCCGTGGGGAGGCATAAATCTTGAAAAATGCTCACATAGTGTTCATACAATAACCCTCTGGTTGCCAGGTGCATGGTAGAGTTGGAGGATGGAGAAGCCATCATCATCATCCCGACATCTCTGATGTGTGCTGCCGTGCACGTGTGTGGCCTGCACAGGCAAATGATGTGGGATAACTGTGCATCATCAGCAGTTTGTATAAAAAGCAAATCAGACGTCAGCCCCAATGATAAAAGCAGCTCACTGTGTACGTGCACGTTTGTGATGTTGGCGTACTTGTGTATCCTTGCATGTGTGTGTGTTGCTGCATCTCTAATTATGGATTACAGAAACCCATAATGATTGTGTTACCGTGCTGTGACGCACAAGACCGTTCACTTCACAGGCAATACTTTGTGATAGTTGTTTGTGAGTATTCAAGTGTGTGTGTGTGTGTGTGTGTGTGTGTGTGTGTGTGTGTGTGTGTGTGTGTGTGTGTGTGTGTGTGTGTGTGTGTGTGTGTTCATGTGAGGAGCAGCAACGGATCCGGACGCTGGCCACTCAAAATAAAGGGCTCATATGGCATGGAGAGGGCGTGTTCGCCATGTTTGTGGTGAGCGTATATGTGCGACACAGGTGGGGCAATGGCTACTCACTTCCTCCCGGAGGAAGTCATAAATGCTCCCGCTTGGCTTTAACTGTGCCTTCCCCTCATCTAATGACTGCCATACAACTGTAATGGCCTGTTAGAGAAGCAGAGAAAGAGAAAGAAAGAGAGGGACAATGGGAGAATCATGGCCGAGGCTAAAAAGCTACACCCTGTGAGCTGCTCTCGTTTTCTCCCAAAGCCGAATGAAATTCATGCACTGTGGAAATGGAGAAGGATGTGATATGAACAGTTAGTGTGGGAGTTTCACAGAAGCATCCAGCTGTTCTCACAAGCAAAGATAAAGAGCATTTACAGCGTAGGGTGGGCTGCTGCTGCCGGAGGCTAAAGAACAGGTCTGGCCTTCTCCCTGGAGACAGTGCACCTGCATGGGGCTACAGGAGGAGGGAGAGCTCCCTGGTGTGGTGGAAGAATGAGCCGGCCCTGGAGCAGAGAGGTATGAAGGAGGGATGGAAATGTGTGACAGTGTAGCAACATCATGAAGTAATTGTTTCCTGGAAGGATGATAAAATGAAAATGGTAGCCCGTACTTTATTATATACCGTGCGCCGTCATTCCTTTGTGTTATGCATTACATCAGATACACCAGCAAAGCATGATAATGAGTTACTATCCTCCAGACCTTGTAGGCCAGAACACTCGCTCTCAACGTTGTGGATAAATCACACAGGTGCGTCACAAGATGATTAAAGCCACATGAAAGAAACAATATGTCTCTATTAAACAAATCATATTCATTTTTTTTGACTTTTCTGCATTTTTCTTTTGAAATATTGGACCCTTTCGCCTCTCCGGGCCTGTGTGAATCCTTCAAACTGAGCAACAGGAGAGGACAAAACACTATTAAGCTGTGAACCTATGCGCACAATCAAGGCCACAAGCTGCGATGACAGGTAGTACAGACAGTAGTAGTTTGTTTTTATAGGTGAGGAGCCAAAAAAGGTGAGGACCCACTGTGCTGGTAGAGTGTGAGCTGCAGGTGTAGTTGTAGACCACGCATCACTCCCATGAGCTTTCAGTTTTTCAGCAGTATAGTGTTATAGAGGGTGACGTGGGGGTGGGGGCTTGATGAAAGGTCTGATTGATGGAGAGGTCCACAGGTTCAGTACAAGTGTTGACAGTGAGGGGGCTGAGAGAATGAAAAGGGGGAATAAATAAGTGGGGGTGGTTGGTGGAAGTGGTGTTGAATTGATAAAGAAGTCAACATAACCTTGAACTCCATTGTCGCAGAGCTTTTAAACTCTGTAAGTAGCATCAATAGGAAATCATTTGACTTGAGATGCACATATGTGTGTGTTTATCCATTTATCCATTGATGTGTGTGCCCGTGCTCCACCCCTACACCAAATTTGGTGTAAATAACTTCAGTACTTTTTGTGTAATCCTGCTGAAACACCAACAAACAGACAAAGATGAAAACACAACTTAAGTCAGTGCAGGAAATAAGACGGGAAGGGAAGGGGATGTCTACACTGCACATGAGAATGAATGGAGATTTGGCTGAAGATGAATCAATTATGAAAACTGTTAATAGAATATTTCAGCCAGTGAACAGATTTATTGTTTCAGCAACTGGCAATAAACTATCAAGCTCAAAATACCACCCACTCTGATCCGGCTAGATAATGCACTGTAGTCGTGGTTTTTGCAGGTTTTAAAGTTATTTTGTGTACTGGTGTGTACCGTATGTGTGTTTATGGTTGTGTTTGTATAAGTATAGATCCATGTATGTATGTGTGGGGGGTCTGTCTGACAGTTGATAAAGAGGGAGGTGGAAGGAGAGCCAGGAGATGATGAGAGACAAGGCGCTGACCCCAGGGATGTCCTGCTGGGACATGAGAGGAGCAGGGTCAGGGGGGGCATGTCTTGGGGGCACAGAGGGGGTGGTGGGGTGGGAGGAGGGTTCTCGGGGTTGGAAGGCTAGGATGTGGGGATAAGAGAGAGGAGGGAATGGGGATGGGGATGGGGTACTCCAAACATGGAGCCCCAACTCATGAGAACCAGATGAAGGGCAGACTAGATGACTCTCTGGGGCTATGAGAGGAAGAGAGGGAGAAGAAAGAGGCTCATAAAGCTGTCAGAGTCCTCCTGCATCTCTCTATCGTGGCTCAGTGTGCACCAGATGCATTGCTCCGAGTGCTAGTCCTCATGAATGTTTCAATCATAAACCAACATGTGTAGTACATATCTATAGATGTGTTTAATCTGGGGCAGATCCAGAGTCTGACAAGCTATGTCAGCGGCTCGCAAGCAACTGAGGTTGATGGATTTTGGAGGTTGTGGAAGAGTTAAAAAAAAAAAAAAATCTGAGCGGAAAAGACATTTGTTGTTTGCCTGTTCGACACACATATGTTTTATTTACCCGGAAGATGTAACTCAACACAAAACAAAAAGCATTCTCCCCGCAGACATATTGTTTCCCAGTCAACATGACTAGCAGCAACATTCTCTGCATACTGATACAATTTGTTTGATGATACAAATGTGTGTCGTTCATGTTTTATTTCTTACAGTGGAGCACGACAAGGAGTTCCTACCAGTGCGTCGGCATCATCGAGAGTTCAGATTCGACCTATCGCGGATCCCAGAGGGCGAGGCGGTCACTGCTGCCGAGTTTCGTATATATAAAGACTTCATCCATGAACGTTTTGATAATGAGACCTTCCGCATCAGCGTCTACCAGGTGTTGGAGGAACACTCTGATAGGTGAGTATGGTTATGTATATGTTTGTGCATCAATAATGTATGTATGTCTAGTAACACTATCACTAGATGATCGAATGACTAGTTGATTGATCACTGAGTCAGCAATAAATTTGCCATGGCATTTGGTGACGTTAATGCTTCCCTTAGAAATAACTGTAATAGCTTTTGTAATACCATTGTGCTGCACAATCTTCAAAATTTCAGTTTGCCTAATAATTCATTTTATGACCAAACACCTACTACAGTTCTAGATGTATTTTCTGTTCAGTGCTAATCAGCTGGTGTTAGCATGATAACGTGCAAAATGAATGTGAATGAATGTCATAGCTGCTGAACATCTACAGAAGCATTGTCATTGTGAGCATATTAACATCCATTCATGCTACAGGAGGGCTGTGCCAAACTATAGCATCACACAACTGCTCTGATATTTAAAAAAAAAAAAAAGGATACTTATTCATTTACAATCAACAAATCATGAAAAGCATACATTGCACTAATAATGAGGGTTTCTTTTTAAATTAATTACACAACTTTGTCCCACCGTGTCCATGTGGTGAATCTGGGCCACGCAGTAGGTGTATGTAACTCTGGAATGACCCATGTCCTACTCTCCTCGACTCCTCCTAAAGGTTTCTGTTGTCCAGAGTGAACAACACAGTCATTTATTTCTTTGCCAGAGACGGGCCTGGGTACTTGAATGAACCAGAGCTCTGTGACACACTATCTGCCCAGTCAGAAAATAGGTCGAGATACATGAATGGCCACATGAAGAACAAGAGATTTTAGTTTCCAGTGGTGAACGAGTAGAAAATCACTGTTGGACAACAGAACTGATTTGGATATAAACACTTTCACTCAGTATTTTTCACACAGTTTCTTTCTCTTTCACAGCTGTGTTTTTTTTCCTTCTCTTACACTCTCTCTCTCCGTGTCTCTCTCTCTCTCTCTCTCTCTCTCTCTCTCTCTCTCTCTCTCTCTCTCTCTGTCTGTCTCCCTCTCTTTGGCTTTCTGGCTCTCTCACAAAATTCCAGCCAGTGATGGACTGTGTGTAGTGTATGAAAGGACTGGTCGTTTATAAAGCCATTATTGTCAATTAAGAAAATGAAGTGTTCCCTTGGGCCTCACCATCTGGAGCCCTCCCCTCTCTCCCTCTCTCCCTCCCTTACTTGCTTTCTTGCTCCATCTCTCTCTCTTTGTTTCGCTCCGTCACACTGCTCTGACTCCCTCTCTCCCTCCATTACTTTGCGCCTCAGTCACTTAGCTTTACACTCCAACACATGGTTTCAACCAGTCTTTTGTAATTGTGCATATAATCTCTGTTGATTTATCTTCATCTCCGAGTGTGAACTGTTACTGTCCTCTCTGTCCTCTCCAGGGAGTCGGATCTGTTTCTGCTGGACTCCCGGGTGATCTGGGCAGCAGAGGAGGGTTGGTTGGTGTTTGACGTGACGGCGACCAGTAACCACTGGGTTCTGAACCCTGGCAGGAATCTGGGGCTACAGCTGGCCCTGGAGAGCACAAACGGTGAGAGTCACTGAGATCAGTGCATTCCTCAGCATGCAGAGAGTTACAGGTGTGCACACAGATGGACAGCAGTAGATGGAAGGAAAAAAAACATCACAAAAAGACAAGAACTGAGAAAAAAAGGGAGAAAACTGAACAATGACCATACAAATGAATCACGCTCAGAGGAAAGGCGCCATATATTGCAGTAATTCAGCAGTAACAGAATGTTAATCTGTAGTGGTTTTAAAATGTAGAGATGAATACTGTATGACTACACTGAAAACATATTGCACAGTAGCAGAAGTCAATGTACTTAGTTACCTCCATCCTTGAGGTTAACCACATAGAAGGCATGAAAAACTGCAGAGAGCTATAAAACCTCACAACCATCAAATTATCATATTCTTCAGACAGACCAAAGTTAACTATTTGTAAAATTTGGAGTTGTTGGATATTGTTGGATGTCTAACAAACAACTGTATTATAAGGCTGTCCTCTGGAAGGCCAAAGAATCACATGATTTATTCTCCGTGCGTACGCAGCAAAGATAAATCAAACCCTGCTGCTCGTCATTCATCATCGTCATCCGTTATGCCCTCAGCCTCATTAGCAGCCATGCAGAAAATACACAGCGTTATCATTAGGATAACATCTCAACAGGAGTTTGTCATCGCGACGCTCAGATGTTAGTCAGTGGGAAAGTTTATCAGCAAACAGCGCAAAAACAGTACAAGAACGTGTCTGAGAACATTATCTCTCACAGGGATGACAGGATGTTACATGTTAGTAGAGAAAAACAGACACTGTATTGCTTTCATGTTGTGGGAGGGGTGTGCTAGGGAGGTTGTATCCTTGAGTGTGTGTTTGTGTGTTGGATCGCGTATGAAGGGTGATGGGTGAGCATGTACAGACAGGCACATGGGACGTCCCGTCGCCAGCAGCGACCAGAAGTCTTGATTTACCACCAAACTGCGATCAGAGACACATTCTTCAGTGTGAGAACAAGATAGACACGGCTGGAGTGCAC
This sequence comes from Trachurus trachurus, assembly GCF_905171665.1. NCBI lineage: Eukaryota > Metazoa > Chordata > Actinopteri > Carangiformes > Carangidae > Trachurus > Trachurus trachurus. The sequence continues at coordinate 26,414,153 of NC_139901.1, read as the reverse complement.
ATGCACACGCGTGCATGAACACACCCACGCAAATACACTCACAAGCACAAGTACGGAGGCTTTGATGTTCTGTGTGCATTTGTTTTTGGCATTTCAGACTTGGAGAAGGGATGAGAAAGAGGGAAAGCAATTCACAGAGGAAAATCTTATTTGTAAAAGTGAATGCAGCAATAAAGACATAATAGGAGGGGTGACAGTGAGGAAAGACAGGGCCAGACACATGTGGAAAAAGACCTTTGTATTCAGTTGATACACTGCCATGTGTAAATAAAACCTAGATTTCTTTGATATAACACCTGTTGCACTGTGCCGTCTGTCTCCCCCTACAGGAGAGAGCATCAATCCTCGTGTGGCTGGACTGATTGGTCGCAGTGGGCCTCAGAATAAACAGCCCTTCATGGTGGCCTTCTTCAAAGCCACTGAGGTGCACCTGCGAAGCATCCGCTCAGCGCCGGCGGGGACCAAGCAGCGAAACCCCAACCGCTCCAAAGGGGCAAAGAGCCAAGAGGCACTCAGAGTCGCCAATGTCGCAGGTAACCGCTGAAAAGCGTTTGCGTCTTCCATGCGGTCGGGGCTGATTTATACTGCTGTGTTGGGCCGAGCCCCTGCTTTAATCTGGCTTTTGTTGGCTCTGTGAGGAATTCCCGGAATGGGACACAGACGACTGATACCGAGTCCATCAGAGAAACAAAGTCTCCACATTTTCTTAGCACATGGGCCAACACATACAGTAAACACTCACATGCATTCACAAATACACAAAACACCCAGAACCAACAAAAGTACGCCATCGGAACTGATGTGATTCTTGCTCAACCAAACATGCAATGCATATCCACGGCCTTTGTTTTGGAGGTGTGAGAGGGCTGTGTTTATGTGAAGTGCTGAAACATTAGACTGTAATGCCTGAGCTTCAAATATATCTCCGCTGTCTTTGTTTATTTACACAAGCATTACAGAGCAGCCGGGGCCAAGTTCCCTGCATGGAGGTAAGGCAGCGCAGGCTTTTATGGCAGAACACATCTGCGGTGTGTTGTGGGGCAACCGGGGCCGCAACACATGGGCCAAATGGGCCTGTTTGGAACTTTGGATACCAGTGGTCTTTAACTGGATGATGAGAACCAGTCGCTCGTGATCATTTCCAATGTGAAACCGCTCGCAGGAACTATTGTATCACAAAGCCCCAGAGGTCACCAGAAGAATAGAGGGAGAGGGAGAGATACCATTAGACAGAAAACAGACACATGGATGGCGTAAAGAGAAATGTTGAAGTGAGTGTGGAGAAAGAGGAGAAAATAAATAAAAGACTCGAGTTATGAAAAATGTGGCAAGCCTACTCTGTGTGCACATCTGTTTCAGCCAGTGGAAACTCAAAGCCCAGCAGAGTGACCTCTAAGCAGGGTGGCCCATTCATTCGAAGCAATTACCAAACTGCTGCTGTGTCTGGAGGTGATTTCCTTCAGCCATTGTCTAAATGTTAATGTTTTGTATGAGGACACTGACTGTGTTTAGACCTGGTCTTTATCATCTCTGCCTAATTGGGGCCTGACTACAGTAAATAGTTACCCTTGCAGCTGAATGGGATAATACCACATGTACTGAATCTCCTTCTATTTTTCTCTGTCTGTCCTCTTCCTCAGAAAACAGCAGTACTGATCAGAAACAGGCCTGTAAGAAGCACGAGCTCTACGTCAGCTTCAGAGACTTGGGGTGGCAGGTACGGAAAGCATTCCTCCCGCAGGTAGCCAAAACTGCTTGGCCCGACAGACGCCTAAATCAGACAGTCGTGGTTACTGGTCTTATCTCACAATCCTGATGAATGACACTAGAATCAGCCCACGTATACTTGAGCCCAAGGGCGTAGTTTACACTGGAGACAAGTCCACTCCACTTTTACAGTTTCGGCTTGCTTTACTCCCTAAAATCAAAAACAAGTGTCCTCTTACTGTGCAGCAGCCCCATGTCGTAGGAGAGAAAGTATCATTGTTCATCGGGTCACGTCATTTGTAACTACAGGCTCAGAGCAATAACTTTTCATATTTTGTAGCCCTGGGTTTTGGCTCGCAGGCTGCATACAAGCTGGACTAACCATATAATCATGTACAGCAATGGGAGCCAATGATATCAAGCCTGTGAGGAAGTTCTATGATAAACTATTTCATTATAAACATTTTTAAAGATTGAATCAATAAAAGAGGAAAATGATGGACAAGCTAATTGATTATGAAAATATTCTGTAGAAGCAGTTTTAAATGTATGTTTCAGTCACCAGCTGTAAATGTATAAAAATTAAATCACAGATATAGTACAAGGACCGTGTCTTGTTGGGAACAGTGCAGATTTAACATCATTACCATCATCTCTCTGTGAAGAAAACTGGATTAGTGCATTACTAAGCTGCTACATGGTATTTCTAATTTAGTTTTCAGTCTGCCATTCTTAAAGTAAATATGATACCCAATTTCATCGCACTGTATTATTTGTTAGGTTTATAATTGCAGATAAATACTGACTTCATGTTTCCTTGGCACAAACACAAATCTGGCTCAGGTGCCGCTACCTGGAACTTATCAAGCCACATCTCCACATGTTTATCTATATAAGGGCCCAGATCGGTATCACATTTTGTCCTCAGGTGCACAGTCTCACTTTGAGTATGCCGACACTCAATGTGAGTCTGTGCACTTTTTCCCTGGCTTCACTCTCTCTCCTGCACCTCCTGCCCTCAGCATAATGCCTGCAAAACAAGTCCACAACCTAAAATTTCTCCCTCTCTCTCCCTGTCAGGACTGGATCATCGCTCCAGAGGGATACGCAGCGTACTATTGTGAGGGCGAGTGTGCCTTTCCACTCAACTCCTACATGAATGCCACAAACCATGCCATTGTGCAAACCCTTGTGAGTAACCAATGAAAGCTGGGTCTAAAAAACCCAGCAGTCATGTTGAGAGTCTAATCATCTCATCACCTGTCAGGACAGTGTAGCTGCTGCTGGAACCACTGCATTAAATGATTCAGAAGAGTTGTGGATTGTGTTTCAGAGAATACGTGTGACACAGAATAAGATTTTGTTCTTTTTCCGATAGAGTTTTATGACCGTGCGTGATGCACTGTATGTCAGTATTCATTCATGGTGTGATGATGGATTAACCAGGTGACTTTTGCTCCTCTTCCCAGGTTCACTTCATTAACCCAGACACAGTTCCTAAGCCTTGTTGCGCGCCCACGCAGCTCCACGCCATCTCAGTGCTTTACTTTGATGACAGCTCCAACGTCATCCTCAAGAAATACCGCAACATGGTGGTCAGAGCTTGTGGCTGCCACTAGACTCTCTCTAGCATCTTCACAAGGTCACACACACACACAAACACACACACACACACACACACACACACACACACACACACGCACACACACACACACAGTCATGCACTCACAGCTCATAAGTCAAGAGGGCTTCCCCTTGCTGTCATTTCAACGCTGAGAGTGGATCAGAAAACAAAAAAAAACACACAGCAAGTATGTGCACATGCAGTTGATGAACGTTCTGAGAGTTCAAGATGGTTTCCTGTGTGGAAAAAAAGCTCTTGTCTCATTTTCAAGGTTGTTCTGAAGTAAACATGTTGTTGAGTGGCTGAAAAAGAATTCCAATCAATTTTAGATTCCTCACCGCAAGTACACACACACACACACGCACACACGCACAAACAAACACGCACACATACACACACACACACACTCACGTTTGTGCTTTCTACTGTGTATACAAGACATTTAAAGCAGTGATTGTACTGTATATTCATTCACAGTCAACAATCTTTTGTTTATTTCAATAATTGTTATTGTAGTTCATTCTTTTACTGTAGATTTTATTATATATATATTTTTATGACTGAGAGACCCAGATGGAAGTTCTGAATTTCTTCTATGTACAATACTGTGTAAATAATTTTTTTTTTTCAAACAAAGCAAGAAGTGTATTTATTTCCTGGAATGTCACTTGGGTTTGTTTTTTTTTTCTCCTGTATGTAATGCTGCCTGTTTTCTTTCACATCACAGTACACACACACAAACTCTGAGGAAATGAAAACACAGTTGACAGAAAACTACTTTGACATGGGCGTTGAGGTCAAACTCAATGCGCCTCTCTCTGCCTCGTGTGTTCCTGTGCACACACAGTCGGCGGTGGGGGGGCAATTTATGACAACTTGGACCTGTGGAAATGTCTTCATATTTCATCAGTCGAAGCTGTTACATAAACCTGGCGCACATTTTTATAACAACAATCACCTGAACTGTCAGAGTGAGAGAGACGGAGGTGGGAGGTTTGTACAAAGCATCTTGCTCTGTATGCAAAACATTTTCAGGTTTATATTCCTCTGCTGTAATACAATCTGTCATATTTAATAGGTCTATTTATTGAGAGCTGGCTAAGCTGTTTCTACATTGTGCTCCGATGTCTCAACCATGTTTTACTGCTGAACTGGTACAACAATAAACTGGGAGAAAAGCAATAAAACCACCTTGAGGTGTGTTGTTTCATCTGGATGCGAAGCAGAACTAAATTGCCAAGTTGAAGGAGGACACATGCTGGTATTGTACTTTCTTAAACATCCAGGCACAAATATTTGCTTTGATTGTAGCTACATCCTTTACCTGCTGACCCTAGATCTGTCATAACTGTATCAACATTTAAAAACAAACTGAAATCCTTTCTCATTTCTAAGTCTCATGATTAGTTGCATGTGTGTGGGTGCGTGTGTTCATTTCTGGCTGTGAGATTATGTTCTGTGTGTTGGAGGTTGTTTCCTCATGCACCTCAATGTAAAACACATTTACTTTAATGTCTGATAATGTGCTACATGAATAAAAAGGATGAGCACAAGGCTGGAGTTTGTGCTAGGACCTTATATAGTGAAAGGTGTTTCTAATAGCAAGAAATACCAGAAAAATGAGAATGACCGAAGCTGAATTCAGAGAATTCAGAATGTCAACAATTTAAAATTGTACGATCCAAAAAGTATTTATAAGAAGCCAGCTGTATTGGATTGTGTTAGGCACTTGTGTTTGCCAAAGCTGGGGTATTGTATCTCTGGCCACTTGTTGCTGCCACCTTCAACTAAATCGCTAACCACTAAACTCTTAGTCACTTCGTCTTTTCATTATGACATCGAAAGCGCATCTACATCTTGTAACCAAACCAAGGTCGTGAGAAACCTTGTTACCAGCTATCCTTCTGTGACCATTGCATTTGTACTTGTCTCCCAGTCATTCCATTTGGCACAATAGCCCTATCATATCATCAGCATGCCACCCAGCTCTTGGTCCAGGCCACGGTTATATGTCGCCTCAACTGCCTCTGTAAGGGTATCAGTGATACCCTTATGGTTGGTCCTGAATGCATCAGCCCCTCTGGTCTTGGATGTCACTCCACAATTCACTGACCTATGCCAAATAGAGTCTATACCTACACTGACCTCTAAAGGGTGTGCGAATCAAAGTCAGGCAATCCACGGTATACCCACTATAACCACACTGACTAGACTAATCATACAGACTCAGGCACTGTGCAACAACAAGGAGTCTTGTCTGGCGTTGCCATCAAAGCACATAAGTCAATCACAGTCAAGACTGTTCTTGTCTGTGGTTCCCTGATAGTAAATCATCAAGCCACTGAATCTTATCTAAAATGTATAAGAATCTCTTACAGACTCATCTCTTCTGATGACACCTTCTCTCCTTATCACCTCTAACACCCTGACATGCCTAACTTAGAACTTACTATGCCCTGTATACCTCAATACCTTGTATTGGTGCATACGTTGAATAGATGTAGCACTTGAATGAATTTGTATGAAACTGTTTATTTTTCAAAATCAAACATTTTGTGTTGACAATTTGGCCAGAACATATTATACATAATTGCAACCATACATTTCACACACCGCCACCACACCAAAAAGGGAATAGGCTGGAGCCAACCAAGATCTAGTCATACAAAGAAGCTTTAGTGATGTCCCTCACTTGTACTGTGAGACACTTTGAAAACAGTGATTTCGAAATGAGTCAGCGTAAACGTAAATGTCAGAGGTCAAACCCTCCACTTTTAGTACCAGCAAGTTGTTATGACACAGGCCTTTGGCATATTGTTTTTCAGTTAGGTGCGTAGTAGTGATGGGAATTGTGGAATTAAGTACCCAATAAACAGTGACCTGCTGAGATTTTAGATTGTAAAGTCTCGTAAATACCATATCTTTTTTTTTGTTCCTGATTACCCTAATACTGATTACAGGGGAGTCATGCGTTTGCTCGCTGATTCATACTTGTACAATGGAAGGAAAAAAAGAAAGGAAGGAAGGGGGGGGGGGGGGTTCCACAGGGGCCCAGATATTTATGCTACACCTCTGTTCCCAGCACCTGCATAAAACCCTGTGAAGCAACTCTAACCAAGACCTGCAACAAGTCTGACTGAGTGTTTTTAATGAATGTCCAATATATCATTTGCATTCACTCTTATTTACTGTATTACTGGAACACTGATGTGATCCGAGCATTAAGTTGTCACAGGTGAATGTTTTTCGCATCCTCCTTCATTCGTGATGTTTTTCTTTTTCTTCTTACAAATTTTTATAACATCCTGTCTCAAGGGCACAGTTGAAATAAGAAACAGTTGTATGGGAACAGGCTGAAACACAGATTTACACTGCCCTCTGCTGGATGAAACTATAGTTGCAACGTGTTTTGCTTTCACTGCATTACATCGTGGGTTGCTCTCTCTATACACCTGTCTTATCTTACTTTGATTTCTTTTTTTATTATTATTATTATTATTATTGACTGCCGCTCGGTGTCATTAACTGACATGAAGAATTGGCCGCGGTTGTCATCATCATAAATGCTGCAAAATGGAGGTGGAGCTCCCAGATTTCGAAAAAACAAAAAACACCCACATACTTTCATTTTCTCATGAACATGGACTTAAAGCTGTGAATGTGTGTGTGTGTGTGTGTGTGTGTGTGTGTGTGTGTGTGTGTGTGTGTGTGTGTGTGTGTGTGTGTGTGTGTGTGTGTGTGTACGTGGCAATGTCTCTCTGTGTGTGTGCTTCACTTGGTGCTGTGGGTTACAGGCTGTACTGTCCTGAAGCCCACACACACAGAGAAGCCTACTGACTTCAGTGGGTTCAAATGCAGATAATTTCCACAGAAAACCAAACCTTAGTTTAAGTGGTACATAGTGTATACTGATAAAAAATATATACTTTATTTTTTGTGTCAGTCAGTTTTCTGCCTCTGTTGATTTAACTTTCTCTAATTTTAAAGTAGCAGAATATTTAGATAGTTTTATTGTGATTAGTGTCAGCTTTTATTGCCTCCTGTCAACCTAAAATTGACGCCACTGGAAACAAAAACCTGTCATTTGTGGCACAGATTTAAATATAAAACACATTCATATGACGACAGTCCTCCATTTTTTTTCCTTGTTCGTTTTACCGCACTCCCTCACACACCTTACTAAGAAATGATTAAACTTTCACTGCAACTCTGCAAGAAGTGGGGAAACCGAAAGTATCAAATGAGCTTAACGCTTTCGCTTTCGCTTCGAAGGCGCACTTAATTTTGGTCAGCCTGCGACTTCTGCATTTAAGTGTGCGATGAGGTCTTTTTTTCTTTAACATTTATACATTTCTTTTTATAATTAGGCTTCAGAGAGTCGCTTAGGGTCATATTAGAGGCTGGGGCAGCATCTGGATTGAATATTCATCTTTTTTTTTCGTTTTCAAGGTGGGAACGTGATTAAAGTGTTCGATCCACTTTGCACATGTCTCCCTGACGCCTTGTTCCTGTAAGACCAAGTTATGTGTTGAAGATGGACGAAGGAGCCAAGTTGCACCTAAAAGAGTGGCTGATAACTCAGATAGAGAGTGGCAAATATGAAGGACTGTCCTGGGAGGATGACAACAAGACCATGTTCAGGATCCCGTGGAAGCACGCAGCCAAGAAGGACTACAAACAGACGGAGGATGCAGCTCTCTTCAAGGTCAACATGAGTCTCTTTCATATTCTTAAAAAATAAAGTGAAATGAGTTAATTCAGTTAGGAGTTACGATCTTTAACGTATTGAATAAGAAATACACTAATAATAAAGAACTAGTCCACTGAGGAAAGCTGGGTGTATTAAAACCTTTAATTTCTTATTTGTGAGACATAATAAACACATAAACGCTGGTGCGGAGCAAGTGAGTGCTTAAGTGTGATCAATTATTAAAGTGTTTGTACAAACAGTGTAAAAACACAGTGAACCAGCCATTCCTGTTTATTATCTCGCAAATCAAAACTACTCCCGTTTTCTCATTTTAATGATATGAAAACAAGTATGCCTTGTTCTTTATAAGAAAGTGAAATTGTAACATATACCAGTATCACAGATCACACATTTGCCTCAAGAGTTGTAAAAATCTGAACAGCAGATCTTCAAGGGAAAACGAAAGCAGGAGTCCCTCTTCCAGACCTGTTGAACATGATCTGTGTACAGAGCAGGATGTTAACAACAATAGGGATATTTCAAAATATCTACAAGGAGAGATTTTAAGGCAAACCTCTATTCCCTTTAATCCTGATTAGGTATCTGGTTGCAAAGTTGTCATTGGTTACAGATTAGCCAAGAAACAACAGTTAACCCCTTGTAAGCTTTTTATTGAATTCAAAATTTTCTTCTTATTATTATCAACAATAATGATAATAATAATCCTAAAAGTTTGGAAATCTGGTTAAATTGTGAGTAATTTGCCATTTTGCCTTTATTGATGTATTTACTTACATTAATGCCTAAAGATCGAATCTTTTAAATCATTACATTCAGGCCTGGGCTGTGTATAAGGGCAAATATACAGAGGGAAGGGATAAAGCTGACCCCACCATGTGGAAAACCCGTCTCCGCTGTGCACTCAACAAGAGCACAGATTTCAAAGAGGTCCCTGAACGCAATCAACTGGACATCACTGAACCATATAAAGTCTATTGCATCCAGCTTGACAACGGCACAGCCAAGACAGGAGGTACGACAATGAAAATGTTTCTTTTTCTTTTCGTAGTAAAGCAATGGTTTCATATTTATACTTTCCTTCATAAGATAAGCGGGAAAAAGTTGAACAGAAGGGGGGAAACTGCATGTGAATAGTTGAAGTGTTGATTCTTTTTAAACCATTCTTCCATCAGCCTTTAAACAATATACTAACGATACAAACAACATTTGTTGTTGTTTCTCAATAACCTGACAGTATCTGAGTCTTTAGTTTTGTATTTTTGCCAACACTTGTTTCTCTCCGCAGAGTCCCCCCAGATCAAAGACACTTCTCACCTCTTGCTTATGAGAATCCCGGTAAGAAGATTTGTCTTTTATGGGTTTTTTTTGTACGACCATTGCGAGTCTCCAAAGTCAGGAACTTTCAGATCCTGCTCACAGAGAATTGAACCACGTACTGTTTTCTTTTTGCAGCAGGAAATCCAGTTTTGGGGATGTGAAATAAATCAGTTTAAACTGGTTGATATAACTAACAACAACAAAAAAAGTTAAAATAAATAAAAGCATCCTCACATGGTGTTACCTAATGGTTTCTGTTTTGTAGATTCAGTCTCACAATGAATCATTTCAAGCAAATAAAGAAGAAGAAAAACCGCTCACTGGTAAGTGTTTTCCAAATTGTGCGACATAGAATGGATGTGTTATATTTGACTTTACAACCACCACTGACTGAGCAGAGTCCACCTGTGAACCTCAAAGCAAAGAATGACAACCACAGAGTGTGTGTGATTATGTAATTGTGTTAAGTGCTTGGAGTGTTGATAAGATCAGTGGAGTGCATTCACATTACCTAATGGACTGGCACAGAAATGTAAATGTCTACTAAATGACAAATCAAATCATGTTGGCTTGCTTAAACATCAAACCAAGACAGTGACCACAGTAAACATCTGCTCAACATCAGCACACTTGCATTGTCATTTGGACCTGACTTCATTCAGCTCAAAGCACTGCTGTACCTAATAGTCTTACAGAGCCGCTGGCCTTCCCGTCAACTCGTTTGTTTGTTTGTTTGTTGTTTGTAAACCTTTCAGCTTAGTTGGATTTGTTGGTTGGTTTAGGTATTAACAGATTAGCTCCTAGAAAGACCAGTTGTTGGTTCCTGGCTGGTTCAGAGAAAAAGTGCTCACCTACAACTATATAGGCTAGCTTTCAGTGGGGATATAATCTCCAGCTACTGTGCTTTGCGGCTTCAGGGTATTTGTAAGTGAGAAGTTGGCAAAGGACAATGTCCTTGTAGACACAATAAAAACTCTTGGTAACACTTTATTTGACGCCTGTCTCTATAACACATTATAACCATACTTATAATGAGTTATAATGCAGTTATAGCACTGTATAACTATAGTTATAAACACTCATAAATGATCATAAAGCTTTATATAAATAATCATAACACACTATAAAGCATTTTATCAGGACTTATAAGGTCAAATATTATAATAGAGTTATAATGCTCTCTAATGTGTTATTCTTATTGTTATAAAGCCTTATGGTAATTTATGAGTGTTTATAATGATAGTTATACACATTTATAAGCCATTATAACACATTTCAACTATATTTATAATGCATTATCGATGTGGGCATTGTCAGCGAGTTACTAACGATTATAACGTATTATAATACCTGACCTTATAAGTCATGATAAAATGCGTAATAGTGTGTTATGATTATTGTTATAAAGAATTATGATCATTTATGAGTGTTTATAACTATAATTATACAGTGCTATAACTGCATTATAACTCATTATAAGTATGGTTATAATGTGTTATACTGATAGGCGTCAAATAAAGTGTTACCAAACTCTTAAAGCAGAAGTAAGCGGAATATTTGTCTTAATATAAGTCTTAAATAGTTATATCTTCCGACAGCAATCACTTACATAGAGTGTTTGGTCCGAAACACGGGTCTGTCAGTCACTCTGCTCTGCTGTAAGCCGAGGAGAAAATGTCTTGTATACTTCCTTGTATCCTACAGTTTTTATCCAATGAGGAGAGAGAACGGCATGAAGGGCTGTGTGTGCAGCCAAGGGATGCGCGTGAATGTGGTGACGTAGGGACGAGGACCAATAGATCCATGACGAGGGCGGGGGCTGCTAACTATAGCAAAACGACTGGATCGCTTACTTCTGCTTTAAGTAAATGTCTTAACCTGGGGTATCATGTCGTAGTTAGCAATGTGTGCTTTCAAGGCCCCTCTTTACCCAATTAACTGACAGTAATGGAACCTGTTTGATAAATAGGGACTTCAATACTTTCCTATCTAACCAAATCTTTGTGTGTGTATGAATGGATATATTGGAGGAATGAATTTTAAAACAACAACATTGTCAATAAAATCCATTCCACAAAACTGTAAGTAATCTAGGCATCCCTGTTTGTTGCCACTGCACGAGTGCTACAGATTTACTGATTGATTGAAGTCATGTCTGTTCTGCTTTAGATTATCTGATGAGGGAGCACATGTACTGTGAATCAGTAGAGAAAAAGACTCCTAATCAGCTTCCTGCTCATATAACCTTCTTCAGCCCCACGCCTCCTGTGACAGGTAAAAACATTTAAGCTATAACACACTCACACCAAACCAGCTGAGTATATTATTGATCTTTGGGCTGCAAAAAAACAAAAAAAAAACAACCTGCATTGTGTGTGTGTGTGTACGTACAGATTTTCGCATGCAGGTGACATTGTTGTACCAGGGCCAGAAGGTGATGCAAGTGGCCACCAGCAGCCAAGATGGATGCTTCATCCTGCAGGGCCGTGTTCCTGTGGGAAACGAAAGGATCTATGGACCCTGCACTGCCCAGCAGATCTCCTTCCCCTCCCCGACCTCTGTAGCCCTGCCGTCATGCATGGCCGAAGCAATGAATCGCCTTCTTTGTCACCTGGAAAGGGGTGTGCTATTGTGGGTGGCCCCAGATGGGGTGTTTATCAAGCGGTTCTGCCAGGGCAGGGTGTACTGGAGCGGTCCCATGGCCAAACACACTGACCGGCCTAACAAACTGGAGCGTGAAAAGACCTTCAAACTGCTTGATATAGCCACATATAATAGTGGTAAGGCAGTGCATGCATACTTAACGGAGCAGAATTCAATAGCTCTCAGTTAGTCATATGAATCTAGCTGGAACTGAGTATGATTTATTCAAAGAGAGACAGATTGACTGAGGTCGCTGGGAGTGAAAACATATAACAAATGTCACATTATTATTACTCTATGCGAAGAGGGAATATGTTTATGTGATGAATCTGAACATCCCAATTAATGTCTGTGCAGAGCTGCAGAGCTGTTTACAAGGAAAGGGACCTACACCTTCTCATGAGATTGAGCTCTGCTTCGGAGAGGAGTATCCAGACCCCAGCGTACCGAAAACCAGGAAGCTGATCATGGCCCAGGTTGGTCATGTTTATGTTGGAAAAGAACCAAGAATTTCTCTGTGTTTTATGTTGTCTGTTCCTGCACATTCCCTCTGAATGCACTTGTTTGTTCTGTGAATCAGGGATTCTTTTTACAAATGCTCTACTTTTTAGACTCCATTTGACTCACACACTCGATTTTAAACTTCAGTTTTATCACAACACATTTTAGCCCAAATTTGGCTTTCCCTCTGTCCAACTGGTAGGTCAGAGGTCAGTAACAGTTCTTTTAGGACTGGACAAGATGTTTGTTTTTTGTATGATTTTGAATTGCTGCCACTATTTGTAAGCAGCGTTGTGCAGAAAGCACTGAATTGATTTAACCAAATGTGGTAGAAGAAAGAATCTGTTATATTTTAGTGCAGATACAATTAACGGAGCACATCCAGGAATTCCTTCTATTAAATTTAAATGGAAAAAATATATAGTGTAAGACTACACTTTTGACCCATGCCTGACTGTTGTCTGTTGCCATCCTAGTTTTAGTTTTGTAATGAATTGAGGGGGTAAAGTGTTAGATTATAATATAATAAGAGTGTCAGTGTAACAAGCTCTGAAACTAATTCAAACACATTTCTTTGAAGTGTAACAGTCCAAGTTGAAACTTATAATTGTGGCTTGAATGCTCCCTCAGAGTTCAGTGGTAGTACTTGCAGTAACCAGTAGAGGTCCTCATTAGCACACTGATCGTGTCCAACACTGTGTTCTGCTCTGTTGTCCAGGTGGTGCCATTGTTTGCAGCGGAGCTTCTGCAGACTCTCAACTCGGGAGAGACTGAGGAGAAGCGTCTGGCCTTCGGCTCCAACACAAAGGAAGAGAAGATGTAAGAAGAAGCGGGTGGAAAGTTGCCCTGCACCAGGGGAACCATGAACAATTGACTAGTGAAGCTTTTTTGCTTTCCTGCTTTCCGCCAAGAAAGACCTCACAAGATACAGTATCGGTATCATCAGGGAAGTTGTATGTAAGATAGAACTGATGGGGATGTTGCAGTATACCTGTGATGCAAAAGGGAAATTTTGAAAGTAGTGTGCTTTTTTTTTTTTTATCACATATTGTTGTTTTTTTCTCCGTCCACCATAGCATTGCATTGTTAAAGTAAATATCTTCTTTATAAAACATGCTGATCGCATATTATTAATGTAAGTGTTTCCAGCAATTTAATCTCATATTCAATATGTGTATTAAATGATAATTTAAATGTATAGTACTTTACAACAGATCCAGAGAATAAATTCACACTTTTAATTAAATCTATAAAGCTTTTTTTTTCTTTATTTCTAGCGAACATCATATAACAGATTCACAATTTTTAAAAAATATACATATATTTTTGTAGCTATAACATTTAAAAAGAAAAATCAACAGGTAAGGTTTTATTTTTGAAAATAAAATTAAAAAAACTCAAAAACTAAAGTGAGAGAGTGTGCTGAATCAGAGGAGATACCCGTATCTGAGTTTAAAATACTTTCATTATTTTCCCTGCCCTCAAACATATACAGTACATAAAAAAATGAGATGGGAACAGAAGCGTACAGTAACACAGGGGTCAAGAGTATTCACAAAGCATCATGTTCCAACGTGTTATTAGCACCATTACTCTTCAGCCATACTGCACTTTTACTCTTTCCATCATTCAGTTTTTAATGGAAAAACACCATGAGTGTCAAGGCGATGTGGCACAGACCTGTCTGTGTGGGTGGGATTGTCTGTTACGCAGTTTTCATTAGTGTTCTCCCTTCCTCAGAGATAATGTTAAGAACATATTGGAGGGTAATGCCTTGACAAACGATTGTTTGAAGTGACTCCCGGTGATGAGAATTTAAAAAAAAAAAGGCGAAGAGCTGCTCATACATTCACCTTGCCTGCCCAGGCCGACAGAGAGACATCGGCTCAGAAGCAAGAAAAGAAAAAAAAAAAAGAAAATGCATTGCGAAATTGACAGAGAGAGATTGCATTAAATCTGTTTAGCATATTTACTGTATATAACATCTGTAATATATATAGTCAATTTTTGTTCATATATATCTGCACTTCTTCAATAGCGTTTACTTTCATAACACTGATTGAAAGTCAATACCCTGCAGAAAACACTGTCAGTAAGTAGGTGTGTGGGACAACCATTACAAAAACAGAGTGAACACGGACAAGTGCTTGATTGTCTCACTAAATGTCTTCATTGTGTTTGTAAGGAGCCATCCCATGATCCTTCAGCTGCTGCTCCTCAAGTGTGGACACCCGTAAGTTGCATTTTTTTTTTTTTTTAATAATATTTTTTTTATTCCTTCCCTGCAACCCTGCCTTGAGGTCTCTCCATTGTTTGTCTTGGTGGGTGTAACAGAGACAAGGAGGGTGTGTATGTGCTTATGTGTGTGTGTCAGTATGCATGTGTATGCATGTATGCATGTGCAAGTTTCTACTGCCACTTCATTAGCTTAGAGCCATGAGGTAAATCCAAGAGGCTTTCATCAGTTCCGGCTGAGGGAAGGGTGTCCGGGGCAGACCAGCGCCGCTTGCGTGGACGCGGCTGCTCCTGTGTCGGAGGCTCTGCGGCCGGGGTGCGAGGAGGGGCTGGCGCGTTAGGAGGAGGTGGATGGTGGTGAGGAAGAGGCGGAGGAGGAGGTGGAGGTGGCATCTCTTCCCTGTGCGAGCTGCTGGACTCCCCCGTTGTCCTGGAGGGGTGCTGCGTGCGATGGCCCCTGGAGCCGGTGCGCGTATGTGTCCGGTGGGTTTGGGTGGGCATCGGGGTGAGGGCCAGGCACACGTCCCCCTCCATGAGCTGGCGGCAGGGCAGGCCGTACAGCTGTGTGGTTCTCTGGGGACAGCAAGAAGACCAGCCTCGATCCTGCACAAAGAACGGATACTCCACCAAGACCTTCAGTAACTCCTACACAAAACCACAAGATCGTTATACACTTCAATCAAGAGGTCTCTCATATCTTTCACAGGAAAGAAAACAACAATCTTGTCTGTTACTGATTTGCAATAACATTCATTTTTATCATGCAGTTGTTCTTTAAACTGTTACTGGTGTGTCTGAAGAGAAAGCTGACCTGAGTGTTGCGATCGGTGAGGTGGACCTGCAGGTGGCTGAAGCCCTGTGTGCTGCTGGCTGAAATCCGCAGGACAGTGCAGGTGCTGAGGTGGAACTCTGAGGAGGTATCCGCGCTCCTCTGGAAGTCCTCGGTCCGCAGCTCCTCCACCCGCTTCAACCTCCCGTTGGCCAACTCAATCAGAGAACCCTTGGTGAAGTGAGGTAGGAGCGCAGGGGGAGATGGCTGAGGGTCCAGGGATGAGGTGTGAGAATGGCAAGGAGATAACTCTCTCCCTCTGTCTCTGTCCCGTCTTCTCTCGCGCTCACTGTCTCTTTCTTGGTCTTTGTTATGTTGTAGGTGCTTCTCTTTGTCTTTGTCTTTACCTCGCTCCCTGTCCCTGTGTAGGACTTTTTCCCTGTCTCTTTCTTGGTCTCGCTCCCGGTCTCTCTGCAACCTGTCATGGCTGTTGGGTAGACCCAGGGGTGAGTGAGGTGAGTTTCTTAGATTGTGCTGCCTGGGGCCCGGCTCCCTGTGCAGGTTGTACAGAGGTGTTCCTGAGGGGCTATAGTGTGGGTACGGCTGAGGGCTCGGGTGGCACACCGATCCCAAAGAGTAGTAGATCTGGGCTTCAGCTGGTGTGGCCCCTATGGGGTCCAGAAGTCCCACTCTACCTGTCCTGGGGTCTGGCCCGAGGGGATGGGGACTCGTAGAGAGTAAATTCGAGCCAGTCTTAACAAGCCCGTGTGGATGTTTGTCCTGCAGTGAGGAATGTGGCTCAGGACCCTCCTGAGCTTGAGAGTCTGACAAAAAAGGCCCTCCAGAGTGGACGCGGGAACTTAAATCCTCCTGTTGTCTCCGTCCGCCGTTCGTATGGGAGCTGTGTGGACTGAGGTCCAGTCTGGTTCTGCAGCCGTCGTT
This sequence comes from Trachurus trachurus, assembly GCF_905171665.1. Lineage (NCBI taxonomy): Eukaryota > Metazoa > Chordata > Actinopteri > Carangiformes > Carangidae > Trachurus > Trachurus trachurus. Next base: position 26,397,704 of record NC_139901.1, on the reverse strand, counting down.
CCCATATTCCCCTGTGAGCAGAGGCCTGGAGGTTGAGACAGTCCTGCTGCCTGGCCCATCCAGGCCATTGGGCCTCTTGCCTAGGTACCTGTGTCGGGCTTCAACTAAGCTTGGGTCTTGGGTGTAGAGAGGGGGGTGGCCGAACAGGTACGACGGGGAGAAGAGAGAGGAGCTGTAGTCCCGTCGGCCACTGTTGACGTAGGACCACATCTCTCTAGAATCGGCTGGGAAGGGAGTCTTAAAAGATGAAGCAGAGGAGGAAGATGGGGAAGGCGGCAAGGAGAAGGACCCCTCCCCTCTGAGCCACCTGGAGGTGTGGGGCAGGGGCGAGGAGAGAGGATCATCTCTCCAGGCGGGAGACCCCGAACCCCTCCTCTCGCTGACCTGCCCTGGGAAAAGGGGGAGGGAGACAGAGGGAGAGTAGCTCAGGTGCCACGGCAGCGACAGGGGGAGGCATGGTGCTGGAGCGGGAAGCGGTGGAGGAGTGTGGAGCAGATGCGGGTTCGGGTTAGTCAGAGCTCGCTCCCTGTCGCCGGCCTCCCTGCCCCCCTCCCCTCTCCCTGCGCTGGACCGACTTCGTAGCGGCACGGGGGGTTTAAACTCGTCCAAAGTGACGTGGTGGTGTTCTGTCGATCCTTGCCGAGACTCCCTCTTCTTGGGAGGGAGGCACTCTTTGCCGCGGTCGGGGCTGGGATTCATGGGTGGGCTCCAGCGGCAGTGGGGGCCCCCTGTGTGTGGGTGTAGGCTAGGTCACATGGGCCTCACGGGAGAACGAGGGGCGCAGACAGAGGGGATGGCTGCTACACAGCATCACTATCGGATCACTGTCGACGATTCTCCTGCACTGACGCACCACTCACCTATAGATAGAGAAGGAGGAGAGGACACACGGATATAAGGTGGGTGAAAGGAAGGAAGGGAGGGAGGGGACGGAAACAGAAGAGAGACGGAAGCGTGAACATCATGGAGTCTGTGAAGTCCCACCAACGGACAGACAAGATATAGATCAGCCGGGCGGTGACTCCCTTATCTTCCAAACTATTTTACAAAGGTTAGAGGCTCTGTGCTCCCTGATAGCTGTCACTAATTAGTCATTACCTATGTGCACTGCGGTGGGACTGAAACTACCCAACTTACTCGTTTCATTCAAACACATTACTCCCACATGTTGGCTAAAAATACTTTTTGTAGCCAATGAAGTTCAGAGGCAGAGCAGTGTGTGAGTGTGTGTGTAAAGGAGCACACACACACACACACACACACATGCACATTCAGAGCACTCACAGCAGGAGAGTTTTCATCTCTGACTCTCGGGGGATGATTGGAATATGTAGATATGTTTTTGTACCACTTTCATGAACCACCCCCTCAACACCCCCGGGTGTTCTCTGTATTCTATATAAGCTTACTACTATCAGCACCCCCTGCCACACACACACACACACACACACACACACACACACACACACACACACACACACACACACACACACACACACACACACACACACACCCTCCCTCCCATCTCTTCTCTTTCAGACACAGACACACACACACGGACAGCAACAGACACACAAATACTCCCTCAGGCGGCTGTACTTACTCCCCCAGTGATAGGCAAAGCTGGTCACCACCCACCCAAAAGCTGACAGAAACACTGTTGATATTACCACCAGTTGTTGTGGATACAGGATATGGGTCTTTGCATATTAATTATGTGTCACAGCAGGGGTGCGGGGAAGCATGTGTGACTGTGTGTGTGTGTGTGTGCATGCATGTATGCCATGTGTGTGTGGGTAATTTTGTAATATTTTATTTATTCTTTTTTTTTTTTGGGAGGAATATGTGTGAAAGTGTTTATTTGTTTAGATCTTTGTGTGCGTGTGTGTTTGTGTTTGAGTCCTCGAATGTGTCAGAGATTTTGCAGCCTTGTTTCATTCAGTGAGAAGTGCGGGGGAGCTCTACTAATTCTTCTCCAACCGTTTTAAACGGGCTCTTCTGGAGAGGTGGTTGCCGCAACAGCGCCAGCCCAGCTGTTCCCTACACCACCATCACCATCACTACCACTACCATCACCACGACTACCACCACTACCGTCGCTGCTCCTGATCCTGCCGCTGCCACAACACCACATCTCCATGCTGCCACTCAGCCCCGCACTCACCCGCAAGTCTGTCTCAACAGCCTACCAACTCCCTGCCGTCTCACCATCCACCACACTGTCGCCATGGCAACTGTGTCCACACACACACACACACACACACACACACACACATACATACACATGCACACATCCAGTCAGTTTTTAGAGGTTAGATGGGGATACTCCGTGGAGAGGCGGGTAAACTGTTGCTCATCAAGTGACTCGGTCCAAAAACAGAACAAGTGTTAGAGTGGAGCAAGCTGTTTGTGTATCTGAGTGGAAAACTGAAAACTGGCTGCTGAGAGGAGTGGGAGTCATTGTCCCAGACGCTGACAGGACGGGTGTGATGATGGAGTAGGTTGTGTGAAATGTTCATGATGGACAAATATTACAAACAGTTATTATGGCAAAACTAACATGTTGTTGTTGTTGTTGTGGTGGTGGGAAACCTTTAAAGTTTGGTTTTACAGTGACACATTTACCGATACGTGGCTGGAAACAACCCACTGACCCATGTTGGTTTAGGAAAACGGATACTCTGTAGACAGACAGTAAAGCCCTCAGATAGCAGCAAACAACTGAAAATCAATTTTTATATAATCCATAATTATCTACAATTATACGTTTCTGTCAGGATTGATTTAGATTAATCTGTTTTTGATTAAATTAATTACCATGGTATTTTTAATCATAATACTGTAAAAACAACACAGCATCTACACCTGTTAAACTAAGCAATATATTGACTAAATAAAAAACATAAATGCTGCATTTCTTTGCTAAAAGATTAATTTTGCCAATTTTAAAAAGGCAGCAATAATGACACTTTCAAAACAAGGTTTCGAATCATACACAGTTCAAAAGGCCGGACGTTTAAAAGAACCTTTTTTTTTCTTACGAAAATGGTATAATTTTCTTGCCGAGAATCCAGACTGGGATTTAAAAAAAAATTGTATTAATGAAATTGGGTTTCGTTTTTTCCCCCCTGAACCACCTTTGTTATTCGACAGCCCTCATGAGAAAGGTTGTCAAAATAGAAGATAAACTTGCCAGAAGAAGTAGAAGAAAACAAAGAGCACAATTGTGCATGTGGAGGAGTTTGCAGAGAAACGTCTTCTAACAGAATACTCCTACACTCTGCAGCCATACACACAGAGCTGGAGTTTATCTGGAGCTACTGTGGTCAAAGCATTTAAATATATCAAAACTGACAGATGTCAGTTATAATGATGTTACACATTATTTCCTATGACACACTCCTCAAGACTTTTGAATCGCTGTGTAAGCATAAATACAGTTTATTGAGAAGTTCATTTCCTTTTTTCCTCCTAAAACTGATCAAATGTAGACCTTCTGAAACAGTCTGTGTTTGTTTTCATATTGAAACGTTAAATGTTTACAGTCAGTCAACTCGCGCTCATGTAAATGTCAAATCTGACACATCTGTTTGCACCGCTCCATCTCATCCCGCCTTTTCTCTGCATGCATATCTCAGGAGAAGTGACAAACCTACGTCTTCACTCATGACTTCAAACCTCAGAAAAACAGAACCACAGACCTCCAGTGACAAGTTTCGACTATTTTATAATGAAAGAAACATTTGAAGACAGTCCAGTGGTGAGAATTGAAAGCAGCAGCAGCAGCAGCAGCAGCAGCTCTTACTGGACTCTTGCTCTAAAAGAGCAGTTAGAGAAGGTGCGAGCACAGAGAGACAGGTAGCTGTTGTGATGTGATGTTAGACTGACCTTAGTGCAGGCTGAGCAGACATCCCAGTGTTGGCAGTCATTCATATTCCAGTCCTCCCAGAGGGTCAACCCACTTCTCAGCTCCTCATTGTGCTACAGTGCTCCTCCACAGCACCACTGCCAGTTACAACACCCGCAGGTATCAGCAGCCTCCAGCTACACACTGCCTCTGATCTCTGTACGCATGAAATAACACCAGCAAGCCCACCAAACTGAGGGAAAGAACTGAGAGACTGCTCTCCGTCTCTGTGTCTGTTGTGTATGTGAGAGTGTGTGCGTGTATGTGTGTGTGTGTGTGTGTATGTGTGTGTGTGTGTGCTTGTGTGTGCAAAGGGCTGAGGAAATGAGTAATATCTAGCAGTGAGAAACATGTCTGCTATGCAGAGCCACACAGGCAGACCAGTTGCTGCTGCCGCCCACTTGCTTTAATCACTGTGAGGGATACAAATATGCATACACACACACACACACACGCACACACATATATATATATGTTATGCACACACAAACACACACAAAGAGTCAAGGATGCAGCACGTACAGATTATATATGTGACTATATGCTGTCTTTGCACTGTCTGTTATGCTTTTCACTTAAGTTTCACCAGTTAAATGCACGTAATATGTCAATGGACTCGTCAGAATGGATCTATGTGTCTGGCGAACACTTTTCAGAAGACTTGTTGGCACATAAAAGAGAGGGAAGGATGAAGGGGGGAAGAGAGACAGTTGATGAGAGACAGGGAGGGACGTGGTGGGAGGTTCGTCCTACACACACTCTCAGACTTTGGCTGTTGCCTCTGACTCAAACCTAAACCTCACATCCATCAAGCACACACACACATACACACACGCGCATACACACACACACACACATACAGGGACACGATACTTGTTCTTTTTGTTTATCTGTAGTTTTCGTCTGAATTTGTGTCCTTCGTTCTCATCAAAGCACTTTGTGATGAACCTGCTTATTAAAAGAGCTTTTATGAATAAATTTGATTTGACTTCACACACACACACTGCACACACACACACCGCCACACACACACAGGCTCATACGCTAACAGGAGCACTGCAGGAGAGCTCTGAATGATTTGCTTCAGTAACTCAGTCAGTGTAAGTGAAGTGTGTTGGAATGGCTGGTATTGCTTATTAGGACTGGATTGGTGAGAGCAGTGTGGTTCATTTATGGAGAGAACTCAGAAATCTGTCAATGTAGACACCTTTAATAAAAATAATAAACAGGCCCAAGGTTGGAAATGCATTGCAAATAACCTCATCTGCTCCTTGTCAAAGAAACAGGGCCAAACCTCAATTCTAACAGGCTTATGTTAATTATCAGCACAGAAATGCAATAACGGAGTGAGAACATAAATTGGAGCACAGGGAGAAATAGGATTTAATGAAGCAGTCTAATCATTATTGGTTGCTGATTGTTAAAAAAAAAAAGAGAGAAAAAAAAGCCATCTTTATAATTTTTTTTCATATTTCTACAAGCACTTCTTTCAATCTCCGGTCCATGGAGTAAAATGTAGACTCATATCCGCTAACAGCAAATTAGAACTTAACCTTGTCTAACTTCTCAACCTCAGTGGAATGGAAAGCTAATCAGACTTGTAGGTGTGCAGACACATCAGCTTGAAGGCCACATTGAGACATTCTCACTGTGAGGTGACAATTGCCATGAAAGTCTCCTCTGACATTTAGGAAAAGATTACTTATTTTTCAAAGTGAATGCTGCTCGCAGATACGGCGACTGTAGGTCGTGTGGGCACAAGAGCTGTCTGCTCTATTTGTTGTATTTGTGTGGATTCATTTTGAGCCTCACAATTAATAAAGAGTAAAGATAAACATCTTTATTTAGGTATCTATTGAGTTTTTTTTTCTAGATTAAGATTAGATGAAAGCAAATTTTAAAAAAAGGTTTTATAATTTTTTGATAGATGGGCCACATGATAATATCAAATGGAAATTCAATCAATATTTAATCTTGAAGTAAATGAATGAATTAAAAAAAATCAAAAGAAACTTGAACAACATTTAACTGTTAAATTGTTAACACTTGAGAAATCTTTTAAAAAATTAAGTAAAACCCATCTGTTGTTAATTACTCTAATTGAATCCAATAGAAAAAGGATCAACAGGTCAGGAATTGCACATTTCTTATTTACTTATGAAATAACTTACTAACAGGAAAATGTTCATTTTTAACTGTAATTTAGTATTTCAATTAAAAATCATAATGACTAATTTGATTGCACAGCTGATTCTAAAAAAACATGTTAGCTAAAGGCTACAGGGCCTCATAAGGTGTCAGATTTTGCTTGGCTGTTTATATAAAGTTATTCCTGTTCATGATTATAGACAACAATATTCACAAACTGCAAAGTAATACTATCATGTCTTAATGTCTCAGGTTAATGAGAAAAAAGTAGGAAATACAATGCAGAGATAAGCAAACCAAATAACAATTTTTCTCCATGGATAATTAATGCCTCTGCTCTGTGATCAGTATTCAGAACAACAGATATAATTATACAAAGTATTCTAAATATAAATCCATATGTATTTGTAACAGTTCAGCATTTGATATAGATTTTGACAGTCAAGTCATAGTGAAAGAAAAGGAAATAGAACAATCACCAGGTTCATCAAAGGGTATTTACTACAGTATGGAGATATAGAAATGACTGTTGTGCTCTACTTATGTATGCTCACTTTGATATTTAGTGTGCTGAACCCACATACACATACGTACACAGACAAACACCAACATGTGTTGTATTGTGCTGTCAATCATTTATGGCACCACTGAGGCATTTGGTGTACACTCTTTCTCCATTTTGTCGAGCTGTTCTTCTACACACACACACACACACACACACGAGCAGACACGGGGTCAGATGAGTCAGACTACACCCAAAAAAAAAAAAAAATGTCATAGTGGTGGAAGTGAAACGGAGCAGCAGGGGTCAAAGGTTTCCACAGCATTCACTCTCTCTGAACACAATTTACTGTCTGAGATCCTGTGGCCCTTTTCTTTTTTTAAATCCAAAAACATTTTGTGCTTTTTCTTTTTTCTTATTTTTATTTTTACCCTTCCCCTCCTCATGTGTAGCCTCGTATCGGGTGTCTGATCACGTTTCAGGCTGAGTGGGGGATCTATGATGGACGTCTGATGCAGCAGAAATTTGTTGCTGAATGTAACAGATCTGAACAGAGGGGCAGAGTGGAGGAGGAGAGAGAGAGAGAAAGAGAGAGAGTGTGTGTGTGTGTGTGGGGGGGGGCAGATAGATAGATAGATAGATAGATAGATAGATAGATAGATAGATAGATAGATAGATAGATAGAGAGCAAACTTCAGTCTTCAAGGGAGAGTTGGACAGTTGGAGGGAGGGGGTGGGGGGAGGAGGAGAGGAGAGGAGAGGAGTACTACTAGACTTGTGTGGTGGCTTACTCCACAAGGAGCCAGGCTAAGCTGATAAAAGGACAGGGTGATACGGGCGATAGCTTAATGGGCAGAAGGCCAGGTCAGCCTTCAGGGCTCTGACCCATTCTTCAACAGGATGAGCCAGCAGCCCTGCCCGCAGCAGGCTCAACCACAATGAGGATGGGCTTATGGCTCAGGAGTTACTATTAACACCCACACATACCCACACATACACAATCATGGAGCTTTGTACACAAAAACATGCACGAAAAAGACTCAAACTTGTTCTCTGTGCAAACTCGTGACAGACTTGCAGATCTTTCTGTGGCACAAATCAATGAACGTATCCGCTGTCTGCTGTTTCTGATTAAGGGTACGATCAACAGTGTGTGCTGTGAGCGCAGCAGAATAAACAGAACATACCACCTTCTGAACAGCAGGTTTGCAAAGAGAGAGTGTGCTACAGACTGCAAGAAGAGAGCTGTATGGGAGAGAGTAGAACAGTGTGTGTGTGTGTGTGTGTATGTGTGTATGTGTGTGTGTGATGCAGACTACATGGTGACGCCTGTAATGTATTGCTGGGTTAATCCCTGTGAATCCTAACTGGTACGGCCTAAGGCAGGCTTAGTATAGTTCTGGGAGGAAATCCCCCTGTGTGGTGGTGCAGGCCATTAGCCCCTAGGGTATAAATAGGGCAGCTATGGCTCCTTAAGCTGGCTTTTACGCAATATCAGTTAAAAATATGACTTGACTAATTACATGCAGGTCAGCCAGTCAGCAGAAGCAAAAATTCCTCCACCTCGTTCTCTTCTTCCTCTGACCACAGCAGACTGCTGCAGCCCTCCTCTGTCTCTCGCTCGCTGCCTGTAAATACACACAGACATGACATGCGCTGCACATACAAGTGTGCACCCAGAGGTCAGCAGCAGTTAACAGGTATTCTGCAAACTCCGTGGCTGACATTTTCTAATGCGGGTGTTATGTGTTGTCATTCATTGACATTTAAGTGTTTACTGATGAGAGTTTCAGTTTTGCACATCCCCATTATCTCAGTCCGATAAAATGCAGCATCTGCACCAGCTATATTTTCAACCACAAAAAGCTGACTTCGGTTTCAATTTGCAAGTATCATATGCATCACAATGACAGAAAAGAAAACATGAAACAAACATCAAATATGCCACTACTGGGTGGGTGATAGCAATTCTTATGCAACTGTAGTGATGTCACATGCTGCTTGCTGATGCACAGTCATGCCTTTGTATTTCCGTCCTTACATCTCCATTTTTTATTGCTTAAATTTGTTTTCCAACTTTTTCCTTGCTCACTGGCCCACAGGTCGCTGTCCCTCCTACTAGTCTGTGACATGATTAGCCGACTCAGAGCCCTGCAAGTTGTAGTCTCACGCTACGAGATCAGTGTAGCGAGAGGGGGTGGGTGGTAGAGGAGGGGGGGGGGGGGGGAAGGGAAACAGAGGGGAGAAAAAGAAACTAAGAGAGCAAGACAAAGTCTGATTGGGTAGAAACAAGTTGAAAGAGAGAGGACAAGAGCATGTGTGGAAGAGGAGGGGTGGGGCGGGGGGATTACTTTTCATTCCAGAGATTTGTTGTTTCTGGCACTTGTCCCCTGGTGACTGCCAGTCAAACTGAGTTTGTGTTGGTTCTCTGGTTTAGCAGCAAAAATGTCAGCAACCTGTAAGCAAACAAAGTGAAGGCATCTCCATAGAGAGAGCCTGGCTAGACCTGGCCATGGCAGCTCAAGTGCCATTCATTTTCAGAGAGACTGTCTAGACTGGCTTCACAGATACTGTCTGAGTACCTTTATCACCGGCAGTATTCAAGGCAACATTGCTATACACTGCAACTGCTCTACAACCCCTCCCACACCAAATCTGCTGCCCAGTCACACAGAGCCACATTTACTCAACACATATCGCTTATGCTGTTTGTTATAGAGGGTACTGTAAGTGATATTGAAATAGGAATGAGTGGGCTTAATGCTTGTTTTCAAAATGAAAACAGGGAGAGTCCCAGGTCCACTTGAGAGAGAAACCTTTATCACTCAGCTATTCGATTATCTCTGCTAATAATTAGAAAAAATACATAAATGAAATTGAATTAAAGGAAGATGTTTTGCTGATTGATTTTTTTTGTTCCTTTTTTTTGTTACAGTAAATATGATAAATGGAGAAATAGCAAAGCATCAATAGAAGCTAGAAGTTAATGCACATCCAACTTCAGGACAAGCTGTCGGGACACTATTGATGCTATAGGCTACAGGATGTCTCAGATGTTACACTTTCTGTACAGTGATACCGATACTGTGCAGTGTATTGTCTTTGTCCACGTTGGGTCCGTCTGCACGAGGCAGCGGATTTACTTGCACGGGCTCCTGGCTGACAGGCCTGGCTGTAAAACTGTGGGTGTAAGTAGTGGGTGGCAAGGTTGAAAGGTCACTGACCCCTATTGTAGATGAAGTGTGGAGGAGGAGGAGAACATACTGCTTGATCATACACAAAGGTTATGGAGTCAAGGCCAAAGAAAAGGATCTGCACAAACACAAAGCGAGGAGAAGCCTCAGATAACTGGCAGACAGCACGCACATGTTTGCATATCAGCGAACGTAAGTGGATGTGAATGTAAACGCATTCTATGAAATATCACTTCCCGCACTTTTCCTCTCACGGGACGCCCCGGCCGCCAGGTGTGTCTGTCACCTTAAAGTAGTCTGGCGCAGTGTCAACTGTATTCAAACACCTGCCTCTGTTTGGGATTATTCATCACCCTCCTGGCTCATCAGCTGAGCTCCCAAGCCAATTCTCATACCCTTCCAACTGTGAGAGTGCTGATCTGGGAACAGTGGCCATGCAGGTCCCCTTGACTGATTCAGAAACGCCATATTCACAGAACTAAATCATGAGCGGCTCAGAGAAATCAGAGAATCCATTTCCTGTCATTTAGTTTGGTAATGTTCCCTGTATGACTTGAGTTTAATTCACCGGGGATGTGGAGCTCTATATGCCTGAGCTGACAGATGTGCACATATTGCTTCATTTGTTAGTTCCCTGAATAATTGAAAAATTACGCGAATCGCTCTTTTTAGTATACATTTTTAATCAAAATAGGTTTTAAAAATGTTGCCACGGATCAGGAAGGACCAGGCGGTAACTCCCTTCCCTTTGTGTGCGAAGATTGACATGCAAGACATGCAAAGACATGTGTCTGACCGGAGGTGTGACTGTGGGTGATAGTGAGAGTTATTATCCCTCGCACATCCTGCGATGAACTGGTGAGTGTTTCCTGCTCTCTGAAACTCCGAAGAGGAACAGTGGTGTGAAGTAAAATAAGGTTATGAGGGGTTGTGGTGTAGCCTTGAGTGCCTGCTAATCTGTGTCACCCACAAAGGGTTTCAATGGGTGAAAGACGGGAATTTTCTCAGAGCCAGCCTATTAAACGCAGCCCTGAGAGTGGCACAGATGTGCGTGCGCCCCACAGAGGTTCATACAATCATGCAAATGTGTAGTCTGCATGAATGTATTCTTCACTATCTAAGTTTTCCCTCTGTGTCTCTTTCACTTTCAGTCCCACCACCCCACCCACTCTCCGTCTTCCTCTCTTGTCTTTCCCTCTCACTCATCTGGCTCGGCTGTTTGAGAGCACACACTCGACGTGGGTGAGAGTGCTAGAGTAGAGTATATGACTGTCAACACATGGTGTAGGGTGTGTGTGTGTGTGTGTGTGTGTGTGTGTGTGTGTGTGTGTGTGTGTGTGTGTGTCTGCCTATCTGTGTGGTGCTGTAGGTGGAGAGGCACAGCAGGGCGTGAAGGAGCGCTGTGATAATGACAGGCCATGCATTATATAACATGCAGATTGCATAAGGAGAAGATTATTTTAGGTCCAGATATTGAGGATGTATAAGTAATTTTTTCACGTGGGTGTTCGGCATTATGCGCACCTCTAAGTGCACGGATGCGCGTTTGTGTAAAAATGTTCTGAAATGTGTTCATTTTCGTGGTTTTCTTTCGAGGAGTGTGTGGGTGTAAGACAACTAAAGTGTATTATGTGTTTGTAAGAAGGGGGCATGAATGTTTTCAGATTTCTTTCATAGCTATCTGCATATCAAAACAAGTATGTGGGAATGCTGGCACATTTGTGTACAGTGTGCATAAGCTCCTACTCATTATCACTTTTAGACTTCAGAGAGATCCACTTTAAAAAAAAAAAAAAAAAAAAAGGCTGATTCTCCTCATCGGGTGCAAACCTCGTAACTTCCAGTTTGGATGATTTTCATGTTTTTCACTTGTGTTCAAAGAGCACATGCTCCTCTGTGGACTAAACAAGTTTGGAGTCTCTCTCTCTCTCTCTCTCTCTGTCACACAGGCTGGCACACAGTCACAAGGTTGTGGTCCTATAGGATGTGTTGTGTAGAGTCATAGAAGTGAGGCAGAGCAGATAGAGTCTCCATGTGCCGCTGCCTCCTCTGTGCGCCTTGCTCCTTGCATGAGTGTGCCCCTGTAAAAATAGACCTCTTAAAGGGCCAGCAACCACTCAACCTTCTCCCACAAGAGGCCTGTTCTGCTCAGGGTGACAGTACTCTAAGAAACATTGGATGGGAGAACACTTAATTTCTCATTCAGCCCACAGAGACAAGTTTCCCCCCCCCCCTCCTTTTTCCCAAAAGATACAGAAACATACATACGTTTGGTTTCTCTTTGTCATCCTTTCATCATTCATGAGGGCACATCGCTGCTACATACTGAGGCAGGGATATGAAATTCAGCTTGGGGCTTTATCGCTGTAAGTTACTGTGAAAGGCAAAATAAACAAAGGGATCTGGGGTTTTAAGCCACCTGACTACAACCAGAGCCCCACCTTAACACAAACTCTCACTGATTCACCAGAGGCTTCATGCTTTAACTTGCAAGTGACAAATCCAACAGTGAAAACTACACAGAACGAAAAAAAAAAAAAAAAAATGCTCCCAGGAGATGAAACACACTTTACAACTGTGCACTCAAAACCAGCTTTTCTAGAGGCGATCTCTCAGTGACCGAAGACTTCCTGTACGCTCCTCATAATTGAAATAAGTGAATTAAGTCAGCAGGGACAAATGTTGTGCGTCTCGTATAGCTGAGAACTGTTTGAACCTGTGAAGTGTTCCTATATGCAGCATATGGGGTATGACTGCAGCAGAAGGACAGCGCCTGCTGGAGCAGAAATAGACATACAGAAATCATCATCGTGCACTCTGGCGTAGTATTTCTCCATCGAGAATGGTGAGAAATGGTGAGGGATTTGAGTGGAGTCAAGAAACACAGGCGCAAACACAGCTACGCGTTCCCAAAAGAGGGATGCGGGAACACACCAATTTACTGTAAAGTCTTTGAGGGAGAAGACTTACAAAGTTCAATATATACGTATATAAAAAAAATTAAAGGTGGGATTGGAGGTTGTTCAGTGAATGATTTATCGCTGCTCCTGTTCTCGGGCTGAGTGTGAAGTTAGACGCCTCACGCCTGATGCACCTGCGCACCTGCACATCCTCCCTCTAATTGCAGGATATCTTTCCCAGAGTTGCCCCCAAACATCTGCACCTCCTGTTTTCTCTCTCTATCTCTCTCTCTCTTCTTCCACCTCCCTCCCACCTCATTCTGTCTCTTTCCAAAATTTCCCCGACTCGTCAAACCCCACCCTCGCCAATATCATATCCGTCCTTCCCAGTTTAAGCGGTCTCCTCCAGGGCCCCTGGCTATCTCTGGACCAGGGCTATTTAAGCCCACTGCTCTAATTCTGAAAGTCCTGATCTGCCGTCAGGCTGAGTGATGAACCTCCACCTCTCCCTCTCTCTCTCTCCCTCTCTCCTTCTCTCTGTCTGTCTGTCTCTCTCTTCCTCACACACTCCTCTCTGGATCAGTCACACTCTCCCTCTTGTTCACACTCCCTCTGTCATCCTCTTCCACACGCACAAACACCCCCACGTACAGGTGCTGACTTTCATGAGTGTATGACACGAGCAGCTCATTCACACTGACACACACACACACACACACACACATACACACACACACACACACAGACACATTTCAAACATATTTCCTCCCTATAATTAACCCCGGCTCACTCTCAGGATGACATGCACCTAAACTGGTCTCCTCAAAGCATTCATACCACACTGCACACTGTCTGTTTATCTCTTCATTCAAAGTTGCTATCACACCTGCGCTCCCTCTCTCCTACACACACACACGCACACACACACGCACGCACACACACAAACACACAGACACACACACACAGTAGTGGAGGGAACGGTGTGGTCACATACCTCGCCGGGTGCCTTTGTGTAGCAGGTAGCAGAGAGTTTACTCATTGGATCAGGCGGCAGCAGGCACGTAGGAATATCCAGTTTTGACTGTGAAGTCTCTTCCTCCTCTCTACTGCTCAGCCTTCCCTCCCTTCATCATAGTCCTGCCTCTCCTCCTTCTCACTCTCTAAACGCCTCTTTGCTCTCTCTATCTCCCTGTGAGTGTGCTCTCTTTCTCTCTACCCAGCTTGCTTGATCTTTCCAACCCCCTCCCTCCCTCTTTCTCTCTCGCTCTCCTTCACTCTAAGTGACACACACCTTCTATCTCACCCATACAACTTCAATCTACAGTCATCCCTCTCAGTAAGTCTCTCTGACAGACAGTGATACTTGATAACTTTTTCTTCCCCGTGCCTAATATGCTCTCTCTCTCCCTCTCTCCCTCTCTCTCTCTCCCTTTCTGGGAGTGTATAATTAGACAGAGCTCAGTGGTAATACAGTCAGGCTCATTGTGGGAGCCTTAGCATTGCTGTTCATGTTTGGCTGATAGCCCAGTGCCTTCACTCATTAACCTCCCTGGAGCTGCGGAGTAGACCAGCCCACAGCTCCATGCTATTTGCTGCAACACCTCAGCCTCTTAGTCCAGCAGCCAATCGCTGCCCACGGGGATGATGAGCAAGGTGTGCTCGCCGGGCACACAGCTCTGTACTGTAGGTGAGAGAGAGAGAGAGAGAGAGAGCTAAACATAATCACTCAGTATTGACATGTTACGGCAGGGGAAGTGCAGTGCATTGCCAGCTGGTCAAAATCTGACACACCGAGGATTTCATCACAGTCATAACAAGTCAGTTCTCTTTTTAGATTAATCACTTGTTCATGATCTGCGTGATGTGGCATCATGTGATTTTCTGTGAGCATGAAACCACAAAACACCACTCACACGTCTTATTGTGAAACCACTTGCCTATGGGAGGTATGGGAATGTCCTGTGTAACGTAGTAGTAAGTCATATGCTCTCTTTACTGTACAGCATGCCTCAGTTCCCTTCAGTTATGACCCGACGTAAACTCTCGAGGGAGGCTTTCTTCTCCTCTCTGAAACAACTGACAGCAGCATTTTGACCCCTGAGAAGACATTACTACTCAAGTGTTTAGTGCACTTAAATTACATTTACAGTCATCTGGTCTGAAGTGCCCTGAGGTCATAATGACTACACCCTTTGTTGAAAACTTTTTAACTTAAACAAAAACTTTTTTTTTATGCCTTTAAATACACCTGGCCCAATACTTTCACTATGTTTGTGTCATGACTGGAAAAATGAATGAATCATCTGCCAGAAAAAGAGCAGCTTACATCCTACAGCTTGAATCTTTAAATCTTATTTTAGACTCTTCACTTCTTTGCTGGAAGCAGAGGTGAATGGTTTTTACTATTAAAATTTACACGTGTACCATTTGTACTGTATGTCCATTTGCTTTGTCTTTTTTTTTTATCATGTCCATTTAATTATACCTTGTGAACCAACGGCTCAGACATGGATGACTCACAGTAGAAAATCATACAAACATACTTCACTGTAGGAACTGCACAAATCAATATCACTGATTTATAAATCAATTTGATTGCTGGTTAGTGACAGTGCAAGTTCCTGCCAAGTGTGAATATGAGAAATGATGCTTTATGACAGCTTTATACCACTCACTAAAATCTGATGCTGACTTTATGGCAACAATATCAAACTCTTATGAGGAAAACAAATAAAAGATTGAAAGACCAGAGCAGTCAGGAAAAAGATTTATAGTCTGTAAAACCGCACTTTAAACTATTTCTCCAGTGAAAATGGTGGTGACCCGGGCCTTCATAAAGTAGTTTATAATAATCACTCTGTTATTCTCTGTTTTTTGTTTTGTTTTGTTTTTTTCATATTAAAGTTTCACTGTGTGTTTTCACAGTCATCCGTTTGGCAACTCAGAGCCGTTTCATCGAAACAGATTACAGCTACATCAGTGCATTGTGACCTTCACACATCATATTCTCTTTTAATCAGACTCATATTAGTCAGAGCTATTGTAAGATATTAGATCAAACTCTAAACTTTGACTCATCTCAAACACAAGCTTTGGATGACAGATATTTCAGAGGACTTTATAGATATAGGAATTAATGTACATGTTTGAAGAGACTAATGTTTGTTCTCTGGGCCAAAAGAAATTAATTGAACATAAAACAAATAAATAATAAATACGTTTCTAAGTTAATCTCAACAAAGGTCATCAGTGATCTCATGTCAGGCAAGCATTATCTGTTGAAAGTTTCTGTTTGACTGGAGCTCAGGAGTAGGAGGGAGATTGTGATCAAACATCCAGAGAGTGTGGGAGGGTGTGACTATAGAGCACTAATCGAGAGATCACATGGTGCGCGTGTCTGTGTGTGTGTGTGTGTGTGTCTGTGTTCACATGCATGTATCTTTTTGCTCTTGTGATCATTAAGCACTGTGCAGGCCAAAACGTCTTAGTATCATTTCCTCTCTCCTTCTCTCTCTCCCATTCTCACTTCTGCATTCACGCTACAACATCCTATAAACACTGATGTAAACAGAAGTGGGAAACAACACGTCGTTGTTTGTTGAATAAATATTCGATAATGAGCATTATGGAAATAAAATATTTTCACTTCAACTTAAGGTTTGATATTTGAAAATAGTTTTTCCTCAGCGCTTCATTGAACCTTCTGACTCAGTGATGCATCGACTCAGAAACTTACAGAAATACGCAAATGGACACCCAACGTGCATGTGTGTCATTTGGGGTGTCCAAAAGTGACAAATCTGGGATTTTCTATGCGTAAGCAGTCAGAGCACAAATACAAATAGACTAATAAAGATCTGTCGCACAGTCAAATACTATGCTTTGATAGCAGGGGTGTCAGGGTCTCTCTAGGGGAAATCTTACACCATTGTCCCTTAAATTGGGTTTCTGGAAGACATTCAGCTCCTCACTATCATAATGTTAAAGCTCCTAACGCTATCCAGGCCCAGTGGGCTGAGAGAAAGTGTGTAAACTCTGCTGAGCCATTGAAAAAAAGAAAAGAAAAAAAGTTCCTGAGCTTTATGAAAGCATAACAAGGAAAGCCAGCGATGGGGGATTCTTTGACAGTGTTTTTTTTTTTTCTGGGTAAATTAAATCACAAAAAAAACTGTGAAAATGAGCCAATCACATGGCAGCGAGACACAAACCCGTGATTCCTGCCAACACACGCGCTCGCACATGCACACACACTCACAGTCAGCAGTGACAAAGCCAACGTGAGACAATTTCACAACTGTGTTTGTGTTACATGTCTTTGTGTATCGTAAATGCATGTGTGTCTTTGTGTGTGCGCGTATATGTGTGTGAAAGTGACTCACCTCGTGTCAGTTACTCCTCTACTAAAGTGTCCTTTCCTTTTTTACTTCACACCTCTCCAGTTTTCTATTTTTGGGCCATGTTAGCAGAACTAGTAGTATCCAGCAGATCTCTCTCTCTCTCTCTGTGTCTCTCTCTCTCTCTCTCTCTCTCTCACACACACACACACACACGCTACAACATGCAAAACCCATTGGGAGTGTTTTGGACGAGCAAGAGGAGACGTGCATCTTTCATGGTGCACTGGCACAATAGCTGATTCGATGGAGCAGACAGAAATATCCAGGGTTACTCGCAAAGTGAAAAATATCGTATTGCATAAGATGGTGATAGGACCTGACCACGTAAATGCAACAGTAGCTCTCTCCCACAAAGGCACGGACACACACTCACTGACACACACACAAGCATGGACTCACATAAACACACACACACACACACACACACACAGGCACAGAAACACACACAGAGAGATGTCCTAATAGTGTCCTGCAGGGAGGCGGGCAGAGGCGGGCCAGGGTAGAGAAACTGGAGCTGAGGCAGAGTGCTGACTCAGGGAACAAACCAGTGAGAGAGATTGTGTATGCGTATGAGTGTGTGTGTATGTGTGTGTGAAAGAGAGAGAGAGAGAAAAAGAGAGAGGGGAGGACATTGTGCTACACAGAGGCCTCACGACTTGCGTGTGCAAACCATAATGTCCTGACCACCACTCTGAGCACTTTATATTGTTTTACCCACCACTTTGAGGTTAAGGCCAAAGCTGCTTGCTGCCGTGACAACAGTAACAAAAAAATAATAATGAGGAGAAAAAAAAGAAAAACAAAGTCCTACTCTTGTAAGATTTCCATTGAGAAAAAGGAGAAGTAAAAAGGAGAAGTCTATTTCCGTCTTTTCTCTTTTGCCTTTTAGTTGTATTATTTCACTCCCTCAGTTGTTTTTCCGAGTAAATGCTTTGTCAGTGCTGTAATGCACACTACACTTAATCTGCCAAGGCTGATTACCATTTAGTAGAACTTGAAACTTATTGTCTTTTTCCAACTCCTATTGTAACTACTATGTCTGTCTTTCATCAAAATAATACACTGACCAAGGTAACTGCAGAGAGAAAGGTGAATGGTGAAACTGTCCTCTGTAAATAGGAGCACATTTATTTTATTTATCAATTAATTGACCAATTATTTTAGGGAGGAAATGATTGCTTGGCTCATTATTAGATTATGAAAAATGCCAACAACTTCCCGAAACCTATAAGGTGGTGGCTTCAATGACTTGTTTTGTTCAACCAACAGTTTAAAACATGACGCTAAGAAAGTAGGTGAGAAGAAATTAAACAATTAAGTGAGGATCAAATATCAAAATACTATTTCACACACACAGACACAGATCGACTTCCCAATTCAACTTGACTGACTGACACAGTTTGGCATCAGATCAGAGGTTTGGATGTAGAGTGTGATGTGTGTGTGATATGTTTCTCTTCACCTCAACCAACCCAACCAATCGTCTGTGTGATCTTCGAGTTGACTCCAAAACTTACTCTTAGTGAGTCATCTCTGTCTGCGCTGCTGGGCCTCGAGATTATCACTGACATTTTGGATCACTATCAGTTTCACCTCAAAAAAAAAAAAGAAAAAAGGTGGGCCTCCTCCTGATTGTTTGACCTCTGCTGCTTCTCTCCCCACCACGGGCGACAACAATGAATCAGTGAGTCTTTTTACACGCTTAGTGTGTGTGTGTGTGTGAGAGTATGAACACAAGGTGTGTGTGGATGTGTAATGTGATGTATATAGACTGTGCTCTAAACAGAAGAGGAGCGAGTCAGCAACATCCAGGTGGTTTTGTTTTACCCTCAGATTTCACTTCCTCCATTTCTCTCTCCCTCCCTCCCTCCCTCCTCTCTCGTTCCACTCTCTCTCTCCCACACTCGTCCCCTTGTTGTCTCCCTCTGTCTTTCCTGCTTCATTATTTGTCCTTTCTCTCTGGCTAAAAATACTTGCTGCCCTGTCACTATAACAGATCACCTCAGAGAGGAAATTCACTGCCAGCCGTGGACAGCGTTTGATACAACAGCAACAACACCACCCACTCTACACACACACACACACACACCCTCCCACCCATTAATACACACAGACACACACCCTGGATACACACATGCCATGAGACTTGGATCATAATAGTGTCAGTGGATTAGTATTTGCGACTGTGCGGCTGATATATAAAGTGTGTTTGTGTGCGTGTTAGACAAACAGGTGCAGGAACCTCATGAGGCTGTTGGAGCTGTTGGAGGGTTGACAATGTAGGTGCAATAGTTACATTAGGTCACAGCAGTCAGGGAGCTGGAATAACAGATACTATCTCACTTATACACACACACACACACTCCACAGACAGGGTTGCACCTGTGCTTTGCCGTTCAAAATAACAGGAATATATTGTGTGAGAGAACTATTGAGTGGAGTGATGCAGACAAAGAAAATATGTGTGAGCAAAATGTCCAAGGGTACGTGTGAATTTTATTTTTTTCTTTATGCAGGAGAGAGAAATGAGAGGGAGAGAGAGAGCGAGAGAGAGAGTGCGAAAAAGAGTGGGGTTGACAGGCCACTCTTGTGACTTGTAGGAAAAATTAAATAAACAACAACTTCTCACTCCTGCTTTCACACTTGATGTGCAACTCAGTCGAGTCTGTCAGAGACGGCGTGTAAGGTGTCACTGTTTAGTGCTCAGGAGAATTTTTTTTTCCCCTTCGTGTTGCCTGTTCCCATGGCAACTGAGCGGTGACCTGCGGTGACCCCCACGAGGACTGAAGAGGGGCGGAGGGTTAAAGCCGTCAATTAGCGCAGGTCAGCAGACGCATGTCGTCGCATTCATCATTTTCTCGCAGGTCACCGTGGTGATAAAGATGGAGTGCTTTCTCTTACGGAGGAAACGGGCCTGTGTACTACCATTTATGTGTCATGTTTGTAAACGTCATACGTATGTGCCAATATTATGTTTTCATTGTGTTTGCTCCATGTGATGATTGCATGGTTTCTCCCTCTTTCTTCTTTCCTTTCTTGTCATCTCTCCATCTTTCTCAGTATGTGTGTGCGTGTGTGTGTGTGTAAAAGCACGCAACACAGCTCTGCTACCTGTATTTCAACAGGCTGTGTTGTCTCATTATCAGAGTGACATTTGTGCAGTCCTGCGGAGCCATCTGGATGCGTCCCACACACATGTGAGAGAAACCAGCCTGGGTTTGGATCTGACTCACATCAAACAGCCTCTCTGCCCACACACACACACACACACACACACACACACACACACACACACACACATGCACACACGCTAGCACACAAACACCAAATACAGACAGCACAAATAGAGCAGTTTCCAGAAGCGAATATCTGACATTTAACGAATAGTGAAATGACAGAGAGACTGAGAGAAAAATTCCAACAGATGCTGTTTTTTTTTTTTTTTCCAACACAACGATGGGCGGCTCATTGAAAACATCTGTATGTGAAGCTGTGGACAGCTGTGAAGCAATGCTACAGAAATCAATGGCCGGTGTCACTTGTGTCAGTCTCAGTGGGGTGTGTCATCTCAGACGCGTGTGCGTGCGCGTGTGCGTGTGTGTGCATGGGACAGCCCCACAATGCATGCAAATGGCACCACAGGTTGGAGTTGTGAAACTGCGTCTATGGCTCACTGGCACAGAAGAAGGTGAACATGAGATTGAGCAACCAGACTCTTTAATTGTCCAGGAAAGTCCCAAAACTGAAGTTATTGCTTAAGTTTACTTTTTGTTTCAACGAGATAAAAACTGAATGAGACACAACGTCAACGTGGTCTGGAAAAAGGAACAACAAGTTCTGAGTACTGAATGAAATATGACTACTGGGTATAGGGTAAACATTATTTTCTGTTTATGCTTGTGTTATTATTATAAATTCCTAGAATCGCAACCAAATTAATCTCAGAACATGATTGCGGTCTGGTATGTGTAATGTATAGCTACTATAGCTACAGGGAAGTGGAGAGCAAAGAAAGAGGCCAAAAAAGGGTTTGTGTGAGTCAAACACAGAAGAGATCGAAGACTCTTGCTCTTGTTTAAATTCTAAAATGCTGCATCTGGACCAATTTTATATCCTGGTTTCATAGCAAGCTGTAACCTAGTGCGGGGACGCTATGACTGTCTCTCGACATTTGTGAAAAGACCAAATGCAGTTTCACTATGACTGTGTCAGTGCAACCAGCCGGAGAAAAACACAAGTGCACACACACACACACACACACACACACCTCAAACTTAGCATACTGAGTCATTATCAAATAAGTGCTATTGGTGTGGTGTAAGAAGGTGCATACACACACACTCCAGAGCGCTCTCTCTCTCTCTGGGGTTTTCTATGCAGGATCCGAGGCCTCCAGAGTCCATTACCTGAGTTCAGCTGTGTGCATGCAGGTTGCAGAATGTCACTGTGATGATCATTGGCATGCTAAACCTCTGCTGCATGCATCCCCTTCATCTCTCTCTCTCTCTTTCTCTCTCTCTCTCTCTCTCTCTCTCTCTCTCTCTCTCTCTCTCTCTCTCTCTCTCTCTCTCTCTCTCTCTCTCTCTCTCTCCTCCTACCTTCTCTCATCTATAATTGATTGCTCCCACTGTACCAACTTCATTTGCTGGCTGTGAATAATGAATGAGACACGGAGTGGAGGCGCTTTTTCCTCTCCGCTGGTTTGATACCCGATTAGCCGTTTACAGTGTATCTATGCTATCCGTGACCAGGCCCGGGGTTCCCAACGAGTGCCACCAAGTGAAGAATCGCTGCCAAGAGGGCTGCTCGGCCTCTGGTGGAAAGGGCATGAGAAAATAATAATAACAATAATAATAATGAAATCAATCCCATTATTTAGCGTTATTTATGTAAGACCAGGAAACAAGCTTAATTTATAAGCGAGCAACAGCCGTGTGCTAAAGCGACAAGCATGTTGTTTTAATACATGATTGAAGCTTGTGAGGCGGTGAACCAGCTGGGCTGTTGCATGGAAATGAACCCTGTGACTTATGGTGAATGTATAATTCCCATTATAGCAGTCACTCTCTCTCACACACACACACACACACACATGGATGCACATGCTACATGCTGTACTGTACCTTGCGCACAGGCACACACTTTCAAATACACACGCGAACCCACACGCACAGACACACACTGTTACTCTGCCGCAGTGAGATGAGCTTCTTTGAGGTTCATGCCATGTGATGCACATTCCACTTACTGTACTGTACCTCCTCCACGCAGCTCAATGGACTTTCAAGCTGTGTCCAACACGCACATTCACTCTCTCACACTCCACTCACACTTGCTTAACCGGGTTCATTAATAGCGTGTTTCAGTTCCACAATGTGCTGCAGAACTGCAAGGAAAGCAGTTTAGATCTCGGGAGCTGGAGGATGACGTTACTGGGGGCTAAAGTTACGTCAAACCAGTCAGTGGCTCAAAACAGCGCCTCACATGTTCTGTGGACAAGCTGACATTCGTGGCATGCCCCCCCTCCAACCCTCCCAAAGACTCGTCCTCCACCTGTACCTTCCACCAGTACTATCCCACACCCACAAGCCCACCCACATGCACATATCCTCATTGATGAAAGAAGGACAGAAAGAGTCACACTGTTACCACCAGTCTGCTGTTGGAGAAAGTTGTGCGAAATAGCAGCTGTTCGACTTTCTGCAACCTGATGGAATGTGTTTGGGTTGACAGCCATGGTGGCAAAGAAATGACGAGGATGTGAAGGAAGTGAGGAAGACAGCGCTGAAGAGACGTGGAGGAGGATGTTGGGAATGAGGGTGATATCTGTGGTGATTCCATCTTCTGCTCTGCTCCATCTCTGCCTCTGCTCCTCCCTTTCTGTCCTCCTCTTTCTCTGGCCACACAGCGAGACCCTGGGTGTGTGTCTGAACCCTCACACACTTAGAGAGGCTGTCTGAGTCTGAATAAGTCTTGATCTGCAGAGGTAGATACACAGAGGCGCAGTTATAAAGAGAGAGACGGAGGAAAGGTTGCAAGTGAAAAGACTTAGAAAACCAGAGAGTGTGAGTGCGTGAGAATGAGAGATGTACTGTAGGGAGCTGGAGGGAGATGGAGAGAGAAAGCGGGAGGAAGAGAGAGACGGAGGAAGAATAGATGAGCATGAGAGTGTGTGAGAGAGATAAATAGAGACAGAGCGAGCAGGAGGAGGGGGAGAGTGTAAACAGCAGAGGTTCACTGGGTTCAGTGTGCAGTAGAGGAGCTGAAAGATGGGCATCAGAACTCAAAGCCCAGGGGGCTGGATAGTGGTGCGTGACTCACATACTCATGCATACATTCACGCACATGCATACGCACACACATACATACGCACACACACACACAAGCACATGCACGCAGACTCTGTGTGTGCTCTGTTATGAGAAACATCTATTTGCTGGTTTATTCCTGAACATGAACCATTACACACACAAACCCCAGGGAGATAATCTGAGATATAAATAATGAAGCCATTTGAAAAGTGTGACATATTGACACCTTTTTTTTTCTTTACCTTTTTATCACAATACTGCCAACAACTCCTTTTACAAGACTCAAATATCTTCAGGAAATTGCTACATGGTAACATTTAGCAATCACAACAAATCACTGATTGTTACCTTTGTATAACTTAAACTCCTTCATAAGATTTTCCTGTGGTTTCTGTTGTGTTGACTCATAAATACGTAACATCACATAAACATAACCTGGCATTTTAACGCACAAGAAATAAAAAATATAGTTGGCCTTTATATTAACAGGTCACTCGAACCATTGTACTGTGTGGTTTGCATTTTTATCTGGCAATGACTAAGACCCAAAAGAAAATACGAAGTTCAGTGCTTTATATCAGTGGCGAGGCTCAGCATGACGAGTCAAACCGATACTGTCAGTCCCCCAGTCCGAACAGCCTGTTTTCTCCACATGAGTCACTAGATCTCATTTAGAGACTGAAAAACATTGCATACACTTGCAAAACTGACATCACAAACCATCGTGTTAACCTGAAGGTGATGTGTCCATGCATACGCTTTGACAGCTCGTATGTAGACACATCACACAGTCAAAGAGCTGCGACTATTTCAAAATTGCAGACCTCAGGTTACAACTCAGACGTGCTGTTATATTGAGCCCTGTGCTGTCAGAAAGTTTTGATAATGTAACAGGTTGATACACCAATCAGCCACGGCATCAAAACCGGTGAGCGCCTTCAGTGTTGTGGCTGATCGCTGTACATTTGTTACTGTCAGATCCAGTGCTGGCAAGGACAAACAGGGAGCACTGAATGTGGTGCTTGTATTTATAAAACACTGCTGCTTTAAAAGAAGCTGTCACTCACTATGTTGCATTCTTTACAATGTCTGGCAAGACAAAGCTCTGCTTCACACAAAAGGTTGTGCATCTCACAGCTGAAGCAAACACATTCCTAACAACTTTCTACTCTCACAAAGGCTAATTAACACCTCGACAGAGCTGCGTGCTCCATTCTCTGAGAACAAAGGCATTGCAACTGTCGCCTCTCCGTCCTGCTACATTTAGCAAACAGCACCTAGATACTGTCTAACAGGGAGGCTCAGAGGCACAAGTTGGAATACTGGCAGGCAGGTGTGCACATTCGTGCATGTGGCACTTGGATGTCTGTTGCCATGGTGACCCCCAGAATATCCCCACGCAGCACAATGTGATATTTTTAATAAAGTTTGAGTACTTTGACTTTACTGTCTGGTGCGGCTGAGAAAATGTGAAGTGAGGATGTCAAGTTTTTTCTTTTTTTTCTTGTCTGTTGCTGAGGCTCAGCTGTGTGGTTCTCCTGAGAAAATCCATCCAACAGGGTATGTCAGCAGGTTTACTGTGCATTGCACAACCAGTTTAACATGAATGCAAAGGGAATAGTAACTATAGTGACTGTGAATAGTGTGTATGTGCGTGTGTGTGTGTCTGTGTATATGTGTGTGTGGGAATACATGTGTCTGTGACTCTGTCTTTATATGTGTGTGTATGTGTGTGTGCATGTGTGCAT
Organism: Trachurus trachurus; assembly: GCF_905171665.1. Taxonomy (NCBI): domain Eukaryota; kingdom Metazoa; phylum Chordata; class Actinopteri; order Carangiformes; family Carangidae; genus Trachurus; species Trachurus trachurus. The sequence goes on along the minus strand of NC_139901.1, from coordinate 26,372,597 downwards.
GCGCAAATGTGTATATTTACCACACAGTATGACTCACAAGCCACATCAGAGACTATGCTGCAGAAAATTGAGACAACACAGTTTCAAAGAGGAAGCCAGCACTGACAGAGCTGAAAGAGCAACAGGCACACCACACACACACAACACACACACACGTATGCATACGCACTGGAAATCCCCTTTTGTTCACCTGAATGAATTAAACCTGGGAGCATCTGAAACCTGAAATACAAATTTGAAATGTGATTCATTTTCCTGACAAAAGTGTCGAAAAAGAAACCGATGCCAAATATTAATGATGCATATTCATATAATTTCTCTGAAGAGGCAACGCTGTCATTTTTGTGAAATATAAAATGGTGACATGCAGTGGCAAGGATTGAGCTGAGATGTAATACACAATCTTCACCAGCAGATGCCGATGTTGACTCACCAGTGAGGTTCGGATAATGATCCTTTGAGAGACCTACTGTAATAATCTCTACAGCAGCTGAGGTGTTGGCATATGCAGCGACAGGGAAAGTCTCCTCTCACATCTTTTAGAAATGTTAACACTTATATGAGCTGTTGTCAAATCATGGTGTTAGACTATAGAGGGAACACAGCTGACTTGTGGGGCCTCTAGTTTTAAACAGGTATGACGTATGACACCTGATGCAAATCAGATGTCGAAACAGACTGCCTGTGAAATATTGCTGCTGAGAGAACACAACAACTCTCTGGGCGCTCTGAAGTGACGGCGGCAATGTAGCACAACAGGCCATGAATCACATATTGTTGCACTTCTGTCTAGCTCTTACAAATGCTGCAGCGAGTTTCCAGGACATTAGTGGTTAGACTGGAGCAGTGTCTTCCAGCTGAAGGGTGATGTAATTGGCTGTTAGAAGCCTCTTATTAGGAAAGGGGGAGTCAAGAACTGCAAGAAACCTTGATGCTAAGTGCCTATTAACCCCCCCACGTGTGACAGTTACAGTGTGTTTCCCCCCAGTGTGTGTGTGTATGCTCAATTACATGGTGCATACATATGCATGCTGTTGTTAAGGTCTGTATTAGGAAACCTCTTGAACAAAGGCCACGGAAAGTATCTGATTAAATTTGCAGTAAATCAAATCAGTGTAAAGAATTGATGTAATTCTCTTTATTGAATTTTCCAACTTACATACAAATAAAAAATAAGCTGCAGCACAAATCACTGGAAACTTACAAATCCTACTACAAAAGATCATGTTGCGGTGGAGAGAATCAGAGACAGAGATGCCTTGCTATTAATACATTTTATTAATCAAGGCTTAATGTTATCAGGCCTTTATGCTGTCGGGGCATTAATAAAGGGCAATGGATTTCTCACCTTTTAATTAGCTGTCATGTCTGTAGATGTTAATGTTAATAAGTTGTGCAGATGCTCTGCTTCTCTTTTTTTTTTTATATAAGTAGTCAGACTGTCCATCAGACAGCACAGATCCCTCTGTGGTGCTATAGCTGCAAGACAAAGTAGTGCTGGGGAAGAATTAACTGCAGCTAAAGCTGTAAGCTCAAAACACATTAATTGATTTTTATTCATCTTTGAATAATTGATAAGTAATTTGTAAAGGGGGGAAGTGTGATATTACACATCAATCTCATTGTGGAGAGTTGAACACAGTCTGAGAGAAGAGTTGTGTAATGTCTCCAGTCGCTCTGGAGCTTTGTCGCATCTCAGAAAATAACATCCCTCGTTCCGCAACGTCATCAGGATTAATCTCAGTTAGGGCTTAAAGAACAGACATGTTAAACACAAAGCTTGTGTTTATGAAGTTATGGGACATTTTTGCAGAAGAAAGATGATGTCACCTCTAGCGCCACCATGAGGTTGACATGTTTGTCAGTGAAATATATTCTCAACTCGGAGAATGGACTTTGACCAACCCTGACTTATAGACTACTCAGGCCAAAAATGTTTATTTGTTCAATAATTTGGTTTAAGATTTATATGAAATGTTTTTGTTTTGTTTTATTGTTTTTTTAATATTCAATGTGCTAACCTCGTGACTGTTAAACACTGGTAAACATTGTTTAGCGTTAGCATTGTCACTGTGACCATGCTGATGTTAGCATTTGGCCTAATGCACCATTATATTTTGTAACCTCACAGGGCTGTGGAGCCCATGTTGAGGACTTTTTAACTAACTAACTTCCTGAAACAAATCAAAACACTATAATAAATTCCTTGAATACTCTTTCAATAAGTATAAACCCTTAAAAATATGCAGTAGGCCTGATGCCAAAACATAATGAAAATTAAAGAGTCATAAACACCCAACAAAAATACAGAGTAATAGTCAATGAACAAAACATCACATGATATCATTTTTAAAAATGACATTACTGCTATGTTATGAAGTGTAACATAGCAGGTGATAACTTCCTGTACATTTCCTTCCCTTTTTCCAGTTATACTGAAAGAGACTGTAGTGATTAATTGATATGCTGAACCTCCTCTCTTATCACAGTTCACTCCTCCAGCTTTCATCCTTCAACAAAGTGAATTAATAAATAGATGATATAAGGCAAAACCCGTTGAGATGGGAGGGGTTTCATCCTGGTATATCCCTCAGTGTTATGTAAAAACCCCATACTCCTCCTGATCTGGCTGACCCCCTTGTTGTCATCACTTGGTACAGGCCACAGTGCCGTAGCCCACTATCACTCCCCCCCCCCCCCCTCCGGTCCCTGAGCTGCACGGCTCCCTACAACTCATCTGAGCCTGTCTGACAGAAAGAGCGTGTGTGTGTGTGTTGGTGTGTGTGTGTGTGTGTGTGAGAAAGACACAGAGAGGCAGCCGAGATGAGAGTGTGAAGGAGTGAGAGGGAAAACCTCGAAAGAACAGCAAAGCCAGTCAGAAAGGGGGGGAGGACGAAAGCTAACACAGCAAAAAAAAAAAAAAAAAGAAGAAAAAAAAAGGAAGAGCACAGCAGAGTAGGAAAAAAAAGACGAAGAGAAGAGAAGAGGGGAGGGAGATAGAGGGTAATGTGAATTTACTGTCTTTGATGGTTCTGGTACCAAAGTCAAGAGATGCAATGACTAGATGACCAGACACTACACTCACCAACAACCTGTCCTGGAGCCTTGACAGGAGGGGACAAGAAAACCCCACACACTCTTAAGGCAAACACTCTCTTCAACCAATCCCACATCCACGGGATCATGTCGTCTGCTGGGTCAACCTACCACAACAAGCGGCTGGCATGTAAGTAACCAAACAGCGCGTGAGTTAACAGAAATGCAGCTGATGAGACTTTACTCTGACACTTGCAGTACATTGTAACTTTATGAATTACTCTACGTTGTTGCTGTAATTTCACTTTGTCATTTATAACTACCTTCTTTTCCACATCCAGCATGGTCTCTTCAGATTTTAATTGAAAAGAAATTGTCATCATTATAGCATGAGCATGGAAAGCTTTCTTACAAAATGGATAAACTCCCAGTGACTTAGCTCTATTTTCTCTGATCTGATCATTCAGCCTGGCAACCAAACAGTCGACTTGTTCATGAGATGTGTTCAGGTTAGTTCGTTGATAATATCACAGATCAGTACTGGGTGTACTTTATGTTACACAGAGTCTGTATAGTAGGTGGCGTACAGATAAAACTGTCCCCAGAAGATTAATTAAAATATCACCAAGTAATAACTACGGCAAACTCAGCTAATCCTTTTACATCCTTTTACCCTCATTAGCAGTTCCTGTGGAGCTCTAACTGTCCAAAGTAATAATACCAGCCCAGGGCACTCTTCTTTTTAACTAAATTAGCCTGATGTCCTTGATGGTGGTGCAACGCTGTTGAACCAAATGAGCTTTAATCAGAGCAAAGGCATAGCCACCGCTACACACTATGACTAAACTGGAGGAAGAAGGTCTTCACATAGAATCATCAGCGAAGCAATGTGAGCTGCTGTCTGCAGAGAAACACACAGTCTCACTATCTACAAAAATGACCCCATGAGAGCAGTTTGATTTACTTAAGTATGGAGAGAACAAACTGTTGTTTTCTTGTGCTACTTGCTGCTTTAATTAATAAGTTTGTACGTGGGTGTGCAGTGCTTTATGGGCGTTTGTTAATGTATACAGAGTAGAGGGCAGAGCACATCCATATGAGCTCTTTGCAGAGGACTGAAAGCACCGATTTTGATTGACCTTAATAGGGAGCAGTGGGCAAGGCGGGGGGGGGGGGGTCATCTTTGCATTTAGCCCCCGAGTGAAGTGCCTTAATGGCTTCGGGAATGAGAATGGCCTGGGAATACAGAATCTGATCAGACACTTAGGTGGTCAGGAAAGGTTCAAGACGTAATCACAGCACTGGGACCATAGGAACCTGAGAATGAGAGTGAACTAATGGGAACAGATTTAGACTTCAAGATAGAGAGGGGTGGAGAAGCAAAAGGGTGACTAATCACTCTCCCATTTAAATAATGCTACCTACAGTAGTAGCCTAAGTATTTATCGCTCTAGGCCTCAGGTTGAGCTTCCTGCAGTGTGACGTCGCGTGACGATGAGGGGAAGAGGAAAGAGGCGGGACACGGTGTCATACACGACTTGTCTGGATTTACTTTCTACTACATGGCTGTGTGTTTATGGATACTGAACGTGTGTGTGTGTGTGTGTGTGTGGGTGTGTGCTGTCAGGGGAGTCGGGAAGCACGGCGGGGGAGGTGGCTGTTGTGGTGCAGTGATCTCACTCATAAATGATTTATGCTTGATGGACTGCTGTGGTTATGAGGCCGGCAGAGGAGAGGGAACAGCTCGGTAAATAACAACTGTAATACCTTAAAATGATGTGGCTGCGTGCTGCTGGGAGCTGGGTGACACCACCATCAGTCCTGGGGTGGGGTGGGGTGGGTTGGGCTGCAGGAGAGGTGGGGGTGGAGTTTCAGATTGATGGGCTGTCAAATGTGACTGGCCATGCAGCGCGCAACTGCCCCAATAGCTCGGCCTCACACACGTAAACACCATCTCTCTGTTCACCGAAAACAGAAAGATGATCATGGGATTTCTTTCCACTTGCCACATGGGGATTGAATGCTACACCATGTGACTACTTGGTTCAATGGGAACATTTGTTCCCTGCTTCCAGTGCAGTTCCCTGGACTTCTGATGTATGACTGCATCATTAAAATGACATAGACTGGCTGATGATGACGCATCTATTCAGAGTTGTATGTTTTTCATCATAGAAAAGCTGCTGGTAATGTAGCCAAACAGAAAAAGTCAACAGAGAAAAATACACATTGCATAAGAGAGAGGAGGAGACTGATGTGCATTGTATTGTATTGCACTTGAGATAAAGACTAGAAGTGTGTGTTCTCAGGATCAGTGCAGTGGAAGAGGAAAAAAGGATCAGTCCTTGGAAGAATAACCAGAAGGTTGAAAAAAAAAAAATCATGTGCTTCAGCTAAACCGTCAACTCTGACCCTGCACCACCCACCCCCTCCCCCTCAGAAACACACACACATCCATCTCTGCATCTTGTGTTAGATTCCCAGACTTAAAGGACTTTTTGTGATCGGATCGAAATCAGTGCAAGAGCGAACATTTACAAGAGCAGAAGCGGTCTGAGAGGGTTGCGAAAATGTGGTTCACAAAGAGGATAAAGAATATAGAAAAATAATTCTGAAACTTTGCCCTATTAAACCAATGAAATTATTTCCATTCTGTGTTGTGACACATAACAAACACACACTTAAGTATGGCGTAACTGCACCCTCGTGTTTGTTAGCATGGGGTTAAGCTGAGGTAAGCAGACCCAGTTACTGTAAGCTTTGCCTCAAAATCACTGACACTACAGTTACGTTACCACGAATAATGCACAGCAGGCTCAGGTTGCATAACAGCTCTTTCTTTCTTTCTTTCTTTCTTTCTTTCTTTCTTTCTTTCTTTCTTTCTTTCTTTCTTTCTTTCTTTCTTTCTTTCTTTCTTTCATGTATTGAGTAAGCTGACTTTCATGCATGCATGCACACAAACTACAATCAAAGCTGTGTAGTCATGCACTACAATGCAGGAGTCCCGTGTTGTAGGGTGTGCAGTTGAAGGATTGTACCGGTATTGTATAACGGTATAAGCCCCAGGTAATTATGGCTCAGAGTGGGCTGAGATGAAGCATGGATTTCTGGGTAGGGGGGCATAGGTGCTGTCACAGATCACAAGTGTAATGGCATTTCAGCAGGGTGGCTCTTAAAATACTGTGAAGCTTAGTGGCCTTCGTCATTTCTCTTTCTGTCTCAACACAGACTGAACACATCCCTCTGATGTTTCTCCAAATGTGCAGAGCTGTAGCGTCTCAGTCAAAGGAGCTACTGTGTAGACTTCAAAAGTCAAAACAGATCAACAAAGCTGTTGTTTCCAGAGGCTCTTCTGATTGCACCTCAATTACTTGAATATATTCCCAATATTATTCCATTCACACTTACAACTTTAGGTGTCTTTAAGTTTTGCTTTCATCTGAGTGGAGCCAGACCTGCAAGAAACGTGACTGTTAAATCCCTGTTAAAAGAAGAAATATCTAATCTGAGTTTAGCAAACACAATTTAGCACAGTAGGTCTGTGGAGCTGTGAATCTCTCCAGACGTTGAACCCTGTGAATGAATCTGTGTACAATACTGAATGAGTGAGTGAGGCCTTTGTGGACCTTGCAAAACCAAAACCCACAAGAACAAAGATGTAAAGACTGGATTGTTTTGATGTAAGCCACAAATGTTATCATGTCTACTTAAATAGCGTAGAGCCTGTAACACAAGTGTTGGTCTCCAAGGGCTCCCAGTGGTTTGTGGGTAATATATTTTGTAAGAGTAAAAGTTGTGGTAGAAACCCACAGTCAGCCAAAAAGTAACTGTAAGTGAAATTTTATTTCTCAACTAAAGTTGAACAGAAGCCATGACAGCTGCACATTCGCTGAAGCAAATACAGTGTGAATGTTCTCAGAGGTTGATGCTGATGTTACGGCACCTTAAAGAGTGAGAATTTGCAAACATGCGAAGATAAAACATCAGGGGAGAATCTAATTTGCTGAGAAAATGCTGGTTCACTGCAGACGCTTTGGATCGTCTAACGACTTCACCTTAATAGGCTGCATGCACCATGAGAACGAGGCGGTCCCTTGACTGAGACTCCACTTCTCATTCCTGGATGCTGTTATATACAGTGCAAAGGATAAAACACCACTACTGTGTCCCAGGATAATCATCAGCAAAATGAGTCTGAGATGTGAGACACCGTGTGCACAGAGCAGTCGTACTGAATTATTTATCCTGGCTTTCTTTTCAAATAATATTGTTTTTGCTGTGCGTCAGGGGTTGTAACAAATTCATGATGTGGTTTAGTGCAGTGTCAGTAGTCATAGACACTCAGTCAGTACATCTGGTAAATCAGTGTGAAGCCAGCAGCTTTGAAATTCGGTCCTCTCTTGCTTCTTCCTTCATAAGCTCTGTCTCTTAATATCCTGAGGCCAACACTTCCCTCACAAAGCAGCAGTCAGCCATCACAGCTGTTCTCTGTTCATTGACCCACCCGTAGTAAATCTTTTCCATGTGACCTCCGTTTCATTGCCTCGATAAGGGTAAAGCAGCAGAACTGTATTGAATTGAATGGGTTATCTTGTTTAACACCAGGACCATTTCATCACTTAGTGCCCACTGACTGGAATGGAACATCATTGTCACTTGCGAGTGATCATACGTCCTGTTTTATTTTATTATTTCATTATGCAAGAACTAGTCATATTCCCACAATAGCTTTTCTTTTCCGTTCCAATCCCACTGGGAGACTTAAACGTATTCACCAGAAAAGATCAAACATTTGTCTCAAGATTGAAAGTGAACAAACAAACAAACAAACTGCCATGTAAGGATCACTGGTCGCTAATGATCCCTGTCAAAAGCAAGGGAATCCCCCTGTGAAAGCCACAAACACCATCTGGGTCTCTCGCAGAGCATGGTAGTAGCCAGTTTGCATGGAGACCTCCCACATGTCCTCCACAGCAGGGAGGTAGATAAGTCTGAGGTTATCTGGATGAGTCAGCCTTTTACATACATGGCTCGTAAGTATGAAGCTGAGCCTGGGAGTGCGTGGGTTGGATGTGTCCACTGGCTATCTAAACCTAAGTAGTGAAATATGATTTTTAGAGGAAGAGACAGAGGAAAAAATGGAGGCAAATGAAACAGACTCAGAGAGAGATGGAGAGAGAGGCCTATACAGCCACCAGGCAAAACTGAGGTTTATGTAAGCTGTGTAGTTTCATCATCATCATCATCATCATCATCAGGAGACTCGTCACTGATGTAATAGCCTGTAGTAACTGGTTTATTTGTCTCAGGCTTCCCACTGCTGTAAAATGTTGACCGCTGAATGACCATGAGCACAAGCAGGAGGCAGCAAGGTGGCAGGATGAGGCCACTGGTCTCATCCTGCCACGCTGCTCTTCTTGCTGTGTGTGATGCTGGACTGATGGGAAGTGGCAGGACCAGTGGCATGTCTATGTTCATAGTGGTGTGGACTAAGAGTGGATTTACACTTCCTTTACATACTGTATGAACATTGATGCATACAGTATGTTTTGAATGTTATAACCATCATTGACCACATACAGTAATCCCACACATCCTTAATGTTGAGATGAATATTTAAAGGGATAGTTTAACATTTTGGCAATTTGGCCCATTGCCATAATCCCTATAGTCATAGCAGTAGGTTTGTTACCTTTATTTGTCGGTGCAAGCTATTTTTAGAACGGCGGAGCAGAGCCGCGAGCTGCTCAGAGCTATACGCTACGGAGGCTAATGGGATTTCTTGGTTTCCCTCATCAAACTCATCAAATACACAATCCAACAACTCCAAAACGCTCTTGTGGATAAGTTGTGACCTGCACATTCACCACGCTATGAGATAATTATGGAACATTACCAGACAGAGTTGTTTTCAAGGTAAATTCGTGCAAAACAGCTAATGCGCGTTCCTGTCAGGGCAAGCAGTCTCTGCATTTACCACGAAAATAACGCAATCTCATAATGTTCCATTATTATAGTTAGTTAGTTTGTCTTTATTGTCTCCCTTGGGAGAAATTCGTCGTGGACAGACCAGAGACTCCAAGCGCCATGAACACATAAACAAAACAGTACATCAAGACCATAAACAAACACAACATCCTATCCCCCAGCTCCTTGCGCGTCCCCCCACAATGTCCTGAAATCACCTATACATATAAAAATAAAAAGACAATAATGATAATAACATGATGCCCATCTGACCCCTTGCTACAGCAACATTATTGCACATTCCTCTTTACATTCAGCAGCACACTCATTGTAGGAGCCATTCTGGGCTTTTATTTTGGTATGTATTTTTGTGTCTTATTTTGTAACTTCCGCCCACACAGGAAGTGAGGTGGGGCATAGGTCACGGTGGCTTATTTAAACCGAGCTAACGATCAGCAGGTGTTGCTGATTGGAAGCAAACAATTCTTTGACCGTGACTTGCTGTGCTATGACATGAAGACCTGTTCCACTGGTTTGTACAAATAAATTCCTGTTTTATGGTAAACTTTGTTGTGGCAATTGGGTTTACTAGCACCATGCACGCGTCAACTATAAGCTACTACATCAGCAACAGTGAGTGACTCTCTTTTATGGCAAGAGGAAAAGAAGTCACTACACTCATTATTGCACATTACTCTATACCTACAGCAGCACACTCAATATTGCACATTACCCTTTCCTCTTTGCATACAGTAACACACTCATTATTGCACATTCCTCTATACATACAGCAACACACTCATTATTGCACATCCCTCTATACATACAGCAGCACACTCAATATTGCACATTACCCTTTCCTCTTTGCATACAGTAACACACTCATTATTGCACATTCCTCTATACATACAGCAACACACTCATTATTGCACATCCCTCTATACATACAGCAACACACTCATTATTGCACATTACTCCATACATACAGCAACACACTCATTATTGCACATTACTCTTTCCTCTCACAGCAACACACTCATTACCCCCCCCCCCCCCCCCCCACACACACACACACAACTCATTTCCTGTTATTAAGTAGCTTAATTGATAATGGAATAAATGAGAATTTGTATCTATTGAGCTTACAGCTTGGTATCCTGTACCTTCTGCCTGAAGGCATCAACTCATACTCCCTGTGGAGGATGTGATTTGGGTCTGAGGTGATTTTTTGACCTTGCTTCATAACTGTTTGTTCGAATATCTCCTGGAGAGATGATGGAGGCAACATGCTCATAGCGTGGTGAATGTGCAGGTCATAATTTGTCCACAAGAGCGTTTTGGAGTTGTTGGATTAGGAAACTAAGAAATCTCATACTGTTGATAATATGCTCTGTGTTTTTAGAATAGCCGCCTATGGACTGGTGTTGAAAATTAGCACATGTGCTAAACACACCCAAGCAAAGCATCTGGTCTGTCCACTGGAACAGTCTCAATGTATTTGTGATGTCCATATCAAATAAATAAACATAACTTAAATCCAAATGCCAAAATGTATGTAAATGTAAATATCCCTTTAACAATACTTCCCATCCGATCTCTGTTCAGCTCTTTTGTGGTTGTAGTTGTCTGTCGTCAACTCACTCAATCTTTCCTCAAAAGTGCCGTCATGAAAACACGCACAAATTAAAGGCAAGAAAACCATCCCAGAGCAAACTGTTGGGCCAGCATGAGGCTTCACTTTAGTGTTTTGATGACAGCTGTGGAGAGTTGCTGGTGGGGTGTTTCTTTTATGTCGTAAGAGCAGTGGCGACAGATAAAAAACTGCCACCGTGAACAACTTTCCAGAGTTGTACACTTGAGTCATAAACTACTGCACACCACATTTGGCATCAGATAAGCCTTTAAATGCTTCTATCTGTTCAGTTTGTTACCCTTCACACCACCCTACAGTGTGTAATGTACAAAACTATGTGTAAGCTGTAAGGCAGCTGTAGGAATTACTTGGTCATGGAAATTGGATATAGGCTTCCTCACCCAGTCCTTATATTAAGAGCAGGAATAAATTCATCTTCCTTCCAGATGTATTTATTATATATTCAAACAGCTCTACAGTACCTCATCCAGCTTCTCTGGTTACTATAGATGTATTGGCAACATCTGAATTATTTAAATTCATGTCTGACACTCATAAACTTCATGTCATAAACTGTGGTACCTCCGTGTTATCACCACTGTTATCAGTGTGGTTTCCTGCCTCCACAGACAGTTTGACTGACAAACTAAAGGGCTGTCGTTGGTGCGTGACAGTGGACACACACACACACACACACACACACCTCCAGGGCTGTGGATGATGGAGGATGATAGTGATTGATAGATTGACTAGAAATAGGTCTCCAGAGGTGGAGCTGTCTGAAGAAGAAAGCGGAACAACACCAGATGTGTTGCCATGTTTGTTTTCAAACAAGAGAATAGCATCATTCACGAGGTCTGCATGTATGAAGTGATGTGAATGTTGTTACCGTGGATGCTGGATCCATCTGCCGGCAGCTTGTAAACATGTTAGTCATGGAAGATTGGTCTGCGTTACACACACTGGTTGACAGAAAGAGCATAAACTAAAGAGCAAAAGCATAAATGCATAAGCATGCGTACAGTTTGTGTGAACATGCACAGACTTGGTGATTCACACATACATGCGCACACAGCCCAAAAAATAAAAAAAATAAAAAATATGGTGACATGAGTCAAAGTGTCAGCTCATGGAGCCCAGTGGGAGAAGGCACAATGTGTGCTGAGGATGCAGCGCGGTTACACAACCACTGCTGGTCAGCTGGACAGAGGTCAGTGCTGGAGGCAGATCTAGGGACAGATGCTTCCTTGATTTTCATGTCATGCATTTTCCCAGACTGGAAAAAATCAAAAAGAATGTAAATGAATTTATCACAGTAACACAACATGTAGCTGGGTATAGCTAATGAATTTTCACAAGGCGGACCAAGCTCAAAAATAGCGCTTGCATGAGGAGCATGTAAACAAGTGCCAGCGCCATCACCCTGAAATTAAACAAAAAGCCACCCTGTCAGAACACCGCTGATTTCACACGGTAACCAATTTCTGTCAGCTCTCTGCTTATCAAGTTCTGCTCGGATGCATCTGTGCAATGTGCCATTAGGAGCGTGGTTGCAATACCAAGCCAAGAAAAAAATCATACGGGTCAAGGATAAGAAAAAACTGCAGTTCAGGCAATTCACCTCAAATTTTTTGAAACCCTCAAACTTTGAAAAGTTGATGCAGCTGCAAAATTAAGTTTCAGTTTTTTATTGGTTTCAAATGGCATGCAAATGTGATCATGACCACCAGAGGTCAGAGTAATCTCATCTGAGCTTTGAGCACTGAGAGACCTGTGTGTCAGTTTGGCTGGACCCAAACACGGGCAACAAATCAGCCAAGAAGATGCAGTGTAAGAGCTTTGATTAACAACATCCAAGCAAACTCACTCGAAGGCCTTCAGGAAACGAACTCTGGGGATTGAACTCAGGAAAAACAAGATCAGCAACAAATGGAAAATAAACTGATGATAGGAGAGTAGACTAGAAATAGACTTGAGAACCTGTGTATGATTACAACATATTTCTTCAGAACTTGTACTTTTAAAAACATAATTGTGTTTTTAAAAGTACAAGTTCTGAAGAATATGTTGTAATTTTACACAGGTTTTTTTTTCTCATTGTTCCATGCTGTTTTTCAAATTCATTGTGACTGATATTGCCCTGCTGTATATTATGTATTTTATGTTTTAAAACTGTTGATATTCAATCATCTATTGATATAGGCCTATCGGAGTTGATGAGCTTTCAGGACATTCTTCACTTTGACCTCACAGTGAAGTCAGATCTGGGGTTGTATTCATGTAACATAACTTAAGTGTCTGGGGTGATGAGTGAGATGCTGGTTTTGGTAACTTGTAAAGAAGAATGCTGAACATAATGTAGCATGCTAGCCAGTAGGCCTATTTGATTAAACAAGTTGATGTATCTGCCAATGCTAAACTGAAATATTGTGTTTGTATTTTTTATTAATTCAATCACTCAGCTCATACTCGCTACAGATGATGACATTCCCTGCATAACTTTATAGGAAGATCAGCAGTTTTATTTATTTTTTGCTGCTAGCTTAGCTTTTTCATCAATTATAAATGTATTAACTTCTGTAACCAAAAATACTATTATCAGTAGTATTTGTTGTGACTGATATTGCCCTGCTGTATATTATGTATTTAATGTTTTAAAACTGTTGATATTCAATCATCTATTTATATAGGCCTATAATTTATTTGTTTATCTATTTAAATACACAAATAAATGTTTAATGTGGCCCTTGAATTTAGTTGATTTTGTCACATATATGAATTAAATGCTTAGCCTACTAATTTATTTAACATTTTAATTATTAAACCCCTTAAAATCAAGAGGGCTTCGCGACCCCCCCTGGATCCAGGTTGGGAACCACTGAACTAACAGACTCACCAAAAAAAAGGGAGGACAGGGTGCATGTGAGATGAGAAACAGGAGGGAAGTGATTACAATATAAACCAGGCATAAATGTCCAAGGGTAAAAGACAAAGTTCAAAAGTATACAGAGAAAGAGTCAATACAAATAATCCTCTTGCTGCAACAAACCACACCAAGTCAAATCAAGAGCTAAATGTCTGGCGAATAGGAAGAGGACGCACAAGAAATAAGCAACAGCGTGACAGAAGGTTACTGAACTTTATCTAATTATGATCAATTATAATAGATAATAATAATAAATGTCATGATGACATTACTTGAAAATCTAGCTTCATTATTTTAGAAAAATGTTTTGTTTGGAACTACTGAATACCGACAACATGGTAACATAATCGGTAGGTGTGGGCCTCAACTATGTGATATGACAGGACTTGTATTTATACCAAAAGATTGCAAACAACCTCAAGAGAAATCGACTTGTGGAGTGATGATGAGGAGTTGGAGAGTCTTATCTCAAGGCCACCGAGGTCACCGTAGGACACCCTAAGTTTTCGAAAACTTAGGGAAAAAATTTAATGGTTTTTAGGACCTAAACCACTAAATATCATGTGTCTTAAATTTAAATTTTTTGTGTGTTTTTGCCAGCGGAGACAGACAACACACAGAGGGTGTTAGACAATGATTCTGCTCAGCACCTGAAGATGAGGGACAGACAGCGCTTTTTTGAAGAGGTCTACCAGCATGATGTGGACAACTACCTGCCCTCTGCTCACCTGCAGATCGACTGCAGGAAACGTGAGTAACTGTGATCTGACATGGATCTCCATCCTGAGGGCATGAACATGAATACACACGAATAAATAAAAAAATTAATGGAAAATGGATGTAAATGACGGGCATCTGTTACACAGTCTTAATTAATAGACGCTTTGTATGAATATAACTAGATTAAAACATCATGATATACAGCACTAATGCCTCTTGTCAAACGTTGCGTGAGATATGCACAGTGTGTATCTTTCTAATATGCTGCTTTATCCACATGCACAGCTCCCATGGGCAGCATCTCCTCTATGGAAGTGAATGTGGATGTCCTGGAGCAGATGGACCTGATGGACATATCTGACCAGGAGGCTCTCGACGTGTTTCTTAACTCAGGCTCCGGAGCAGAAGAGGGAGCGCTGGCATCACCACTACCAGGTGCACTGACTGTATCTAAGCCACAAATTACTTTCTAATAATTAGTATTTTAAAGATGAAGTTAATGTCAGTCATTTAAGGCATTATTTCATTCACGATTGACACATCATGGTACCGCGTTAGCCCCTTAACACCCACTGGCCTGTGGGTCATAATGATTCTGATGCATGCTATGAGGGGTTAGATAGACACTGGTTGAAATGCATTTTTAAAGGGTATTTCCAGTCGTATTCACTGTTTACCTCAGATATCAGGTCACCTATGATCAGTTTATTTCATACCATCCATACTCCCAACTGCAGCGTCTGGACGTTTATATTCGTTTTTGTTCAAGAATCCATCATTTTTTAAATGTTCATAAATGGGCTCCGGACTAATTTTAAAATTGTTCTGTGGTCGCAAGTGACGTCCTTTTGACCATTATTTAAATTTTAAAATTCGCTTTACAATTAAATTAAATCAAAATTTTCACACTGATCTCAGTTGAACTGGGAACTGCTCCACTGGTTCCAGTTGAATTCTGGGGAATGAGTCGGAGCTACTAGTGAAAAAACACAGAGGACGTGATTCACTGTTGTTTGTTCTTCTGTGGAAATCAGATTTTATCAAAGAAAGAGATGAAAGGCAAAAGAAGGAGACCGCACACAATAGCTCCCTTATGTGCAGATTTATTAGCACATCAAAAGTAACGTTTCGAGCAAACGTTACTTTTGATGTGCTAATAAACTCTGAGGTGTGGAATCACCGAACTCATCTGCTGATATCTACATTCTACTTGACGAAAGAAAAAGTTCATCTGATTTTAACACGTGACCCCTGAGTCATGTCAGATATATTGTGGTGATTAATGGCTCCAAGACTGTTCTTCAGGAAACACAACTCAGTTTTACGACTGTTTCCTATTGTTTTCGGGCGTCTTCAAAACAACACGGTCTGCATGACTCAAAAGCATAAATTTTATGTGAAACTTATTGTGTAAGAGATGCACAATCCTCAAATTACCAGACAAGTACAGATTTGTTTTAACACCTTCTGTGTGCAGAGTGTGAGGACGAAGAGGAGGACGAGGAGGATGAAGACGCAGAGGTCGTCTACAGGGAGCGTGCTCCTTTGAAGCGGCAAAACGAGGTTTGCCGTGGTTCAAAGTCCCGCATGTCCTCCACATCGTCTGGCTCCAGTGACACAAGCGGGGCAGGAGCTGACACACCTGTGATCCAGTCAGACGATGAAGAGGTCCATGCCGACACTTTGCTGCTGACCTCTGTTCCCCAAACCAGGGATGAAGAAACAGAGGAGGAGGATGAGGAGGAAAAATGCCTTGTTACTAAATCCTCATAAAAACTGAATTTCAATGGAGTCTCAGATATCTCTACATTTGCATCCCTTCCTTTTGGGGGAGAGCCCTAGCATGGTTGACCTGGCTGTGATTTGCTGTTTCTTTTTGATTGTTAGAATGTTTTCATGAGTACGTTGGACTTTTCTTTACAATTAGAAATGTTGTTCTATACTCAATTAAGTTTGTGAAAGTTCTTTGAAACAGTGCCCCAACATGTCCCTGAAATCACGAGGCCTGTTCTTCCCATGCACTAACTTGTCGCAGGAATAAAAGCAGCTTTTTTTTTTTACCCCTCTCAGTGCCAGTGGGAAAAATTCCCTCCTGAGCACATGGTCCTGAGGAGTCTGACGGTTACAGTGTGTCTTTAGTTAGACTCCCTGGGCAACGTGAAAGTAAAATAGTTGTACTGTATCACTGATCAAACACATACATGGCATGTTTGAAAAAAAGTAATGAAACCTTCTTTTTTTTTTTTTTTTTTTTTACTTTTACTTAACCTGAACTTTAAGTGCATTGGATTTTCCTTGGGTTTATTGGTCTTTAGATTACAATAGGTATAGCAACCCTCTCACGGGACCTACCAGACCTCCTCATGAATGCAACACTGGCTCTGTGGCATGGTCTACTACTGTACATCAAACTATGGTGAGATATTTGGTCTCTTTTCCCTTGGTCAT
Source organism: Trachurus trachurus (assembly GCF_905171665.1). Classification (NCBI taxonomy): domain Eukaryota; kingdom Metazoa; phylum Chordata; class Actinopteri; order Carangiformes; family Carangidae; genus Trachurus; species Trachurus trachurus. The sequence goes on along the minus strand of NC_139901.1, from coordinate 26,355,867 downwards.
GCTTTAACTTTCTCTGTCCGGAGGACGAGAGTAGCTTTGCAGGGAGCGTTCAAAACAATAAGACTTTCAAACTGACCTTTACGCTTAAAGGGCGACAGGTGAGAAGATCGTGAATCCTAATCTTGGGTGTTTAGATGATCAATGGACACAGAAATGAGTCACAGAGGGCAAAATGCAATAATAACAAAGTGTCACTCCTGTCAATGTTAACAATAACCAAATTTTGCCGTGTGCATGTGCAAACTACTCACAGTGACATGATTGGAGCTGTGTTTGTAACTGCATGCCATCTTGTTCTTGTTTGTGACTATGTTACATAATTTCTACAAAATGACTCATCGCTGAACTATGCAGGTGGCACCTGTACTCATCACGTTTCGCTTATCATCCGTGTGAAACTTGATTTGTTCGTTGTATAACACTGTATAACATGTGTCTGTTTGTTGGGGGTGTGTCAGAATTGTGTGAATGTGGATGCTCATAATTATAAAATAATCGGTGTAAGATCACAATGTACTATCTCTTACCTATCCCAACTATTCAAAATAAAACCAGAGGGGATGTTCATCAGTGTGGTCTGTATCTCACTCGCCTTGTTGCTTTTTCCTCACACTATTCTGCTGTTTCTGAACCTCCTTCTGATTCAGGGGCCAATAATGATATGTGACAAATGAAGGAATGAAAAACACATTGGCAACACATCTCAAGATCCATGAGAGCTCTTCATAGGCTCCTGTGCAGAATATGTATGTACTTTTATACTGTGCCAGATGTAAACACTGCTCCTGTTCATAGTGAATGTTACAAGGGGAAATCACACCAGACACACACCACAAAGAGACACACACATTTTAGCACATGATGTCACAGGTTTGAGGATTTAGGCTTGCATTTCCTGCTGTCTAGGGAGATTAATATAGGCATCTGTCCGGGACAAGTACAGACAGGGGAAAATGCAAATCTTGTATCACTGTTTCACTGGCGCCTCATACACCCATGAAAGTAGAGTCGAGAAGCTGTGATCAAACATGTGTTTACCCATATCACATTGCTACGGAGTAAAAGGTTCTGCATAAATGACTCATGCATAGTGTTTGTCCATTTGTCTTTCCAGTTCTACTGGTTTTACAAGTCATCTTAGCCACATGTCCTCAGATAATCCTTTTGAATAATCGTTGGTTGGTTTGGTCAACCTCTGCCAAAATAATCATGTTATGTATTAAAATTGATACCACCTGATAAGAATTTTTACTTTTCTGACCTACACTTCAACAAGTTCTCCAGTTTCAGGATTGGTGGATTCCATATATTTTCTCCATCAAGTCAATGTGTGTTGCAAAGTTTCTGCAAATGTATTGAAGAGCAAAGAGACCATTTCATTGATATGTTCTCCACACATACCTGTATGTGACTCAGGGACTTTGGGCTCACCATCTATAGGCACGCACACCATAGAGACTGCTCTAAAGACTTCAACCACTTCAGAAACAAAGAACGTCAGTCATTGGGAGATTAACCTCAGTAACACAAACCCCATTCTTCCTCTAAAAGCAATGGAAAACCACTGTAAGCAAGCCAATGTCATCATAACACTGAAGTCAACCATACAGTAATACATTTAATACCTCTAGTTCCACCAGTTTGCCACCCCCCGATCATTCACGTTCAGGTAGCTATGACTTCAGTTAACCTCTCTCCTCTCTCTCTCTATCAAAGATGAAATGAAAGGCTGTAATCTGCTGGATGAAATGACCCTCTTATGCCGGGGATCCCTACCCAGAGAGACCCTACAACTTTCTCCATGTGAGGAGCACCATGTAGCTGTTTCCCTCCAGAAGAATTTGGTCCTGCAGGATGGCAAAACAGCAGTGCCCTAAGGTGAACTGAGGTTAAATCAAGAGGGTGGAGCTTTCCTGTGAATTTTCCTGGCAGGAGGTTCAATCATGTCAGGTTCAAAGCAGCTACTGAGCACAGATTTCTCAGGTATTCACACCCTTTTAACGTATCAACAAGGCAGGTATGCTAATTTCATTTATATCAGAATGAAACATGTGGCCTGTAATAAGAACACATTGCAGTTATGATAACTCTCTGCTTCAAAATGATTATTAGAACCATTCACCCCCTACTTCTTTATTTCTAAAGCAGATTAGATTTCCATCTGGTGATATTTGACCCCTTGAGGGACAAGTCTGAATGGTTAGGGTGAAAGCAATACTGACGTTATGCCTGCTGTTGTGAGAGCCCCAGGACAGACAAGTATATAATACGCACATTATTGTGAGAAGAGCAGGAACTGGAGGGCAAAATGACAAATTAACTTTGTTTTGGGAGCAAAGGCACAAATGATTGTGGTTATGAGTAACATTTCACAAATATTTCACAAACAAAGAGAGGAGCCTGAGCCAAGACCCAGAACCAACACAGTGAGCAAAACAACTCGAAAGACAAGTACTGTAACTTTGTATGGAACATTTTGTCTCAGACTCTTTGACACATAGACATGCCACTACATAGAGTACATCCACACAACATTGAAATGACAAGTATCCCAGAGGCAAACTGGGAGCTGTTCCATACAATCAAAAATAAATAAGTAAGTAAATAAGTAAATAGATAAGCGGGGTGACACTAAATCATGACTGTTTAGAATTTGAATTAAGTTGGGTGATGGCTTGTGTTATGAATGAGTTTTTCAGTCTGTTTGATTTGGCTTTTGGCAATCTAAATCTCCTGCCAGAGGGAAGGAGCTCAAATTCGGCATGGAGAGGATGGTCAGGACACTGAATAATGTCCTGAGCCTTAGACATTATCCTCCTGTGAAAAATTATGGACAGATCGGGTAGTGCAACCCCGATAATTTTACTGGCCACTTTGACAACGTGTTCCAGCCTCTTTTTATCTCCAAGTTTGAGACTGCCAAACCAAGAGATGATGGCAAAGGTCAGCACTGATTCAACCATAGAATGATAAAAAATAGTCATTAATTTGTTGCACACTCCGAAACGGTTAAGCATCCGGAGAAAATGCAGTCGTTGCTGCGATTTTTTATACACAATGTCTGTGTTTTCATTAAAAGACAACTTATTGTGAACAACCACACCAAGGTACTTAAAGGTTGTAACGTGCTCCACAATCTCTCCCTTAATTGCTGTTGGGGGTGGAGGGTTAGAGTTCCTTCTAAAATCTATGCACAAGTCTTTAGTTTTTGTCACATAAGTTTAAAAAGGAATCATCACACCAGCTGTGTCCTCCCCTTGCAACAGACTCACTATGACCGTGTCATCAGCAAACTTAAGTACATGTCTCGACCAGATTAGGTTCACCGAGCTTCGGTTACCCTCTCTTTCTGAAACGGGCTGGAGTTACTCCTCTTTCTCTGGTTTGAGTTACCTCCATTTTTGAAATAGAAAACCCAGAGTTTCCCTCATTTCAAGTCAATGAATAGTAGGCCTAGACACTGAACATCGAGATCCGCCTTAAAGCATATCGAACAGTGATGCTTCTGCAGTCTCATACATCCAACAAACAAAGAGATAAAACATAAATTCACACATTATTGTTCTGTGTTTTTTTTTTTTTTTTTTTTTTTTTTTTTACCTTTCTGCAACATGAATTTCCCCTAGGGGACAATAAAGCTTAAGTTGAAGTTGAAGTTGAAGCAGGTTTTCTTCAACTGACCCTGAGTTTCTCCTTCTTATCTGAATCTTGCAGACTGAAAGCAGCGGCAGACAGGACGTGTAGCTATACTCCGTCACCTATTATTAGACTGCAACTGGATGTTTCCAGGATTTTTTTTATTACTCCCTTTAATGTCTAGGATTGCTTGGCCTTGGGGAATGTTTGCCATAAACTGAGTGCCATTCTAATTATCACCATTTTAATACATCTCTACATGCAACTTTTGCTGTTCTCCTTCCTATGTCAATCCACATTTTTCCTATTTCTGGTCTTAACCCGCCACCATAGCTGCTTTGTGCATTGGCTTGTCCTGGTTTGCCACGTCCTGCTAGGTTGCCCTGCTTGCAGGCACCACAAAAAAAATTATAATCAGATCGAGTCAACTTTAACACTGAGTTAGACCCCCCTCTAGAGATGAAGTCTGCTAACCGCTAGCTTCTCTAGTTGTAGCAACTTTAGCAATGACCGCACCATAACAAACAGCGCAGTCTATTTGATCCACACTATCAACCGATCAAAAAGCCACTTATAGCCACAAATAATGCTCAGAACAGCACCAAACATCATCAACAGTACAAACAGGGTCCCAGCACATAATACGAGGCATCAAACATCTGTTAGCTTAGCCTGGTTTCTATTGAAAAGAGACGAAAACAACTCACCCACTCTCCTCCAGTTATACGCTATGCAGCAACTTTCAGTGTCCAGGCACTGACAACACACGTCCGAGGCCAACTGGCAACACAAACATCTGGTTTCAGCGGCCACCGGCAGGCAGTGACCACACTGACCACTTGATTCCCCCAGGTCCAGGTTCAGCACATAGACTCCACCGGCTCCTTCACTTTTCTCCTCCATTTCCAGCACATAGACTCCACCGGCTCTCTCCCTCTTTCACCTTTCTCCTCCATTTCCTTCAGCTCGTCTTCAGTAAACTCGGTCTCAAACTGATAGGGGCGCCCCTCGAAATGAAACCAGTCGTCATTGTTCTCAAACTCCATAAACTCAGCCGTGTTGTCCCGTCTGTGATGTCTGCTTGTTACTGCCATGGTTATAGGTAGTCAGCTGGTGAGGAGGGTGAGGAGACCAAGGGGGGCAGTTGTGGATCTGAGAAGTGAAGCTCACTTCCGCGTTCAAAAAACTGCAATCCCCCCGGCTTCCTCTGGGGGCTGGTGTCAGAAGGGAGCATTCCCCATAGACCCCCATGTTAAAATCGCCGATTTTACATCCTCAGTAAACATGTTAAAAGCCTGGTGTCAGAACGTTTTTTTTTCTCAATCGATAGTTTCTACCCCCGCACACACTCTGAGGGGGGTGAATTTTTTTTAAACTCTACCGTTTTACTGTTATTAGGTTAAAACTCTGGCCAATTAGGGCGCGGAAATGTTGAGTGACAGGCCCGAGCAGCTCCGTGGACAGCTGCTTCGAGGCCAGTGGGCGGGTTCTCGGCGGTTCTCGGCCGGCCAATCCAACATGGCGCTGTCCAGGCCGCCATATTTGAGTCACAAAAACGACTCCCCAAAACCAATGGGGGACGTCACGGACGCTACGTCCATTCTTTTTACAGTCTATGGAGGAGACCTAATGGCTAAGCCCCGCCCCCTCCACTCACTCGGACAAACAGTCAAAGACGATTTATAAACCGTCAACATTTGGTGACAGGCGCTATGGCAGCTGTCACAGTAGGAGACATTTCACAGGAGGCAATTGATGATTTTTGGAGACAGAAAGAAAATATCATCTCGAAGTCACCAAAACTTAACTTAGCTTTACTGCTATGGCTGTCGGTTGCCGCGAAACGCCAATAGCGATGGGCTAATTTCTGTTAGCCTGTCTATGGAGTTTTACATTACATTACATTACACAACAAATGCAGCTGCAGCTGATGCTTCTGTATCTTCTCCCTGATGGCAAAGGGAGAAGATGTGGTGGGAGGGGTGGAGCAGGTCCATGATATTGGAGGTAGCTCTGCTATGCAGCACTGCTGGTATAACTCCATCATGTTATGTTTATTTTATTTGATATGGACATCACAAGCACATTGAGACTATCCTGGTAGACAGACCAGATGCTTTGCTTGGGTGTGTATAGCACACGTGTTAATTTTTCAACACCAGTCCATGCAGTAGGCGGCTTTTCTAAAAACGCAGAGCATTTGATCAACCAGGACCGAACCAGGAGGTGAAGCTATAGGTCAGGAGGCTTTCAACAGTGTTCCTGTAGGTGTGTGGTGGGGGGTCCTGTTTTCCTGAGTATGCAGAGGGAGTGAAGCCGCTGCTAAGCTTATTTAAGGACTGCTGTGGTAATACTAAATCAAATCAAATCAACTTTATTTATGTGGCACTTTTCATACTTTGGGGGTAGCACAAAGTACCTCACAGAGAATAAAAACAAAACAAAACATGAACAACAAAGAAACACCATGAAAACCCAAACCTCCCACCCCAACAAATATACACATAGAGATACACAAATACACTCAGGTACATTACGCACAGAAACAACTCCCGGTGTGGTAGGCCCCCCGGAGGAAACACTGGAAAACCGAGGGGCTAAAACAGTTAAATAAAATAAAAGGTATTGACCCCTTGCAGCTACGTCACAATTAGAACGTGACGCGAGAGGCGACACCATGACGGACGGCAGAAAGTGCTCAGTGATAATGTACTGTGTATGGGTGCCGTCCAACAATGTGGCTCGATCACTTCACACTACAACCTCACAGCATTATCACTTATTTAAAATAGAATATCTACTCATCCGTTGCAATATATGTTTGTTTTTTTGTTATTCGCCGTAGAATATCTCAGTTTTCTGTGCTTTTTCCACTGCTAAGGAGCTAACGTCAGTCAGTGCCACACTCCCCATACAGCAGCTGCTCCTGTCTTTGCTGCTGCTAACTACAGTTAACGGACCTGGAAATTAAAACCTGGTCCGACCCGTGGGTGTTGAAGACCTGACCCGACGTCTGTATAATTAGTGATCATTCTCTGATTAAACCCGGCTGACAAATAAAATAAAACAGGAAGCCGTCTTTGTTGTAATCGCCGCGATCCGATGGCGGCAACTACGTTGTGACGGTGCTATGTTTAATACGAGCGTTAGCTGTTGTTAGCCACAGCACGTAGCTCAGCTAGTTAGCTTCAACTGTGTTTACATCGACTATACACTGTAGATAAACTAACTTATAATGGCATCGATAATGTGTCTGTATATCTTCGCACTGGTCCTGTTGTTCATGTAACCCCGCTGCCAGTGGCCAGCCCCCGGTTCTTAGCTCTAGACCAGCAAGGAGTTGGTGCTTCAGACCAGTTTTAAGGACCAATAACCGTTTTTTAAGCGGTGGAAAAGCAAAGAACCGGTGCTAGTCAGGCTCTGGCTCCGAACCAGCACTCGAACCAGCTCAGTGGAAAAGGGGGGGAAACCCTACAACCCCGGTATGTCACAAAACTATAACGCGCCCATTCAATTACATTGACGTTCACTGTTCTTTTGCCGTCCATCATGGCGTCCGGAGCTATCGCGAGTGGAACGTGACGTCACGTGCAAGGGGTCAATAGAAGCTAAAAACGGAGGGAATAAAAACAGATGTATAAAATAGACCAAATAAATAACGTGAAATAGAATAATTTTGTGAACCGACTAAAAGATTAAAATAATAAATAAAACAGGATAAGCTAACTAATATAAAATAGAATAATAATAATAAAAAATGTATACAAGCATAGAGGTGAGCATTAAACAAGTCAGTTAAAAGCCTGATTAAAAAGGTGGTTAATAATAAAAAAGGAGGCCCTGAGGTTCTATGGCAGGCTGTTCCATAATCGGGGGCCATAATAACTGAATGCCGCCTCCCCATGTGTTTTAGTTCTAACTTGTGGTATCGTTAAAAGGCCAGCACCGGAGGACCACAGGGTCCGCGAGAGTTGATAATAGGGTAAAAGTATTGCAGATAAATAAGAAGGCCCGAGATCGTTAAGACATTTAAAAACTAGTAAAATCGATCCTGAAGCGCATGGGGAGCCAATGCAGCGTTTTTAAAACTGGTGTAATGTGCTTCCGCCCTTGTCCTCGTCAGCATGCGTGCGGCTGAGTTCTGTAGTAATTGTACTATTACTATTACTACTAATAATAATAATAATAATAATAATAATAATAATAAAGATGGTCGTATAATCTTTTATCATACATCGCAAACCCTGTCATCAATCAATGGGTCTGTTCCACCTGTGGTCTTGTGTTACACGATGTCACACACTTGTGTGCAATCAGGTGTGTGACACAGAGGGAGTGACTCCATGTCCTGCCAGTTAATGTTGCTGGAGGCGAGAGGGACACAGTCACATGGAAACAGTTTTTTAAAAAACATCAAACATATCTTTGTCACCAGTCATGTAGGCTAATTATTTTTTTTTAATGCTATGACAGCTCAGCAAACCGAAAAACAAGCCACAGTGTCTTTGATGTTACCGTTGATATGCCGTAATAATATTATGCCAGTACCAAGACTGGATAAATGCAGAGGGTTGTGGCAGGAAGGGCATCCAATGTAGCCTAGAAATCTAGACGCACCGAGGCAGCAAAAATATTTGCTCCGTAGGTGGGTCTAGAAACGAGCCATAGGAACTTTTTGAGTCTCGAACACCAATTGTGTTCACCAGTCACAGCGCTCTATCTGTTTAGAGAGTCGCTCGGCGGGCTTAACGCGATGGCGACATACATTTTAATTGGCTTGTCAGGCTAACATCATCCTGCTCTACCCTATTGCGTGCAGAGGTAGTTTGAAAGACAGCCTTCATCCCGCCCCCTGGATTGAGCCGAGGTCTACCGGTCGTTTCCAGACTATACATTTTAGTGATATAGTCTGGCTTGTCAGGCTACATCCAATGTGAAACCTATGCCAAATTGAAGATGCAAATCACAAGGCAAACCCTGATGGGACAGCAAAAGGAGAAGAAGAAGAAGATAATATTAAGTAATATAATTAGGACAACGTAATGGTCAGTGGCGTGCACAGACTTTTTGAAGGGCAGGGGCGATTGGGAAAAAAAGGGCACATAGCGCTTTCTCGCCACTGAAGAGGGCACTTTAGCACGCGTTTTGGCTTCCAAGAGGGCACTTTAGCACACGTTTTGGCTCCTAGAGGGCACTTTAGCACACGTTTTGGCTCCTAGAGGGCACTTTAGCACACGTTTTGGCTCCTAGAGGGCACTTTAGCACACGTTTTGGCTCCAGGGGGGCACTTTAGCACGCGTTTTGGCTTCCAAGAGGGCACTTTAAGGCGTGTTTTGGCTCCCAGGGGCACTTTAGGGGGGGCGCCCCCCCCCCCCCAGTGCACGCCACTGGTAATGGTAAAGGCATAAAAGCAAGACGGTTCTGGATTTGAAACTCGCCTGGAATTTGCATGGACTTTGCATGGTTTTACTGGGTCTGTGTGGTTTCTCTCTGGTTACTACAGTACTTCCTCCTACAGTCCAAAGATATGCACATTAGGTGAACTGGCAACTCTAAAGTGCACAAGGTGTGACATGTATTTGAAATGGGACTTAGCATATTCATGAACATACAAAAACAAGTATTTGATGTAATAGTTTTTGTATGTACAGTACAGTATGTACTTTTTGTACTTCTCTCTATGACAAGTGCTATAGAATTAAGTGTTACTTACGTACGGTACCAGTGGGATTTCAAATGCTACTTTAGTTACTTAAACCTTTGAGGGGCTATTGAAATTGAGCTACGTTTGAATGTGATGGTGGCCAGACATGAATAAGACATGGTAACCTGAGCTATAGAGCTAGAGGGTGTACACCTGAGCAGAGCCACACTGAGCCACATACAAACACGCTCAAAGAGGGAGAGAGGGAAAGGGACTAAAAGTTCTCAACAGAGCAAATACCTGTGTACAAATAAATAAAGCACTCCAACTGGTCTTCGTCTTACATGCAAAATGATGTGGGCACAGATACCGTATAAAACATATCAAGTTACACATATCTGTGAGGTTGAAAAAACAGTCTAGCAGAGTCAGCCAATCCACTGCCTGCAGCTATTATGGGTTGTCGTCTGTGCACTCTTATTCAAGCTGTAGTTCACTCTGTTGGAGCACTCCCACTGAGGGTATCAAGAAGGGCGGATTAAGATGAGGACCATTTCACTGCTTTTGTTGGTAAGCTGAATGCTGAATTATTTTCAGTCTTTAATCAAGCAAAATTTAGGACGCAGAATAAGAAAAACAAGATTTCTTTTGTAATGACAAAATGTTTATTTTGGGAAAGTTGTATTGCCAGTGATTACTATATGGAAACGTGGAAATGACAGCACATGTTATCTGTCCTATAGAACGTGTAGCTAGCTGCTCTTCTATTGAATGAACAGCCTGAAACTGTTCTACACAGGCTGAGGTGTTGGACATTAAGCCTATAACATGAGAGCTCTTTAAGCAAGCTACAACATTTTTTACAGTTATTGGATTTGACTGGACTATAATTTAGGTCAGATTTTTTCAAGTTAATGGCAACGTCTGAATCCTCTTTTTAGGTAAGAACCAGGGTATGTACAAATTGATTCTTATGTGCAACTGCAGCATTTTCATAACCTAAGAAAAACAGCGTGTAGGTAAGCACATGTCAGTCTCTAAGGTATGTTGTAATACACCTGCAGGCACAAAGCAAAGATAAGGGGTAAGAGGCAAATGTTGGCGCTGATCAGACTAGTTGCTGATCTGACCGATCTTTGTTTTTTACAACCACTCATATAAATGAAAACCAAACGGCTCTTGTTGCCCTGTAAACACACTGATTTGAAACACCTGTTTGTACTGGTGCCATGGTGAGGATTAGTCCAGAGAAGGTCTGGCCAATGACCTGTATAGGCTATTGTATCGCATTGCTATTGTGCAACATCTCTTTCTCTCTCTTTTCTCATTTTCTGTCACATCTCGGTCGTCAGCTGTTACAGCTCAGAAATCTGACCCTGGCCTGATGGCAACTGGATTCAGACAAATGTTAGTGATGAATTTGCGGCTTCGGATGCTGTTAGAGTCCCATGCAGAGGCCATAGTCATAGATGTATGCATACACAGAATGTAATCAGGACCTATGTCGAAGTTTTGATGAATCTATGCAGATGCTACGAGTATTTTTTTTGTGCAAAATTTTAGTAAAGACTGGAAAATAGGGGGGATACACACATACAATCTGGCAACCTGAAACAGCAGTTGGTGGTGTTGAGTTTCAGCAGCCTGGAGTGTGTGAATAGGAAGTGAAACTAAAGTTTTGAAGTGTTTAAAGTTCGAAGGTTTAACTGTGACAGAATTGAGACAGCAGAACAGAAGAACATAAATTGTCACAAGTGTTTGAAGATTTGTGAGGTGAAAATGTGAGTGGAACGTCTTGTCCTTATTGAAAAAACTACAAAAGTTTGATTAACAGATAAGCCCTGTTAATACGAATCCCTGCGTCGCCTTTTCCACAAGTGGATCCAGAAAATTGTTCTCACAGTATGACATGAACATTGCCACAGCATGTCCAAGTGATTTGTTCAATAACGCCAGGCGCCACTTTATTCTGAAAATTCTGTCACCAGCAGCATGACTAACACAAACAGACAGGTGAGCTCTAATGAGACGGCGTATAAACTCAGGATTAGAATGAAAAGAAATGCAAGAATCAATTTCTAAACAATATGTGCTTTAAAGGTTGGTTTGAAGATGGTGGTAACACAAGAGTTGTTTTGTACCCACAGAATCAAAGCTACAGATTTTTTGATGAGAACTGTAAATGAGTCCCATGAGAGTTAGGAGTGGCATCACGCCTTCAGGGGTGTGTGCGGTATTTGTGTTCTTGCACATTGTTCTCAAAATCAATTATATTAATATTCCTGGCACTTCAAAAAAAACAAAAAACATTTGTTTGACATAAACAAAATATTATATTAGTCAATTTCTTGCAAGTTATGTCAGCAAAAACAGCTCAGATAGGCTAAACTGTCTGCATTGTAAGGCTTGGGTGGCTGTATGGGAACGTGTGTGCGCATATAGCAGCCATGTGATGAAGTGCATAATTTACCTAAAAGTTATATAATCATTCCTTTTGACAGTTCAGCTGACAAGAGCCTTTACATTCAGACAGGGCAATAGGGTAACCACCATGTAAAAATGTTCGTACATGAAAGTCAAAATACCTGACATGTTTGAGTACAGCTCGGCCTCAGGTGGGCTGGGTCAGGGAGTGATCAAAAATTTGAAACCCAGGCTTTATTGTCTGGTATGATTTGTAGCTTTCAGCTGCAGGCTATGGGGTTTGGCGGAATGCAACTGAAGGGTCTAATTTAAAAAAAAAAAAGGTCTCTAATATTTCTGCCATTGTAAACTCTATAGCCTTTAGCTTGAAAAATATCAGTGAATTGGTATCTGCTATGGCAAGTTGCAAGCTTATATGACAACATCTGTTGCATTTGTTCACATTACACACTGGCAGGCTTTAGGTGGATGGATATTTAGACAACAAAAGTACAATTTAGTCAATATACATACGAAAACATGCATATTTTTGTGGGCTAAATGTCGTTATTTTAAATATAATATAATATTTTTAGTATGTTTTTATTGCATCATATATATATAGTTAAGTTATTGTTGTCATTGCATAAAAAAACATATACAACAAAATTTCGTTCGGCAGTCTCCTATAGCAGCAAAGAGCTAAAAATCAATAAGTAAATAAATAATTAAGTGTTTGCACACATAAAGTGCAAAGTGCCAGTGTCAAATAAATACATCAACATTAAAAACATAAGTTACATCACGTTAGGAGCTAAGCAAGAGATCCACACACATATGGATGAAACAGAAGGGTAACATGACAAGTTTCATTTCTTTCTCATTAATCTACTCTCTTTGCTCAAAAACTGGCAGACACCCGCTATCACACACGAGTAATTAACATCATTAAAGACCACACACACCCTGCACATTACCTTCTTGACCTTCTGCCATCAGGGAGCATGAACCACCAGACTCAGCAGAAACAGCTTCTCTCCCACAGCCATTCAGATCCTCAATGCAATGTAAACTCTCACTTTATCTCTATTAAAAAAAAAAAAAAAATACAGAAGTGCATTTTCATTTTGTGTTCTTTGTTCTGTATAATTTATCCATCATTATTTATAGCCTTTTGTGACTGATTGTATGTGTAAGGGTGTGTTCTTTTTTATGTTTGAGGCAGCTATTGGAGCCCAACCGAAGTGTCGTTGTTTTTTATACAATGACAATGAAGGGTCTATCTACCTTATTTACAATAAGGGTCCCTTAATTAACATTAGTTAGTACATTATTAAGCATTAAGGGACCCTTATTGTAAAGTGTTACCTGTTTTTTTTTTCCATATGAATTGTCATAATAGGGTTTAACACCTTTTCACTCATCGTCTCACAATGCATTACTGCTCACAGGTAAATGAAGAGAAAGTCACTTGACATTTTTTCCCCAGTGTACGTGTCACTTCACAAGTGTGCAAAGACTCTCTCTCTCTCTATTTTCTCTTTTGCTTTGGTTCGTGCCACAGTCTAAACACAGGCAGAGCAGAGTGAGTCAAAAAAGAAAAAAGTGTTCACACACTGGTAAATGCTCCCCAAAATGTAAAGAGAGTGGAGGGTCATCTGTAAAGATCTGTAAAGACTGAAACGTTGTCCCTCCACTCTCATTTAATTTTGGGGAGTGTTTACTAGTGTGTGAACACCTTTTTCTTTTTTCCTTGCTCTGCTTTTTGTTCTGCACCTGGGCTGATATAGTGGATGTGCATTTGCTATTCTTCTCTGTAGAGCAGAGTGAGTTGCCTTTATTACGAAGGTGTTGCATCTGTGATTGAAGGACAGCCAGAGTGTATTCAGACTTTTGCCCAGTGCATGCCAAAACCTGCTCTTACTCCCCAACCCCAAGGCCATAGGATAAGTAGTGGTGTAAAGCTAACTAACTCAACTATCTGTCTTATTGTCTTTGTTACAAAATAGTAAAGGACATGTAAACAAAGACAAACAGCTGTATAGTAAGACAAAAATAAATTATATCCTTAAAGATAATTGAATGTGAAAGGAGACACAGATCAAGTATTTTGGTATAATGTTGCTTTAGATGCTAAAAGATGTGTATCACTTACCAGTTTTCCTGTCGTTGCAGGTTGCGTTAGCATCCCTGTCAGAGTCTCGTAGCAAGAACTCTGTGAGTCGAGCCAAGCGGGTAAGTGATTCATCTTTGTAATTGCAATCTCAATTGCAAAATTATTTGCTTCTGGCATAAATTTTTGATTTATGATTCACAGGAACTTTTGGTGCGTTCCAAAAGGAGGTGGGTTTTGTCAACATTTGAAGTAGCAGAGGAAAATCCTGGTCCATACCCGATAAAACTTGCAAGGGTGAATATCTTATTTTGTAAAGAAAATAAATAGTCAATGTTGCAACGCAGTTCCTGGAAAGACCCGGTGTACAAATAATTGCAACACAGTTGTGTTTGTTTTGATTGTAGATGTTCAATGACAAGACGGATCACGAGACAAATAGCCACAGGTTCCATATAAGTGGTATGGGAGTGGATAAGAAGCCGCTGGGAATATTTACCATTCATGAAACTACTGGAGACGTCTTTGTCCATCGACCAATCGACAGAGAGGAATTTGAAATCTTCCATGTGAGTTAATATTGGTTTACCAATCCCTCTGACTAATTGCATCATTCATTCAAATTGCTGATTTGTTTTTTACACGTTTTCCTTCACCAACAGATCAAGTTTGACATCTTGGACAGAGTGACTGGCGCTAAAATGGACAAGGAACTCTCTTTTGATGTTGAAATAAAGGATATCAACGACAACGCACCTGTATTTACGGACCCTTTCATCCTGGCGGAGGTGAAAGAAAATGCGGAAGAAGGTGAGTATACACTTGTGTAAATGATTCCTGGGGTATGGCGTATTCCCTGTGTATCTCATGGTATCATGCATTTCCTTTCCTCAATTTTTTTTAGGGTACTTGCCAGTGCGGCTTATTGCCCAAGACAACGACCAGAGGAACACATCTAACTCTAAAGTCACTGTCAGCGTGATTTCACAAGAGCCGCAAGAGCCCAAGATTCATGCGGTTCAGCTCAACGACATTATTTCCCAGCTCAGCTTTAAAGGATGTTTTAACTATGATGTGAGGCTTAATGACATAAAACTGCGCATTCACACACGTACAGATGTTGCAAAATGATCTCAAATAATCAATAATTTCCCAGCCTGAGATAAATAAAATACATCTTAATCTTAATAAAACCCATTTATCTATTTCAGCAAATGAAGACATATAAAATTGTTGTTGAAGCAAAAGATGGCGGAGATCCACCCCTTTCCTCCACTGCCTCTGTTACTCTCAACGTTATTGATTCAAACACTCACCTACCAGTGTTCAAGGAGACTAAGGTAGGAAGGATGACGATTACTGTTATTATCATTTCTAATTTTATATTATTTTATTGGAGGTTATGATACAATATGATTAAAGTTGAAATGGTTCTGTCTACCCAGTACCAAGGTGAGGTGTTGGAGTCAACCGTCCAAAATGAGGTTTTGAGAATTTCTGTGGAGGACAAAGACACCCCATACACTGATGGCTGGCGTGCCAAATACTTCTTCATTAGTGGGAATGAGGATGAAAACTATGAACTTGTCACTGATCCGGAGACAAATGATGGCATTCTGAACGTCATCAAGGTAACCCTGCATTTCTCACTCCTGTACATACTTCATTCCTGCACAGTGGGCCAGGCTAAAAAGCCTTAATAATGCAATCATTTATCATTAAACTTAAACATGCATGTTTCCCCCAGCCAAAGGACTTTGAGCGAACTACTCTCACCAACCTGGAAATCGGCGTCGAGAATATAGAACCGTTATTTTTTTGTAAAGATGGCATTCCAGCAAGCGATGCCATCAAAGCTCCATCTCCAAATTCAATCAACATCACAATCAAAGTGATTGATGTCAATGATCCACCTGAGTTTGAAAAGAAAACAGCTCAAGTGTTCCAGAAGGAGGAGGAGGAGCCAGGAAAGGTGCTGTTCACTCCAGTTGTTAAAGATGTCGACTCAGACTTATCCAGCATCAGGTTTGTGTCTACATACTGGATATACCACACTACCTATGGAAAATTGCCTGTGTATACAATGTAACTTTTGTCATCCAGCAATCATGTCATGTAAGTGCTCTGTTCACTAATCTCTACTTCCTGTGGTCAGGTATGAGGTGTTGGAAGATCCAGCTGGTTGGGTGACCATTGATCCAAAAACTGGTGAAGTCAAAACAGTTGAGAAAATGGACAGAGAGTCACCCTTTGTTGATAAGGACAGCGTTTACAAAATAGTAATTGCTGCCATTGATGATGGTATGAAAAAGCTCTACTGTTTATTGGAATCAAACATAATCTTAAATGATAAACAAGATAAATTGAGTTGTGTTTTCTTCTTTCTACTTTATTGTGGTAACCAAGGTGAGCCTACAGGTACAGGTTCATCCACTATCCTGGTGCACCTAGGGGATATCAATGACTGCACACCTAAGCTGGCCAACAGGAGCCAGCTAATGTGTGGAAACAAGGCTAACAAGATCATGTTGGCCACGGTGGACCTCGACATCCCTCCTTACAGTGGGCCCTTCTCCTTCTCACTGGATGATGAAGACAAAACTTTGAGTGAGAAATGGAAACTAGATCCCGCCCAAGGTTAGTACATATCTTTACACTTTAACTCTCTAAAAAAATAAGAGTTTCTTCACACCTCTCTTTACATTGTTCCCCAGGTATGGAAGCTGGCCTCGTTAGCCTGAAGCCACTCTATTATGGCAACTTCTCAATTCCCCTGGTGATTCAGGACCAACAGGGTGCCACTGCAAAAGATGTTGTGGAGTTGACAGTGTGTGACTGTGGGGAAACAGACAGCTGCCTTGGCAAAAAGCCACTCACTTACGGCCTCGGGCCCGCTGCTTTTGGAATGATATTTCTAGGACTGCTGTTTTTTTTGTGTGAGTATGAGAATCAACCGAAAAAGTTCACGTTGCATCAACCCACAGTAACCCCCTGAATGTTTTACTATCAAGTCAGTTAGAGGAAAGTAATTTACCTAGGGAGATGAAAATTGTTCTGTGTGTCAGTTCACACTAAGATTAACTGGTCAATAATTAAAGGGATAGTTCACCCAAAATTCAAATTTGCACGGACTCAGAGAAGGCACGGAGGACTCTCAAACTTCTTCCAACCCTTAGTCGACATGAGGGTGAGTAGATAATGAAATTTGAATTTTGGGTGAATTATCCCTTTAAGAGAGGGTGAGAAATGTGAAGATTTGTAGTTCAAATACAATCCAATGGCTTGATATGAGATCAGATCAGAATAATTTCTGTCCTCGAGATATAGTCTCTAATGGTGGAGCAAAATTTGCCAATTGAGGTTAGCATGCAAGTGTTAAACATGTCATGACTTAATTTTTGCCTCATTGATATGGATGCTGTTATCACTTATCACTTCAAGTCAGTACTTGTTTTAAACATACAGTCAGACACAAGCAGTTACACCCATAGACACCCGGAGGCTCTTCAGTGCACCCACAGTCTCATCTTGCAAATGAGTTGAGCAGTTTCGTGTTTGTTCCACCCCTCACCCGGATATAACTCACATGTACATTTAGTTTTTACTTCTTACTATTATTTTTATCTGTATTTTGTATCTGCAGTACTGCTGCTCCTATTTGTGTGTGAGTGTGGAGCAAAGGGATTAAAACACATGCCCATGGTGCAGGACGAGGGCAACCAGACCCTTATCAAGTACAACCAAGAAGGAGGGGGCGCTGCATGCACAGTGAGTTGGTCGTGTTATGTGCGCAATTTAGAGGGAGAGAGTGTATCACAATGAGAAAGGATGTTCCCTTTAATTATTTCGTCTCCCTTCGTTCCAGGCTACACCCACCCTGCTCATGACGTCTACTAATTGTGCGACAGAAAACCTGAAGCAGGCTACCATGCAGGTACTCCCCACCTCTCCCTTAATTTTTTGTGAATAGTTTTCACGTGTAGATAAATGTCACTACAGTTATAATTTGAAGGTGTGTCAAAAGACAAGTAAGAAGGCGTAGATGAACAAGCAGTAGTGGTATATAAAGAAAACTTTGTCACATGACACTGCTGTTCCTTCATGCATTCTTCTGAATATTTTCAGTGACGACAGACTGACAGATATGATTCACAGAACTGGTTTTTGTGTATGTTATAGATACTTTCATGACATAAATTATAGGGTGGGTGCACACTGCAGCTCACTTTAATTGCAGCTTAACATGCTAAGGGAGGGACTAGAGGTTAAGACAGGTTGTGGCTGCTTTTCCGTACTTAATTTTATTCCCACATTTGATGATACTTTGTTAAGTGTTACAGACAATAAACATTAAAAAATATAAAATGAATGTAATTTTTTTTTAAATTTGTTTTGTAATTTACTCTGCACTACTAGTTCCGTCAAATGGATCAAGTAACCCAGGACATGGATACATACAACAGCTCAGGGGCCACCCTGGTGAGTAACAAGTCTCTTATCATTTTTGGCTAAGCGGTTTTGGTCCCTACGGCAAATTTCCTCCTTTATAACAACTGTATAGAACTTAGTAATTAAGTTTCATTAGGAGGAAAGTTTAGCATAATGGAGGGTGTGCCACTCTGAGTGAAAGGGTGTGTGAGTGTATATGTTTTAAGCTAGCTGCAATACAGTTTCAGTTTCACATGCACCCTATTCGCATTTTTTTTTTTTTTTTTTTTTGCAGCAGGTACGGGCAAGATGGCATGACTGTAATGGCACACTTTGACCTTGAGACTGCTCTTCATAAAATTCATAAACCTTTTGGTGACATCTCTGAGGCCACAAGGCACCCGTTATGGTTTTTGCCTTCGTGACAAAGAATCATGTAGATTTAAGAAATAATTTAGAGTAGCAGCATTTGCTGAGATTCTGATTTCACAAACAATTAATGAGCACTAAGTGAAGATCTAATGGTAGGTGGTGATAGGCAGACTTGTTGCTGTCCGACATGTTACTCCACCCTGATTTTACCCTCCTGTGTTTCCTCTGCAGATGAACTCTAACATGACGTCTATGGGAATGCAGGATCAGAGAGATTCTTACAGAGCCATGGGGCAGCAGACCATGGTGAGTGTTATTACAATAGCTACCTCTGCTGGCAGGTGCTGTAGAGCTGCAATAATAATGTTCCAAGTTTCTCAAAAGTCAGCAGTCGACACTTATCTTTGTCACATTTCATGACAAATCATGATTATCACGGTTGTTGACAGTCTTTAGGCAGAGGGATCATTTACATTAATGAAGGACGAGTCAGAGTAATCAATAATCATAATAGTAGTAAGTTGCTGCAGTTGATTGACTGACTTTTACTGTAGAGTTGAGAGATTGTAGTTCTACCATTAGTCAGCTGAATTCTGTATGTAAAGACATGCATACATTTTCCCAATCTAATTTTAATTCCTGTTTTATCTCAGATTAGTAACTCAATCTAGCACAAGTTATAAAATGTTTAGTGTATTTTTTCATCTCATCTTGCCGGGGTGTTGTTTATGTTACCTGCCTGCTGACAGTTTGTTGGTTGTGTAAAGCCAATAAAAAGGCAGCAATATGTATTTAAGCTACCTAAACCTACCTAAGTGGTGAAAAAGTGAAAGTTACCTCTTATCCTAAATTTAGGAGAGTTTAGTTAAAGGGACAACAAGGAGTTTGTATTTGGTTATAAAAAAGTCTCATATTAATGTGTTTGAATCTGCGTTACCCACACTTGTTAATGGGTCCATTTTCGATAAATATATAATTTTGTCTTTATCGTTATTTTGTTATTATTATTAGTGGTCGGCTCGCCCAGCATTTTTTCCATAAGCTAGCTGCAATACAGTTTCAGTTTCACATGCACCCTTTCTCTTTGCATGTTTTTTTTTTTTTTTTTGCAGCAGGTACGGGCAAGATGGCATGACTGTAATGGCACACTTTGACCTTTAGACTGCTCTTCATAAAATTCATAAACCTGTTGGTGACATCTCTGAGGCCACAAGTCACCCGTTATGGTTTTTGCCTTTGTGACAAAATATCATGTAGATTTAAGAAATAATTTAGAGTAGCAGCATTTGCTGAGATTCTGATTTCACAAACAATTAATGAGCACCAAGTAAAGATCTGATGGTAGGTGGTGATAGGCAGACTTGTTGCTGTCCGACATGTTACTCCACCCTGATTTTACCCCTGTGTTTCCTCTGCAGATGAATTCTAACATGACGTCTATGGGAATGCAGGATCAGAGAGATTCTTACAGAGCCATGGGGCAGCAGGCCATGGTGAGTGTTATTGCAATAGCTACCTCTGCTGGCAGGTGCTGTCGAGCTGCAATAATAATGTTCCAAGTTTCTCAAAAGTCAGCAGTCGACACTTATCTTTGTCACATTTCATGACAAATCATGATTATCACGGTTGTTGACAGTCTTTAGGCAGAAGGATCATTTACATTAATGAAGGACTAGTCAGAGTAATCAATAATCATAATAGTAGTAAGTTGCTGCAGTTGATTGACTGACTTTTCCCGTAGAGTTGAGAGATTGTAGTTCTACCATTAGTCAGCTGAATTCTGTATGTAAAGACATGCAAACATTTTCCCATTCTAATTTTAATTCCTGTTTTATCTCAGATTAGTAACTCAATCTAGCAAGTTATAAAATGTTTAGTGTATTTTTTCATCTCATCTTGCCGGGGTGTTGTTTATGTTACCTGCCTGCTGACAGTTTGTTGGTTGTGTAAAGCCAATAAAAAGGCAGCAATATGTATTTAAGCTACCTAAACCTACCTAAGTGGTGAAAAAGTGAAAGTTACCTCTTATCCTAAATTTAGGAGAGTTTAGTTAAAGGGACAACGAGGAGTTTGTATTTGGTTATAAAAAAGTCTCATATTAATGTGTTTGAATCTGCGTTACCCACACTTGTTAATGGGTCCATTTTTGATAAATATATAATTTTGTCTTTATCGTTATTTTGTTGTTATTATTAGTGGTCGGCTCGCCCAGCATGCCCGGTGGGTCATGGGAATAACACTGACGAATCGCCATTTATGGTCGGAACTACGACGGTATCTGATCGTCTTTAAACCTCCGACTTTCATTCTTGATCAATGAAAACATTATTGGCAAATGTTTTCACTTTCGTCCGCCTTGCGCCGGTCCAAGAATTTCACCGTGCGCGCAGAGGCTCATGGTGTGTGTGTGAAAACACTTCGCTTTCCAAAATTTCTAGTTGTCCCTTTAAGTTATTTTGTGCTTTTTGTAAAGCACTTTTCTTTCAAAAGACAGGAGCATTGAGTTAGAAACTATGCATCTGTAATGGCTTTTTTCCTACATCAGGCCCTAACTTGAGTTAACATGGTTACTACACTGTTAAGAAAGGATACTCAACTGTCTGTAATGCAAAAAAAAAAAAAAAAACTTTTGTTGACCAGGCATTTTAATAATATACATAACATTTCTATTGTCTACAGTTGACCGGACATTCACCTAGTTTGCTGTTTTTTTGTATTTCAAACGTATTCTTTTTTAGCATTAAAAGACAGTAAA
This sequence comes from Trachurus trachurus, assembly GCF_905171665.1. NCBI lineage: Eukaryota > Metazoa > Chordata > Actinopteri > Carangiformes > Carangidae > Trachurus > Trachurus trachurus. The sequence continues at coordinate 26,334,516 of NC_139901.1, read as the reverse complement.
TGGAAGAAAAACATAAATAGAAACAGAAAATGAGAAAAAAGCAAACAGATAGGGGGCTGAGAATGAAAACAGGACCAGTTGTTTACAGCGGTTTCACAACAAATTTCAAATATGTTCTGCTCTGCTATGTTTTGCACATCAATCATTTGCAGACCAGCTATGTAAGTTTTGAACTACTGTAAAATCCTGTTTTGTAAAGGAAACACACATTTAATTCCACAAGAGGGCACCGTAGGAGCATTTTCACATGGATGTGTGGCATAAAAACACTGTTATGGCCTGTGGGTTTTTTTTTTCTCTTTCCCTCCTCTTCTATTTTCTATTAACCATACCAGAGAACACCCCCTAGGCAAAATGTGTTGTATTTGTAGAGAATGACTAAACAGCTGTGGGACATTTTACTTGATCTTCTGGGTCGCGCAGGATTGATCTGTGGTCATGAGCACAGTCCAACCACAGCAGTGCCAGGTGTCTCAGACTTTCTCAGGCTCCTTTGATTATTATGGTTGCCACACCCATGTGCTATGTGCATCCTGGAACACTTGTGACAACTCCCTTTTTGCACTCAGATTTCATTGTCAGGGTATTTCAAGAGAAATGCCATGGGGCAATTGGCCATGATCTTGATTAGGGATTAGTCAATTCCACTCTGGGGAGTGTGATCCTGGTATATTGCTCATTATTTTAACCCTTCTCCCTGGCAATTCAAAATGTAAACATACTGTACATGCATAGACGAGTTACCTGGTCTTGTACCCAGCAGGTTTGCCATAAATTGTGATTGGACTGTGATCTTAGTCAAACATGTAGATACACATACTATCTATCTATCTATCTATTTAATAACTGGTTGGACCTCAACATTTATCAATAACCTCAAACATGAGCTTCTGTAGCTGCTGATCAAACCTGTTCAGTATAAGGGATAAATTTCAAATACAATATCCCGTAGGACACACTGATAAATTTTAAAACGTATTTTCACCACAGCAGTGTGGAGCTGTCCTGAAGCAGCAACGCTAAATCACAGAGCTCCCTCCACCCTGCTTCACCTTTAGGATGTTGATGCAGTGCCCTTTCTGTACACCAGACATAGCACTGCACTGCTCCCCATATACTGTAATTAAACCTTGGTTTCATCAGTCCATCAGTGTTCTGTTCATTTGGACAGAAACAGCCTCCTCCACGGTGTCTGTGGCGAGACACCATGCATCATGATTTGCGTTTGGTAGACTCATGAACAAAAATGTTGACCGACTCCACTGATTTCTTTTAAACACGAGCTTTGTTGTCTTTGTTGTTATGTTACTGAGGTTCGTTGGGCTTGTGAGGTAATCTTAGCTGGCTTGAAAGACTAGCCACAAAATTAAATGATCTCAATCTGTAGACAGTTTTCGTCTGACTAATTAACGGATGAACCTCCAAACTCATTGTGACGACTCTCTAACCTTTCAAGTCTTGATCATAAATCTTCTGAGATCTTTCTTTTCTGACTTGTTTCACATTAGCAGAATTCCCCTATGAACAGCAAACTCAAAATGTGTGAGAGTTTATGAGCGCCTCTTACCTACACTTCCAGTCTTGTTTAAATTACTCCACTCCAGGTTTGGTAGCTGCCATGTCCCGGAGGGGTTCACATAGTTTTCCAGCCAACACTTTTCTTTAAAATGGTTGTGATTTGTGGGTTTCATAGTCACTTGGTTGAAGATCTGATGATACATTTGTACATAAATGGAGGTAATTTGAAAAGGTTTCGTTTACTTTTTCTTGCTACAGGTTTTATATGTAACACTGAATAATATTTGGTCTATCCTCATTTATAAATTAATAAACAATGGGTTTACAGTATCCTGATGCAGTGTAAAACATTGAATGTGATTTTATTTTATTTTCTAAATGAAAAAATAGGCATGTTTTTTAAATGCTTGGTGTTTCCATTTTTGAGAAGACTGACTAAACTGTATGGTTTTTTTTCTTAAATATAGTACTCTACGTGGAATGGGACAAGTAGGGTGAACAACTACCAGGTAATAAATGCTATTCATTGATCTATGATTTTTTTGTTGTTGTTTTTTTAAGAATTAGATGTACTATAGAGATGACATATTATATATAAAAGCTTACAGTCCTCTCTTGCTTTCAGCAGAGCAGCTCATCGAGGTACCAGCGCGGTCACAGCCTGTTGGCACAACAAAACATTGCTGATCACATTGACAGGGTAAGTGTTTGCAGTAAATGAAAATAAATATGGTAAAGCAAGGGCTCATGTGCCACACGCAGAAAAGAACAAAATTGGGATAGGTTCCCATCCTTGGGGCATTCTCTGAAACAGAGATGAACACGAAAAAGACATCATCTACTGCATATACTACTTACAGCAGCCAGGAAAGCAATAACCTTAAACTGGCTTAAATACAGATCCCCCGACCCTTGATCCATGGCAGTAGTCAAGAGAATTTACATAATGGAAAAGATAACTTTTATGTCGAGACTCCAAAACACACAATTTGCGGACTGATGGGCACTGTGGCTGGAAATGGTGGATGAGGAATGGGGTTAGGTGAAGCTGGAAAACTGTTTAAGTCTATCAACCTGTGCACCAGGGCCAAGAACTGTGAGAATTGTTTCTTTCACATTGTCATTGCTGTCTTTATTTTATGATCTAGCAGAATGTTAAAAAAAAATGTAACAACTGGAACATGTTTTTTTTTTTTTTTTGGCAGTGTTGTTCAATAAAAAATAAAGTTAAAAAAAATGGGATAGGTTTGTCTGCAAAGGACAATGTGAAAGTGTATTTACTTAAGTAGGCTACTGATTATCAGTGCTTTATTTGAGTTTTTATTAATTTATGATGTTTACTCCACAACAATCATTGCACTTTTGATTGTACATTTCTATTTTTTATTTTATTTTAAAAATGGTTCTTTGAAGCACAGCTTTAAGTCAGTAGCAACAAATTATTTTATTTAGGCTATAAATATCAGATCTATGGTAAAAAAAAAAATATAAAAAAAAACTCATACTGTGCTTTTCTAGTCTTATCAGCTACTCGAAGTGTTGCAGCAGTCACAAACAGGCAAACTCACGTCTCGTCCTTTTATTCCCGTCTCCACAAAGTGCTGCTTTTTTCTCTTTTCCATTTCTCCGTAAAACAGGAACTACCATAGCAACAGGAAAAAAGCAACAGGATCAAACTCATAAAATACACAATCAAACAACTCAAAAACGCTCTGGTGGACAAGTTGTGACCTGCACATTCACCACGCTATGAGATAATAACAGAGCGTTACGAGACAGAGTTGTTTTCGAGGCAAATGCAGAGACTGCTTGCTGAAAAACTGCCCGTGACAGGAACGCGCATCAGCTGTTTTGCATAAATTTACCTCGAAAACAACTCCATCTCGTATTGTTCCATTATTGCCTCATCTCATAGTGTGGTGAATGTGCAGGTCACAACTTGTCCACGAGAGCGTTTTGGAGTTGTTGGATTGTTTATTTGATGAGTTTGATGAGGGAAACCAAGAAATCCAAATAGCCTCCGTAGCGTAGCTCTGAGCAGCTCACGGCTCTTCTCCGCCGTTCTAAAAATAGCTTGCACCGATAATTAAAGGTAACAAACCTACTGCTATGACTATAGGGATTGTGGCAATGGGCCAATTTGCCAAAATGTTGAACTATCCCTTTAACTCAGAATCAGTTTAACCATGTTTAGAAAATAATACATTAAAAAGCTCTCACAAAAGCACTTTAAAATACTTTGACACACAGACCACATGAGCCTGATCTGCCACCTGTGTCACAGCACTCGATATTTGTCACGGAAACCAATCACAGTGAACTCTTATGCAGTCTGACATGATGTGCTTGCGGCATTTTTAACGGCTTCATTTCAACTTGGCAGAGGCCCATGGCTATATTAGAAGATTGTGGTGTCTTCCTATGGAGGCTGCATCAAAAGCAATTTTACAGTCTGTTTGCACAGATTGATGAACAGTACACACCCTTTCCAAGAGCCATGTCAGAACCGTGTCAAGATGTTTTATGGAGGGTGTGGCACGTTTCAAAAAGAGTTCAAAAATGTCTGTGTTGACCTCATTATGTTATAGGCTACCACTGGTACAAGCAATGAAAGAACATGTATGTGTGTGTGTTTGTGTGTATATATTTTTCTATTATCATTATTATATGAGACAGTGTATTTTGGTATGACCTCTTTTGAACAAAATTACAGAAATCTCTTTTTTGGCTCAATTCCACAGAGACTGTACATGATCGAGGGCAACCTTGCAGACGGCACACATTACCAACCCTATGTGTATGCCTATGAGGGACAAGGAAGCAAATGTCAATCACTGGATGAGCTGTCACTCAACAACCTGGGAGATGATATGCAGTTTCTGGATGATTTGGGGCCAAAGTTCAAGGCCTTAGGGTGCATCAGTCGGCAGAAAATTGAAGAAAACAACTTTCAGCTTTGAGAGGCGCAGCTTGAGTGTGATTTTCATGTCAAGTAGGCCTTTGTTCATTTTTGTGATTAAGATTATGAATTAATCTACCTGGATATTTGGTGTAATTATACACCACAATGGATGGATTTTCTATTTGTACATTAAGTACTTACTTAGTACACAAGAAATTGGCAAATGTATTGATTCTTTAAGAGGAAAGTAGTACATACATCCCCAATTCTAAAAGCACATTAAAACTGAGCATTCCTTCAAATGGTAATGCATGTTTCACCATGACCTAAACATAAATTTGACAGTAATTGTGGCATGTGCAAATGAAAACAAGGAGGCAAGGAGGCCTTGATTGCCACTTACTGTACAGTTAAAGAAAGATTTTGCCAGTATAATTTCCAGTACTGATACATTTTTTGACTTTTCAAACGTCGAGGTAACACTCAACAACCATGGGCTTCTCTACAGACTCTAAGACTGAGTAGCTGAAAATGAAGCTAACTTTTTTCCAACAAAACAGGTTTGGCTATAAAAGATAAAGACATTCCAAGTGACTCCAGAGGAAGTCAAAACAAGATCTGGAGGAAGCAAATCCACTATGTGGTGCTATGGCCTCCATGGTTTCATATACAGACAGTGGCAGTGGCAAAGGGGAACACTGCACAGGATTGGATTCCATTAGATATTCTGACTATAGATATCATGCAGTCTGCTGAGCCAGTGAAAGTCAGAAGATGCTGGTTTCTACTGCAGGACGATGGCCCAAAGACTTAAGAATCCACCTTCAAGCAGTAGCTTGGGAAGGAACATCCGTCACACTCCCCTGACTGGAACATCATTTGAAAGATTTGTGAGCATAAAATATCTCCGAGCCTCAAGTGAACTTCAGGAGGAAGAGTGGGTGAAGATACAGCAATCAAGAACAGAAAGATTGTGAGGGCAGGATTAACCATAACCCTTGAGTATTGACTTAGTGGAGTAATCCAGTTTTTGCCATGCCACAATTGACTGTTGATTGATTTTTTTCCCTTCAAATTCATGAAATAGAAAGTAACAGTGCATTACCATTTGGTGCAAGACTCTTGTTTTAAAGGAGAATTCCGGTCATTTTCTAAGTAACGCTCTACAGCTCTACGTAGGTCACTGACTGCGACCATAGGAAAAAATCTGAGAAAAATCTGTGCAGTCCGGACCTAGCTCTCCTAGAGCTATAGCGTTACTTAGAAAATGACCGGAATTCTCCTTTAATGTATCTTAAGGTATTTGGAGTACACAAACTGAAATCCATCCACAAAACAAGGATTGTATTGTAGAGGCTGTTGTTCGCTTGAAGATAGAATTAATGCACTGCACATACTGTCATGCTCTGCTGATATTGAACTGGTGACTGGGTGTGTTTGCTTGTTTTGCACTTGCAACGAAAAGGACTGTTGCCAAGGTGAAGGTTTTATTAGGGCAGTATTAATTTTGATGGGTTAAACAGAGGGCGTAGGCTTGATCTAAAACTATTAAGAGGATTATTTTATGACATTTTAATTATGTACATTTAAATAAGAACTATACACTGTAAAAGACTAAAAGTAAACATCAGAAAAAAGACCAAACTCAGTGACTGTTGTTGCATCCAGCATCAGCATGTTAATAATCTGTCACTCCCTTGATTCAACATTAAAACTGTCTCCGTTTTGGACAGCTTCACACAGCTAACACAGTAATGTATCAGTATTAACAATCCAATATAAAATGTCAGACTGAGCAAGCTAGAAAGTTTCATTTCAAATCAATTTGGCTACTTGCTAGTTAGTTTGCTTTGTGTCACTGATGCTCTGAATGGTGTAAATGTTTCCAGGTAAAAGACGAGATAAAGACGAGGCAGATGATTCTTATCCAGGGATCGTTCCCTGTAAACTGAAGTTTGAAACAACAAACCAAAGATTTCTTTGATGTTGTTTTGTTTGTTTTTACTGTGGTTGCCTTGACCAAACTGCTGAACAAAACAACGTGTTGATATAGGAAAATTAACTTTTGAATACTTAGAAGCCAATACTTTTTTGATGGAAAACTTTCACTTGTATTGGGAGAAATACTTGATGAGAAGTATCTGTATTTTTGACTTAGGTAATGAAGCTTTGCCCATCACTACCAGGAGACAATGCAAACCTACCTAAACATTGTCCTTACCCAAATAATGTTGTCCTCTAAATACAGGTAGGGATCTATGCCTTTGGTTTTAACTGGAGCTTAACAGCAATTTATGTATGGAAACTGGAATATTTCATAGTAGGAAAGATGTTGTATATCTACAAGCAACTCTTAAAAAGAGCACCCTTTTGTAAAATACTCTTGCAGAAATTGAACAGTGATTATGTACATATCTGTGGCCTGTTGTACTTTGTTTTCTCACATGCATTTATTTTTTCTTTTGGTATTTTTATGTGTAAATTTGCATTTACTGGTAGCAATTCATGGGTCAGTGTTTTTTGTTTTGTTTTGTTTTGTCACATGAACATGGCGGGAAGTCATTTGTTGGAGTAATTGTAATGCAGTTACAACAAACTAGCAACAAAAAGTTATCACTGTTATGTGCAGTTGTTAGGACCATGTACATTTTAGGTTGTTTCAGGTTGCCCGGTTTTAACAACATGACCTACTGACTGATGCACGCTAATAGTCAATAAAAATAACTAATAGGTGACAAGATAAACAAGGTGTGGCAACAGCAGAGATGTTACTGGTATTGTTATGGCAGATAGTTGAGTCGTGTTGACTGTTTTCTCACCCTGGTTGTAATTCATATGATAATTCCTCTTAACATTGTTAAGCTTACTGTGTACTTAACAGTTTTGTAACTGTTGTTTGAAAACATGTCATGACTGTGTCATATCAACTGAACCTTTATTACTGCAAAAGCAATACCAGCCTGCACACCTTTATTAGATTTTTTGTTAAGTTTTGATGTCTTTGTTTTGTATTCCTTTTGTAACCTGTTGCTGGATGCTACAGACTGGTACAGACACTGCAAAACTTGTTAATCAAATAATAAATCCACCGTGAAAGAAGATGTGATGAGAAAGTAGATGTTCTTAAGGTGTGGCACTGTATATATGCAAATGTGCAAACTGCGACCGTGCCAGACTTGCGGTTTTTTTTTTTTTTCTACCCTTGGTTCAGTTTAGTTCAGGTAAAGTCTGTATTGTGCCAAGGCTGGGCTCTGCGGCTAAGCAGCATGCACATGCAAAATCCTGAAACACAAACACAATAAGAAATACATTAAGACAAATGCAGGCATTCATAGTGTTGGTGCTTAATGTTACAGCAGGAAATAGGGAAATAAATAAAGAAGAAAAGAATATATATATATAAAAGGACAAGAAAAACACCAAAAGATATTCAATTTAATTAACTCAAAGTCTTTTGTCGATTAGCGACAGAAATGGAAAGTGCAGCGTGCCCATCTTAATCGACAGCCACCTTGACAGCTAGTTTTATCACCTCTTTGACATGACAAACAGGTTTTGATTCTCTCATGCAGCAGAAACCAAATACACCTCACACTGTTTTTTCTTAGAAGTGATTTTATCAGAGTTGCCTTGCTTGACTTGACTGTAGAATGATCTGGCACTTTTTTAATACGCTAACTCCGACATGTAAAGACTCATGTCCGTGTCTCACCCCTTTCAGTGGAAAGCAGATATTGTGTTAACAGCATAAGAGTCATCCTTCCCCTCCCAGTGAGCATGTGTTGAGCGATGTGGGTCATATTTGCCTCAGTGGATTTAAGTCCATGTAAGAGAATCTTAGAATTAGAGAAAGCAAAACTTTGAAGTTGTTTTAAATTTAGTAGAATAAAGAACTGTGACATTTCACTATACGTTTTGGAGCAAAAATAACAGATCTCTCAGAACTTCTCCCTTTGTCTTATTAAGGATGTGTGGTGCCAGTTACATTCAATAATCGATATTTTACTGCATATCGTGCTTTTGAATTTCTAAATTCAACATATATTATTGTCTATAATTGGGTTTAGGGTAACAACCCTGGAGCAGGGCCATTATTCCAAAGTGGAGAAGAAGTACCACCATGAAGCATTATTAGATCAAATGTGGGCAGATTTGTAAAATATAAAAGCACATTTGGCAAGGAAGTAATTTTGGATCAGTAATGCTGGGATTAAATAAAAACAGGTGGGGCAGTTAGCTTTTCAACAGTATCATACTCAAACCTCATAATTTACCTATTTATAATCCATTAATTATTCCATAATGTTTTATTAACAACATCAATCAAGAAACCTGCTAAACATGCTTTTAGAAAACATTATACACCAGTATACTTTTTTTTTTTTTAATGTTTGTTTTGTTTTGGGCTTTTCATAACTGTTTTACTCAACAGTAGGAGTCACACTGAATAAGGAGTGTATCCACCGTCATCATATTTTGCAGAAATGTGTTACACCCAGATGCTGTGACAGAAGCCAACTTTCAGGTTGATGTAAAGTGTCACTGATAATACCCCTCCCACCCAGATAAGGACAGATAAACTTACACAGGCATGCAGCTCTTCCATCATTCAGGTGCAGGAGCCATATATCTAAGGGACTAACTTTTAAAGCAATACATCACTTGGATATCAAAATGGAAAAAATACACTTCTATCTTTTGCTGCTGCTGGTAGGTATTCATTTGACTGTTTTTAGAGTCAATATTTATGCAACTTGTGTAGTTTTAACAACATATGCATGAGTTATTATATGAGTTACAGTTAAATTATTGATCTAACCTTCACAGTATCATTTTCTGTTGATAACCAAGAACTGCAAGAACAATCTATTAATGAAATTGATAGAAATTGTGTACAACATTCTTTTTCTTTGTTTCTTTCTTTGTTTCTTTGTTTCTTTGTTTCTTTCTTTCTTTCTTTCTTTCTTTCATTTGTTTCTGGTGGTGTGGGTTAAAAGAATAGTTCACCCAAAATTGAAATTGCACATTATCTACTCACCTTCACGTCGACTAAGGGCTGGGAGAAGTTTCAGAGTTATCCGTGGCTTCTCTGAGTTACAGGGGGTCTCGGCGTAGCAGTGCATGTCCATATAACGGTTGCAAATGGAACTGCAACTGTCTTTGTTGGATACCAACTGTCTTCGTTGGTATCCATTTTTTTTTTCGGGTGTTCCGAAAAAAATTAAATAAGTCTATATTTCAAGCTTGTTTGAATCGGAAGCTCCTCTTCCTGGTCCGTCCAAATCTCGTGCGATTTGCGCCGGCGTCAGTAATCACAATAATCGCAAACAAGCTTGAAATATAGACTTATTTAATTTTTTTCCTAACAATTTCGGTGTGTTCTTTTTGTTACGAAGAAAAGTGGTATCCATTTGCAACCGTCATATGGACATGCAGTGCTGCACGGAGCCCCGCTGTAACTCAGAGAAGGCACGGATAACTCTGAAACTTCTCCCAGCCCTTAGTCGACATGAGGGTGAGTGGATAATGAGTGAAATTTCAATTTTGAGTGAACTATCCCTTTAAGAAAGATACAGAGCAAGTTATAAACTAAATACTGAAAAACAAACACAGCATGTGGATTATGTTTGTTATAACTCGAGATTACCATCTCATCATTGATGTAATGTGATGTTTTTGCAGTGTGTGGGAGTTGATGGGTCATCTTCAGACATTTTACAGCGGCAAAAAAGAAACTGGATCATAGATTCATTTAAAATTGACGAAGGCTATGCAGGAGAATACCCTTATTCACTGGGCACAGTGAGTATCTACCAGGAATCACAACACATGAATATGGCAGGAGCACAAGTGACAAGATGAGGAAGGATCACTATAATTTTGCTGCTGTTGTTGATTTTCTTCAGATTTCAGTTGAGAAGTCCCTGACCCTTTTTGAGATAAAAGGTCAAGGTTTTGATGAGGATCCCAAAGGTATATTACAAATCAACGATGGCACAGGGGAGATTACTGTCCACGGCCCTGTCAACTATGAGGACTACAGTGAAATCAAGGTGAGTGAGTGAGTGAGTGAGTGAGTGAGTGAGTGAGTGAGTGAGTGAGTGAGTGAGTGAGTGAGTGAGTGAGTGAGTGAGTGAGTGAGCTTCAGGTGTTGGACGTGGTTTGCTGGTTTCATTGTTTCACAATTGCTGCCTTTGTGTTTCAGCTGGTGTTCATGGCACGTGACAGAGACAGCCATGTAATAGACACAAGACTGGGCATTACTATAGCTATTCTTGATGCAAATGATCACCCTCCATTATTTGACAATGCCATATATAACGCCACCGTAATCGAATCAACACTACAAGGTACCTTATAGATTTTGGTCAATTCCCTGATCTAATCTTTTCTTCAACTATTAAAAAAGCAGTCATTCAAATGAATCAAAGCTGTTACACTCTAGTAAAATAAACAGCTCCTTTTGCTATGTTGCTAACAGGCACCAGCTTGGTTACTATTAGAGCAACAGATGATGACACTGGGGACAATCGAGTGTTTGATTTACGAATAGTCTCCACCAGTTCTCAATCAGAAGATCTGGAGTTCTACATAACCCAAAGGCCTGGTGACCAAACTGGGATCATTTCATTTAGAGGATGTCTGCAACATGAGGTGAGATGACCTTGAAATAAAATCTAATGAACTCCCTGACTTAAAGGGACAACAAGGAGTTTTGGAAAAGCGAAGCGCTTTCACACTACATTTATGAGCCTCCGCGTGCACCGTGAATTCTTTGACCGGCGCAAGACAGACTCATGTTTTCATTCATCAATAATTAAAGTCAGAGGTTCGAAGACGATCACATACCGTCATAGTTCCGACCATAAACGGCAATTCAGCTGCGTTATTCTCATGACTCGCCACGAAACCGAAAGTAAAGAAACGCTGGTCGGCTCGACCAGCATTTCCGCCACCACTAATAATAACAAAATAACGATAGAGACAAAACTATATATTTATCGAAAATGGGCCCATTAACAAGTGTGGGTAGCGTAGATTCATCCACATTAACGTGAGACTTTTTTTATAACCAAATAGAAACTCCTCGTTGTCCCTTTAAATGTGAATAATATGGCCATAGCAAATATGCTAGATTTATTTATTTATTTCCTTTTTTTTTAAATGTTCATTTTTTAAGTCACTGTCATTTAAAATCTACCAGAAAGCAGACAAACATATCATTGTCATAGAGGCCAAAGACCATGGAGAAAAGCTCAAGCTCTCCAGCACCTGTTCTGTCATAATCCACATTGAAGATGGAAATAACCACCTTCCTGTGTTGACAGGCCGAACTGTGAGTAATTACTTCTCTCAATCACATTAAAACAGCTGCTGACTACCCGCTCATAATAAAACTTGCTATCTTTTATACCAGGGTCCAGGGAAAGTGAAAGAAGGTGAGACAGATTTTCTTGTTTCACGTTTGCAAGCTGAAGACGGTGACCACAAAGGTACGGCTGCCTGGAAAGCAAAATATCAAATCCACGGAGACAAAGACAAAATCTACAAAATCATCACTGATCCTGTCACAAATGAGGGACTACTGTATGTGACAAAGGTATTTTGTCTGTGAATGTTTTAGCCTCTTTGACATACATAGCCTAATATTTGGTTGCTGTACTGTAGATGATAATCAGTATCTTCGCTTCTTGTACAGCCTCTGGACTATGAGGAATTTCCGAATTGGAATCTGACAATCACGTTGGAAAATGAAGCCCCCTATTATTCATGCACAGTGGAGAGTAAGACTAGCTCTGGTCTTTGGAAAGTAAAGACTGTGACTGCCAAAAGTGCCGCTAGTGCCTTCCGTGGTGCTGCCACTGGCGGCATTGCCTTTCAAGGCGGCGGTGCTGCCGGTGGTGCTGCCGGAGGAGGTGGCGCTGGAGGTGCTTCCGATGGGGCTAGTTGGCGCATGACCGAACAGGCAATGGGATACTCCTCCTACAGTGTGATAGTGGGTGTGGAGGATGTCAACGAGGCTCCAGTGTTTGACGAACCTAATAGAGCTGTACCGTTGTTTGAGAATACAGCGATGGGACAGTATCTGGTGACATTTACAGCCAGTGACCCTGATATCCTCACTCCAACTATAATTACGTAAGTCATGAAGATACTATCTAGGCTACATGTCCAGCTCACAGGACAATAGGCTACTCAATATGAAAATGTATCACACAACACAAATGTTGTTTTTTTTTAGATTCACTAAAGGAGACGATCCAGATGGTTGGATTGAAATCGACTCCAAAACTGGAGAAGTAACCACAACAAAGGTCGTAGATCGAGAGTCATCCTATGTGAATGAGAGTATCTACACAGTCTTATTATTTGCTGCTGACGATGGTATGACTAACTGGATTAGCTATTCATTCACTATCTGTTATAACCCCAGTTTCTATAGCCTATCACATTAATGAAAATAACCAACACATGTTTCTGGTCACCAGGTATACCTCCAATGACAAGCACTGCAACCCTCGCCATCCATGTTAAAGACGAGAATGACAACATCCCATTCATTGACAAAACTGTAATTGAAATGTGCCAGTCTGACGGACCCTCACTGCACAAAATTGAAGCTGTGGATCCGGATGATGATCCTTACAGTGGACCTTTCAGCTTCAGGCTCTTTGGAGACATTAACGGCAGGTGGAGCATTAACCCTGCGCAAGGTGAGCTCTAATTGTTACAAGAACCAAGATCAATGTCACTGCTCCCAAATGTAACTTAAGATGACATGACACTTTCTTTTGAATACATGACACTGTCTTTTTTAAATATGCAGGATATTCAGTTGACCTGGTGAAAGAGAACACAGTTATTTCCGGACACCATGAGCTGTTGTTGGAAGCATCTGATGCCCAGGGCCAGGCGGTTGTCTATAACCTGTCAGTTACTGTGTGCAGCTGCTTAAACATAGAGAAGCCAGACTGCCACTCCCGCCAAACCATTACCACCACAGCAAGCGTGGGAGCAATTTTGATTGTGATTCTCAGCGTTCTATTGCTTGCAGGTAGGACACAGGTCTGAAATACTTTGATTATTGCTGATGAGAATGAATTTTTTTTTTTTTTAGCTTGAAAGTTTAAAAAAACAAACATATTATAAATAAGACAAATGGTAGTAGTGGACTGTATGATTTGACTTGTGTTTCTTTATATACCAGTTATGCTACTATTGACTGCTCTGGTGACATGTAAGAGAAGTTTCAAAATAATTCAACCAATCGACGAATCAGAACAAACTTTGAAACCGTTTAACAAAGAGGAGCCAGGGGATGACTGCAAAGTACGTTTATTTTCATATTTACTTGTACTTATTTATATATAGATAGATATTAGATAGGTATACTTTATTGATCCCAAGCTGGGAAATTACAGTTACAGGCTGCCACCTGGGAATGTATATCCGTATGTGTATACAGTGGCATGCAAAGGTTTGGGCACCCCTAGCCAAAATTTCTGTTAATGTGAACAGTTAAGCAAGAGGAAGATGAAATGATTTCCCAAAGGCACAAAGTTAAACGTGAAACACTCTTTTGCAATATTTTATGCAATATCCATGTATTTTTGTTTTCTAAAGCAAAAATGGGAAAGCGGCACCCTGCAAAAGAATGGGAAACCCAGGAGACATGAGCTCTCAGATAACTTTGACCTTTGGTGGGGGGGGTGTCCATCTGTTGCAGGACTCAAAACATGGAGGAGTGTTTTTGTGAATTAAAATAGTCATGTTTGACACTGGATGTAATTTTGGGGTCATTTTGTCATGCTGCAGAATACATTTTTGGACCGATCAGAGGCCTCTCGGATAGTATTGCATAATGGATAAGAATCTAAATATCTGAAGTGCCTAAAACTTGCACAGTACTCTATATGCATGTGTGTATGTATAATTGCTGTCAAAGCCTGATATTGTATTAATCTTTTCAACAGGTGACGTTCAACAACGGATACACTCAGGTTAAGCAAACAATTAAACAACTGAATGTGAGTAGTGTAAAATTTGCTTCAACTTCACTCATGACCACTCTACTCTAATTCAATGTCATGAAGACTTGTCTTGAAATGTTTTTGCAGGCAGTTCCTCAGATACCACTAAGTCTACCACCAGGTCTAACACCAGGTCTAACAATGACTGACACTGTCACAGGGTACAACACCATACAACAAACTCAAACTGAGGACAAAAGAGTGAATAACTGGGTAAATTATTTTACTTGTTTTGTTGTTGTTGTGTTTGTTGTTAATATTATAATTGCAAAAAACGTTTTGTCTCTCAATATGCTGCAGCAGACTGCAGCCACTGAAGGGACGGAATGGAAGGGAATGTTTTCACACCACGGCTCTATGCGTTGGGTACGGAAATTCTTCTTATTTATTATTATTCCCATTATCATCATTGTTGTTGTTGTTGTTGTTGTTGTTGTTGTTGTTGATGATGATGATGATGATGATGATGATGTGATGATATAGATTCTGAAGTTCTTTAAATCATATACCAAAGCTGTTATTATGCAAGGTCTAATGCACTGAATTGCTTGATTTTCCAGTCAAAAGAATCAACCATGAGAAAGAAAAACATGCAGGAACAGTTTAAGGTGCTGTAATCTATATGATCCCTTATAACTTTGTTTTATATATATATTATTTATTTACTTTTTATATTTTTATACATATATTCTCATATTTTCCCCTGCTAGCACAATGCACTTGCACTTATCACTTTATCCATACGCATACTTATTGTCTGTCTTGTTTCTATGTGTGGTTGCACTTTAAGGTTTAGCTTTTAATCTCGTTGTGCTGTTGTGCAATGACAAATAAATTCAGATTCTGATTCTTGATATAATTAAACTGTATGGATATCATTTAAAACCGCTGAATTCATATACATATCTGGTTCTGACTGCAGACATGGGGAGGACGCAGTAAACCTTCACAGCTAGAGAGTATGGTCAATCGTGAAATTCTGTTGCAAATACTAAATAAGGTAATTATAATTCTTTAAGTTAAGTTAATATTTTTTTTATATATATATTTTTTTATTGTTAAACATTTTATCCCTTTCTCTCCTTTCTGCTGTGTGTGATATAGAGGCTTCACTATATCCAGGCACCTGGAGTAGAGCTGTGTGATTATGGCCCCCATGTGTACACTGAGGAGGGACAGGGAACTCACAGCATGGAGCTTGATGCCATCTCCATCTCTGATATTCCCTTTAACCCAGACATGAACCTAGATTTCAGGTTCAATACTCTGGCCTCTATCTGTATGCCCAGTGCCAGCACCAGCACCAGCACCAGTGTCATTGCCAGTGCCAGTGCCAATGCCAGTGCCAGTGCCAGGGCCAATGCCAGTACCACTACCACTGTCAGTCAGCACAATGCCAGTCAGTACAATGCCAGTTCCAGTGTGAATCAGTACAATGCCAGTTCCAGTGTGAATCAGTACAATGCCAGTTCCAGTGTGAGTAAGTACAATGTCAGTCCCGTCCAGTACGATGCCAATGTGTACAGTCCAAAAACCTATGTAATGCAAACACTCCAGGCAGTACCTGTGATCCAATACGAGATCCATGAAACTAAACTGGACAGTCCAACTTACAGTATCTGTAAAATTATAGATCATCCTAATATGTAAATGTTACATGAATGTGGTATCTGGGGCTTTTGGCTTACTCTGTATGTTGCCTTGCCTGTGTCTGACAGAATATAAACATTAGAACTAGACATTTGTTGTACACTGTACCATCTCTCTTTTGTATGTAAGATTGTTTTAGGATGACCAGCAGGCATGTTTATTCATTCATCTTTCATACAACAATTGTGATGTGCCAAAACATTTGAAAGCATGAAAATGTTTCAACAGGAAAAGGAATTCTTGAACTAAGGTTGAACCCACTTGAAGATAGGATAAATGTATCTGTGTGTATATTCTCATTCATGGCTTGGTAATACATGTTGAGATATGACATGGTTATGTTTTGTTAATTTTTGTGTTTTACCATTATAAGAGAGGAGACCATATTTCTTTGAACTCAAAAAGGAGACAGAAATAGTTGAATATGGCTGTTAATTAAAACTGTTCAGATTTTAACTGCAATAAATACAAAGCACAGAGTGAGAGAAAGGAGACAACACCTCATAGCCGATGGATAAAATTGCTAACACTTTTGTTGTTAGACATATCTGGTTTGTTTAGCCTTTGTATACTGACTATTGCGTATATCCAGTTAATATTGCGGTTCATTTGAATACTGTGTCGAAAGGTTCATATGAAAGTTTGCCAAAACAGGTTGAGGCAAGTCAAGTTCAGTCAGATTGCTACAGAGACCGTTGTTTGGTACTAAAAAACGTCATCTTAAATGTGTCTAAGTGTAACTGACCCTGTTTTCGAGTCCAGCGAGTGTGAGATCAAATGTCACTCCTGTTGAGGGTCAAGTAAATCAAAGACAACAACTTCCTGTTGAAGCAGCAAATCTGTCAGAGGATGCTTAGATGCTCACAAAGTTTACAAAAGAGTTCATTTCCCTGCTCTGTGACAAAGGCCTTTTGCTACATATCATGATGCAAACCACACAGTGCTGTGTATATACAGTCAGGGGCATGGTGACATGGTATGGTGAGGTAGCATATCGTAACAGTATTTACAATGAAAGCCAGGTTGTGGGAACCGTTGAGACAAAACAAAACTTGAGTTAAAGCATTACAGTGTTATTTTCTAAGTCAGCATGGTGCAAAAATGCGTGTTTGTTTCACTATAGGTTATACTGAAAATTGATATGATGATGATGTATAGTATCAACAGTGGGGAAATGTCTTTGGGATGTCTTGAGGACAAGTTTTTGGTTTCACTTTTTGGGGATATTTTAAGACTAAGGTTAAGAATGTCAAGTTATTTGTCATGTGTTGTTTTAGTATTTGCTTCATTTGCTTGGATTTGTCATGGATTCACTTAGTTCATTAGAAAGTGTGCCTCTTCAAAATGCTGACAAATTGTTCGTGGGGCAAAAGTAGAGGTTTGTTTTTTTTAATGAATGTCAAAATCATGCAGGTATGTCCTAATTAAGCACTTTGAAGGAGACCCGGTGGTTCAAATTACCACCAGCTTGTTGTGCATGTATATGAATGAAACTGAATGTGGTTACATATGCACTGGTTTAATCATAAAGTAGATCATACATTAAAGATGGTGTCCAGCTGTATTATGTCTTACTTGGTATGAAAATGTCTGCAAGTTTTCTCATAAGTGGACAAAGACCAGAAATCATTGATACCGCACAAACTTCTTTCTTTGTTAGGCTACCTTAAACTTCCACATAGGCCCAGCTACTGTTACACATACAGTACATGCTCACACATACCAGTCCACCAATGTGCTACATACTTTGTTACAGTGTACATCGGGCTGTACATAAGACTCACATGAAACACATTAAAGTTCATAAATCAGTTTCCTCTCAAATAGTGACTCCTTGTGGTTATACAAAACAATTACACCACTTGTATCTAGGGCTGATTCCCTAATGAACCATGAAGACATTACAGTAACATTATATAACGCGTTTCACACACCATTTAATGTGGTATTTATTATGCTCTCTAAATAGCAGTATCACTTATCTAATTAAATCAAATCAGGCGTAAGCGGCCATAAGGACAGTGACTTAATCCCTGACTTGACTTTACGCAGTATTTTTGTGTGATTTCTAAAATGTAAATGAGGTTTCTAATTCTGCCTCATGGCTGAAAAAGAGGCTCATGTTTATTTGTGGGGGGGACACTACATTATGAGCAAAATCAACTCTTCCTTCATGACACAGTGATCTGATCTGAGCCAACTGTTTTTTTCCAACCAGGAAGTTTGAATTCTACACAAACTGTGTCTGTAACAACTGAAACATTGCAGGACAGCGTCTTTCACAGTGCAGGCCTCAGTACACAGAAAATGCAAATGATAACTAATTGCTGCACATGACAGTTTAACCACACCAGCAGCAGCGTGAAAAGAGAAAAATAATTGCTTGCCGTCTTTGGGAGAGTCACCAAAACAGTGATTCAAACAATAATTACACTACACTACACATAACTACCCTAAATTGGATTTCATTTACCTGGAGCGGCAGACAACCTGGAGGAACCAGTGATGTCAATCAAGGGCACCGCATAGGAGTTTCTGTTCTGCTTGGCTGACTTTGTGAGAAGAATCTTCTCAGGAAATCTTGCATTTTCTCAACCACACCTATGAAATGAGTACCACATAAAAAAAAACATTAAAACCTCATTCATGAAGCTATGTATTAAAGCTAACAGCGGCCCACTGTGCTGGCACACAGTTATGAAAGGTACATTACAGACAGTAGGCTACCAAATGTGCGACAGACGTTGTGCCAACCTTCAGGGGTGAGTCTAGCCTCAGGCCGCTGACGCAGCAAGGTGATGAAAAGATGTCGTTCCGCCATGGGCTGTTGTGTCGAAATCACCCAAAGCTGTGAAAATTGTATGAAAATGAACAAATATTGACAGCACAAATGAAACTGAGATTCATGACTCAAATATGGGTACATTGGACACATCGTAGTCATATTCTGCTGTTCCTCTAGTTCTGAAAAATGCCACAGCATTAATCCAGACAGCTCCCACCTGGGATTTTCAGTGAAGAGCCCAGAGGGAGTTGGGGCATTGGGAGGTTGCTGAACTCTCAGCAAACAGCAGGTTACGACTCATCCCAGGCCAATTACCACATCACCCTGTGAACTGAACATGTGAGATCATTTTTAGTCATCTTTTTTTTAAGGACAACAAACTGCAGCAGCAAAGACACTACGAGCTGCCACAGCAACTCTCTCCAGTAAACGGCATCTCATTTGTTTGTCCTTTTAAAGTTTTAAGAGGGAAAAACTTGTCATAACATTAGTGTAGCTAACTAACTAATATTGAAAAAAAAAAAAACGTCCCATAGCAGCCTTCATTACAGCACCAGCCCTAGGGGAGGACGCAGGTCATCCATGGAGAGAGAGGGAGCAAAGGTAGTAGGTTTTCACTGAAGCTTTTACCTCTCAAATACAACAGAGGAGCAGTTCAGGCCATTTACTCCTCAGTGCTTCCTATTCTTTAACCTTCAAATGTCTAAAGAGTAAGGGCTTCTTTTATCTGTCTCGGCTTATCTATCCACTCCTACATGAACTATTTTTTCTTCCAGCAGTTTCTGATAATATTATGTTTACTAATTCTAACCTAAATGTATTATTATTCTTTTACTGATATACTGTACAACTTAGTTCTCCACAGTACATCAAATGACCAAGCATGTTTGTCTGATGTGGTCGATTCTGAAAGAAAAACTTAATAAACATAACACACACGTAGCATTTAAACCATTAAACACACATCAGTTAAGGCCTTCTGACAAATCACTCCATGACTATGTCTGAGTCATTTTATGCGTAGGCTGGTACAAGTAAAAACTCACAGCAGTATGCAGTAAACATCCATACTGCACACAGAAAACAACAGTGACATGGGGGCAGAGTAGGACAGTTGTGTTTTTAAAACTTAAACTAAAAACGCAACCCGTCTGCACTGACAACACACAAGCGCAACAGTTTGTTTGTGAGCCATTTTCTCCGTTAAGACCAATTTTCTGACAATACTGACAGAATTTGGCAGATTGTGTACATGACATTAAAACAACTGCCACATGTCATCATTTGTACTCAGTGGAGTTTTTTAATTACCACAAAAAGTTAAATTAAAAATGTACTGTAATCATAGACTGTGTATACTTTAATACAAGTTATTTAAAAATGGTGCCCTCTCCTGGTTAATTTGGGAATTGAAAACATAAAGCATACCATATCAATGTTCAGCCTCCACAGTTGAATATCCAGATTTTTTTTTGATATTTCATCATTCATGACTAACTGCCAAAAGACATTTTTGTGTGCTTTATTTATTTTTTATTTATTTAAAGAGTTTAAACGTTTACCATAAGCATTTTACATAAGGTACGTACAGTGTCAGGCAGAAGTTGCTCATGAATGGGGTCCAAACTTTTGACTGGGACTGCATGTTAGACATAAGCTAGAAAATTATTTAAAGGATTAAGCTGAAGATTTTGATGAAACACAACCAGTGGACTTAGTCTTGTTTTTATATTTATATTTATTAAATACATCCTATATCTTCCAATATAAATATATCAGTAAAACAAGGGGAAATTGCTTTAACTATGATCTAGTGGGTTTACCTTCCCCACTAGCTTGTCCTTGAAGGAAGCCCGTCATACAGCTCTCTGAGGTGGAGGATGAGCTCCTCTGTGTTCTGTCCTGTCAGAGCTGACACAGGGATGACCCGCTCAGTGACGTGGCTCCTCAGAGTCTTTAGCTTCTCCCGGGCCTCAGGCAGGTCCATTTTGTTGGCTACGATTGCCTGTGGCCGCTGGGACAGACCGGGCTCATACTGATCCAGTTCATAACGCAAGTGTTGGAGCTGAGTCCAGGGCTCTGGAGTCGACAGATCCAGGACAAAGAGGAGGAAACGACAGCGCTCTATGTGTCGCAGGAAAGAGATGCCCAGGCCTCGGTTTAGATGGGCTCCTCGAATGATACCTGGGATGTCAGCAACTAAAATCGCCAAGAATAAAAAAAAGGAAGGTACATGTTATTCTGTATGTCATTAAAATGATCCAAAGTGAGTTTCCATTTAAATGTTTCTATGTTGTTGTAAAATAATAACTGTTATTTTAACACTAACTACCTGCAACTTGCTCATGATCCCTGTAATTGACTATTCCTACATGCGGGTTGAGTGTTGTAAAAGGGTAAGCAGCCACAGCAGGCCTGGCATTGGAGATGGCTCTCAACAATGACGATTTTCCAGCATTAGGAAACCCGACCTGATGAAAATAAATAAATAATCAGTTAGTTACATCTGTGCTCTTGTGGATAATTAAATCAACAGAGTTATTTTCAAACATTGCACTAAAGACTGATTTTTTTTTTTTTACCAGTCCAGCATGAGCCATGGTGCGTAGCTCCAGCTGAAGGACCCTCTCCTCGCCCGGCGTTCCTGAGGTTGCTGTCATCGGGGCACGGTTCTCGTTCGACAGAAAGAATCGATTCCCCTTTCCTCCGGCCCCTCCGAAGACAGCCAAATACTCTTGTCCATGCTCAGAGAGGTCCACTACAGTTTGACCCTGTTCCTTCACCACGGTGCCTAACGGTACCTGTGGAAATAGAAAGACATCACAGGTAAGGGTAATTGAATAGGCTAATAACAGACAAATGACAGAAGTCTTTGAAATAAATCACATGTATAGGCAAATGCATGAACTTACATAAACATATGTTGTTTTGCCGTTCCGACCATAACAGTTCTTGCTGCCCCCTGACTGCCCATCCTCTGCCTTGTAAATAGGAACTACTTGTGCCAATGACTTGATAACCCGATCAGCTGAAAACATGCAAATAAGAAATATAGATGGAAGCATGTTTAGATGAGACAGTTGTTAACGTAATTCAATAAGGATTTTCCTTCATATTTTGATTCTTGATTCTGCATCTGGTTGCATCCCATCCAGTCTGGTGGCTAGTCCTTTCAACGTAATGAAGACATAAAGACAGGATGGCAACACACACCGGTGTCAGTGCATATTCCATAGAGCAGATGATGGTCCAACAACCTACCTTTGATAATGATGCTCCCTCCATCACCTCCATTGCCTCCATCTGGCCCACCCCACTCCTTTCTAGGCTCACTGTGAAAGCAGCAGGCTCCTTTACCCCCTGACCCAGCCTCCAGCTTCACACGGCGATGGTCAACAAAGTGATGAGTCTGTGGGTCACACCCAGGAATCATTAGACAGGGTGACACACACACTTCAAACAATCCTGACAGTAGTGTTGTTGTAGTACTCAAAGCCACATTTTCAAGGTCTTGGTCTTGTCCCAGAATCTACTACATTATTACTAGGTCGAGCTGGATTTTTTCTTAAGACCAGTCAGGACCACGGTTGCAGTGATATCTTCTTTTTTTTAACCGCAAATGTCTCTGTGTATTGTAGTTCAATAACTTTAAGGTAATTCAATTGTTCTACAAAAGAGTATGCTTGTGTAACCATCTGAAAAACATGGTGGCACCAGTGTCAAAAATGGGAGGAAACTTCTGCAAGTTTTGTGCTGTGTTCTTCTGTTCAATCCAAACTTTGTTTCAATTAAATATGGTTTAGATTTTATTTAAAATCATATTTTCTTTTTCGCTAAGGAATAATGTTAATATCAAGCAACATGATACGAGTACTGACAGTACTGACGGAATACATAGGTGCACTAGAAATGGCAAATGATCCAACTACATGAAGACATTTGCCTTACTTATCAAAGCAGTTAGGTGATGAAAATGATAACAACAATAATAATGAATAACCACAATTTCACATTTAAATAGCAGCTGAGAGAAAACGCAACTACAATGCATACCAGCTTCTTTTCCGTCATCTCTCTCCTCTTCTGGTGTCCTCGGACTTTAGCGCACAGTGAGCAGGAGGTGCTGACATCTCTGGTGTTAGCGGTGACTCTCAGTCTCCCCGACGCTGATACCGCAGAGCTACTGTTACTGAACAGGGTCAAGTCGTTTCCTCTAAAGATGTATCCTGAAAGTATGTCAGGTGAAAGCCACCGAGGGGTTTTAACTCTCGATAACGTGGCTAACATTATTCTATCGAAGCTAACCAGTATGTTAGCTAACTACTGTTACTGAGCGATGTGTGGAGGCTGTCGGGGGAAAAAAACACGTCGTAAAGTTTTGCTATTCATTCAGCATGGACTAACTTTCTTTTAAAGGCGCGCATGATATGACAATAACATATTTCATTTGTTTGAATTGTAAGACCTAAGGTAAATCCATGTTTAGTTGGCATGCACTTCAAAAACCACCTGTGTGTGTCCTTAATAACAACTACGGAGTCCGTGAAGGGACCCTTCGTATAAGCGATTGTTATTTAGGCTACGTTCTATCGCCCCCTCCTGTCTTGGAGTGAGAGTGGGGCAGCAGGAAACGCGGCCAAACCTACACTGGTCTATGACCCCGTGACTTTTTAATGAAGTCTCAATAAACAGTTTAACAAGTGACCTCTGTAATATTTCATACAGGATAAGTTCAGCAATAATGGGACATTTAAGTAGGCTACTGCCACTGCCACTGAATTCCTGTCATTCAGTAGTGAGTCATGATGATTGTGGGTGGGTGGTGGTGAAAGTCAAAGTTTACAAGATTAATGTTTTTTATGCATTGTCCCTGTTTTAAATTCATTCATTCATTCATTCATTCATTCAAAGTTCAGTGAAAGTGTCCTGGACTTAACAGCTGCTTACTTAGAAAAATCAATTTTTATTTCAGTAGCCTAGTAGCCTAGCCTAGAGACCAAACATCACAATCAACACAAATGTTCTTGTCTCCTCTCTGCTGGCAGAACTGTAGCATGCAAGCCCAAGTTTGTCTCCTTGCTTTCTGATACAGCTTCCTAGCTGCCCTGAAGATGTAGCGCTACTCAGACCCCATATTAGGTGACAACTGTTTCTTTTAAATGCAACAATAGCTGAAGCTCTTTTCTAACGACCACAATCACCACCACCCCTTCCCATCACAAAACCATGTGAAAACTTCCAAATAACCCCTTTGAGAAAATATGTTGGCTATATCCATCCCAAACATTAGGCCTATAAGAATTTGTATTTTGAGCACTGGCCAACTTGTGTAGAAATAAATAGGATGCAAACAAACAAAAGGTGAATGTCAGTTTATTTTTATATAACAAACAGTAACAAAAGACAGCAGAAAAGATCAGATAACGCAGTCTTACAATAGATGAGTAAATAACATTCATAATTTGATTACACACAAAGCTTGACTTCCTCTCACTCGCTCTCTCGTTCACTCTCTCTCTCCCTGGCATAGACTACATGCACACACACACACACACACACACACACAAAACACAGAGACAAACAAACAAACCGTACCACTCACATCAGTGATGACACACTATGGAGAAGTGGGAAAGACTTGCCATACGTTCAGGTCACAGTAAAATGAAACACTAACACAGATTCATTGTAGTATTAAGAGGCCTGTCACTGATTGTCACTGTTGAGTGGTACATAGTAATTTAGCTGTTTGACAGCCAGGTATCTCCCATTGTTGATTTACCCTGTAACATGACTGCAACTACTGTGTTAAGTAGAGTTACTACAGGATATACTGCAAAGCTGAACCCTCACAGTTACACTGATAATCCTTATATTACTGATTAAACTGGAAGAAACAGTGAGTGAAATGACCAGAGTTGTGTGATAGATAGATAGATAGATAGATAGATAGATAGATAGATAGATAGATAGATAGATAGATAGATAGATAGATAGATAGATAGATAGATAGATAGATAGATAGATAGATAGATAGATAGATAATGAAACAAATGTGTAAAATAAGGCAAGTGTGCTTGTACACCATCTAAAAATTAAAAACAAACTTTTCATACCCCTTTGTCTTATTTTTCTTTTTACATTATTTCATTCATCTAACAAAATACAAATAGTTTATGTTTTCACTGAAAAAATTAAGTAGCGCGTTTTATGTTTACAGTATGATGAAAGACTCTGAATAATCAGTTCATAAGTCACATAAATACATAAAATTGTTTTCTTAAATATGATGGCTGAAACTCACAACGTGACCAGCTACACAGCAGTTTGAAAAAGAGCATTGCTGCTCGAAACGTCACGCTATTAAATCCTCTGAAGGGAGCTCCTATGGTGTGCGGATTCTTTCTTTATTTCATTGAAACTCACAACGTAACATATGATAACACAAGACAAACCTGCCATTTTTTTGCCGTCATTATATGTCAAGAAACTACAAATTATGACATAAAATGCAAGTTCACCATGAGAACCAACCTCAACGTGACTGACTGAATGTATTGCACTTACTGAAGTAGAGTATGCAGGACATGATACTGTTCTGTTCCTGTGTTACTTTGGCTTTTTGCGGATCATTTGTTAAAATAAAAAAAACAGCCTGAATTTCACTACAATATGAAATACCAAACAATACAATACATATACTTTCACTGCAAAATAAAGTGCAGACAAAGTGATAATGTCTTCTTTTTTTTTTTACGGAAAATCCTCACAGAATGGCACCAGAGCAGTGTAACTGTTCTTGACTCTGCACAATAACTATGCCATATTTCTGCGCAGAGCAATGCCACCTAAAATATAGGGTCAAAAATGCTACCACAATGTATGATTATCATGGACAATGATAAACACTCTCAAGTCCTTATCAGTCAGCTATCTATTGTGTAGACATATGTAGAGAGTGAAAACATATAATGTTAGACCACATAGCAACACACCACAGTTTGACTAACACAGACAAACCCCTCCCTCTGATCAGGTCAGGTTTAAGGACCAACATTTTCACCTTCATAAAATTCATTTCCATTATTGTGAGATATAACAGTGTCCCTACTAGGATTTAAAGCGAAAGCTGGACCTCATCTATTAGATAAATATCAGGGAGCATTTCCCTCAAGGCCAATTTTCTTTTTATAGCCACAGTCTCACAAACCACGGACATTCTCTGTGAACCAAAAAAGAAGAGAAGAGACTTATAAAATAAACAATAAAAGCAGGGGGATAGGATAAAGAGAAAGGCAAAGACAGACAGAATGATCTAGGAAGGTTGCTGAGGCTTAGCTAATGACAATTCTGCTCTTTTTTTGTATGTTAATTATAATGGAACATTTACATTAACTGGCTTCATTATATGAGCATCCAGACTTTTTTTTTTTTTTTTTAAAGGATGTTCAGCAGCATTTTATCTATCAGCTTCAACCTTGTCAGGAGCAAAACAGATTAATTTGACTTTTTTCTCAGCAAAAATGATGATTATGATGATCATTAATGAAAGGACAATAAATCTGAGGCAGCCAGATCTTCTAATCCACAGTTGAGCCAAGCACATCTTTCTTCCAAAGGGAGGAGACTGTTGTACTTTATTGCTGATAATTTCCATACTGCCCCTGCAATGTTAAAAGATTTCGGAAGTTTGACTGGATCGTATACACACCACCTACCATACCATCTTGGAAAGTGTGCACTTGGAATTTTTGAGACATTTTCCACAATTTATACGTGTGTGCGTGTTTTACCTGTTCATAGGTATAGGGCCTCTGCGACTGTGCTGCAGGGCCTCCCTGGGAGGAGCGGTAGGAGCCATACTGTTGGCTTTGACCCTGTTGATACTGAGAATACTGAGAGGAACCACCCTGGCCAGGTCCTGTGGTGGAGAGGTAACACTTAATATACCTGTTCACTGTGTTCTGTTTGTGTGTGAATGCACACAGAACTATTATATAGGTTATAGATTCCTCTAACCGTATCCCTGTGGCTGCCCGGTGTAACCTTGTTGAGAGGAGTACTGCTGCTGGCTGAAGGGCTGCTGCTGACCGGAGCTCTGCTGATACTGGGCCTGCTGTTGGCTGTACTGAGAGTTACCTGGAGACACACATGCACAGCTGCAAATGTCACCTATTATGTCTGTGAAATAGTACTTGGTTGGAAACTGAAACACTTGGACAAACTGAGGTGTCTAGCTGCAGGGTACAAATAAACAACTATTACCTCCTTCATAATAATGCTGTGAAGACTCATCAAAGGTTCGGTCGTAGCCTTGTTCCCCATATGAAGACTGCTGATATGAGTACTCCCCGTGACCTGTAGAAAACACAATTCAATGCATGCAAAAAGACCTCTCCAAAAGGCGAGACAAACATCCATACGACAAAGACATTATTATTCACAGTTTGAAGCTGAAAGGTTCATAATAAATTGTGGAACAGCAAAATTACAAGGCACATTTTGTATGGCTTCGCTCTTCAACATTGTGCACAAAGCACAAAGAAACACCCTGGTTGAACTTTCTCCTCAACACACTGCTACAGCGGCTCTTTGAAATCTGAAATTTCGGCACACCAAAGGGGACAGTATGGACACAGACACAGTGGGAGGAAGCAAAATTGAGACCAATGTTGGTCTTTTGCCATTTTTTCCATCCTTTTTCATCTCCCACACTGAGGCATAAAGACAGTGACTGGGCATAAGAGCTGAGGCTTCAGCACTTGAGTAAACATGGCTCTGGCCTGTGGGGTAGAGCTAAAAGGAAATGGCATGACCTGTAATGGGAATCTGTGTGTTTGAGAGCTGTGTGTATAAAGTTTATGGATGTGCACGATTACCATCAGGGTAATACTGCTGGTTTATGGGCTCGCTGGAGCTCTGAGTGTGTCCATACTGCTCTCCGTAGAACTCGTCTTGTCCCATGTACCTCTGTGCAGATCCTGCAAGACAGGCGACACCACGATTGGTTAAACAGTTGGAGGCTAACGGGGCTGCGCCAGAACACTTGGGCCATTTAGGCAGTCTGATGGGGTGTGAGAGCATATGTGTGTATTAAGAATAATAAAAGACAGAAATTAAAGGTTGTAACAGACAATATTATTTTGAACATTTGTGGTCATATTTTAGCTGTGAAAGCAAAATGAATAAAAAAAAAGTTAATTAATATTATATATTTGTAATTATAATTGCATAATGTAGGATTGTAGTGATGATATTCTTCAAGGGAAGAAATAATAATATGACGAAAGCCTGTTTTGGGGCCAACCCAAATTTTAGAAACCCCAATTAAAGTGGAGCGATTCCAACAAATGATTATATCACAAATTACACGAGAAGTAATTTTGAGGAGAAAATGAGGATTATACAAAGCCTGTTATCAGGGAGAATCTGATCTCTGCTCGGCGGTGGTGTGCAGAAACTCCAGATTCCACTCCTTCCCTTTCCCTCTCCATTTTATCTCACAAACTCAGGAAACCAACAGAGTAAAAACTATCTGGCAAATTGCATCGAAGAGCCGGGCACAGTCTAATTTTCTTCTCAAACCACAACGGACGCAAAAGTTTCCAAATACAGAAATGAGCTGTAGCACGAGGAGCATTTTTCATCTTAACTTCTGCAAACAATTTCAAAACAATCTCACAGGAACACATCTGATATCTTCCACTATGACCAAGGAGCTCCAGATGATAGAGGAGCCCTAGCAACAGCCCCACAACCAATCATGGATTCGCTGAGCGAATCGCCCAGCTTAACTATGGATACAACAATTCCATACCACTGTCCTATCTGGAAAGACTTCAGCCAGTCATGCAAGGATAATATTATACCAGGTTGAATGAGGACTTACAACCATGGCCTGTTGCCCTGGAAACAGTGTCCCATCCTTTTTATATATCAGAGTTACTGCATGCCTGGTCTTCAAAAGACATAACGGGACAGGGTGGAGCTATTATTAGGCACATGCTGACACAGCACAAGTTAAGTGATTTACAGAGACAGGAACCTAATGTGACTAGAGTGATATATCTCCAGTCTTCCTCTTAAAGCTGCAGGAAGGCGAATCGGAGAGATAGCTAGTTAACACCATGAAGTCAAGAAAATACTTATCAGGAGCTTCCACTGCAAACGAATAACCTGGAAACTTGGAGACTGGCATCCAGAGTCACACTTGGAACACAATCCAACCAGTTCCCCCACACACCAGCACAGACCTCCTCCATCTGTACTTTAGCACTCAAACACACCGCAATCAAACTCACCGAGCCCACTGCCAAGTCAAAGAAGCATGGAGAATCACTTCCCACCTACCTTGCTGTGAGGAGCGGTAGGACCCAATAGGTCTCTGAGACATCATACTGTTTCCTTGACTGCCCTGACCCATCATGCCCATGGCCTGCTGTCCCTGATAGTGTTGGCTCCCAGCCTGGGCTGAGGAGTAGTGTGGAGTGGCAGATTGTTGGTGCATCATGGAGACTAGGAAGCAAGTAAGATTACAGGAGGGAGAGATCTCATACATTAATATACACAGATCAACTCTGTGCACATATCAGTGTTAGCAAAAAAAAGCAGAAGGAGGTCCATGGCAATAAGGACACAGGAAAAAGCCAAAAGAGGTCCATAGCAGTCAGGGAGGTTTCTTAAAGAAAAATCTGTTTGATTAGACTCTTTCAAGATGCCGCGCTTAAGTATAAAAATGCAGACAAAGCCAGTGAAGTCAGTGCATAATAAACAGAGGTACAGTAAATACACACAGACATCCAGGGAGAGGAGGGCTGCATCTCAGGGTCAGGGGTCAGAGATTGGGAGAGGTAAAGCCTGCAGCAGAAATAAGAAGGGAGGCAGCAGGACACCTCTCTGATGAACTGAATGTGTCTGGATTTTATAATGGTTGCACTGCATTAGGCGGGATTGATGAATGCAGAAATTCATGTAAGCAAATCTGTTTGAGCATGATCAAGGGGGGGTTTGTCAGGAACACATTCAGAGATATTTCAGAAATCATCCAACTGTTTTACCATATCGTTTCTACCTTACCCTGAACACTGAAAAGTATTACAGCCAAGTAAGAAATAACAAAGGAAATAGGCATCTTTCATCTCAAGGGAACGGTTTTGGAGTATCAATTTCTTTGGCCTGACACTAATCCTTTCAATAAAAAATAAACTCTTGATTTCTCTTTAATGGGCTCTTCTGGCTCACCTTGGTTAGACTGCATGTTGAGGTTGCTGCGGGAGGAGGAGGAGGAAGAGGAGGATGAGGATGTGGAGGAAGAGGAAGAGCCATAGCCAGGACCAGGGCCCTGGATCATGCTGCCCTGGGAGGAAGGTGCAGCATGGCTGTAGCCGGAAGCTGATGCCGAGCTACCGTAGCCGCTGGCTGGCAGGCTGAGGGATGCGGAGGGAATAGCCGACTGCACCTGACCAGACTGCTGCTGCATGGGGGCATGGCTGGGGCCTGACGACACACACGCACAGTCAGAGCAGCCAGCACACATTCCCATGTGCTACCATGTCACGTTAATCATGGGCCCACATTCAGTTCATCTTAACAGGAAGCTTTTGTGATCATACCTTTGTGATAATGATGTGTGTATACATGGATCGGGAAATTTAATAAAACAAAAGTTGCTATACAAAGAAATGTGGTACTATGAGCAGAACAGTAAGAGCACAGACACTTGCAGGCAATAAGTGAAGAGATAGCGGCAATGTGACAGACATGATGTATTGTATCTGCAGATAAACATGCAGCAAAGTCAGGACCAGACAGACAATAAAGGACGGACAATAAAATGGAGCTGTACCAAGTCTGGGTTTGTGCAGAAAATAATAACGTTCACATGGACCAGAGTTTATTTGCAAAATGCATGTTTTTGTGATCAACTCTCACCATTGTTCATTTGGCTCTGCATCATTGAGGAGGGGGGCAATCCTGGAGCCATGGTGTCACTGAGGTTGCTCGGAACATGTCCCCCACTCTGACCCATTCCTCCAGAACCCATCGACATATTGGAAGAGGGAGGCTGAAAATCAAGATGCATGTTAACTCGCTGCTTTGATGGTCACAACCAAGTGAGAAGCGGTCATTGAGATTTCTTTTCACACTCGCTCACATCTATATTTACTGTTCCTCATTCATTTTCATTCATTCGTTACCTCATATTGACCTAATGCACTGCTGTTTGGAATGAAAGAAGATTTGGTCTGTCAATAGTGTAACTAGTGGACAAATTACATTGAAAATGGAAACTGTGACACTGTGGTATCTCACCGGTGGAGCCAAGTCACTAATGTAACTGCTGCACTTTGGTATGATCAAGCTCTTGCCGCACTACTTTTTTATTTGTGTCAGTTTTTAGTTGGATTCTTAGTTCTTACCCCCCGGCCTAGTGCAATTTTATGTAACTTAGTACTTTTATTATGGCTCAACACAGTGAAGCAACCAGCTGCTCTGACTGCATGACGACCAGTTAATATCGTTGTCCTTGTTTTTAGCATTCGTTTGTCTTCATATGTGTCGTGTTTGTATTTTTATTTTATGCTTGCAGCTATGTTTCCCTATGTGCCCATGCAAGACAAATTTCCCTTCTAGGACAAGAACGTTTTTTGATTGATTGAAGTGACTGTTGACATCCATGGCCTTCAAAAACCAAAACCCTTCCAGTTGAATGACAAGAAGGGAAGAAGAAAATGCTGGATAGTAGGAATGATGGGAAATCTACAGTACCATTGTCCTGAAACCTCATAAGGGACTCACCGCTGGAAGTAGTGACTGCATGTTCTGATTTGAATCTGCTATTGTGGCCAAGTAAACAAGATTTCTGTGCAGGATCTGCTGATACCTGTCAAAACAGGGGAAATGAAATACAGCTTTACTTTATCTCCTTTGCTTTGATATGACATGTACAATGCATTGGTCATGCAGGGAGGGAAAAAAAGAACACTTACTGTGTGCATTCGGCTGTCTTCCCTTTGCTTTGGTAATCCATTATACATTGTATTAAATGATGATTTTCATCCAACATCTTTGGGAGACAATAACGCAACTTCATTTCACAGTATCTCAAGTCACAGTGCATGGCAAATGATGCATAATAATATGTCCTATTAAGACATTATGTTGCCCTGGATTCTCAGAACTTGAACCAGTCTGGAACATTTTTTTTCTGGGTCAATTATATCTTTTTCTATGATGGAGCCAAATGAGGCAGCAGCTTCTCACAGTTTATTTAGGACATCGCTGGAAAGTCCCTGTTTTAACGGTAAAATCAAGGATAAAAGCAGCAGCAGACCAGTGTACTATGTTGGTCAGTTTCCCTCCACCCTACACAACCCTGCCGTTCTCAGACTGTATATTGCCCATATGTATTTTTTGAATATTATTTTTTGCAACAAAGCAGGTGTCCACAATCAACACTCAAACCTAATGGGACACTGTCTGCCTAAGAACTGACACCTCTAACTAAAAAAATCCAAAGAAGCTGCTGTGCTTTAAAAAAAAACCGTGGAAACAAGTCAGTAAATCTAAAGATGTTCTATTTCTCATCCCAAAAAAAGACACAATATTCATCATTGGTCTGGGGGGAAAGAAGCGAGAAGAAAGAGCATCAAAAGGAGAACTGGTCTGCTGCCAGTGTTGAGGTGTAAAAGCGGTCGCCTTCATCACCGCCATGGCTTTGTTTGGTTCGCACCTTCAGCTGACTGTACCGTTACAATACCAGTTGCCATTTCTTCTGATATTCACCACGGGCTACTTTCCCTGCACTAGCGACGGACCGCACACTCCCATCATCCAGACTAGAATATTTAATAACAAACGCAGCGACGCGTCAGATTTTTTTTTTTTTTTTTTTTTTTTACCTTTTGAATGGTTTGCTGTGTCACCTCCCCTTTACTCCTGGGGCGCGCCGATGAAAATGCCACTGACATTTTGTCATATGTGAAATAAATAGCGCTTCTTTTATTCTAATATTTATTATCTTGAGCGCTGCCCTCTATTTGGTTCCATAGTTTCTCCATTACTGGGAAATAGGGGTACTGATGAAGCCAACGCTCTGTCAACAAGCAATAAAACCTAGTAAATATTGAATTTTCCTTAAGATAACTAAACATGTGATTTTGCTGAATGAATTATTAATGGTCTTCGTGCAAATGACGACACACATAATGAACTTTTACTTGATGGGGGAAATTCCCTCTCCCTCAGCTTTTGGTACAGCCCAGGCAGTGAGTAGCCTACCACTTTCTCCTCACGGTAGACGGGGTATCCTTTGATTCATGAAAGCCAATCAGTCCACGTTGTGCACGTCGCCCCGTGCGCTGCTAAATGAGCTATTGTTAAGAGTGGTGGCAAAAGTTGCTTTTAGCACCCTGAGAAGAAAAGAAAAAAACACCACATCTTGAAACAAACAGTCTCCACAATCGCACTTACAACAGCGCCACGCACCTGACGCACCGAGCATCCCCAGGTTATAGGCTATTAAATCAGGGACGTATGCACAGTTGTCATATACCTGAGCGACCCAGGATGATTCACACCTCACAATTTAAAAGCAGTTTTCAATACGATGGAGAATAAAAGCACTGGCTCCTCATTAAAGAACAAACAAGGAATCTGATTCCCAGCTAAATGCTGATATGGCTTTGTAAACACCTTTACAGTGGGATGGTTCCACCGGTTCAGATCACCTCAGCACATGTCAAAGAGTAAAAAAAAAAAAAAAAAAAAAACCCAGTGTAGTAGCCTCAGAGAACAAGAGACAAGTGCATGAGCAATTTCCTCTTTATTTACATCTCACCTGTTGCTTCAATATAATAGAAGCAAGCGATGCACAAGATTTAGCATTTAAATACATTTTAGTTCATGTTCACAGTTTACAACATTTACTAATGAAATATAAGCAAAAAAATATGATGAGTAGCCTACTCCCAAAGTGGAAAGCCAAATCCTTTTTTGAACATGAAACAAACACATTTTAGGAGTGAAATTAGGCCTACTCAAATAGAAGAAAATAAATATTCACTCTCATTTAGAGAAAAAACAAAACTCTTCAGGAAAACTTCCCAAGGGCAGAAAAAAAGAAATTCACACGCAGTGGATTATTTAAGGTGCCATACATCTATTTTCAAGATGGAGCCAATGACAAAAAAGGACAAATAAAAAAATAGGGGTGCAAGATAACTGCCTAGGGGAGAAAAAAAAAAAGAGGCTTCCTTTGTACACTGCCAACGGAGCCTTTTGTGCTCATTATTATGACAGCGGTTACACTGAGACAGGTAAATGGGTGACAACCTCATTATACGCAAAGGAAATAAGTGGAGTTTGGGGGGAGGGGGGTGGTTGCTTTAGTGCCCTCTGGTCAAACGCTGACCTTTACAGCTGTCCACCCCTGGCTCTGTAAGGAGGTAGAGTTTGAGCAGCACCCCGTCCTCTGCGTCCAGGGTATCCGCCTCTGAAGCCCTGGCCCCGCAGAAACCGACCAGGGACCCCAAAAGTCTCCAGATTGCGCTTCCGCTCCTCTGCCCATGACAGTCTGAAACCATTGTTGGAAAGCAGCTTAATTTCTGGCTCCACATGCAATAGACATTGATGTTAAAATTGAGGAGAAACCCCACTACTGTAGTTTTACCTGAATTTGTTTTCAGACGAGATGTTGTCAAAGAAGGACTTTGCTTTGTCATAGTAGCATTTTGGTCCAAAATGGTCATCCTCAACAGCAGAGTGCAGTTCCTCTTTTTCTTTCTCTGCTTCTACCTCAGGATTTCCACCTACACACACACACACACACACACAGAAACCTATGACTCGGAAGAATATGCCCAGAAAAGCCTCACAAGGGGAACTCCAAATTGACAAAAAAAAAAAAAACTGCACAAATGCATGAGAAAGGACATCATTTTCATGACAGTAGCATCTGCCTTGCTGTAGCTCAACCAGTAAACTTTAGGGCCTATGAAGATGACATGCAAGATGTAGTATTAATACCTGTACATGTGAGGGATAATGAAAATTCAGTGATGATTCAGTATGAGCTGATGAACCAACCTTTGAGATTCATCCTGTCTTGACCTTCCTGTTCCAGTGTCTCCTTAATAAATTGTGCATTTGAGGAATCAAAGTCAAAGTCTGTGTCAAACTTGAGGGTGGCAGATGGAGCATTGGCCGTCATCAACTGGCCTCTACTACGATTCCTGCGCCTTCGAGGCCCTGGGATAAATTAAAAATAACATAAAGTTCTGACTGTTAATAGCTTTCTTCCGTTATTTGAGTCAAAAACAATATGGTAATAATTACCTTGTCTTCTCCTAGGTGGTGGTCTGTTCTCGTCATTCTGCTGTTGGGTTTCCTGATGAACCTTGGACGCAACTGGGACCGATTTCACTGCAAATGCACAGATAGACATGCAAAATTCACATGTGCTTCCAAGTAAATAAAGATTCAAGAGAGAAACAGATTTGATTATCATATTATTGCAATTCTGTGTGCTTACTGTTGGATCCAGAAACCCTTCTGCTCTGGGTACTGTCTCCTCTTGTCCTCTGGAGCCACCTTCTGTCCCGTCGCTGGTCCTGCTCCTGCCCCTGGCTCTGGAACTGGCTCTGGAACTGGCTCTGGCTCTGGCTCTGGCTCTGGCTCTGGCTCTGGCCTTGGGATGGAGTCAAGCCTCTCCTCAGCTGAGTTCTTTCCATTTGAAGGGTTTGAACAGCCTTTTCCACCATGGGGCCTCTTCTTCCATGTAACCCTGGCAGCACAGATCCTGCATGAAGAACACAACTAAGTGCTGTAGTATGTAAACAAACAACTTATGTAGGGGGAATCGATGGCAAGTAAGATTGTAATTCATTTATGGTCAATGACTTACCAAGGCCAAGCGCAGCAGCATACTGTTGATTGAGTAGAGAACTGGCGGCAAGCTGGTTGTAAGCAGGCATCCTTAGGGGGCTAAATGGGCCGAGAGTTGAGTAACCTGTAGGGCCTGCACTGGAGGACTGAACAAAAGACATTAAAGAGAATTCAACTCACAATATCTGGATCTCAAACTCTGTATGTGAGCTATATGTAACCTAGTTCTCATACCTGGACTATTGCAGGGTCTGGGGGCAGGCCATGGTGAGATCTTGGAGGTTCACACAGTGTGATATCCTTAATATCACTTCCTCGGAAAGTGATGTACTCATAGATGTCATCTTTGGGTGGTGTTGGTCTGTCGGTGGGTCGTCCCTCCGTTCCAAAACACTTCACTGGTTAAAAGTCAGTTTGAGAAAGCTTACAAGTTGACATCAATATTTCAGTGCCACCTCCCCAAATGCATCAGGCCTAGAGCACTCACCTTTTGCCAGCACTACTGTGGAGTTTACTTTATCAATTGTATACAGAATCCCCTCATAACGATTCTGGGCTTTTGAAATTAACCCTATTTTGCAGCCAATGTAGGGTTTTGATGAACTCATGGCTACACAATATTCAGAGCTGCGAGCAAACTTCAACCAAACCACGGGCCGACCACGTACAATTTATAGGCGTCCACAGGTGACCTGAAGTCACGCCCACTGATTGGCTGAAACGCACCTGGCAATGATTCAAAGATTCAAAAAAAATATTTTAAACCAAAACAAATTCACAGGACACCACAATCAACAACAGTTTTTTTTAAGCTTCTAATGCACTGTCAGTAGCCTATCTTCTTGCTTCTTATGATTCATAGTGTTATAGAAGCCATTTGGCACATCTTACAATATGTAGAATTATGTTTAATGTGGTGTTTAATGGCGGTGTGACATTTCTATTATATTATTTTCTGTAGCATATCCCTGCAGAGGCATAACAAAAGCCTGAGTGACCTACAGTATAGCCTATTATGTCTGTCAGAAGTTTACATCACTGGTTGTAGTGAAGCAGTTCTTGGGGGTCTCCTAAAAAAAAAAAAAAAAAATAGCAACAAAGCAGCCATTTTGAGACGTATATAATGAAACCGAACGGCTACAAAATGCTCCGACGCTGAGCATACATTTGCAAAGAAACGTTGTACTAGACAGAAACTTTTGCAGACAGTTTCGTCGGAGGAGTAAACTCCTCTCAGGTACAGTGTGTGTGAGTGGGACCGTTGTTTTCCCGTGGAGCTCAGATCCCGCACAGCCACAGTCCACACACTGCGGCTCGGAACCATTTGTTCCAGGCTTTATTTTCCCCGACGGACCAATCACAGCGCTCGGCGAGGCCGCGTCACGGAGGGTGCATCCAATCGGCGCATGCGTCTCACGACAGAGCGTAGTTGTGCAAAGATGGCGGCGGGCTCCGATTTGCTGGATGATGTTTTCTTCAACACAGAGGTGGACGAAAAAGTAGTTAGTGATCTCGTCGGGGCTTTAGAGTCTGCGTAAACAGAGGCAGGTCACGTCAACACAAAAGCAAGAGTCTAATCCGCAGAAAAGCACGTCTGCAGTTCAGCTGCAGGCAGTAAATCCAATGTTCAGGGCAGTGAAAATGGGACTTTCACAACAAGAGCTTGCTAAAGCTGGTAAGATAGCGGTACACTCCGGGGTAGCTAACGTTAACATTAGCTTGTTTTGGTCACGTTGTTAAACTGACTGTCGCTAACTTGGCTTCACTTGTGTGTTTTCCCGAAACTAATGCGAATCGGAGAGTTGCACGGCGACAGCCTCTTGTTTTCACGTGTTTCCGCCGCTGTAGGGACAGGGGTGCACGGGGGTGTCGTTTACAGTGAGGAGCCCCGCGGTGCGAGCATGGATGGAGCCGCCGTGACCACATCGGCGGCTGGAGGAGCGAGTTTGACAGCCGCGCAGAGTGAGCCCAAGTCGGAGCCAACTAGCGGCGTAGTCACGGTAGTGTCAGATGCAACATCTTGCGTCGGAAAAGCTATCGGAACAACCGGTGTTCAAACTTTGAATGGGAGTTCAGTGGCGATGAACTGTCACATACCCGCTGGCGCATCTGCTGACAGCGGCGGGAGCGAGTCCCAGCCCGCCGCTGTCACTCTGGTAAACAACGGACCTATTTCTGTGAGCAAAGGAAACACGGTGGTTTTGTCTGCAGCACCTACAAGTAACATTATTCGGACTTCCTCGGCTAATGTGCACAGTGTTGTTGTGACCTCCCCGCCTCTGGTTTCGTCTCAACCGTGCGTGAAAACTGTACCCACTGTCACGCTTGTGAGGCCACCTATGCAAACTCCAGCCAACAACAACACCTCACAAAGCGGAGACAACAACCCCACCACAGTTGCTCCAGCAGCAGCAGCAGCAACAGCCGCCAGTGTGACGAGCACAGCTGGTCCCCTCATTAAAGTGGACTTCACAAAGACTGTAATGCAGACTGGTGTCGTGGCTTCCACTGCTGCTACAGCGACTACGGCGACCGTAAGGAGCCCGACTGTTTTGCAAAACATCAGGACTTCGGTTCCGTCGACAGTCGCTGTCTCCTCTCCTGCTGCAGTACGGACTATTGCTCCACAGGTGTTGGCTCCTCGACTCACTCAGCCTCAACAAAACGCGCCAAATATCCAAAACATCCAGCTCCCACCAGGTAACTTTGTTAGTTAAGAGCAACAGGCAGCTCCTCATGGAGTTAGATGTGTCATAACTTGTTGGCGTCACATAACACTCAGCTTTTGTTTCTTAAATGCTTTTCTCTTGTTTGAAACTTTTTGCAATAATTTAGCAGAGAGGACACATCTGATTGGCTGACTTCAGATTAACTGTACTCCAAATGAAAAGCCCTGAGGACAGACAGTCAGTGCTCATGTTCCTCCTACACTTAATCAAAGTAGCACTCTGTTGCAATCTATTGATTCTTGTTGCACTGTCTTGTCAGAGACAATATAAAATCTCTTCTTATATCTTAACAGTTGTTTACTGTAGCTAAATCCATATCCCCTGTGTGTGTATTAAATAGTTTGCAGTGCCTAATGGTCAGACTAGTCTTTGACCTCCTATAATACTCTGGCATTTTTGCACTGGATTTTAGCCTTTATGTATAATTCAGATTTGTTTTGCATAAAACAGAAGGGGTTGTTAAATGAAGAGAGGTCAGTGGATGCAAATTAGATGTGGGTGTGAGTCCGGTGAATAGAGAATGGCTGGTCAGACCAGTAAACCACAACAAGCATCACTATTTAATAACATTTTAGCCATACTAAATAGTAGCCTACTTATCGCCCTGCACCTCAGCAAAACCCTTTGTTATTGATGCTTGATTGTCCTCTCTCTGCAGTCTTTAAATCAGTGTATTACTCTCTACTATCAGTGAACCTTTTCACAATCAAAACCACAAATTCCAGTGCACTGTAGTAATACATTGGCCTACAAGAAACTATGGTCTGCAAGAAAAAAAGGTTTACACAGGGTTGTGTCGTGTGGAGGATAATAACATGTTAAGATATTTGTGATTAAGAGGGCTGTGTTTGTGGTTCATTTTGTCCCCCATCTGAGGAAATATCTGCGTATAATACAAGTACAGATGAGCAATCCATACCACACATACAGTGCACATTAATTTGGGTGATTAGGATAGAAAAGCCCTGACCTCTGACCTTTTGACCACCGTGACATTTGCTTCTTACAGGCATGGTCTTGGTTCGCAGCGAGAGTGGGCAGCTGCTGATGATTCACCAGCAGACCCTGGCTCAGATGCAGGCTCAGTCACAGTCTCAAAGTGCCATGACTCCACGACCTCCAACCCCCACAAGCACTCCACCTGTCCAGATCACGTCTCTACAGGTACACATACTGCTGGACACATGGCCGCAGTGCCAAGAAAAAAGAAAGAAAAAAGTGGCTCAATCCTGTAAGGCAGTCAAGTACTTGTGTGATCAATCTTCATGTTGTTAAAGTTCTTATTGGGTATCAACATGATGCAACTGGTACAACTACATTTTCTTTGTTATTATTGTCATCATATAACTGTGACAGACAATTCAGTAAACCTCCAAGAACAATATAACTTACGTGAACAATTAATTTAAAATTAATAAAAAAATATTCAGTTAGAGTAACAAAATGATGTATGCAGATGCAGATATTAAAATGAAACAGAAAAAAGAGTCAACATACTTCTGTGCCGTCAGTATTAGCTGACACCCTTTAGGTATCGGAAAAGAAAACATGGGATCCCTGCATCCACCCGTCCATGCGGTCACAGTATTCAACACATTTTTAGAGAGAAAAGTGCAACATCTGCTGTTTGAAAATATTTTTCTTTAGGGATTTTATGTATTTTTAACAGAGTTGCATTACTTAAAAAATGTTCTTGTAAGTAGATCTTTTGAAAGTCGCATATAGCACAGCAGATATAGTGCCATGTGTAACATCTCCTCCCATATCCCCTGCTCTTCTACAGGCTCCTGGTGCATCACTGCTGGCTCGCACAGTTACCCCCACCACTATTATTAAACAAGGTTCTACAGTCCAGACCACTGTGACAGCTACCACCAAACTGCAGAGACCCCCAGTGCTGCAGGTAACCTCACCACACCTCTCTTTGGATATTTCATTCCCAGTGTAGAATAAAGAGAAGAAAAGACATCAAGCACCAACTGTCATAAAAAAAAATCCATCTGTCAGGATCATTCACCACATGGAATGGTAACTAATAATGACTCAGTTCCATTACACCAAACCTGGTTTGCTTCACTCAGTTGTGGTTTGGCGTTGCTTGGGTTAGAGCTGAACTGCCAACAGTACGCAGAGAGAAAAAAGATTATTCCACAAACAAAGTCTCAGGAGGAGCTTTGAATGTAGTCACTGTTTGTAGAAGTTTGTTTGTTTAAAAAAATGTGATTCACATTTGCATTTCTCAAAATACATATTTGCCCATCATTGTCAACCTGGTGGGAACAGCTCTGCAGCTCTCATAGATCCCATAGAAGATCCCATAGATAGATAGATAAAGAGAAAGTTCAAGGCTTTCACCTCCATGCCGGGGCAAAGATTTGGTGGTTGTGAAAATCTTTCTGATGTGTACATCACATTTTTACAAGATGTTTTATTGTAATGTAAGGGTGAAAGAAGAGAATTGCAAAGACCCAACAGGGAATGTAGTTTACAAAGTATACAAACATCTGTAACACAATATCCATCCCTTTCCTGGAAAAATGAAACTTGGACAAAGAAACTTGTATTATGTCCCTAGTGAAGTTGAATGTACTATGCCCTGGGAACAGACATGTCAAAACTGTTATTCCGACCTTGTCACTTTTCCAACATCTCTTCTCATGACTGCACATTCACTGACTCATATAGAACACCATCATGCTGGGAGGAACTGCCACCACCCCGGGTCAGCCGCTAGGAACGCCCACCGCGGTCCAGCCTGGATCTGCAGCCGCTGCAGTAACGCAGAGGGTAGGGCCCCTCGGTGCCACAGGGACCCCTGTCACTCCGACAGCTGTCACAGCTGTAAGAGAGAAGTACTAACCTTGAGTGCTTTTGTCTGCGTAATCTGTTAAAAATAAAATGATGAGCTACACAGTTATTTAATTTTAGGGTGCTTTGTGTTCTGCCCTGCATTCCTGCTTTAAATCTAATGTGTATGTTAAAGATAAATCTGGTTTATGTGTTTTCTCACAGGAGACACTGGAGAATGTGAAAAAGTGTAGAAACTTTCTGTCCACGCTGATCAAGCTGGCATCCAGCGGCAAACAGTCCTCTGAGACGACAGCCAGCGTTAAAAACCTGGTCAAGAACTTGCTGGTACATTTCTCCTCTTTTTGCCTTTGCATCTTATTTCCTTCGTCTCTCTCCCACCATCTGTTTGTTAAAATCTGTCTGCCCTCACTTTCATGCCTGTCATTGTCATTCCTTCAGTTCTTTTTCCAACTGTGGTTCATCCTCTGTGTCTATTGTTCAACAGGAGGCAAAGATAGAGCCTGAAGATTTCACCAGCAGGTTATACCAGGAGCTCAACTCCTCACCACAGCCGTACCTTGTGCCTTTCCTGAAGGTGAGTTCAGCAACACACCAGCAAAACATCCAGAGATAATGCAGCATGGTAAAGATTAGGGATATGCAGACCTTGGTTGACATGCA
This sequence comes from Trachurus trachurus, assembly GCF_905171665.1. Lineage (NCBI taxonomy): Eukaryota > Metazoa > Chordata > Actinopteri > Carangiformes > Carangidae > Trachurus > Trachurus trachurus. The sequence goes on along the minus strand of NC_139901.1, from coordinate 26,292,546 downwards.
CCCACCCCATGATGTGTGGCATTGCGTCTTTGTGCTCACCAGGTAGCGCTGGTGAGTGGACGACTCAGTGTGGAGTGAACTTAGACCTTATAGACAGACAGGGAGATGTTGCTTCAAGACTCTGATCCTAACCTGTGTTCACAAGGAGTGATTGATAATTGACTGATCATTGAAACACAGGGAGTTAATGACTGATGAATGAAAAAACTTTGCAACAAGTAGCCTAGGCTGAAAGTGTAACACTGACACTGACACTGCTCACTGTGGCAAAAAGACAAATTTAAAATCGACAAAAGTAACGGAGCAATTTTCTCCGAGCCCATTAAAGTCTGGCATGTCTAACTTTGTCAGCATGTACATCATACCTGACCCAACAGAACAGCAAAAAATCTTGAGGATACGTAGTTACATTCAAGAAAAGAAAGTAAATTCACTCAAGCAGTTCTTTTTTTTCAATCGATCGGCTGTGTTTACCATTTCAGGTGTCATAGTTATGATGGTTATGAATTAGTCCTCTAACACAACTTACAGTTTGACATGTCAAAGTTTTTCAGTATAGAAGCATATCAGGTTCAATTGTCGGGAGTCACTATCTGGACGAAAGTAACAGCTGTAATCTCGTCCCTCTGGACATTAACAATGAGCCCGTCTGTCTCCCTGCTGGTCCCGCAGTCACACTGTGTGTCTTACAGGATTGATTAAAACACACAACGAAAACAATGTGACTGTATATACATGTAGATGCTGCAATGGGCAGAGACCAGTGGTTAGTTTTGTTTAAATCCAATGGCTGGTTGAATAAATTAATTTTGAAATGATTCAGTGATTTCTGGCAACATGTCAGTGTCTCTGGACGAGATGGTTTTGGGGAGCTGGTACAGATCATTGCCGAGTCCTTCTGACCTCAATTTGTTTTGATACTGCATGTTTTACCAGGTTTCAAACTGATGTTTTCTATGATTATTTTCTGTGCTCAGAGAAGTCTCCCAGCACTGCGTCAGATGACCCCAGACTCAGAGGCCTTCATCCAGCAGAGCCTGCTGCCTCTGCCCAGCACTCAGCCTGCTGCAGCAGCTTCCACAGCCCTCACTGCTGTGGTACTGAGACCTCCACTCTCCAGCGCCGCCACTACAGCAACCAGCACTGCCGCAACCAAAACCACAGTTATCAACCTCACTCAGACGCCTCACAGTAAACCAGGACTGGTAATTCTGCTGCTTATGGGATTTTTTTTTTGCTGTATCTGTCTTATATGATTGGCATGCACATACAAGTGAAAAATGTTGATTGATGCTTTGATTCTGTTTCACATTCTCTATCACTGAATCTGCACAGATTGTGCCACAGCAACAGGGGACGATGGTGAGGTCACAGCAGGTGACACTGACACAGTCTCCCATGGTAACCCTCAGAGGACAAACTCCCAGCCACATCATTGTGGGCCAGCCACAGGTGGTCAAACAGCTGCAAACAGGTGTGTGCTCAGTGGTCGCTTGTCAAACTAAAAAACACCCAATCACTCATTAGAATATCTCACACAAAGCTCCAACACTGATGGGAGCACCAATCTGGTGATGATTACCAGTTTGCATGACACTGAGCAGCTCGCTCGCTCTCCAGTGAGTGTATGTGTTCTCTGTAAGTGCATTTGATGATGTTGCTCCTTGCAGTTGTATGTGCTCAGCCCAAACAGAAAGGCAAACTTAACTGGTAGTGGAAAAGGGGTCAATCTCACTTATGCCCGATTCAGTGCACAGAAGTGGTAATACCCTTTTTTGGTGGAAAATGGGTTTTATACTTCTTTTATTTCTCCCATTGTGTTTGTCAGTGTGGTCAAAACCAGTGCTTGGTGGACAGACCTACTGTAGATGATGGACAAAGCATTTAAGAAAGTCACTGAACAACACTAAATTCATGTTTCCACCTCACCATGTCTGTATTCACTATATACACAATGGAAGTGCTGCCACTTTCTGGATACTGTCTGTAATTGCAGGACACTTTGCTTGTGCGAAGATGTCAAAATTGATTCTGGGGAGAGAGAAAAAAGTTCAACTGCAATTACATTTTGTTATTCTCAGATAGCAGCAGTAAATCTGACCTTGTCTCTGTCACTTGTTAGTTCCAGCAGTGAAGCAGACGTTGGCTCCAGGGGCCAAAGCAGTGCAAGTATTCAGTCAGGCCTCTCTCACTGCGGCTCAGAAGAACAAGCTGAAGGAAGCAGGAGGAGGAACCTTCAGGTCTGTGACGCACTCACAGTTGTTCAGTATCAGCCTCCGTATAGTCAGTACTGAAGGAGTGCTTAGTAAAAATGTTTTCTTTATTTTGCAGTTGAGAAGTTGAAGTTTTTTGAACAAAAAGAAAATGAATTAATATATTTTCATATCTCCTACCCAAAGGAAAATAATAGATCAGTTTAGATCCTCTTGACTTGTCTGCATATTACAAGTAATCCATGTAAATTTCGTCCAGTTATTCCAAAATGTGAGGGAACAGATTGTGATATCTTGAAATCTGCCTATAAGATACTGTCCCCCCTGAGTAAGTAATTTCTGTATAGTACAGGCAGCGCACTACATTCAACATTTTACAGCCTAAACATAGTTATTGTTTAATGAGGAGTAATTACTAGTTGCAGCCAGGGATATTAGAAAAAAAGTGTCGTTCTTACTAAGCATAATAGTCATTCATTATTTATTAATACCAGAGCAAGAGTCAGATTTTAATTTACTATTCATTACCACTTTCACCATCAGGGAACAGTTTATACGAGGCAACATGTAATTCTTCTCTCATCTGTTTGTGTTTCTGGATTCATTTGTTTAAACATAACATCTCAACAACAGAAACACAAGCTGTACGCCAAACATACCACAGACACCCCCACCACACTGCAGAGGATGACATTTGATTCTTGGTGTAACTTTTGCCGCTTAAATTTTCATGTTGAGGCGAAATCCATTTTCATGTAATAAAAATAACACAGTGATATGATGAAGTCACTGTGGCGGGGCCTTGTGCATTGACATGGGGGAGGAAAAATATTGAAAACACTGCAGAAATTGTGAAACGCTGTCAAGCAACAGCACAAACACAAGTCACTGTGCACCACGTAAAACTGAGTCAGTAAAATCGGAAATTAGGAGAAAGCATTCAGCCACAGCAGACTGGATGAAAAGGAAGTGATACACTTTCAGGAGCTGTGTAACATGTTCTAACCAACATTAAGCTTTTCTAAGTCAAACACTGTGATAAAATAAATCAAAATATTCTACAAGCTATCCATTGAAAACCAGTCCTAGTGATTTTCTGGCTAAATATTTATATTTCTTAAATCCATACAACACAACAAGTGTATTAATTGAAGTATCACTGTCAGCATGTCACTTTATTGTCCTGGGTTTTGTTCCTATTTTACCACCCTCGAGTTGGTAGACACGTTCTCTAATTGATGCAGTAATTTTCTTAATTAATGACCTCATAAGCATAAGTGGTTACATGTAATACATCACTGTAGTTTCTCCTCTCTGACAAGCAAAAAGCTGAACACATTTCTGCATTTACAAAGATGGAATGAAACATTAATGTCCCAGAGAGGAAATTTATCTCACAGACAGCCGTCACTAATAATAAATACACACATGGGTCAGATTTATTGTTGCGCAATTGTAGTAGTGTATATACTATATATACATGAATGTATACATAATACATGAGAGCAACTTTATTGTGTAGTTTGGATCTACTGCAAAAGAAGCAGGAAGTGTCAGCTAACATTTTATAACTGCTGAGACAAATCAGAGTGACCACCATGTATGTCTGAAAGACGTATTCTTTCAATTCCTCTTCTCAGATTTAACCATGAGCTGTGACAGATTTGTCCCACTTTAAAACCACTCTGTGTGCATATGTGATTATACTGTAAGATCTGTTGAGGTAGATGCTCTTAAATTGGTGCAGACCTTGTTGCTTTCGTTACATCTATCTCAATGTCCCTAGGTACAGTCCTTTTGTCCGATATGTTTTTTTATGTTATGCCTAGAGGGCATTTAGCATTCATGTGTTTCGCTTTGATGTATGCTCCGCACTGACAGCTTTATAAGTGCAGTGGGTTAGTCAGACTCAGTAATTGGGGTGCGTGATTAATTATCTTGGTTTTTACATTTTTCAAGATGTTTGTGTATTTTTAGCTGTAGAGCGCAACTGCAGGTGAACTAACCTGTTGATTATTTCATATAAATGTTCACAAACAAAAAATAAGCCTGTGGATATTCTCATTTGTCCAGGTCATAGTTATGAACTGATGAAGCCTCTTGATGAGAAGTGAAACGTCTTCCTAGACAAATAACCAAGTCTAGTTGCATTCGATTAAAATTTCCTTGAGACACAAACAAAGAATACATACACACAAAATGTGCAAATGGTGTTACCGTTGCAATGTCTCTCATCACTTTCTCTTTCATCCAGGGATGATGATGATATCAATGATGTGGCCTCCATGGCAGGAGTCAACTTGTCGGAGGAGAGCGCTCGTATCTTAGCAACCAACTCTGAGCTTGTTGGCACAATGACTCGCTCCTGTAAGGACGAGGCCTTCCTCTCCACCTCTATACTCACCCGGAGAGCTCTTGAGATTGGTGAGACAGTTAAATTAAGAGAACACGTACAGCATGTTCTTGTTTTCTCTTTCAGGTCGACACTGTCTCGTCTCTGTGCATATATATATATATATATATATTTATCCACACCTTTCCTGTTTTGACAGGAAAGAAATTTGGTGTCAGCGATTTGGGCACGGACGTGATCAACTTCATTTCCCATGCTACACAGCAGCGGCTACAAAACCTACTGGAAAAGGTGTCACAAGTGGCACTGCAGAAGAACACAAGCTTCAAGGTGATAATTAATCACGGTGACTTTAGTGAGTTGGCGAGAACCACTGACATTCAATCGGTTTCAGCTTCTCTTATTGTATCTTCCCGTCCTTAACTCTATTCAACCTTTAGGAGGACGAGCGGTGTGAGCAGGTGAGCGACGTGCGAGGCCAGCTCAAATTCTTCGAGCAGCTGGATCAGATGGAGAAGCAGAGGAAGGAAGAGCAGGAGAGAGAGATCCTCCTGAAGGCTGCCAAGGTAACAACACCAGGGACCATGGTTGCACAGGGGTCTGTGACGTGATGTCATGTCACATCATGGATAACACCCACAATTTCAGCCCCACTGTCTATTATATACAAGGAAAATGACTGGTTTGCCATAGTACAGTGGAACCTTTTTTGGCTCGTGACCCCATTTTGACATCACAAATTTCTGGCGTATTATTTTTATATGCTGCATTTTATTTGAACACGATTTATATTCGAGAAAGTGAAAGTATACATAGAATTCTATTCAGATGATTAATAGATAGATAATTTATTAATACAGACTCTGGGTCCAGTTAAAAAACACAAGACAGGATGAGAAGATTGTGTGCAGTGTTTTTAATCATAGTTTAAAAAAGAATAATAATTAGTAAAAAAATATTTTTATCAGTAATTTTTTTTATGAATTTCTAGACATTTCAGGCGACCCCATTTGAATTTCAGGCGACCCCACATGGGGTCCCGACTCCAAGGTTGAAAAACACTGCCATAGTAGTTGGGTTGCGATGGTAGGAAGTGTCGAGATAGAAACTACATCTGCACCTCACGCTGTAGCCGTACATTCAACCCTCACTGATTAAAGTCCTAATGTCTGTACCCAAGGACACGCAATATCATTGACACACTGTCAGAACTACATAGAGCAGCGAAGTGAACGATGTCATTAGTATACATTCCTCACCAGCTAGAGAGCAGATATGCTAACTATGAGCAAGTGAATGAATAAAACACTTTATTGAATAAATTGAACATAATATCTGCCTTGAAATATTAAAACGCCCTCTACGTTTCTCCAGTCCAGGTCACGGCAAGAAGACCCCGAGCAGCTCCGACTTAAACAGAAGGCCAAAGAGGTACACATATGCTGCAATGAAGTCATTATGCTTTCTTTGTGAAGTTGAAGTATTCATTATGATGAGGTGGTCTTGAGACTCATCTGTGTTATTACGTGTGCTCCAGATGCAGCAGCAGGAGTTGGCTCAGATCAGGCAGAGGGAAGCTAACCTAACGGCGCTGGCAGCCATCGGCCCGAGGAAAAAACGAAAAACGCATTCTCCTGTCAGAGGTGACAGCGCAGAGGTGAGGAACATGGAACCATTTGACACTGACGAGTTGTGCTTATTCAGTTTTTTCTTTATGGTCTAAAATCGGGGGAAAGAGCTCAATAAAAGACTAAATGTCTCCCTTGTGTTTGCTTTATTTCTCCGTCCAGGGCTCAGGGTCAGGGCCCTCCCAGCCCGGAGGTTCTGGCGGAGCAGGGTCCAGACAATTTATGCGACAGCGCATCACCAGAGTCAACCTCAGGGACCTGCTCTTCTGTCTGGAGAATGAAAGAGGGACCAGTCACTCACACCTGCTCTATAAAGGCTTCCTGAAATAGCATCCGCTTTAAAATGACTAGTCCTGCTCAGCGCTATTAAAGAAGCGGAGTTGACGGTCAGCTCAGACCCTGCCTGCCGGTACATTGTTTGATCGCCCACTGCAGAATGACTAGACGCTCGTCTATGGGAAGAGAATTATGTGGAAGGGACGTCAGCCTTTCAAAGCCTCCTCAAGCACAGGCCTTTTTGTATTTTCAGCGCGGAAAAAGGAGCAAATATTGGAACACGGCCGTGGTTTCAGCATGCCTCTCAGCTCCGTTTGCTCTTCAGAGACCAGTTGCACTCAACCACACTTCCCTCATACACTGCCTCATGCTGCACAGATGAAAAATGTCTTTACCTGAACTGGGCACTTCAGATTTGAAAACCCTCTCGGTGTCACTGCACTGATGTCTGGGGCTGTAGCAGCAAATCTCTGCCAAGTGGTTCCACGTTAGATTCATCTGCAGCCTGATCTTTCAGAACTGCAGTAATGCCTAATTTTTCTTGACCGTGTTAACATAAACGCTCTGTTTACTTAGTTTTCTAACAGATTTTAATTTATCACACATGATTGCGACTATATTTGAGCACCGTTTAAAAGCCTGTTGATTGTTTTACAGAGACGAAGTTTGACTTGTCTTCTGCTCAGTTGCCTTCTTCAGATTAAGCCATAAGGATCAGAATGTGTTGTTCATCTTAAGTAACTTCATCTATCCAACAGCTCTCTTCAGATTTTGTAGGATGCTTTCTTGTTTTGTTTGTCTTCGCTCAATTTGACACAATAATGATTATTTATATGCGTTGTGCATGGTGTAATTACAGGTGGTTGGTATTTGAACTAATTCAGGTGCTGTTATCAGATTCTAGCACATTGAGTACATAGACCTTACTCTACATCCCTATCAGTCATTTCTAAAACATACCATACTGAGATTTTTTTTTTTAAATCTCCCCAGCACTCTTTTTCCAGTAAACTTACTTCAGTGATGGTACTTCAACTGGCTTTCTGTCAATATCCTGGTGACAAGCAAACTGACGAGTTATTTAGAAGATCCAAGAATAATGAAACATTCATTTTTTGAAAATAATTATCTGGATTTGGTTCTGTGCTTCTTGAATTATGAATAATACCAAGAGGCAGAGCTTTCAAGTCATTTTCCTGCCTTTTATAAATGTCACACAGACTTTTTTCAAATAAGAATGTGCGACATTTAAAATATTTAGGCAGGATGTTTTCTGTGACGGATTGTATCTCATCACATATAAGCTCTTTGCTTTTTTTTCTGACCATCAAAAAGAAGTTTGGACATAGGTGGCTGCCTAATGCTACCTCAAAAAATCAAACAAGTATGGTATATTTTGGAACAGTGGGTGATGTTGTTAATGTAAAGTCCTCATGCAGTGTCACACGTGCTATAATATAAGAGAGAAATGGAGAAAAGAATCCAAATCAATGTTTTAATCGCAGTCCTTTATGTGAATTGCACAATTTGAAGTTGTGCATCCACCTTTTTATATGTTCTTGAACGTCGGAGGTCGTATTTGGTAAAACATGGGCATGAAATGCAGAACGAGGATTGCACTTTGACAGATCAGTTTTCTAAAACTAATCGATCAGATTAAACATACCCACTTTATAGCTTTTTATATTTTTAGTGCACATAACTAATTTGGGTCTTTATACCTTTTGTCATTTTATGAAAGAATGTTTATGGGCAAACTGTGTTACTGAATATACTAGTTTGCTATTTGTAGATATATCAAGTTGTCAAGTTCAAATTGAGAAATTTTGTCTTCTTTTTCATACATATGAATATGTCAAATAAGACAAATGTGATGCTTTTTTGCCAATATCTTGTAAATTTTGCACAGCTACTTGTTTATATGTAAATATCTGAATTTAAAAGTTTTTAATTGCTATTTTATAACGGATTAAGAGAATTATCTCTATTAAAACAAAAGACAAATATCTCAATCTTGATTGTCTTAATTATTGAGCCAGATCTGGTCTAAGAAGTCGCATCGGTGACGGCAGCATTGTCCTGTGTTTTCTGAGGCCTATCAGCAGTGTTTGTGAAGAAGCAGTTAAATTAAGTTGGGACTGTCTCTGAGAGAGACGACAACATGATTGATTCAATCATTTTATCTACTGTTTACAATGAGCCGAGCGCCGTTAAAATGGAAGAGAGGATAAAATACTGCAAATAACAACACAAAAAAAGGTCAGTGCTTTGACCAGCATGAATAAGTTGATATTTTTTTTTTGTAACTTGAAGTCCTCACTGGTATTTCTTTTAAGGCTCTGTCCTTGAAGTTGAGAATACAGAGGTTCTTGCAGCTTGTTATTGATTTAAAGGAAACATTCAGGTGGTGGTCGGGGGCAGGTGACTCACTCACTGGTAGAGAGAAGATCGGATTCTCACAGAGAAGTGAACAGTAAAAGACTTTTCATCATATACAAAGATTTCTGAGAGCAGAAGCATACTTAAGATGTTTTCTGTCGTGGTTACTTCTCACTTTTGACAGCTGTCTTTTCAACTGAATCTGTAACTTGAGTTTAAATCTGTAAATCCGTCAAAAAAAAAAAAATCTGACCCACCCCTAAAACAATTTTCCAGATTTGAACATGTTTACACTGATGATTATTAGGATGTTTTTTCAAGCTATTAGTTTTGACAGGATACACTCATACATCTCAGAGATCTTAATCGATCCATCCTTGTTGACATGCAGATGTTTTTGCATGGCTGAAAATCCAAACTTAAAATTTTGACCTTCTCAGATATTTCACCCACAAACTGCTCTGTTATCAGGGGAAGAACCCTGACAAACAAAGATGTGGTTTAAATTAAATTTGGATTAATCATATAAAACTTTCATCTCAAGGTTTTTGTTCTTCACTATCTTGAGTGCTCTGATTAAAATTATATGTTTTTTTAAATGATCCTGCTTTTATGCTGCAAAGTAACTGCACAAGCGAGGAAAACAAATGTCTTGTGATTTAATCATCAACACATATTGCCAAGATTCAACCCTTTGCACACACAAACATCCTTTTTTTTAATATCCTCTATTGAAGCTTCTTCAGCATCACTGCAGAGGGAGAATGATGAGGCCAAGACCTCAAAATCAAATAATTAGAAGCAAATTACTTCTGGATAAGACAGTACATTAAGCATTCATTTCCGTCTAACCTTGAAATATGATCAAAGGATGTGTTTTTTTCCATAATAAATAAAATTTTAATCACTGGCTTTGACTATCTCCCTATTATCTCTTTACAAGATGAGCAGTAGCAGGGTGCTGATGGGGATCATTGTCCTGATAGGTTCAAAGTTTGTGACATTACTGACAAAATGTTTAATGGTTCTTTGGGATATCATATTCAGTCACTGGAGTTAGGCTGATTGTTAATGTTAGTCAGTCTAGGCTGTTATCTTTCTCCAAAGCACTGATGTTGGCAGAATGACAGATACAAACACTCACACAGATGCACAGACACACACACAAAGGACACATAGCCAATGGTCCTAAATCCCAACTATGTTTTCCCTCTATGTGTATGTTAGTCAGCCAACACTACTCCATCACATCAGAGGACTGAAGGAAGAGGTGATGTTATATCTTGAAAAGATTAGAGGTGAAACAAACTGTATTATTATTATTTTTTCTAGAGGCAACTACTGTTGGTTGCATGAATTAAACTGAAAAAGTTTAGCTCGGTTGGTAGAGCAGGTGCCCCATGTGCAGAGGCTATAGTCCTCGCCACAGCCGGCCCTGTATTGAATCCCAACTCAGGCAGCCCTTTGCTAAAAGAAAGGAAGAATGTTGCTGAGGTTTATAGTCATTCTTCATTTAAAAAAAGAAATGAAAAGAAAATTCAAAACAAATATATAAACCTGTCATGTGATTGAGGTGTAAAATCTCCAACTGCTTCACCAACTGTTGTGGCTTTACAGGAACAGCTCCTCATCACTATCATATTTCACAGTATGAGCCAAAAATGTCTAATCTTTCTTTATACACTTAGTGCACTTTGATGACTATAAATTCATTCTAATGCCTCTTGAATTTATATCTCAGGGACAAAACAGGCCTAAATCACTGAGACCTTTGTCTTATCATGTTCACAAGAGTGGCTCTTCCTCTCTCGGGCAGTAAAAAATAATATTTATGAGTTCTGGGAGTGAGTGGATGAAGCTGTTCATGGTATAACAGTTACAAAATCACACCGTCATTATTCTCTCACTACACTGACATTTTATGGATATGGGATATTTTAAAGTGATCTACTGCACAGTGTGAAGACAATTGTAGCTCCTTGGCAACAGTGTGACGTTCGTGCAGAAATACAGTGCAGCCCGCAGCGGCTCAAAATCAACTTCTTTATGTCAGAACGTGGAAACTCTTTTCCTGCTGTTTTCTCAGGTCTCCAGCTTTGTTTTCCAAGCACAGGTCAAAATCTCACAGTGCTGAGTTTTGGATGAGTTGAAAGAAATGATCTGGTCAGTTAGAGAGAGCATCCAACAGCCTGTGTCCAGTGCCTGATGTGCGAGTCAAACTGGCTCCACAGGGGGGCACTGTTGCACCAGATAATAGATCCAAGCCACAAGGCTGAAAAACACAGTAGGACATCCGTCATTGTAGCCCATGTGACCTGGGTCCAGATATTGCAAATTCTTTAGCCCCCATACTTTAGAGCTGGTGGAATAACAGAGTTTCACCAATAAAAACTGTTATTTCCTTTAAAGCACACTCTGAAAAGTAACTTTTGTTTCCAGCTACAATATGATTTTATGCCAGCACTGACTTCCTGACTTCTGCTGCATTGAGGCCCTGAGAATCTCTGCACACAAAACACACACGTACGCACATTGGTACACACACACATACACAGATGGACATCTCCGTTAAGGATCACACCAAAGCACTTTCTTCTATTCCTTCAGATTCGGCGGATTTGAGGCTTAGACAGTTGTTTGTTCTGTTCCCTCTGCAGACAAGGTATCTCATGCCTGTTGCTGCCTGAACCGTTGTCTTCGTTGTCTTGATATCCAGGCATAGGCTGACTTCTAAGTCTTCTTCAATATGAGTTGTCAGGCTATATTTGCTTATGTTACTCTGGGACACCAAACTCAATTCCACTGTCTTGTTTGATTTTGCATAATGAGCTGCTGCTGGCTGCTCACAGGATAATGTCTTTGAGTGACAGCTATGAAGATGAGTGAATAAATTCCACACATTTTGATATATTCAAGAAGTGCAGTATACACTCTTAAAAGCAACTAACTTGACTCCATTGATATGTTGCATTTGATTGATACACCTGTCAGTGGTGATCATGATTAGGTTTCATAATTATTTTGTCAGTAGTATGCAGGTGGAAACTGAATATTGTGTGTAAATATTTCTCCGCTGCCATGGAAAGATAATGAGGCAAAAGGGCAAATTGGACCTGTTTATCACATTAAAATGTTCTCTAATAATTCAATACTGAAAGCCCAAGGTAAAATATATTTATAACTACAGAAATGTGATGGTGCAAAGTGCAGCAGATCTGAAAGTGATTATAATCAGTGTTACACATTAAACCTGGTTTCACATAAGTAATTATCAATAGCATTATTATATACATTATATTTTGTAACATAATAAAATCTGTGAGTCACAGTGTAACATTTACATAGCTTAGAAAAATGTCTAATAATACTTGTTTGCACTTCAGTGCAGAGACAGTATGGAAACAAAACCATGGAGAACATGGCGAGTAAAAAAAAAAGACGAAATAAATTATTAATTATAAATGATAAATTACAGCAAAACAAAGCAAAAGTTTGGATAAAAATTGTGTATTAACAACTTCTAAAAAGTGGAGAACAGTCCATACTTGACATTACAACCATGCCTTAATCTTACTATTCAATCAAATAATAATAATAATACTCACTCCTCACCAAACATTAAAGATTAGCTCTGTTTGATCCACCACACTTACTTCATTATGTTGTATTTTTCATCTAAGATAATAACATAAGCCTTCCACAGCTGTACACTTCAGAAGGGTACATTTGTTTTCTCCCCCACCTGTTACTTGCTGCTGCAGTGCCAGATGAATATACCTGCTAGGAGCTAATTTTCCAAAGTACAGACCCATTTCTCTACCTGTCTTTGTTCCAAATCCTGTAGCAAACTAACAGACATATTAATAAATTGCTGGTACGTAGCTATGGATATCCTACAGCTTTATGCAATAATGTCTGTTAGTAAGTAAAGTAAATCAACACAGTGAGAAACAAGTACACAGACAGTAATGTAATGCGTGGCTTCACTCCCATCTTCTTCTTTTCTTTCACTGTATCTACATTTATGCTCCAGTAAATATTTCATTGTTACCTGATTCATAAAACTTAATTACACTGCAAATTGTATTACAAAGTACAATATTAACATTTAAATCAGAATCAGTGCTAAAATGAAGCCCACTCAAAACTCAACAAAGGAAATCAGCTTTGAATTGGCTTCATCAGGAATATGCATGTATATGCTCATGGTAACATGCTTTACAAGCTGATGTTGGGATGCCAACATTGTTAGTTTTGCAGGTATAGTCATGGGACTGACTGACTGCATATTTCGCTTATGATGATACACCATTTTGACACAATTCAAGGGTTGAGAGCATCTTTAAAACCACTAATTTCGACCACCAAAATGATCCCCAGAGGATCGTGAACAATGGAACAATATTTCATGGCAGCCAATACAACACTCAGAGGCCAGAGGCCAACCAACCAAGATATTTCAATCTGGAACATGTGGTGTACAAACTAACCAACTGAACATCAGCGGCCATGCCCAGAAATCTCTCATGTGAAATGACTGCTGTTGTTCCCAGTAGGATCCTAGTGGTGCTTATTAATCAGTCCTGCCTGCAAAGTAAATATAAACCACACAGCACAGGTCTTGAAGTGTTGAATCACTTCCTAAGTCTGCTCCACGGTGTGTTCACAGAACATAATGCAAAAAAATAATGCATCAAACCCAGGTCCTGCATTAAGTATGATTTGCTTTTGTTTGTTGTTGTTTGTTGCCAACTTTACCATGGTAACCAGAGTAGATAATCCAAACAATTAAAACAAAAAATACAACATGCTTTCGTGTTTAGCAGAACCTCATGTGAGTTAAAAACCCTTAGGTTCAGTGCCAGGATTTTGTGTTTGTTTGTTTCTGACATTTCCCTGTCAGGGTTTTTGGCCTTACAGCTGTGAACTGCTCTGTTTTTTTGTTTTTTTGAGATCCACTCCCATCACTGGGGGTAAAGGTGCTGGCTGAGTCCTGTTTGTGAGAAGGCAAGGATGGAGCTGCAGCTAAAGGAGAGAAGGGTTTCCATGTCCTGTAAATAAAACATAAGGAGAGTCGACACCAACAATAATCCAAAATGGCAATTACAAGACTCAAAATGAAATCCTGACCTGGTGACAAGATAGCAGCAGCATCGCTCGAATGTATTACTGGAAAGTCAAATTTTGTTACAGCCGCATGCAGCAGTGGCCCAAAGTCTGAATGTCCTCTCAGCCTCACCTTTGACATTTTGAAACTGAGCACAGCAGAGTTGGATAAACTTATTGAGATTTGAGGCATTAAGGCAAATAAATCTGTCCTGCACCAAGGCAGTGCTGGCTATGTGGACCAGGTTGTCACTGGCTAAGGTGGAAAAGCTGTTTGAGAGGTTCAGGGGAGGTGTACTAACAGTCTGAGCCCCTCTTGCAGCTGTGAACCACCACCTCGGCCCAGGTTGACCCATGGCTGGGGGTTGAGCAGGTGCCGCCACTGCCAGGGTCCCCCGCCACTGTGTCCTGGAAGACTGAGCTGATAGAAACCAGCATTTTAGACTGACCGCACAGATCCATGTTGCAGGACAGTGAAGAGTCCTTCTTGCAAAGCTCTTTGGAGAGCCGTCTGATGTCCTCCTTCAGGTCAGCAATATTTTTATTTGCTTTACTGTACTTACCAGTGTGTGGGCATTGTTTAAACTACAGTTGAACTACATAGTTGAACCACAATTTGCTGTAACTTGCTGGTTCAACTACATTCATATTTTGTGCTGCATCAAATATTTCAACTACTTTTTGGGTCATTTTCTGGGGGTCATCCCTATGTTCCCACAGCCCTATGTTCCCTCAGCCCTATGTTCCCTCATTTCTAACTTTTGTCGTCACTGAAAATTAGGCCCTATGTTCCCTCAGCCCTATGTTCCCTCATTTCTAACTTTTGTTGTCACTGAAAATTAGGCCCTATTCCCACAGCCCTTTGGTCCCACCATTGGTTGGGTTTAGGCAATGAAGAAAGGGGTTTAGTAAAAAGACCAGGTAGAGGCTAGACAGGCCAGATAGACAGAGTCCAGATAGGTAGAGAGAGTCCAGAGGGAACATAGGGCTGAGGGAACATAGGCACGCTCCCATTTTCTGTAGTTAAACTACTCCAAGTCTGGTTTTAAATATTGTTGTTCAAGACACACCGATCTAGAGTCTACCTCTTTGCATTTTTTATTACATTTTTTGTCAACGGATTTACATTTCTGATTTACAAGTGGGTATTAGGGTAACTTTCATTTTCTCTTTATATAACAACATGTCTACAGATTACCCAACATGTCTATGATGAACCTACAGTATGCTGACCAGCTTTTTTTCTTTAAAAAAATAAAAATAATAAAACTGAGTTGAGAGGCATATTTCTGCTGGCATGTGGATTTTTTGTAGGCTATTATATTTTGTTTCATACACCACATTTTGATTTATTTAACGCTGAGTATAATGAGTATATGTAGTTGCTAAGGCTACTACATTTCTCCAGGGGTAGAAATGTAGTTTGTTCAAACTACTGCCAGGCAGAAATTACATGTAGTTTTACATTGCACCGTGCTTCCCCAACATTGACAGGCTAAGGCCACAGGTTAGCTGCTAAATCAAACAAGGCTAACTATATGCTAGCTGTAGCCCTGTCGTCACCTCAGGGCAGTTCACTATAAAAATTCAGGGAACACGTGGCTGCTTCCTTGTCAGGTTAAACAATGCTGTTAAAAAGTCAAGGGATACCAGGCAAACATAAAATTCAACATGAGAAATGTGACTGCTCGTCAACATGAGGTGGTTTTAATTGGCTGCCATTTCTACATCATCACGATGGTGTTTATCTTGTAGCCTACATCATCCTAAAAGATGATTGAATGCACTGATTATAAATTGTATTTGTTTATTTGTGGCCCTGTAGTTTATAACTTGTGTCCATGCATTGCACCTGCTTAGCTCTGCAGGAAATTGTTCTAGTTTATGCAGACCAAAAAAGAAAACTGCCTGACAGAAAGAAAAAAGTGAACTAAAATTGAATTTGGACTTTGAAGCGTTGAAAATGAACGCCAATAGACATCAAGATTATCTCACTGAATCAGAAATGCCAGTCTGATTTCCGAATAATCTGGGAAACAAATCCAGTCTGTCTTGACATTCTGCAGCTGTCAGATCTGAAAGGTTTGGTTTAGGATTACGATGAGAAACATTCAAGCCTTTAAACACTTGCACTGTTTGCTGGTTTTCACCCATGCGTGTGTGTAAAGTAGTCCAGCAGACAATGTGCTTGTCTGAGGCAAATTTATTTTCAAGTTGTTCTGTAATGTCAAACTGATCTTTGGAGAACAGAGAGTTTTACCACTTATTTAATTATCAGGTTTAATTGTAGTACACATGGTGTTTTAAAACAACAAAATTATCACCAACACATTTACAAAAAAAAAAAAAAATCACTCACTGTGAAAAGCTAACAGTAGAAAATGCCTAACACAAAACACTTGTCATGGTTGCACAGATTTCACTTATCATTTATTAAGAAAAAAAATAACCGTGTGGGGTTTTTAGGTCACACTACCTGCGGGTGGAACCAAATAGGTTATTTCCACTAATGATTGTCTGCCGGTGCAGCAGTGGTCTGACTGACTTACTGTCTACTCACTGGACTGACAGTTGCACCAACTTGGCAGCCATGCAAGAGGAAGGCTCCCAAATCAAATTTTTCTCTGAAAGGTCAGGGTGAACCCTCAGTGTAGAGGAAGCGTCATGGCATTAAATCAATCTGGGGCTAGACAAGTTCTCATCTGTAACAATAATATTATAATTAATCTCATAATGCATTTTCCTGTGCATTGAATGACATTACTTCTCTCAGAGCAAGGCAGGCATGGTGACTCAGTGACTTCATGAACATATTCTACTGTTCGACATGTGATGCTGCTTTTTCGCAACCCTGATCACAATTTATAAGAAATAATTTGATCATTTACAGCTAATATGTTCGATAAGACGGCATCTCCAACCTGCTACCACTAGAATAAAGAATGCAACATTCAATGTTGGCAACAATTAGCATTTGCTTTGTTCTCCACGAAAGGCAAGAAATGTCCTGTATCATCAGACCCGGTGGTGTTTTTTGTATTTTTGCTTGCATGCTTTATGTGTTAGATATGGATTTCCATTACTCAGCTCATTCTGTTAGCAAAGGGAGAGGAAATCGGAGGTCCCTCTGGGACCGAGAAACAACCTCCGCCTGCATCCTCTGTGCATAATTGAACAAATTAGCTATGAACAGCTGTTACCTGTTAAAATGACCCTCTTTCATTTTATCGTCGTGGACAAGAGGTCTGATAGCATCTGCATGCTACAGCTGTCAGCCGTTCTGATTAGCTTGCCATTCCTGCTTTCAATATATCATGACAAACATAATTACCTCAACATCTCATTTTATGGATTCTACAAATCGCCAGGCGCACAGAGCATGCCAAGTGTCCATCAATTACAGGCCATGGTAGCCCGTCCAGTTGGCTGCTTCGACTTTGTCACACCACTTTTTCTTTAAAGAGTAGGGTAAGGTCTGTAATTTTACTGCAACGTCTAATACTGCTTTGCATTTTAAAACCAAGATTATAGTGTGTCAGATGTAGAAGTACATGAACCTCATGGTCTAACCTTACAGCCTCCCTGCTGGGTCTCATCAGTGACTCAGTTTCCTGCAGCCCAAGGTGGTGGAGAAAGACCACTTGCTGTGACATCGGCCTTTTACTAATCAGGCAGATTGAGTTCAAGAATGGCGACTTTGGCAATAATAGCCATTTATAAAGGTTTGGTATTCATAGAGTCGAAGTTAAGTGGCTATAAAAGAATAGTTATGATCATGAGTGTACAGTTTAATTGCCTTAAAGTGACTGCACAGTGCTGAGGAGAGATTTTAAACATACGTCCTGTGTGAGAGTAGAGATTTCTGTTAGTAATAAAAAATAAATAAAAAGGGGTGGTGGGGGGCATTTGTTTAACAAATTAGTGTTTTGTTAAACAGTTTGCTGCACAAAACTCAATTAAGTAACATAAAAACAAAAAAAAATAATGTTACCAATATCCGTTTTGCACACAAATATTACTTTCAGTCTTTGGAAGTTTTGTAAAAAAGAAAAGCTCAGGATGTGGTGTTAATGGGCTGCATTTATAGAAGTGTTGAACAATTTGCCCTTCATTCACACATTGACACACACACACGTCACACACACACACACACACACACACACACACACACACACACACACACACACACACACACACACACACACACACACACACACACACACACACACACACACACACACACACACACACACACACACACACACACACACACACACACACACACACACACACTCCCTAATTTCACAAAAGTGACAGCTACCGAGTGAGATAAAGCGTTTTCACACCATGAAAAGATCATCTGAGAAAATAAATGATGAATTTAAAACGCAGGTGTCAGTCCCCCCCACCACCACCCTCCCAACAACCTCCACTGTGGTTTAGGAATAAGCCAAACTCAAATACTTGGAGGACAATTAACAACTTAATGTACCTGCTATTTTCTATTGTTGAAAAGAGTTTTAAATGTGAGACTTCGAATCAGTTTCTCAGAAGAATAGATCAACAACACAGCAGTATACGCTTCAAAGTTGGGAACAACCGATATGGTTTTTTCAGGGCCGAATCAAGGAAACCGATAACTGATATCTAGAACCAATATTCATTTTTAGTAATATAATACTTGTTTTAATAAACAAGGTAATAATACTTGTTTTTTGTACACTGTCAAAATGTGTGATAAAATAATAATTTCAATTTTTGTTGAATAACACAAATTCCAACAAAGATCTTGGTTCAATGGGCGGGACACAGTTTCACAGCAACAGTGTTGACTGCAGGCAGAGAGATGACTGCATCATAGCCAAAGGGGCACGTTTTAAAATACATTTATTTTATCGGAGGTCGGTGAAAAAAAAGACCAATAACCAATTATCGGCTATGTAGATAATCGATCGATCCTTCAAAATTCACATTAACTTTATCATAGCTACTAGTGCATGTGTTTATTTTCACTCATCATTTGAATTAATCTTTGTATCAATGACTTAACCCTTTTGGAAAACTGCGCATTATTCCCTGTGCCAAGTAGAGTATCATCACAGAGACATATCAGATCACCCGCCTGCTTGATTATGTGGTCACACCATGCACCAATCACCAGCTGCCCTTCTGCTGCAGGAGCAAGTCATGAACACAGCGGGGAGGATTGTGGGTTTGATTTGTACATCTTCAGCTGTCAGAGAGAACGGAGTGGAGAGCAGAGGATCCGTTTTCTCCAGACTCACTTGTGCCAAATACAGATTTGGAGTAGATATGTTTTTGGACACAATACAGTTAAGAACTTGGAAAGTTTCAGTCGTAGTGGCTGCAGTGATTACATAAACCATCGTGAGATTTAGTTAAAAGAGCGCAGTAGTAACATAAAACAAGTCAATGGAAAATAGAGACGCAATTAGTAAGTCCCCCATAAGGGAGACTGTAAACTCTTGCATGGAAATGAGAAAAATGGAAGATTTGGAACAAGAGAGTACAAAGGGGATTTGAATGTAAGACATTTCACACCCGGCAAAACAATAAGAATATTGTCTTTTTCTGTCTGGGGTTTTTCTCAGCTTGCCTATTATTGTGATTCCTGTTCCCAAAACTGTCCATCCATTTTAATAGGGGACTATATCGCATGGGTGTGGATTGTTTATTTATTATTAATAAAGCTGAATGTGTTGATGCAGCGATTTGGAGTTCTGTATCTGTTCTCCTCTCCAAAGTACATAACACACACACACACACACACACACACACACACACACACACACACACACACACACACACACACACACACACACACACACACACACACACACACACACACACACACACACACACACACACACAGCAGAGAAGATGTCAAAGCAATAGCTAATACAGTAGCTCCATCAGGGCCGTATCTTGAAGCTCTGTGTAGGTAAGTACTGACAGATGGTCGGATCATGTTGACAGTGTGTGTGTGTGTGTGTGTGAGTGTGTGATAGATAGCTACTCTCTGAATAACTGTGGAGCGTAATATGATTTGGATGTAAGAATGGAATCTAAATCTGATTTCAGGCGGTACTATGGGCCCAGAGCTTCACTCCTTTATCTCTGTCCCTCGCCAGCCATAATGTGGTCAGCTGCTGCTGTTCTCTCTGGGGTGTGGTCTCACTGACCGGGGAGGAAAACACTATTGCTTCCCATCTCTGCTTTTAGACGCCTTTATGCCTCTTCGAAATGACTCTCATCATATCATTAAGCTCATCCTATACCTGCCGCTGCCATCCGAGCTGTGCGTTCTTTAGAGAGCTCAGTATGAATCAGATATCTTTTGTTGATGCTGTGACCCGTGGAAAGGCCAGTGTTAAGTTTCAGGATTGCTTCCCTGCATGGTTTTGTGGTTCTCTTGACTGTTTGAACCCGCTCTGATTTCTCTTGAGGGCCCGCTCCTCCCCAACTGCGTAGTTAGTCAGTGAAAGGATTAGATGAGGAGTTCACCGCGGGGGCATCAGGCAATCTACATACAATAACCCAAACACGACTGTGAATAAATCAACATTGATGTAAGACAATAAAGCCAATGTGGTGTGGCTATTTGTTTATTCTTATTACACAGACCGGCGCACTTTGGATCATTCAGAGTAAATGTATTACTTAGAGATGACTCAGAACACAGACCACCTCTGCCATCTCTATTTTACTCTATGTGTGCTGTGTCTGGGTCCAGAGGCGGTCCGGCAGTCCACTAAGGAAACCATTAGACGGATATCCAGTCAGACCTGGGCCATTCCCTCTTTCCCGCATCCTCGTCTGTCCCTCACATCCTCAGGCCATCATAGAGGAAATGAAAGTCACTGATGGAGAATATGGGCAAATGGTTTGGATAGATGGATGACTGGTCCGACTGTGTCTACAGAGCAGCCTCAAGGAAGATATATACGGTATATATACACACACATATGGCTATAAGGTAACATTAGACTAAAAATCGACACAATAAATGCACATCTGTGATACCTGCCTATCACAGAAACACCACCTCCGACAAAGGATCAAAGATCTGGCCAGCGATATGATTTCTAATCTAAGAGTGAATTATCTGAGCAAGACAACATCTGAAATATCAGTCTGATATGTATTGTCAGCTCTGATATGAAGGCTTATCTCAGACAAAATCCCCCAGACTGCCAGTCTAGAAGTAAATATTTGGATCATGAATTTTGTTGTTTATTGATTCAGAATTGATCTGCTCTGATACAGTGTTATCTTGGACCCTTGTGTAATTAGTTAGTTAGACAAAACACTGAGTGGGAAATCTAAATGATTGTCAGGCCATCTACGGTATCACCCATCTTGTCTGGCTCAGCTGATAAACTTATTGTCATGAGAAAGCATGAATTTTGGAATTAGCTGCTCTGACAAATATCTGTGTGCCGCGGCAACACATTTTATGTCATCATGTGTGTGTGTTTCTGTGTTGTAGGCTACAACTCTGTATACAACACTGAAAACATCCAGAGGTGGAATCCAGCCTAATATATTTACTGAAATTGTTCTTCTGTGTTATGCTACTTTACACCTTGACTTTACAAAGCCAAATACTGATTTTTTGTTTGTTTTTTACAGTTGTTCTAAGAAAGTATCTGTTGATTAAGTTTTCACTCACAAACACAAAAGCAGATTCAAAATACGACAGCAAACGTGAGGATGTTCTTATGTTAAGGATCAACTCCTGTGATGCACTGTCCCAAACTTTAACATTATGACAGCTGTACTTTCAGATACTACCAACCAACTGTATATTAAACAGTTAAAATAGATGATAATACTGCCCAGAGTCTGATGACTTTGAGGACATTTGCCTGTCATTGAGTATTAGTACATTGTGGTATAACTTTTCCACATAAAAAAACTTACCAAGCCCTTCAGAGTTCAGGGGTCAGAAGGTCAGTAGGTCAGTAGGTTTGTCCTGGTATTATAATTTTATTGGCTCAACCTCACTGATGAGACAGAGTTCACCTGTCGGCATCATTTGGCCACAGGTCAACAAGGTTTAGTCACTGTATGAAGTTTATATAAGTATCACATGAGCTATGACGATAAGTATGTTGACAGAGAGATTAAGGCACTCATTAGCTTAATTAATGATGTCGTTAGCATAACTTGTTATGTTTAATAAATCACTGTGATTATGGTGGGACAGTGAATGACTCAAACCTTTTTTTTTTTATCACTCTTCTGCTTTAACTCATACATCGTTCTTAATCAGAGCATTGATAGTTTCAGACAGATCAAGTGAAACAGTCCTCAGTGACAAAGGCACTTTTAGAAGAGTAAAAAGTTAGAGAGGAGAAATAGAAGAGTCAGAGAAGTGTGAGTAGATTTTATCATACCTTTGCAGCATATATTTTATATCCATCGTGAGATCAAATATCCTCAGGAGGATATCCTCATTCTTTTTTTTTGTTTTTTGTTAAAAAGACTATTTATTCAGGTCTATTTGCTAGACAATAAAATCTGAATGAATCGAGAAAAGTGTCTGCTCCCTAGTTTTAGTAATACAGCATTTAAAAAAATGAAAATCAGAAGATAATTTGGTGCTTTCAAATATTCTAGTACAGTATTTGATTCACACTGACACATATTCATTCGGCAGACATATAATTAGCTGTTAGAAAATGTGGCTACTGATGATGTCACTGACATTCATATGAGATCCTCTGGTCAAGTGCATAAAGGGAGAAAACAGCATAACGCGTGCGCGCACACATACACACACACACTTTCTCTCTCTAATCATACGATGACAGGCACAGCACCAGTTGTGTGTGTTAATGTGTGTTTTGTCTGGATGCGCCTTAACCAAGCTTGAATACTGTAACTAAAATATGATCCAACCAGATGGAGACTTGGCTAATACTCTGTGTGTTCAGTGAAAAAAAGATCCAGGCTGTCACTCCACACCTTTTTTTCTATGAAACCAAACAGACCATGATCTTCAGTGTTGTGAGTGCAGGACTGGAGATTTTGTTAGGAAGCAAATATTGTCTGTGAACATTTTAAGTACACATTCAGTATAAATGTATTTGCACAATATACAAATTAACATTTTCTTAATAGAAAACATACTGTACTTAGACATACACAATTAGGATTTCTTCAAAACTATACGTAGTCTCTATAGGACACAGAGTTGTAACTTTTTTCTTCTTTTTTTTTACTGTCACCAATAAGACATAAGCACTGTTCCCTCTAAGGTGTTTTACTGTGCAATTGCTCACTGCTCCCCACCTCTTTGCCCAGAAGACAAAAAAAGTTGCACACTCAAATATCCCCGACTAATTTACTGTTTATTTCTCCCTAATGTGCGCTTCGAATTGTGAAATTTATGACCTTAACCGTGGTCTGTAGTGCAACTACAATTTAAGTTTTTGCTTGAGAATTATTATTACTGTTCATATCAAGAATGCTTCTGTGCCAAGAGTTGATGACACCAACTTGATATTAGTTATCTATTTTGCCAAAACGATATTGTATTTTGTTATCATTAACTGTAAGTAGATATGGAGTAGCCTAGGTAATGTTGTCAAAATAATCTGTTATTAATCATAATAGTAATAGCCAATTGTATTGATATTTGGAGTGGGAGAGGTGAGGCCATAGCACCAGCATGTGGACGTACTGTGTACGCTTGAGCCTTCGCTCACAGTCGCTCAAGCATGTCATCAGGGGAGTTGAATTTCTGCTCAGGAGTTTTGAAAATTAGAGGGAACATTGGACATAAGCCATTGTTGAGTTTACAAGACTGGGAACAAGAACTCTGGGAAATAGTAAGCATTACAGCACTTACATCATCACAGCAAACACAGGTTTTCTCACCAGTCTGTTTTGACAGCCCTCACTTTTAATGACTATATTTAGGTTTCAAAAATCATACATAAAAGTGGTTGTTCATTTGTGAGGACAGGTGGGAGCAGAATATGTATCATGAACTTTTGTTTGTGGGTGAATTTATTTTCTGTGGTAATCAAAGAGGTAACCAGGAAACACAGGTAGCAGGAAATAAGAGGTTAACTTAGTGTTGGTTCCCATTAAGGTTGATAGACTCTTATTCTAAACTGGTAAATACGCTCTTACTGCTAACATTGAATACAAATGTATTCCCCAAACTGTCCCTTTAAAGAATGAAGCTGTATTTCTGTTAAGTTAAAAACAAAAAAATGGCCGCCTTTCCATTATACAGGAAAAATGGTTGTGACCTGCAAAAGCCTGGATGGTGAAGCTGGCAAAATAAGTTGCAGTGTAGATCGATATGAGCTGTAAACCACCCACATGTATAAATCCACTCAGGGTCAAAATTCAGCATGGGGCAATTCTGATAATCATGCGACTGTTTCCTGAATTAATCCATTTTGACTTCTCCTGTCATCCCCACAGTCTGACCGGTGGATGAGCAGGAGCTGGTTTCACTTCACCCTCAGTTTTCTTGTAGACGGAGAGGAGAGATTTGTGTATTCGTGTGCGCTTGTGTAACAGCAGGGCTTATTCTGTCTACGTGTGCATTGACGTGCTCTGACAGGTCAATCAATAAGGAGGAGAT
Organism: Trachurus trachurus; assembly: GCF_905171665.1. Lineage (NCBI taxonomy): Eukaryota > Metazoa > Chordata > Actinopteri > Carangiformes > Carangidae > Trachurus > Trachurus trachurus. The sequence continues at coordinate 26,267,964 of NC_139901.1, read as the reverse complement.
GCAGTCTGCTGTTGGTTCATTGACCTGCTGTGCTAAGATAGAACAAGCAAGGGGTCATCTCATCCCCCTTCCTCATGCCGCCTTCACCGCCTGCACCGACTGCTAACTGATTTCTGTTTCTACCTTCAGGTTTCTCCTGTTTTCAAAGAGGACGTCACTGAATTACACATTTTAAACAGCATCCAGGGCCAATGTGATTGTTCAGTTTAAGGTTCAATGCCAGCAACATGTTGCCTTTATTTTGTTTGAAATTAATTTTTATAGTTGATTTTTTTTTCTCTTTTAGCCACTTGGAGTCAGTGAAAACAGGTTTAGAACATAAAACAGAGATATTATCAGCTTTTAAATTGATATGATATCTTGATTTGCTTGTTTATGTGTCTATTTACAGAGCGGCATTATCACTCACTGAGAATTTTCACTGTTTCAACTCTGATTTTGGGAAAAAAAATCTTTCTCTTAAAGGACAAGAGTGAAGGCTTCAGGGGAATGAGCTGATACTTGATATAATCTCCATGTTGCTGAGCAGCAGATTCTCCGAAGGTTCTCACTACACATTGACACCTTTCACCTTTCACATTGTCATTACATATATAATTATAAAATTATAAATTATTGCCTTTTTAATGTCTAAAAGAATGATGTATCTTAATGTATTTCATTTTCAAGTAACTGCTCATTCATTGACTGACTCTCTCGCAACATTACATCTGAAGGTGAAAAGGTTCAGACAGTTAACACAAGAAAAGGAAGAAAAATCACAGAAGAAGGAACTCAATAATGTGTATAGCCTATTTTAGATTTCTGGGTGAGAAGGAAAAAAGAAGAAAAAAAGGTAGGAAAAAAGAAGGAAAAATTATGAATTGGATTTGTTTCTATTTTCATACGAGGTTGTTTTGTCAGTGAATTTCATCAGCTTCAGCTCAGAAAGACTTCATTATCCCACCTTGGAAGACGACCCTGTCAGGCACAGTTGACAAATGAACAGCCTTAATTGTGTTGATCGTTTTAGCTTATGTTTGTTCATGGCTGGCAACTAAAACTAATTTGGGGTATGAAACTCAATCATCTGCATATTAAACCCGTGCGAACAGAAGCACATCATAATTTCAAATTCTCAGTGATTTTGATCCTAACATGGTGAAAATGTCTCTGGGAATACATTATTGTATCTCTTTATGCAACACCATTTATGTGCGAGGGACAAGCTGTGTTCCTCAGTCAGTCCTCAGCTATAATGACATGTCTACAAAGGCCTTTGTGTTAATGCCGCCGTGCAAGTGCACACAGGATGGCTGTCTATATGTTTCATTTGCCTGTGAGTACTTTGTTATGCAATTTACTGTGAAAATGTAAAAAAAAAAAAAAGAAAAATGTCTCAGTGTTTGGTCATATTCACAGGAAATTCATGATTTTTTTTTTTTTATCCCTTTCCCCTGAGAAGAGTCTGGTCCTCAGTTGATGTGTTCATACAGTATAATCCTGTTCACATACATTCATGAAGGGAGTCACTGCAGGACTTCATTGAATAATACTCTACACTCAACATGTTTCAAAACCTCTATTTTGTTCATTTTTTCAATCATTTTTCTGTCATTGATTACGATTTTGATAAATGAGCACCACAACCAAAAAAAGACTATGCAAGTACACAAGGAAACTAAACTGAAATTAAAGTAAAGTAAAGTTTCCTGTCTGGCAGTCAGTTGATTTAACAATTTCTGGGCAAAACAATCACAGTAGCATTTTAAAAATAACACTGTTGTGAGGAAATACATCGCTTGCAGAAATCAGCGGGTGTCAAAGAAGAGACAGGAGCCTGGGTTTCTTATAAGGAGGGGAAATTTTATTTATAACACATGGTGCTGACAGGGAGTCTCCAGCTCAGCGTCTATATTACAAGGTTGATCTGCAAGGCTGCGCATGTACTGTACGGTATTTGGAAACCAAGATTGCAGTGGCACTATAAACACACGCTTGAAACAACAGACTCTTTCCGTTTTTTGTTTTGTTTTTGTTTTGTTTTTTTTCTTCATTTTCTTACAAAATGGTACAAACAACAATACAAAATATTTGTGCTGTTGACAATTTACAAAAGAAGTCTTTTGACTCAATAACTGTGCAATTATTTTTTCAGCTTTTTTTTCTCCTCCATTTGAAACTATGTGAGTATGGTACACCAGAATCCCTTCTGGACGGCAACCTCGGTCATGCGGGCTGCGACACATTTTAAAATGTTGTATGATTACTGTAATAGAACTCGTCTGTCCATTATAAAAAGACACATGCAAAAAGCTCCAATTGTACAGTTACAGTTTGCCTAACTCGGTCTGTTTAGCTTCAAGCAAATACTACATTATGTACACTTGGACTTGAGCAGTATCGGGGGAACTTGTCTGAAACACTGCTGCCTGTCTGTCTGCGTTTCTGACCAAACAAAGACAAAAGTCTGGCTTCTGCTGGAGCCTCCCGTCATGTGTGTGTCCATGGTCAGGCAGTGTCCAGAGTGAGACCGAGCGTCCTTTAACTAACACCAGTCAAGAGAGGCAGTAGAGCCACCGCAGCCAGAAGACAGGGATGGACTACAACAGTGCGATGGTTCTTCCTTCCTTCGTTCTCATTAGCTAATTCTCCCCTCACTCCAGCAAGGGAACATCAATAAGACAAGTGGACCAAGTATGTAACAAGTAATGATCAATCTTCCTTCATTTCCCCTCATAAATTGCATTTTAATGGGGGTCAAGTTTGACCAACTCCACTGATGATTTGCTGCCATGTGTCATTGCAAGTCATTGATAACATTCAGTATCATAATGGCATTGTGTCATGTATCTGTGTGTGTGTGTCTGTGTGTGTGTGAGTGGGAGGGGGGCTCCTGCTATGTTTGGCCCTGAATCTGATAAGACAACATGAACATGTTCTATGCTGTGAATGGATATGGATGGCCTTCAGAGACGTTGGCGCTCTGCAGCTGAATCAGAACAATGCTCAAAGAGTTTATATATTATCGAACACTCACATATATACAGTAAGGCCTAGAGGAGTGAGTGTGTGCTAGTATAGTCTGTACAGATCGGTTTGAAATGGGACCTTTTCACCATGATTTACTTGGAACAGTGACACCACCAGTATGGCTGTAAGCCCATTTCGAATCACATAGATTCTCTTAAATGCACATGGCTTTCTGTGGTGAGATATACCTTGCCAAGTTTTCATTTGAAAAAAAAAAAAAACTAGAGTGAAAGAGAAATGGAAAAGACCACACAGAAACAGATAAATCATTTCACCAAATGTATAAAAAAAGGTCTGTTTGTACAACATTTAGAAGTCAGAAATAATCACAAATAGCAGAAAGTAACAGCTGTGTTTATTTTGTCAAGATATTCTGTATGCTGAGGAGCAATTGGATAGATAAGAGCTTATCCAGCAGCAGGCTGAGGAAACCACTCCTGTTCTCATGTCTACTGTCTCAGCTGACAGCTGTCCTGAAAAATCGCTGTTGTCAGTTTTCTGTACCGGAAGGTGCAATTTAAACCCATTTATCTAAAAATCTAAATGAAGAGATTTCTACCCTGTTAACCTTATTAATCATACTTTGACCTTCCTTCCTGTGTTTATAGTCAAATCACACGCTCAGAGTTATTTCTTTTTAATAGCATGATGAATATGTGCATTAACAGGGGGAGTATTTTCCATTTATCGCTCAATTCTTTTCCATCCACTCTGAAATGATTTTTTTTTCCTTCACAGTGGGCTCTTTTTTTTTTTTTTTTTTTTTTTAACCATTTTTATGGCCATTTGGAAAAAAACTGAAGATTGTTTAAATGAAGCGTTAGCAGGTGAGGAGCAGTTGAAAAGCGGCAGGATACAAAAGAATATGAGAGGAGAATCTTTACCAGCACATCATCTGAATAACACTGTCATTACAGAGATTTCCTCCAAGCATTCATTATATTCATAATTAATAGAAGATCTGGTCAGTCCATATGAAGTTGAAAGTGGCTACCACAGAGGAGCATTTCAATGGGCACTCAGAAGATAAGGAATGATTAAACCTTTCTATCATTTACCAGCATCTCCCTGGTCCCTCTGTGAAATGTTTTGCATATTTAAATAATTTAACACAAAGACTAAAGCTCTGTTTCCCCCCCACTATTCTCTATGTATATGCAGTTCCAGGGGGCCTGAAATATGATTACAAAAGCCCAAGGGTGGTGCTGAGTTTTCATTAAGTCACAACACAACTGTCTTTCAAAAATGTCTGTCTTTTAAAGCTCTATTACTGGAGCTTTAGTTTTGCGGAGTCTGCTTTGATAAAGTGCAGAACTTCAGAACAGACTTTCACTTCCTCTAACTTCTTCTCAAAAACCTCTTGAACCTCAAGCCAAAAATTTCAGGAGAAAATTTGAGATGAATGAAATGCTGCCTGAAGAGACGCAGATTGTGAAGGCGCTAAATCCCTGGCTGAGGCTCAATTCCCCCAGTTTCTGTGACAGGGACCAGCATCAAAGTTTGTATATTAAAAGTTTGTCGAGAAACAACAGTGAATCAACAAAAGAAGAAGAAGAAAAAAAAACAAGATGTAAAAAAAAGAGAGGGGCTCAGAATGTGGCTCAGACGAGCTCACGACTCTATATGTAACTATCAGAGCTATTTGAAGTTATCTAGTGTTTTCTTTTCCCTCATGTTTGTACAGTTTACATAGTTTTCTCTGACACATTTACCACACAATAACTGGTGCCATGTTAATAACCTTTGGGTGGAGGGATAAACATGCAAACCTTAAATGATCTTAAAGGCAAAGTCTCCTTAAATAACCCTTGTATATACTTCATATACAGTAACATTATAGAGGTAACACACTTGACTTGTCAATCTTCAAAAAATTTAGGAACAAGTTTTAGGTGCAAATACTCAGAGCTCAAAACAAACACAGCTGCTATTGAAGCCACAATAAACAAAGACACGCGATGCATTTCTTCTCTAAGACAGTCCCATTATGTATTTTTGTGATTTCAGTAACCACATTCAAGTTGGCTGTGATCTAGGAGCACAGATATGCCTGACTTGAAAACTTAATGATTTGTCCATAACTTACAGACACACTGTAGGCCTATGTACAGTATGTCTACATAAAGCGCCCTCGTAAGCCAGTCAATGCTCCTCTGAAACCAGCACTGACATCTCCCGCAGCTACCACAGCCCTGCAGGACCGCAGAAATGACAAGGGAAGGTCTGAGTTAAAGGGTCAGGGGTCATATGAGGGCGTGTAAGCCCAGAAAATGGCAACCAATCCTGAGTTAGCGGGAGTCTGCTAAAATACGCACCACTGAAGGCACTTTTTAAACAACAGTGCTTCTGTTCTAAGTAATTCAAGTTCAAGAAAGAAGGACTTTCTTATCTGTGTTCTTCATTTTATTCCTTTTGTTCCCCTCAGACAAAGCGAGAAGCTCAACCTAAAGCTTCTGCAGAGAGGCAGGCGGGGGGAGGGGGGGCTGACAGCGAGGGAAAAGTGAAAACCCCAAGGAATCGACTCAAATCTAAAGGGAGTGAGGACAAAAAGAAAAAAAAGCTGCAAAAACTAAAGGGAAAACAAAATCAGACAAAAGTTTACTAAAATCTACATCTGGCATAAAACATAAACTGAAACAAAAGCAGAAGAGTTTGAAAATGCAAACTATGAGAAGCCTGCAATTCAGAGCTTCCGTTTCAGTCGAAGACTGAGGCTTAGAGCAGGTGACGGTTGAGAAGAGCACCCGAAACTGACTCACGGGGACTGGTCCTCTGTGGTGGGTAATTTGATTGGTTGGTTGGTCAGTCAGTTGGTCAGTGTGAACAAGTGGTGTGTTCAGTAAGGGTGTAATAGCCCCATATGTTATATAGGGACAGAGCATGGCAGGCCAACTGACGGGACGAGGGTGTGTGTGTGCGCGTGTGTGTGTGTGCATGTGTGACCGGGCAGATTTAATCGTCATCCCCTCCTCCGTACATGTCAGCCAGCTTCTTGAAGCGTGGGCCCCAGTCGTTGAGGTAGTCATAGTCCTGGTCCCCCGTGCTGGAGGAGTTAAGTGAGCTGACGGAGCCAGCGGTGGAGCCACTGCCCTCATAGTCAAACACCAGCAGGGAGTCATAAGGAGGAGCGGTGGGGTCGTTGTCTGCTGCTCGCAGACCCTAAACAGGAGGAAGATGAGGAAAGGCAGTGGTCAGTGATGCCATGGCTCAAAACAGGCAGCTTGATCAGTGATGGAAAAGCAACACGTTGTAAGAAATCAACTCCAGAATTCAGTTTTCACAAGAGATGGATTAAACTACAAGAAAGGTGAAAGCTGGAGCAGCTGAAGGTCAGGTGTTGTGACACTGAAGTCCTCTGTACGGCCGTTCACTCACCCTCATGGGGAAATTTGTACTCTTTGTAAAGAATAACACTTTTCATGGTGTAACTGAATACATAACTGAATTATTGTCAGCATTTTAATGTGACAATTGATCAAGAGTTAATTTTATCACTGGTGCATCATATTTTACAAAGCTGATTGTTTCATGCTAAATTTAAATCCTTTCCTTGTAATTACACAGGATGCGTAAAAGTACTAGTTCTATATTCCCCTCTGAGATGTGTAGTGTTTAACACAGAAGTACATCAAAGTTGTACTAACACTGGACTTAAAGGGTACCTCCGCTCCGACTCCGATTTGACACTGTCATGGGGAAACTTGGTGCAACTGCATATGCAAAAAGCCTTTGATGACTCTGCTGATGAATACATACTAATCTGCTAATAGCATTACCCCAACCATGTTGCTTTTTGGGTTATATACTGTAGGTGCCAGGTTAAAAAAAAGAAAAAATGTAAGTCAATCATGATGTTTAAAAAATGCAAGGCACTGATTTATCAAGCCTAGTGCTGCTGTAGCCTTTGTGAATACATGGTATTAGAGGTTTTGCTAGCACTATGTGACAAATTATTATGATACAACATTATCATATCATGATACTAAGTTTTGAATTTTAATATACATGTCTTCAAGTCTTGGTGAAAATCTTATAATTGCACAGGATTCTTCTGCACTTCCTCTGCAGGTAAATCTGATTCCTGTAACATAAAAGCTGTGCACATTTTTGAGGGTCGCTATAGCTAAAGCAGTCGGCATATTTCATGTACGTGTATATGTTGGCAAGGAGCTCCTCGGGTCGGTTCTTGTTTCTGAATTCGATTTATGTAACCTTTAACTTTATTCATCAATATTTTGTTTCTGTTTCATCAATAAGATGTGAAGCGTTCTGTATGTTTTCTGCCAACGCTCAAACCTGTACTTGTTTCTCAGAATGACAAATGAATGCCTTTGACCTGAAGGGTGAGGCGGGTGAAGAGAATTTGACTTCATCCACTTCTCGAAAACACAGAGAAACGCTATGGATGGAAACCTAAAAAGCCTCAACCCCCAGGGAGGTAGTGCGTGGCAGGAACACCATGTGTTTGCTGTGTTTGTGTTTTACCAGACTGCTGGAGCGATATCAGGTGAGTACATGTGCGAGTGAGGGAGAGATGGGGAGAGAGGAGGGAGGGAGGGAGGGGAGCGAGGGAGGAAGAGAGAGGGAGTCAAGGCTGGATGGATCAAAGCTGAACAGCTGCCAACACCTCTCGAGTGTGAACGCGTTGTCACGAGTCTGTCAATCAGCATTTTCCAGCATCAGTGTGGAGTTGTGCGTGTGTAACAGTGCATGTGTGTGTGCGTGCGTGTGTGAATAAACCGAGCACAGTCAGAGCAGCTGTAAGGTAAAACAAAACTCAACATTGTTTCCATCACCATATTGGAGTTTACATATTGAGCGGCATCCAGAAATAAGTAGTCGTATTAAGTGTCAGATCGAAGGAAAGTGAAAGTGAGAGGCCGGCTTCCCGTGGGAGCAACAATCTAATGACACTTGAGCTCTTGTGCGTGCGAGATGTAAAGTGTGTCTACACGCATGTAAATTCACCTCGTGGATGAAGTCCCCGATGTCTCCAGGATGGGGCACGACAGGTCTAATTGGATACTGGGACTCAGGGATGATGGGACGTTCATCCACCCGGCGGACACCAGGCGGCTTGCTGATGATATGCTCCAAGGAGTCGGGCTGCTGCAGCTGGCTCAGGTCATAGTCCTGCACAGCCACAGGGGCATACAGATGTAAGCAGGGTGCAGGTCAACATAGAAAGTGTGTGTATAAGCCCTATTCGCACAGGATTACCGTAGTATTACCTGGGGACCTCCGGTAATTTGTAATAATTGCGGAGGATGTCTGTGATCCTGATCCCGTGCGAATGCGAATGCCATGTCTGTAATTTGTAAAGTAAAAATTCCACCGCAAAAAATTACCTACCATGTTTCGCCAAACACAGACGTCCCGTGATAATACTAGTCCTGTGGGAATTTGCATCTCAGTGATTGGGGGGTATTTGTTGTTTTTATTGCGCACCTTTTTCTACTTCTTCCCCGGTTGAAACATGGAGGCTGTGGTGAAAATAACGAGTGGCAATTTTGACACCATTTCAGGTGCAAATACAGTCTTGTCTCGGTACTGGAGGCCCATTCGAAGAAACAACAAACTCAGATCCGTAAAAAGAGCGACATTTCTGAGGATATTGAGATGGATGACGTGCGTAGCAGCATGCGGTAAGGAACATTTTTTCTATTTTTCAACAGGCTTAATACAAACGCCATGGCAGCCCGTTATCCTGACAACAACTGTACACTGTTCCGAAGTCACGTTGCTGCTTTGACATTTTATTTACAGTTGCCATGACGACTACATACCAGTACATGACGTGCACAGCTTTGACGTCATATCCGGGCCTTAATGTCAGTAAATTCGAGTAAAATACAGACTTCACTTATCGCGTGCGAATGCACCGCAAGAAACACAGACGTGGGGGGGGTTGATTTACAAAGTACCAGCAGCCCCAGGTTATACTAATCCCGTGCAAATAGGGCATATGTGTGTATATGTGTGTGTCTGTGGATCTCACCTGGTCCTCTTCTCCTCCCCCCTCCTCGTCGTATTTCAGGATGTTGTCTCTGACGTCGTCTTCGGGGTCAATTAGCAGCTGCTTCGTCTGCCTCTCCTTCTCTCTGCGCTTGATCCACACCACGAACAACAGCACCATGCCTGCAATGATACACACATGATGAACCTACAGGGCAACAAGCGACACCGAAAGAAACAAAACAAACTCAAACAGACACTCAGGAGATATTTAACACCTGTTATTACCAAGATGAGGAGCCATGCTCGATGCTCTTCGAGGCTGAGCCTAATGCTTAAAACAGTATGCTAACATACTCACAGGTATAATTTACCATGCTCTTAATTAACAACCTTGATTTAGCTTCACACTAATTAGCACAATAATACAAAGAGCCACTATTTCAGGTACTTGCTCATAAAGCAGTAGATTGTATTGGAGAAATGTGTCTTTTGAGCAGATGACAGTGTCAGAGTAAAATGTCAGCACATCACCAAAATGATAACAGTATATCCTGAAGGGGAGCATCATTAAACTGACAAAGCATCAAACAGCCGTTGAGACATCTCTCTAACTTGAGCTGTGACGGCGTAAACACCAGTACACTGAAAATGTATTTCACTACATGTTGATTTTACTTCAACAAACCCAGTAACTTTCCTCCTTTTGCACATGATGAAAAAAGAGCAAACAGCTCATGTTAAGCTCATGTGGCCGTACACTGGTTTACAGTATGACACACAATGGTACGACACAATTTACATCAATACAAAACCTCTTATGGGGCAGTTTGTGTGGACGGTTGGGTTGTGTGTAACTTTGACACTGAAAGATTGATTCTCATAATTCATTTCCAGCCAACAGTCATTTTTAGGCCTCAACCAGAGCCTCCGCAATGCCTGACCAGAAAATAGTACAACAAATATTGACACAAAAACTCCTCTTGTTGGCGTTATTTTATTCATAACTTTTATCTTTGTTAAATTTGTTTGTAGCTTTGTTGTTGCTTATGTAAATTATCTATGTCTGGTTTGTGTGCCATCTTTGAAAAGACATTTCTAGAGTGGGTGGGCTCCCCTTGATGAAATAAACATAAAGATAAATTTGTTATATAAATTGTGGGCCTCTTCCACAGCTTGAACTGGTGGTTGCGGTAGTAATGGCGAGGACGGATCATTTACATACAATATTACGTATTAAAATATGTTGGAAAAATCTCACAGCTGAGTGTGAATTTGTCTATAGGACTTGTCTATATTTATATTTATATGTATGATGTAACTCACAGCAACAAAGAAAGCCGGCAGCATGAAACACTGGCAAGACAGATAGCAGCAGATATTTACCCTACTAGGAAAAGCAGACAAAAACTTCTTGTTGAGAGATGCCGGAGAGGATCCCAGCAGTCGAGACATTCATCCATAATACAAACTATTGTTCGTGTTGTTGTATCACAGCCTGGTGAATGTTTAATGGCTGAGCCCTGAACTGCGCTTTTTTTTTTTTTCTCGACAGAGAGCGCAAATCAAAGCCAATCACAGGCAGCTGTAACTTTTCACGTTGTATGTATTTGTGTGGGTGTGTGACACGTCTGATGGGAGCGTAGTGTCACTGGATGAATACGATATGAACAGCTGATCACTCACTGAGCAGTATGATGATGCAGATCAGGATGGAGATGATGGCTCCCGTCCCGAGGCCGGCGGCTGCCACGGCCCCCAGAGTGGTGCAGTCCCCGTTTTCATCGCAGGGACACACCTTCACTTTGATGAGCGACCTATTGGACAACGGAGGGTTCCCCGAGTCTGACACAATTACAGGGACCTCGTACACTCCCGGCTCTAAATATATCTGGTACCGCAGACCCAGACGGGCGTAGTCGCCTGTGGAAAGAGGACAGAGAGAAGAATGTTGCCACTCTTTCTAATGGGGTTTAGGTTTTCTAAAACCTTGAAAATTGAAATCACAAAATGTGATCTTGTACATGTATGGGCACGAACGGTGCAGGAAGCTTTATAACAGACATCATTTTCACATTTCCCCTGGTACTGTGACTTCTACAGTGAGACTTCCTCACCACTAATCCGAGAAATCGTCCAGTTGCGCCGGATGCTGGTGGGGTAGTTGGGCAGCTCGAAGACAAAGGGTCCAGCGTTGGGATCAGTGTCGGCGTCGGCGGCAGTGATGTTGACACCGTTGATGTTCTTGTTAATCCTCTCGCAGATCTGAGATTCCTTGGGTATGAGCGCTGGGGGGTTGTCATTAATATCTATCAGATAGATCTGCAACGTGCCTGTGCCACTGGCTGCAGGAGAGCCTGGGGGAGAGAGCGGGAGAGAGAGAGGAGAAAATAGAATCATGACAAGAGGAAAAGATGACATGAAGATGTGCGCAGCGAAAGGAATGATAGTGACGGAAGAAGGACGGGAGTTGAAGGCCGACAGAGGGGACGCAAATAATGAAAGTGAATAAAAAGGGAGATAAATAAAAGAAAGAAAAGAGATTAGGTGAAAGGAACACTGTTTATTTACAATGGTAATGTTAGAGGTAGAGATGATGTACTGTAGAGCTGGAGGAGAAGTTCTGCTGCTGACAGAAATACTTCTGACACTTGTGCTTTCCAGCTCCTCTTTTAGCCTCACAGCCAAATCAAACCCATCACAGTCGATCCAGATGCAGACACAGAACATCCAATTGCCTAGGGAGGGCTTAGGTACAATAATGATGACTGTAACACAATCAAACAAGTCCTTGTCTGTGTGTATTTACACAATTCTACGAGAGTCATCTATGATTCAGTAGATAAAGGCCCCTCTGTCTGCAATATTAATATTGTACTGTATTTATTGAAAGGTGAACTGGGCATTGCGGCACACTGAGGCCTCCATTCTCAAGTACACAATGAAATGCACTTCTAAATGCACATACTATGTGCCCTTACAGGATACAGTATCTCCACTCGGACTAACAAACATACAAAACAAAAATACTTCCTGTGCACAGATAATCAAGCTCTCTTCAAAATGAGCTCCACTGTGGTTTCCCACAGCCCTTAAGAAGAAGAATAACCCCTACATTATTTTAGTGCAACCTGAAGAAAAGCAGGGTGAAAGTGGTTGTTGCATTCCTACAGTGCAGAGTATAGCAGCCAAACACATGCATTCTATTTATGATGCATAATGCATTGTATTTATTTACGATACATATATAGTAGACATCAATAACTGGGCAGATTTAACCAAACAAATACATTGTGTGCTCTCCTCCGGGGAGGTTGAAGTTAGTGGGGCTTCTTTTGAACAGTGGCTACAGCACAGGACTGACTCATTGAATATGCCATGAATCTTAACAACAATCTCATTATACATGCAGAGGTGAAAATGTTGCTTGTTAGGGAGCTCTGAGACTCCGACATCAGTGCCTGTAGACTTAACATCGCTGCTGCACCTGAGTCTGTGTTTTAAGTCTGTGGAAACTGTTACAGCAATTGGAGAAATCTGGCCTGATTCGACTGCAGGCAGCCATTGCGGGCGCTGGTTCACTAGAATATTGTCAGCCTTGGCCTGTAACAACATGCACTGGTGCCCAGAGACACACACCAACACACACGCACACACCTCAGTTGCAGACACAATCTTGAAGCCTTTTGCACTGACTGAACAGAGCAACAGACCATCAGCAACAGCATTAATACAGAACTGAGGGTAAAGAATAGACACTTTAGGCAATCAGAGTAGGATAGCAGAGCCGGGAGAAGAATGCATGAATGTGTATGTGCGCTATGAAACTGTGGCACAGAGAAATCTGAAAAAGAGAGTGCTTTAGCTGTATAAAGCTCAGAGCTGTTTATTGAGTGTGTGTCAGGGGGTGACGACCCTTAGCTGCCTCCAATTACGAGCCATTTCCCCTCTATGCCCCACTGGCTGAGCCATTGGAATCAAGCGACCCCAGGGCCCATCTCTGGGATGAGATAAGGGCGATGTAATTTACAAAGAGATTTATGCAAAGCTGACAGATCTGCCAATTAAACATGGCAACAGAGCAAGACATTTGCCACATGAGGAGTGAGACACAGTTAAAGACGGAGGGCTGAAAGTGAGTCCGTTGACAGTTTAAGCTCTGTCTGATTGGTAATACTATGATTAGTGCTGTAGATCACTAAATAAAATGCAATTAATAGATAAAGACTTATTAAGTCATCATTAAAGGTTGTGCCATTAGGAGTTTTAGAGGTTTTAAGTGACACTTATCAACTGCTTTATTTCACCTAATCCTCACTTTCACTCAAAACTACACAAGTCACATATAAAATGAACAATATATCTACAGTACCAGCTCAATTATATAAAAAAAAGACATAAATATTTATAATTATCTAACAGCTTTATCAATAGGCACTACTTTCATATGCATTGTTATGAACACACATTGTTGATGTACTGTCTTAAATGCCAATTTAACACATCTACGTGCCAAACCACACATGCACGCACAAACACACACAGGCAGGCACACACAACTACACACAACTACACACGCCACTGCAGCATTCTGCTAGTTTGTTAATCCCAGCCATGTATGGGGGACATGTGGAAGCAGCTTGCCACAGCTGATAGGAGAATTATGTGGGTTTTAACCAGCTAAATAAATAATTATGTTTGTGTAAATTCCTCAAAAGGATTTGTATTAACTCCCTTTTTTGATGGTGGCTCAGAGATGTGAGGCCTGGTGAAAAGACTTGTAGCAAGCCTACCATATGTTCTTTGAAGAGCGCACAAACACAAACAATAGCATAGGTGTTTGAAAAGGAAAGGTGTGTGTCAGAAAGGTCTAAAGCTGCAAGATTGTGTTGGGGGGGGGCAACAAAAAAAATATGGTGGCAGTACAAGTGTACTTCTCACCGTGCTGTCACCACCTCTCCATGTTCCATCCTACTATCCTTACTGTCTCATAGTACTTCTTAACATAATCCCTCGCGTGTTATGACGGCTGGCACTCCAGCAACACCCACATAGTAAGACTGATTTACACACACACACATAACTTGAACTGCTGGCTTCTCGTCTTGTGGATTTGTTACAGTCCCAATATCAGTCAGACCTTGTAATAACATGCCTGTCTGAAATGCACTTTACAGAGGTCAAGTGGAAAAAAGCTCAGTCATGGAACAGGTCATACACTGAAATGATAAAGAAGACAAGAAACTACAAGGTTAGAAAAAACTAAGGGAGATGTTTGTAAAGTCCAAACAACAGGAGCACGTCAACCTCTAATCCCACTGCCTCTCCCTTCCCATCATCACAACAGATTACACATCATGGTGTCTGACATTCATCACAGTCATCACAAATAAATGCTCAGACACACACACACATCATCACTGTGTTGGAAATGAGTGCATTCACACATGCTCGCAACTATAAATACAGCAATGTCTCAAAGCCAGCTCAACTTAAGGTAAACACACCAGTGCCCTGCACGTCACTGATAAGGCAATTGGGGAGGGGGAAAAGTATTCCCTTTTTTAGTTGAGAAAAAGCACACACACTCCCATTTGAGAAAAAAGGAACTTATTTGTTTGCTGTGATTGAGTTTGTGTTCAGTTAAGCTTGAATTTCAACTTTGAGGCTGAGCAAATAATACATAAAATGTCTAGAAGGGGAAGGAGAAGGGAGAGGAGAGATGTTCTTTTATTTCTCTAAATCTATTCACATATCTTAATTTTTATATTATTCTATTATACTGCACATATTAAAATAGCGTAGGCAGCTGCAGCTTGGCGCATTGCTATTTTAATGACCTAGTATTTGCCACACAATCATATTCTAGTTGTCATATTATAAAAAGTGCAAATGCATTTTTTGGATTATTATGAATCTTTGGTGAGACAAATTTAGTTTAGTTTAGAAAACTGGATTCACCAAATAGTAAGGAAGATGTGAACAAGAATATTTGCTATTTAAAATACAAGGGGGAATCACAACTGCACTGGTGTGAAACTAGTCAAGACACCTCCATTTGCATAGTACTTGCATAAGGCCCCTTTGTTTTTCAGTTACAATCTATTTGAGATTTTCTTTAACTGTAATCTGCATTTAAATGGCCATCATTTCCTTAATTGTTTAATATTGTCACCAACAAAAAGTTACCAGCCCTTATTTACTTCCTTATTCACGTGTCTGCTGTTGGTTTGAGGCTGATTTCATAGATGTTTGATTTGGATTTAAATGTATGTTATACCGTAGAATGCAATATCAGAATTATTTGTGAGCATTACTATGAAGTTTCCACTTCTGTGATCACGTGCTGCAAATGCTGGGACTTTAAAACTGTGGGAATCTCTGACACAGAGAAACATGCTAAAGCAGCATCCTTTGATCAAAACTGCATTTATCTTCTCTCTGTTCAAGGAACAAGCAGCCAATTCTATAAATCATCGTGACCAGTGTGAAAATGATAAGGTGCAAATGGATTCGGAGTAGAGAGGGTGGCTTGATAAAATCAGTGTAATCAATCACAGCAATGGCTAAAATGTGCAACATGTAAACTATGCAGTGTCCTTTCTGCAAGTTAGGTTTATATTTTCATGTTATATTCAAAGTCATTTAAAATACATTGCATCTTAGCTCTGGTATGAAGTGTTTTTGTGGCTGTAAAGTAAACAGTGAGGGACGAGGAATGAGCAGTTGAAGGATAAAGCCTGTGCATGAAAGAACCTCTTACCATTGTCTGTTGCCAGGAATGTGGCCTCATATATATTATTTTTGACATAGATGGACTCCCGGTCAAGCATTGCCGTGGTTATTATTTGGCCGTTGGTTCTGTTGATGGACAACCAGTCTGCGGGGTCATTCAGCTTTGAATACCTAAAGACACACAAGGACAGATCGATGGAGAAGTTAGCGCCAGGGTTTCTGTGTTTACAAGCAATTATAAATTTTCTCTTGCATCTGTGTATACTTGGATTGCCTGCACATACACACTCTCACAAAATCACAACAGCCTGACCTTCACACAGTTTAATTCTTCATTGACTTCTCCTCCAGAGCCTGCAGCCTACAGTCAATTTCACCTAATTTTTCACTCCTGTGTACCAGGCATTGGAGTCAATTACCTCTCCAGTTAAGCACTGCTGCAGCTGTGTGTGTGTGTGTGTGTGTGTGTGTGTGTGTGTGTGTGTGTGTGTGTGTGTGTGTGTGTGTGTGTGTGTGTTGCATGCACATGTTCTTAGGTAAGTGCTTTCTTATGCTGGAGAAGACAAAACCTCCTGACAGGGTTATAAACACGGATGTTTTGGTGCACATATGTTTGGAAATGTTTCTGTGGATGTATGGGGAAGCTTTGTATCGACTGGACACAGGATGATAGAATCTCGGTAACTGATTGTCAAACAGGAAAGTGGATGTGGTAGCAGGTGGCGACGCTCCCCAGGGATAAAGGGCAGGAAAGGAAGAGGGGATCATCTCCAGGATTGAATCCCAATCTCACTCTGATCTAACTGTTCTTGTTTCTCTGGCTTTTGTCGCTTTCGGCTCGTTCCACACTTTCGGTTTTATCTGATGTCAACCCATGCCGCCTCACCTCATCGTGCTGTGCTTTTGTATTCATACATTTTCTTATCCCTGGCTGTATCTTCTCATCCTCCACTCATTCTCTCTGTGACACATGGTTCATCAACTTCCACCTCTTCTGACTGCAACATCACTTTTACATGTGAAACATCATCCGTGAACATGTGACACCTTGGCCTTTCGCAACAAGGCTTCTACATCAATCCCATTTCATTTACTGAATGTCAGATTGGGCAATAAGGCTGCGTTTTTATATGGCTTACACTCCCCGCT
The DNA here is from genome assembly GCF_905171665.1 of Trachurus trachurus. NCBI lineage: Eukaryota > Metazoa > Chordata > Actinopteri > Carangiformes > Carangidae > Trachurus > Trachurus trachurus. Next base: position 26,251,113 of record NC_139901.1, on the reverse strand, counting down.
TTTAAATCCATCTGAATTGAAATGGATTTGACCCTAACCTTGCTTTTATATTTATTGAATTGTTGTGTGCTTCCTGTCAGTATACAGATGACTTGTTTATTTGTGTTTGATTAAATGCCGGATGTACTTACATGGAGGAGAAAGGGAGCTTAGGGGTTTGGGTGGCAATACGGAGGGGGGGTGAACAGAGGGTATAATCTCTCTCCTGCAGTAAGGGAGGTGGGATTTTCCCAGCAGGCAACGGGCATGATCCCAGGCGTAGCACAGTGCGGGGAAAGGGATGACAGAGATCACATTCCCACACTCTAGACGGTTTCACACAGTCTAGCCAAACCCATAGCCACTAGCTGGCGGACTGTGAAATCACCACCAGGACTACAGTGAGTCCATCACAGTGGGAGGGTGGGATAAAAGGGTGAGGGAAATGATCAGGAATGGGTGGGAGAGGAAAGAGAAGCGGGGAGAGGTGACATTCGGAGGTAGCAGCATGGCTGTATGATCTGGTTTTAATATCCTCATTAAGACTGACTTGACACCTACTGCTATTCTGTGTCCAACTGCATCTCTGTTGGCTTAGTCATGCCAAACGAACGCTCTCTGCTGCGACTGAAAAGAAAAATGTTCTGTCTTTCCAGGTACTTTTTACTGAGCAGACTAAATTAAAGCCAAGGACCAAAGATACTGTTCTGGAAAAAAAAAAAGGAATAGCTACTGAATTGATCAAAAATAACAATTTGACACAACTCTCATAATGTGTATGCTAAATATGTAGCAAGAGCCAGCAGATGATTAGCTTAGCAGCAGGAAACAGCTAACCTGGCTGTGTCCTAGATTAGAAAATGTGCCTTAAAGCACCTCTAAGGGTCACTCATTTAAAACAGCATATCTTGTTTAATCTGTACTGAACTGGAGTCTGGAGCCCTGGAGATTCTGCTAATTGCCTGGCAACTGTACAGTGATGATGTTAGATTCCAGGAAGTCACTACTGCCGGTACGTTACTCCACATAATAATAAAACTACCGGTACTTATTATTTTTAATAATAATGGTTTACATTTATATAGCGCTTTTCTTTTTTAGAACTGCAGTTTGTATAATGATTTACATACAGTAAATTATAATTATTGTTATCTGTTTCTTATGGTATGTATGTCCCCGTCTATAAATGTGAGGACTAGGGATGGAAATTAGCTTTGAGCTAAATCCAGCATATTTACATGACGTCATGTGTGCGTCACCAATTTGTCATTAATGTGCATCGTCCTCGTAAAATAAACAATAAATGAAAGGAAATAAGAGACATACATTACACAGTTAGCATTATATGAGCTGGTATTATATTATTATTATATTTCTATTATAGTATCTCTGAATATAGCTAAGCTAATTATTGGCTGACTCTAGTTTAATGCAACAACGGTGGTATGAAAGTACTCAACAAGCTTTCAGCAAGAAAATGGATAAGTGAATAAACTATTCTTTTAAATATGAGAGCCACAAGGGAAATCATACCAATCTCAAAGGCAGAAATCACACATCTCGGGCAAATTAAGCCAAAACTATGTGCGTGGCTCAACACAAGTGAGAAAATATGTTTTTGTTTTAAGTTTTTTTTTAATATAAATAATTTGGATTAACTGACCCTTTAATATGGAGGACAGGAGAATTAAAAAAGAGACAGGAGAAAATGGTTTGTGCGAGACTTCCTCTTCAGTAATGGGCTATAAAATACCAGTGGAAACAATTTTTTCCAGGGCACATTGCATGATAACACAAGTGGATGGGTGCCCTCTGATGATAAAAGCCATATCACAAAGGTTTGTTCACAAAGCAGAGAGCTCTGTTCACCACCACGCTTTAATTAAGTCTCCCAAACAGCCCTCAGTGCAGATGTAATAAACCTTATATGAAGCAAATGAAGTCCTGAATGAACAGTCTTTGCAGCTGAGCCCATTTCCAACACCGTGAATGCACAATCTCCTGTTTCATTAATCCTGTTCTTCAATAAAACTCCAAATAGGTTAAGGACAGAATATAGTTAGCCATTTTCACTTACTTCAGTTTTTCTGATAGCGCCCTGTAAACAACAGCGCTGTTCTGGCCATTAGAATGATTCCTGTGAAAGCACTCGCTGTGTTTTTGTTTACAGGTCCCAATTGTCAACAACATTACTGTGGGCAATTGGCAGTCCCTATCGCTAACTTTTTAATGGAGTGCAGTGCCAGTTTTTTTTTGTCCTATTGGAAAGGTAAACAGTTTTTGTTTACTCTACTGAGAGAAATGTTATACTGTGTGAGAGTTTTACTGTTATTTTCTATATCCTATTTCCAGGGCCTTGCTGTGCTCTAGCTCCTCAACCTGAAGGCTTCTCTCGTTTGGGAGTTGGTTGGTGTGTGAGTACAGCTGGATGTATGATTAGGCCTGGCAGGTTAGTGATCTTAGCAAGCAGCGGGGAGAGGTATGACATTTATTTTTCAAAGCCCCGACCCTGAGGATGAAAAATGCATGTCTCAAGCTTAGTCAAGGCGGTTTGGGTAATCATTTATGCCAGTGTCTCCAGTCCCATGTCTCGACCTTACTGGTTGGGTGTCTGACAGGTGATGTATGATGCCTCACTCTCCCCACCCTAACCCCACTCCCCACCCCGCTCCCCCTCTGCATGCCATGCTCCTGCCCACATTGCCTCCTCTGCAGGCCCAGCAGCAGCACTCTGTCAGTCTGTCCCTCCTTTGATAAGCACCTGTCAAGTTCAAACCTTGACCTGGAGTCAGCTCACCATCCCCAGCTCCCTCCTGCCTCCCTCCACAGTCCCTCAGGTCTTTTTTTTTTCACCTTACTTTGTACTTATTCCCTCCAAACCCCCTTTCTTGTCTCTCTTCTCTTTATATAGCTCCACCTTTCATTTGCAAAGACATACTGCTCTTTGTCATACGCAAAGACAGGCACCATAAATTACATGTTAACGCAGTGACATAAATGTCTCCCCCATGCAAACAGACATGTCAACTAAGTACTTGATTGATGGGGGTTTGGGAGGATGAACACTGAGATCAGTTCTTCTGTGTGCTAAAAGTTCAAAACTGAAACTTTAATAAGGTGATGCGAACACTGGGGGAGGATTTCACCTGATTGTCACTGAATTTCTGTTCTTTCAGAATAATGAGGAATCAAGAGACAGAGGGAACAGCTGTGATTAGTGCCCTTGCATAACAGTCTTGAGTGGATACCTTTTATGGAACTGGTGTAAAGCAGGGGGATTGATAGTGATCCTAGCCAGATGGATCCAAATGATTGAGGTGGTGGTTTGCCATCTCTACAGGCCTCCTTCCGCAAGTGGTGAGAGCAGAGGAAGGAGATTTGGTTTTATGTTTGTGTTAAGGAGACCTTGACAGACCACAGCATGCTTGTAAAAGGTTAACTTAATTCCGAGATGTACAAGACTGCAGTCTTGCACAGGTCATGGAAAAAATAAGGAGGAAACCAAAGTAGTCAAAGTGAATTCAACAGAGAGAGAGAGAGAGAGAGAGAGAGAGCCCAGCTGGTGACTTTGGCATCTATCTAAATTATAATGTACACCCAATTTACTCTCATTTGCTGTGAAATTAGCTGGGAAATTTGTTTAGATCTTTTCCCCAGAGAAAATGGGGAGTGGGGAGGGAGAGGGGCTGTTGAAGTGTGGGGTGGTTGGAGAGAGGTGGTATTAATGTCACACTGAACAGCCATGTTATCAGCTCAATTACTCTGCGATACAGTCGTGGCTCTAAATTACTCCGATAGCCTCACAATAATCCATAAGGACACTCTGTGGAAACACATGTAATCTTGTGGTTGTGTGATTACAATCAAACTGCAACATCCATGTGGAGCAATGTGTACTTAACAGATTACCTCTAACTTTGAAAGGCAATAATGCAGGCAGTGCTACTGTCAGGCCGACAGCAGGAATGAGGAAAGGTCTGCTGGTCATTTAAAGGTTGGTTTACATTTAAAATCCAGGGAGGCTTAGCGCAGAGAAAAAACACTGCAGGTGGACATAATGCTGTGTCAGGCATTTGGGCTTGGGCCAGCTGTTCCTCTTATTCTGCCTCCTCTCGCTACATCTTTTCTACTCTCTCTCTTTGCTGTTTTTGTGTGTGTCTGTGTGTGTGTGTGTGTGTGTGTGCACCTGCATGCATGTGCTCATTCAATGTACAGAATGCACACACTTGTGATTACCCCAGAGGCTATTGCTCCCTATTAACCTTCTTACCCTCCTTACCCAGACTCCGCTGGCTCATAAACTTTGCAGAGTAAGACTTTGAGAGATGGGCGATGCCAAAATATAGTCCCCTTGTTGAACTTTGACCCCTCACTACTTACATGGAAACAATCCAAGAGGCTTTTTAGCCTGCTGCTGGTGCATATGGAGGGATTTCTGCCAAGCTTGTACTTAACAGTGCAGCTAGGGAGACTTCAAAGCTCATTCAGATAATACTTTTCTGTGTTCAGAAACTGACCATACCTACTAGAACTTATCTAATCGGATCTAAATGATTTTGCACCAAAGGAAGATTAGACTAACATGTCCTGTTAGTCTGTTCTATTGTATTCATTCAGTACCTGATTATCTGCTGCATCTGTAGTCGGTCGGGATCGGAGGCCGAGAAGGTGGTCAGGCTGGTGCCAGCCGGGACACCCTCCTCAAAGCGGATGTGTTTTGGGTTCGTGGGGAAGTAAGGGGGTTCGTTGACGTCCTGGACAGATATGGTGACTCCTGCTGTGGACTGGAGTGAAGACTGGATACCACTGGCGAGGTGGGCCTGGTTGGACACCACCACGGTCAACATGAAGGCTCGGTTCATCTCAAAGTCAACTGGCTAGAGGAAGGAAGGAAGAGTTAATGGCAGTGTGAGAGAGAGTAGCTGGCCTGAACTCAGGTGGTTGAAACATCGTAAAGCATCCAGTCCATTTCTTGATAAATGGTCATGGTTTTAAGCACCATGTACACCAAGAGACACTGCATAGTCATGCTGGAACATTACTATATGCGCATTTGTGTCTCTGTCACCACATTTATAAAGTAATTTCTTATAGTTTGATCATCCTGGACAACGATCCTAGGAAATCTTTGCAGCTTAACAAAACCTAGAAAACAAAATAGAAATAGGTGATAAGTGTAATGAGCCAGTCTTTCAGACAAATTAGAAAATTCAAATATAATATGAAAAACAGGTACATTTATTAAAGAGGTTCCTTTTTGGAGTTAGCATCCAACATCAATAGAGTAGTAATAAAAAACATTTTGATCCATTTGTGTGGGAGACATAAAACTATGCACCGTACTTGCACTGCTTTTAATTTGTAATCCTCAGCACCCCAACAACATCTCAATGAAGTGTTGATTCATTTGCTTGCACATCATTTGTGCACATTTGTGCAAGCAAAACAAATATTTTAGCTTCATTAATTCTCAAGTTATAATCATTACAAGTCAAATTAATAAACTGTGATAACTTGAGAAATAATAATTAGGCAGAGGTGTTTGTGTTGATTGCACAAATGAAACTCATGAATATACAACTGGACTTTGTTTACAATATGGCCTTCTGTACATACAATATTCATTAATTTATTCAATGGGAACACAGACAAAATATTGTTTAAACAAATAGATACATTCTTTATATGAAATTGTGCTTTTGTTGATTTAGAGTTTTTACCATTATGAGCACACATAGTTGCATAGGTGTGCTGTATTGCGGTTGTTATGATAAAACCCTGTTAACATTCGTCTCCTGTGACTGGGGAATAGCTGAACCTTGCTGATGATAAAGAAATGAACAGATGCTGTGTGAAGTGGTCCCCTGCTGAATTGGACCCAAATTGTCTCTAAACTAACACACATACAAACACACACACAGGGATGGAGAGGGAATAAGAAAAACAGACTTGGACGTTTGACTTGTACTAAGAGTGAGATTAGGATTCAGACTGGACAGTACAGAAATAAATAAAACACTGGGCAAATTTGAATTTTAGTAGCTTTTGTTCCTTTACCGAACAATTCTGTGAAAAAAAAACTCTGATCTGAGCTCATCACACAGACCTTGAGTACTTAATTTAGCGTAGTAGATTTTCTACTGTAACGAGAGCAGAAAACGATGCTATACAACATTATCCTGCTAAACTTAACTCCGACTAGATTCCTGCTGTCTTCTACTGCTTATTCTGTAAAACCTGACTGGTGTTTATACTGGACTTACAATGAGCTGCACTGGGAGCTGCTGGTCCTGAACGCACGCTGCTGCTGCTGTGCTCTTCCTGTCTGTTGTCTGCTGCAACTATTTGAAGCAACTTGGATCTCTCCTTGGATTTTTCAGGATTTCATTTCTCTTCTCTGGGATATTCAGACACATTTTTTGTGTTTAACTTTTGTTACTGAACCGAACGCTGTTTGCCAACGAGGCAGATGTGAGGGAGATGAAGGCCACACAGAATAACAGCCTGCAGCCTGCTCAACTGGGCCAATAAGCAAACACGGAGCTATCGATCTCTCTCGCTCACACCCCCCCCCCCCCCACCCTTTCTGTCTTCATTTTTATTTTTTATTTTCTTCACCTTGAGCCACCGACCCAACAGCCCCCTGCTAAAAGCTATTGTGAAGTTGATGCTGAATAAAAGTCATAAATTTACTCGCAGCTGTTGTCAGAATTTATTAAAAGGACGTAACACAGCAGCCTGCATGATCTATTTATACAATTACTGTGTTTACCCTGTCACCTGTCACTGGCCCTTGCAGCCCAATAACCAGCCCGACCCACCAGGAGTCTTCCCGTGCCTTCCGATTAGCCGCTGCCTGAACACACACTTGCACACCCTGGGAAGAGGCAGCCAGGCTCATACTATTCTTAGGGTGCTGTCACGGCTCTGCCTTTTGAGTGAGTGTGTGCGTATATGTGCGCTCTACAGGGGGGGTTTTTCCAGCTGAGCCTAAACCAGAGTGACAGTTCCGTGCTCTCCTAATGAAGACGACATGATCAGGTTCAAATGACAACAACAGGAAGCAAGGAAATAAAAAGGGAACAAATAGGCTGCTTGCAGGTATCGCTGGCACATTTCTAAATAGGCGGATGATGATTACTGCTGCAAGGCTTGTGTCTGTGGTGTTTGATTGTGATGTTAATGACTTTGAACACATCTGTATGTTGCATTGCCTCAGTGTTATCAGTGGACAGTGCAGCAGCAGAGCTCTGATATTAAAAAGCATCCTTAATCAGGCAGCCTGGTTGACAAGGGCACTGGTGTGAATATGTCTGTGTGAATAAATGTAAGTAAGTAAAGTAAATGTAAGCACATGGGTGTGTATTCGTGTGTGACCTCATGGTGCACTGGGAGCCCATTTGCAGGCTAACCACGCTCAAGGCTCTTTGATCTACAGCCAGTGGTATTCAGAGCACAGGGAGGTCTAGAGTATAGCTGTAGGGCTAACTAAAACACACACACACATAGACACACACACCCTGAGGGAAGCCAGAGGGGTGAGGGGTCAATAACATGGCTTCCATCTTTTGCCCATGAGCCATCGCGTCTTACATCTCTCCTCTGTATTGCTTCACTCGTTCCACTTTCCCTTTTACCTTATTTGTTCCGCTGGACTCCAACAACATCTCACCCGCCTCGTCTTCTCACCTCTGCCCCCCCCCCCCACCCCACCCCTCCACCACCGCCGACCCTCTCTTATGATCGGTATCTCCCAGTCCTTGGAAAAATCTGCCTTTGCCTCACTTCACTCCACTTCCCATGTCATCTCCTGTGTTTATCATAAGCTGTGATTTACATATCTTAATGACTCACTTGAGCCGAGTCGGTCTGTTTGTGTGTTTTTTTGTGCGTGCCTGTTTGTCTACTGACTTTATTACCATGCAGTAAAATGACAATAAGTCTCATAAACTCCTTGGAGAGCGGTGTAAAAGTGTGACGTGTTTGGGTTAAGACCTCAGCCCCTTGTTTACAAAGGAGCTCAGATGCCTTGTGGGAGATTTGCCACATATCGGGGTATCGGTGCGTGTCGAGGTATCTGCAATAGCAGCAGCATAGGATACAGTACGCTGGTAAAAACAGGTATACCGAGCTGGTGCTTTCGTTTGGCTCCTTGGTTTTACCTACGCCACGTTGTCTGATGTGAACCATTTCGGCTCCCTTTCCCCGGCGCGAGCTTGAGCCACTCTGTTTACTTGTTGAGACAGTCTATTTCTCGCTTCTTCCCAGGGGGTGTCCTGTCTCTTATTTTTGATTTCCTGATAACCTCCCCTGGGTCTCTATGGAAGCTTACGGCTACCTGGCTGCCTGCTGACTTTTACATCAGGGAGTGAGAGGAATGGATTATAAAAGGCAGTCATCTAGAGATAATGAAGAGAAACAAAATGCCAATGCTCATTGCTCAGGGTGCTGTGGGAATTACAGGGAGGTGTTATTGCTATTTTTTAAAACATGCTTGTAGGATGTGAAATGTGATTTGCTGGAGTCAGATGCGCTGGGACAATACCCGTGGGTCATCCGGGTCACAAAAATAAACAAGTTATTTCCACAAAACTCATGCAACATGATAATTACATTCATTGTAAGCCACTCATGGATGAACACACAAATACAAATCCCAAAGGCCATTCAACAGCGTGTGCACTTACACACTTTAGATACACACACAGAATACAATGACATATTGAGATTTTTTTTCCCTCTGTTCCATTTTTTTCTAAACGGTTCAAAACCCCTTGCACGACCTGCGTCTAAGGGGTTGAACACGAACACAGAAGGTTGTTACAAGACATAGCTTTGTTGTTGCTGTCATTTACCACAGCAGCTAGCACATTATGAGTGTATAAAAAACGTTGCCTTTGTAATTGAGAAATCAATACCTAATTTGCTCCTGTGGTCTTGCAAGCCATTGTGTTTAAGTCTGTGAGTGAGTGTATGAGCTGTTTCTGAAGGGCGCGGTGGCCTCCAATCCTTCATTTGGACATAAAGGGGCATATGAAAGGCAAAGACCCCAGCCTGTCCACATTTAACTTGCTAGTCTATTATTGTTGCGTGTGCTTAAACCCAGAGGGGATCTGACATTCAACACAGAAAAAAAGAGATGACACTGTTTCTTCTACTTGACTTCTACAGTGCCAGAAGCTGAGTATGAATCTGAGAGACTGGTGGCTTACCTTAACCACTGTGACCATGCCATCATTGGAGACCGGGTCAGTACGGATGGTGAAGTGTCCGGAGGGGTCTCCGCTGATGATCCTGTAGATGGCGTTCCAGTTAGGAGAGTGTGGTTGGTCAGCATCTATCACCGTGAGATTAGTCACCACAACGTCCACTCGGTTCTCTGGCACCTCACCGGAGAACTGCAGAAAAATAGAGGAAAATGTTGATATCTCTCTGTTCCAGTTTTGGCTGGACCACAACAGTGGGGCTTGCTCTTTAACCATGAAAGTCAAGGGGGGGGGTTGTGAGATCCTAATTCTTCTATTGGTCAGCAGAGTGACATGTGACTGAGTTGGAGTTTTCCCATTTTGCCACTGCTGTTTCAAAATGAGCTGGTGCAGACAGTTACTATTTAGGGGGGCATTAACAGTCTACAATGTGGCCAGTTTAGCACATTTCTTTTTCCAGACAAGCCAAGATATGGCTGGATTGTACAGGAATGTATGGTTGCAAACCGTGAGCTCTTGCTGCCCCGGTGTTTTGGCTGCTCAGGAGCTGCTGGTAAAGAACGTATGGCTTCCAATTCATTGAGTTTCACCTTTATTACAGCAATAAAGTACTCTCAATACATAAACAAATAAAAATGAGAGTGAAAAAGTGCCAGGACAGACTGACACTAGATCAAATGGACAAATAACACACACCACAACACCTACTTCCTCCACCATGTTGTAGGCTTTCACCAAGCCTTGTTTTTATAGAGCCGGTCCTCCTTCCATGTTTTCGGGAAGAGTAAATTTAATGATCTCACTTTTACCACTGCTGAGTTGTAAACAAGCAGTAAACCCAGTTGCACACCAGTGAACACGTCCACACAGGGGCGTTGTTCCAGTTTCAATGGTTTCTGCCTTTCCTGCCTCTCCACTACCCATCGCATCGCTGATGAGCAATAATATTTCATTCCTTTGAAAGCCAGAGTGACAAAGGAGGAGAGAAAGGAGCCGGCAGTGGGGAGGGTTAAAACAGCTGTTTGAGTGTATATGAGTGGCTTTTAGTTGTCCCCATGCTGTACAAACACATGTGCTTTGTCCTGATAAGCCTGATGAGGAGTGAGCCGCTGTCTGTCATGTGTCTGTTATGGTGGGGATTGATCAAAGCCATATAGGCTCAGGGGATAAAGCCCACAAAGACGAACCAACAAGAGCAGTGACGGCATCGCCACTCTGAAAACACAAGTCAGCCGCAGCCACATAGCCACGCCCACACAAACAACCTGTCAACTCTTAACCAATCATGTGGGGTCAGCGGGTGAGCATGTTGGCGTGTCTTCACCTCATCTCGAAGCAACAGGCATGTACACCGTGTCACCACGGGTAACAGGCGTGGAAGAGCCACTGAGCCGCTTATGTGAGTGTAGGATATCAAAGAGCAAAGCCCCAGACCAAACACTCCAACGGACCATAATACCCTGCCTGGCAACCCTCGAATCACCCAGCAAACAGCCGACAGCAGCGGGCAGATTAGGGGGCTGCGTCAGGAGAGCTGTTCAGAGACTCAATGACATTCTTAAGACAACAGACAAGTCCGGGTGGTCCTGATGCACTGCCTGCATTGGATAAGTAGGCAGGCTGTGGTATGTTTGTGTCAGAGCCAGTGTGTGTATGTTTGTGTGTGTGTGTGTGTGTGTGTGTGTGGTTTATTACTGAGGTTTGGTTCAGAGACTCCCCAATGCCAATTCAATAAAATAAAGCTTGAGAGATGGCTCTTGAGCTCTTGGGGGCCCTTGAGCATCTTCTTTCTCAGTACACAGTAACAACTAAAGGAAACTGTTAACCAGCTCTGATGAGAGACTTAGAAGGGTCCATCACAACTCTCTCTTTTTTTTTTTTTTTCCATCAATACCCCCGTTTAAGATTTCTTGCCTTGTTATCTCTTTAAAAATGTGGGGGATTGGAGGAGGTTACATCAGGCATCTAAACCTTGTGTAATAAAAATCCTATCTATTTTTCCCCACAGGCAATCTTGCATGCATGACAGTTTTAAATTCCCTACAAATAAAACTCTTCATCATCATTAAAATCGCTTGGCAAATGAATTGCAAAATGGAAAATTGTGAGAGAAAAATGTGACATGCACACACCACTGTGCAAAAAAACAACTTTTAGCAATCCAGGTTACGTTTAAGGGTGAAATTTCAAACAGAAATTTAAAGTGAGAGTGATATTTATACCTCACAGTTCTTCTCTATATTCAAGCTGTTTCTATCTCTTTCAGATTATTTTATGATTGTGAGTGTTGACTTTCGGAGAGGTGATTGTCAATAATGGATTGTGATGCAACATTTGTGAGCTTTAACAGAGAGCATTACAATCTCACTTTGAAGCCCTTGGGGCTGTTCCATTTCTTCCACTCTCTTAATGATTTATGAGCTGAATAGAGCTTTGACACTTACAGTGCACTGCAGTAATGATTGCTACGACGGTGAACTGTTGCATGACCGTGGTGTCTTTCAGCAAAGGCTCGGACTCTCTCCGATCAGGTAGTTTTTCTGCCCATGATACTGTATCTTGTCCCCAACTGATGGGCCGGGGGGAAATGGGGGGGTGGGGGGTGGGCTCTTGTGATTGTGACTGGCACAGAGCGCAGTTGACTTTCTCACAGTACTTGACAAAACACCTCTTGCCAACACCCTCACCCTCCTGTCACTGTTTTGGCAGTGGGGAAAGACTAAGGCAGGCGAGGGGAGGTGAGAGGAGAGGAGGGCGAGGAGATGTGACAGGAAGCTTCATCATAGGAACATTGTGAGGATAATAAAGGAAAGAGGGCAACAAAGAACTGCAGTAAATGCGGCAAAGAAATAAGCCTGATACTCCGCACATTACTGCAAATAATCTCATATAATATTAGATACGGTGGTTGCAGTATACTGTATGCATAAACAAATAAGAGATAAATAAATTTTTTTCAGTTTATTTCATCCATCTGCCTCACAAACGTAATGCAAAGCATACATGCAGCCCCTTACAGGCATCCGAAGCCTTCACATACATACACATACACATACACCGCTCCCTGCCGCTATGAAAAATAGGCCAGCCTCTGATAGGCATGATGAAATATTAATCATCAACATTAAAGACAAATTCCCCAAACTTTATATTTCTGGGACACGTTGAAAGATCTATGGGGTTTATTGCAAACACTAAATATTTGCATAATGGCCTGCATTCTCAACAAAATGGCTTTTATGTGATCCCACCACTGAAATGGGTGATTTATGAAAAGGAGTGGGTAAAAGTGCTCCGCTCATCATGGCTCCAAAACCTCCACTAAGGTTCGTCATCAATATCCACGATGTGGCGATGGAAATGCACTTAAACATGGTGGAATACAGTTACAGAGTATCAATCTATTACTGGCCACTATCATCAATACACCACCATCAGTGGAGAATCTTAATGTAGGGTGGTGGTAGTGTGCAGAGTCAGGAAAGGCCTCTGATTTACAATGGGCCATGTCTATGCTTTATCACTGCCGCTGTAGCAAATAGCTCTTGTGACTAACTAATCCCTCATTCTTCCTCCTCACCCCATCATTCTCACAACACTTTTTGGTCCTGGAGTCTGGTTGTGGTCCAGTCATCAACATCCTCTCCCCTCTTTGTTGTCTTTTTGCTCATCGTCTCCTCCTTTTTTCTTCCTCCACTCCCCTCCTCTTTGTACATTTCCTGCTGTGTGTGATGTAGCAGTCCTCTGATGAGAACTGCTGGCTGACACATGCTTTACTGCCATTGCTAACTCATCATTATAAGGGTCTTAATAGCCCCCAGGGCAAGTGCTAATGCTAACTCCTCTGCTTCCACCTCAAAGAGCCGAGCCTCCTGTAGTGCTGATACCGCCTCAGCTGCTTTTCCCTGCAGTTGCAGAGCTAAGCACCTTATCTACCTAACAGGCCTGTGCTCTCATCACTACTGATAGGAAATCACACATACTGAATACTTCTGACACCTGAAGCCAAACTGACAACAAGACAGGTTTTTCATGACAGGAACCGAGAATGCAGGAAACCAACCCCCTGCTTTTTGACCGTCTTCACTTCAGCGCCCTAAACAAATGAACACCTCTGACACAAAATGAATAAAACTTTCACTTTTGAGACTTTCATTATCAACCGGCAGCAGTGAGAAATGCTGCTGCCACCCTCAGCCGTCACCTCGCCCACAGCTCTGAACATTCATCGGCACTGAGGGAAATAACCAGAGCTAAGTCGTGGGAAAAAAGTGAGATAAACTTTTTAATGACACTAAATCTTCCACTTCACTGGTTCATTTAGTGATGATGTTGCTGAATCTCACCTCCAGTGACATGATACATTGCATACATTACTTACCGTGGGCTTTTAAATTTTACCTCATTCTTAATAATGGCCTTCTGTAATGTAATCATCATTTTAAATATCACAATCAGGACAACAATCATTAATGACTTGCTGGCTCTGGTTTTCTTGCTGATGAAAGTCAATGATATGGATTAGTTTTTTTCCATGTGTGTGTGAGTGTGTGTGCTTCCCCTACAAGAAAATGACTAAGTACCCTTTGCACTTCATAACCCTCCCTCGTTGTCCTTGTGTAAATCTTCCTGTGTAACGACATAACAGCGTTGTAGTCATTTCCTTTCTCCTTCCCTCATTCCATTGTTCCCTCTTTTTCATTCTCCCTTCTATCTCATCTTTAATGTCTCTCTCTGTCTACCCCGCTATTTCTTTTCCTTCAACATACTCGTCATTTCCACCCCTTTCGTTGAACCCAAACCCTCTCCTTTCCACAAACTGTCACCCTCTCCCTTATTTGTAGCAACTCACAGTTCTGGAGGTCAGCATGGGAGGGTTGTCGTTGATGTCGGTGACAGTGATGATAGCTGTGGCTGTGTTGGAAAGGCCAAAGTTCAGGTTTCCCTCCATGTCCGTGGCCTGCACGATGATGGTATACTGGGACACTTTCTGTTAAAAGGCAGAAACAGAAGAGACAAGAGTGTGTGGTTATTTTGTCTGCAAAGCGCTCTCTCTTCCATGAGCGTAAAGCAGCAGCAGCCATAGACTGTGACTCCCAAAGGACAAAAAAATAAAGGCTGTGTTTTGTTCTATAGTCACTGTCCATGGTTTTATTTGAAACACAGAATCGCAAGGGTGAAGTCTTTCATTCGACTGACTTGAAACCTCTTCAGCGGAACATATCCAGACTTCACACCATCTGCAAAGGCTGCGGTGTGAAGCCTCCCCATGGGTGTGTCATCAAAGACATCACTTATTCACTGCCCCTGATGGACAGATGTGAAGACAATGTTTCAGCTGACAGAGATTAATAGACTATCTATGGAGAAATGATATGAGAGAATGATAAATGCCATTTTCATCTTTTAAAGTGACACAGTGTCACTTTGTTGGAAGCTGAAAATATGGTTCTCTTATTTGTATTTTTGTACTCGGGGAGTGTTTGTGTGCTTCGAGCCGAGCCGTGCCGCCTCCTCCTCATTCTCCTTTCCTTACTGTATATGCCTCCCTCTTGTTGCCGGCATCCTCTGTCCCAGGGTGCAGTTAATGGGCTGCAGGAAGGATGGAGCCCAGGAGCCGACAGTCTGGATAATGTGTCTCGTCACTGAGATTCCCAATTACATTCCCAGTGTCTCTCTCACCTGCTAATTACCGAGTAAATATCCCAATTAGGCCAGGACGCCACATCAGGAGGATTAGACAGCTCCTCTCAGTTCCTCTCATCTTGATGCTAGACGAGATGCTGAACTCCAACCTTGTACACACACTCTCATTAACCCCCCCCCCCCTCTCCCTTCCCCTCCTCCCACACACACATGCACACTCACACACCCACAAACATACACGCACCTCTTTTCCTCCATATCTTGTTTAGAAGCGGTACTTGCCTGACTGTCCCATCAGCCTGTGTACAGCATGTACACAACACTCTCACTAATTAGACAAGGGAGTAATTATGTAGTGCTCCTCTGAACCTCTCAGCACTGCAACAACACCACAGCATACCCAGGTTCCTCTGGAGGACTGAGGTCTGTTACTGTCAACAAGCTTTTTTAAAGTCCACTACAGACCAGTGGAAACCTTTAGAAGAGAAATCTGTGTGGGAGTTTATAAAGGAGAGGAAAAAGACATTTCAAAAGTGAAGAACAGAGGAGAGGATAAGAGACAGCAGGGGATGCAGCGAAGGCACAGGGGAGGAGGATTACCAAAAATAGATGCCTGTGTTTTTTTTTTTTCCTTTTTTTTTTTGTAGTACCTAACGCCTCCAACACCCCAGCCCAAGAAGGAAAAGGAGACACATAAACTTTCAAAGTTTCAAAGGGCTAAAGTGCTGACTAAAAGTGGACCAGGGAAGTACTGCAGAATAGCATCTTCCTAGTTTATGTACAGTACAGAAGCTTTGAGTTTTCTCCTGCAAGGGTTTCAACGCCTTATCTACTCTATAGGAAAAATGTGACCGGAAAACACATGTATGTACAATATAAGCTACAGATAATGTGCAAGTGCATATGCAGTGCACTCATAAATATACAATTAAACACACTATATACATTTGTGTGAGAAATAGATGCATATTATAGTGTCTGTGCATGTACACTGTGTGTGTGTGTTTGTGTGTGCTATTGTACTTAAAGCCAAGTGGAGCTTTAGATCTTAGGAGTGCAGACATGTTTGGAAAGTGGGGACAGGTTTGCTGGTCCTCACTTCTTTCTTCTAAGGGCTGTTTCATCTGCTCATGGATCTAGTATTAAAAAAAGCGACTTTTCCTGTCTCAATTCTTCCAGTGCTGTGATCGGATCTCAAAGAGCAAATTAGGGTTGGTGCGGCTGATGGAGTTAATCAACAGGCATGGTCCCAGGTCAAGTGAAGCGATGCTGCTCAATGGGTTTTACTTGTTCCTCTGCCAAGGTGGGGTTTCTGCCAGGCTCGGTGGAGGCAGCAGGAGGAGGCACAGTTAGGTGAAGCTTTCATCTTGTGTAAATGTTTGTCTTAAGAATATGGCCGATGCATATGCAGCACAGATGTAGCCTGGCTGACTCATCTATCCTTATTCCTATGCATTCTGAATCCACTCACACTCTGCATTAAGGGCTGTGTGTGCTGTGTGATTTTTTTTAATCTCCCTGTAGCCAAGTGATTAACTTTTCATGGTTTATCAAGTTAATTAACTTAATTGAGTTGATTCCCTATTAATTGGTAGACTGTAGAAAGTAGAGAAAACAGAGCGTCGGTTATATCTTCAAATAGCTTGCGTCGTCAAAAACCGAAAGATATTAAATTAACACTGACATAAAAACCAAAACAATAAATCCATTAACAAAATTGCTGACAATTAATGTTCTGTTCATTAACCAACTTCAAAACAATGTGTATTAAAATACAGATGTGTATACGGATCAGATACAGATCCAAGTAGAGATTTATATTGATACCAGGTAAAAATGGGGAGATGAGGAGAAAGTGACAGAGCAGAGTTTGCCATTCCCTCAATACCATCACTGACTCTAGCCAACACAACATGTGGTTGTAATGAGCAGCTTCCACATGGAGATGTGTGTTTACAATGTCTTTGTAAACACACAGAGCCCCTAAAAAAAGAGAATACTGCCCTCATTGATTTGGGGTAATGAAATGATGTCATTATGAGTCTTCTTGACTGAAGTAGTACAGCGATGCGTGTGTTGGGGTGGTCGGGGGCTAAATCCGACATTATGGGTGAGTAGCTGGATTAGCAGCAGCTGACGTTCATTTTTACTCCATGTTCCCTTCATGTTTCTCTCTCTCTCTCTCTCTCTCTCTCTCCCTCTGGCACCCTCGTGTCCACGACTCAATCTCCTAGCCAAATCCACACTCACTCACTTACTCCACCCTCATTGTAATACCCCCTCTGCCTGGCACTGTTTTTGTTCTGTTGCCCCCTACAGTTTCCTTTTTTTCCCCTCCATTGCCTGTGTTTTATCGAGTGTAGATGTGATTATATGGGCTTTTGTGTTTGTCTGACAGGTGTCAAGGGCATTCTATCTCAGATATTTCCACTCTATCTTCGCCACACAAACACACAAGCACACACAACACAACACAACACAACACAACACAACACAACGTGAGCAGCCCACTGCAGCATGATGTGCTGTTAATAGGTCTGTCACCGGTGACAGTTCGGGACGATGATCTGTCTCCGAGATTTCTTTTGCAGAGTTGTCACTGGCACATCCATGTCGCAAGAATAAACACATTTGGATCTTGTCACAACTTTTATAGCTCCATAAACAAGGTGACCGCAGAAGAAGGCAATTTAGTGTAAGGGGAGGGAAAAAAGATTACCTGTGTGTGTCTCTGTGTGTGTGTGGTGACAACTGGCTACAAAACATTTTGAAGTCACGTCTCAGAGTGTCATCAGAGTAAACAATGCTGTTGAGAGCTGCTCCATAAAGACAAAGGTGCATCCCCTAACCAGCTATAGTTCATGCAGACTGTGCACCTTACTGGGGAATCAGAGATTGTAATGAGTATTACTGCTGATTCATTTTATACAATTGTAAAATCGGCCTTTTTCGACTGCTCTAGGATGAAGGAGACTAACCTCTCGATCAAGGCCAGGCGCCACCGTCATAATGTCTCCGGTCTCGCTGTTGATGGTGAACATGTTGGGGATGGGGCTGTGTGGCGTCTGGGACAGGATTCGATAGCGCACCATCCCATTAGCGGTGGTGTTGTCGTCGGCATCAAACGCTGACACGTGCATCACGTACGTCCCTGAGAAAGAAAAGAACATTTCTCAGCATGCACGTGCACAGACGGTAACATGCTGTAACAGAAAGTAACAACTATGTCAACTTCAACTTCCATCAAAATGCAAACAGATTTATTTGAGCAGTAGGTAACTTTTTTACTGATGAAATAACTTTAAGACTCTTCAAACTCTTCAAATATTCACCCACTTTAACACACTCAGGAGTTTTGCTGCTACAGCCTGATACTGTCTGGTGCATCTGGTGGCTAATGCTGGCTAAGCTATTACCGCGTAAATTAAATTACTGAAGCGGTTTCATGACTTAATGACTCTTTTCTACATGACA
The DNA here is from genome assembly GCF_905171665.1 of Trachurus trachurus. Classification (NCBI taxonomy): domain Eukaryota; kingdom Metazoa; phylum Chordata; class Actinopteri; order Carangiformes; family Carangidae; genus Trachurus; species Trachurus trachurus. Next base: position 26,232,808 of record NC_139901.1, on the reverse strand, counting down.
TATTGTCAGACTGTGTTTTGTAAGAGCATAGACACCTCAGGGGAAATCCAGCAGAATCCCATATTTGTCCCTTGTAACAACATGGCAACTGTTTGGCTGTTTGTTTACATGTAGTCCTTCCAATTGTAATTGTTTCCATAAAATAAATGACTCAGTTCGCATTTAACTTTGAACATTTTGTGCTGTCAAGCCTTTTATTGGCTAGTTTAAAGCTACAGCAACATGAGGGAGAGAGGCAGATGCAGATGCACTGGGCACACTGCGCCGCTCTCTTTAATCAACCGTCCTACAAACAGATCGTAATGACATACATTGGAAGTAATCACACTGATATTGGTTAATGTTTACATAAAAACGGGCGATAAACCACAACATGTTCCTTTACAGTTTGTTAACACTATGACGTTCACTGATCTGTACAGATTTATGTCAGCTGGGATACGTTGGACACCTATTTTGCAACAGCAAGTACATTCAGATATAAGATCAGCTTTTATAGCTACAAAATAACTCACAATATATTTAGCTTTTAGTGATGACAGATGTTGATAAGCCTTAATCATATTGAAATGTAGCTAGATAGTACTGTAGATAGTAGATGATATTGATCTCAGATCGCAGAAACACATTCGGTAGCTGACAATCACTTATACTGAAAGGGGCGAGTAAGCACAGGCATCAAGTAGAAGCAAATACAGTTGTGTTGCAGAGAAGAAGCCACCATCCTTCCATGACGGCGCCACTTGTTTGCATCCCTGCCTCCACGGACTCGTAAAACTCTGCGGGATCACTGCCTGTCACCCGATCTCTCCATCTCTCTCTCCCTCTTGCTCTCTCTCTCCCGTAGCTGATTCTAATTGCCAGAGATAGTGATATCATGGCAGTGACAGCCCCTGTCCGAGGATAATTGTAACCGCAGCTCCCATTTCAAACTTCATTACATTTCAAAGCAACATTTGTCAATGACTCGGCCAGAGGGAGCACTCTAAAGGCCTCTCAGCGAGACGAGAAATAAAAGGCAGCAGCAAGAGAGAGAGAGGGTGGGGGGGCGGGGAGGAAATGAGAGAAGCAGAGGACAGACCCCATATTTGGTTAGATTCCAAGCGGAGTCACTATCAGTCCTCCACCCATCACGTTTTTTTTTGAAGAGATGGAGGGATATTGAGAAGGAGGTGAAGAATCACAATGTGTCACACATCGGCGGGGTAATTTCATTAAGCTGAACTCTTAGGGGGTTTAATGTGGACCCTTTTGTACGGGCGTCCTAAGCTGTGCCTGACAGGATTAGGTCCCCATAATGACTCTTTAATTTGCAAACTAATTCAAGTCTGTAATTGGCCTTCCATTGAAACCACTGGAGCTCTAAATTCCAAAACTCTCTTTTTTTATGATTATTGTTTAGCTGAATGTCATGCATGCCGCCGAGAATTGTCTGCTGTGTGGGGGAAGGCGAAGGGGAAGGGAAAGAAAGAAAGAAAGAAAGAAAGAAAGAAAGAAAGAAAGAAAGAAAGAAAGAAAGAAAGAAAGAAAGAAAGAAAGAAAGAAAGAAAGGAGTGCCTGGACACCTCTTGCGATCACCCTGGTGCAATAAAGTTGGGCTCATCGGGCTCACATTCACACACACCCCTGCACACTGGGAGCTCATCTTGGTGATTCTTTGGCTCTGAGGTTAGACATAAAATGACCCAGTGGTGCTACAGCGTGGTACATTTCATCCTCAATCTCCTCTCCAGCCTGAGCACCCTCTTTGGTTTATGGCCACTGCTGCAGCCGGCTAAATGAAAAGCCACTATAGGAGACAGATTCTCCGTCTGTCTGCTAAATCAGGGGGAATGGAAAATTCTCAGTTGTGTAAAAGATTCACTGTCGTAGTCACGCCTTTAACGACATTGGCTCTGCTGGTATAACAGCAGCCCGTCATCAGTCCGCTCCTCGTATCTAACACCATCACACATTTCTTTAATCTCTCAAATCTTTCCGATCTTTAATTAATTCGTCTACCCTGTAATTGCTCCTGCTTCTCACTTCATGTTCTATCTACGCCTCCATCCGCTCATATGTCATTACCTGGTTTGGAGCCTTCATCCACAGAGCCATTGTAGACCTGGTTTTTGAATTCGGGCCTGTTGTCATTCATGTCAATGACGAAGATGTACAGATCGATGGGGTTCTCGACCTGGTTCCCATTCATGTCCACAGCATGAGCACGCAACTGGGAGAAACAAACACAAGAAATGAAGTTAGATCATAGCCCATAGTTATTATTTTGGGAGCAGAGAGTAATGGATTCGTAAATTATTTATATGTCTGTGATGAGTTCTTGAATTGGGTTTATAGAGAAAATTATTATGGTAAACATTTGGTATGTGATGAATAAAAAACCCATCTATCTTTTTCTGGATGTGACATTAGTTTGCCAGCATCCTTCAACTGCCCTGGTGCCAAAGTCAAGCTGAGAGAAGAGATCAGGCAATAAAAATGTTGACACACTCATTTGAGCAGTATTCAGATATTACAGTTGTCAGATCCCAGAGTAAGCCCCTGTTACAGGACTCCACTGGACCAGCTCTCCGTTTAAAGGGACCAAATCTCTAGTTCTAGCAGACGCTGGCCTGGGTAGAAATTCTAAAGATTGTTTAAGCTGGTTACGAGGAAACTCTCCTAGCTTCTAACTGCCTCCATCTCCGTCTACCCTGCTGCCTCCAGTGGCCAACCCACAGTAGAGTAGCTATGTTGACTGTGAACTACCACAGGCCACATCCGTTCACTGCAGTTTTCCTCTCTTGAGGAAAGAGACTGCTTGCAGAAAAACTGCCCATGAAGGCAATTTTGCATGAATTTACCTCGAAAAGAACTCGTATCTCGTCTCGTCTCGTAACGTTGCATTATTATCTCATAGCGTGGTGAATGTGCAGGTCACAACTTGTCCACCAGAGCGTTTTGGAGTTGTTGGATTGTGTACTTTATGAGGGAAACCAAGAAATCTCAAGAGCCTCCGTAGCGTAGCTCTGAGCAGCTTGCAACTCTGCTCCGCCGTTCTAAAAATAGCTTGCACCATCAATTAAAGGTACTGTAACGAATCTACTGCTATGACTATAGGGATTATGGCAATTGGCCAATTTGCCAAAATGTTAAACTATCCCTTTAAGCAAAGGACAGAGTTTCTGAGACAAATGTTGATTTTGGTGACAAAAAGCATGTCTGTGTGATTTATTCTGGTCTAGTTCTCAGTTCTCAGGTCTCAGGTCTCAGGTCTCAGTGAGTGTGCATGCACAGTAGTCAGAGCTGGCACCTTCATAATAAAGACATTTAGTCCACACTTACACACATTTTGTAAGACTATTGAGAAAAACATCTGCCAAATGTAAATGTAAATGTAAATGTAAATGCAAATCACTGGAGGCATATAAATGCCAGTTTAATTATGTGTTATTCACTATGTACAAGAGAAAAAAAGCATTCTTTGCTTTGTGTGGTTGAAGAACCCCAGTTTTCATTGTATACCTTCCACTTCAGACACACAACCTTCATCCTGGTTCTGCTGGCTACATTAATTACAGGCTTAAATCACTAACTTGTATTATTTGAATTGCTGTCCTTCCCTTAACTTTAAAAACTTTTTTTTTTCAAATAGTCTTTGGCATGAAAACTATGGTATTCACCTTTCACCTATTCTTTCAGTGTATTCCCAAAGGTCTCCATACACAGAGGTGGGCTTTAGAGAGGGATAAACAACATAAAGAAAATACCATCACACTGACAGTAAATATTTTTATCCTTCAAGGTGAATACACCTCTAAAGTCTGTGTCCCTTCTTCTGAATTTGCCATTTTACCCTGCTCCTGAACATATTGACTGATAAAATCTGCATTATTGAATTATTACAGTGCAAAATGTTCAAAAAGTCTGAACCTAAAGAATGATATCAAGTAGGGTCAGAGGTAGAATTGTTTTCTCATGCACTCTCTCCAGACCTCTTATCAGTTTTACACTTAGTCCCCAGAAGTTTTTATCTCAGTAGCAACCAAAACAAGAAACTACTTATTTCATTGGAAGTTTAGCTCTGCCACGAAAGTCAAGGTACAGTATATGTTTCCGGATCACGGCGTTGAATCCCAGACCAGAGATTCTGTCTGATTTTGTTTGACAAGAGACTCCTGAAATCTCTTCACTTTTACTCTGACTACACAAACACACTCAGCACATCTCAAATTCAGCATGGCTGTGCTCAGACGAATAGAATCACCAACTAGGATTTCTCACAAAGTTTGGACATGAAGTTATTACTGGAATCGATATGTGATGTAAAATGTGTCCTCACTGCTTTTGCTCTTATTTGAGGTCTGGAGGGGTAAAAAAAAACTGAGGCCAAATGAAAGAAAAAAAAAAAGGAGAGCAGCGAAGAAATGTGATCTAACAGGGAAATGTTGAGTTTAAGTAAATGTTTGTGGTTTGTTTTTTTTGCTCTATACATGAAGGTCAAAATAACAGACTGAAGTGGCAACTCCTCGCTTCTCTTTAAAGCTGTTTTGATTCACTTCACCTTACCTGGGAATGTTTATATCCCTGAACATGACTTATTCAGTGGTATTCCTGTCAGGTGGAAGCATCAGGGATGTTTAGTTTATACAGAAGGAAAGAAAACTGCATTCAGATGCTATCTACATCCTGCTCATGAGAACACAGGATGATAAATATTTATTCTGTTGAAATGTTCAATTTCAGTCTAAGAACCTAAAGACATTATATGAACAGATATGTAACATGAGGATTTTTTCATTATGTATGGGGAATTGAGGGAACGCTACTCCTTCCATCTGAATGTGCCTGATTGGAATCGTGCTACCCTACCTGACCACGGCAAGAGCATGAGAGCCAGATAAGTGAAATAGCCTCTAGGCTCATCGCAGCACGACATACAGTAGAAAAAAAGAAGCACTCTCCATCGGCTTCTTCTCCACAGAGAGGTGAAGATCCTCTCCACTGCTGCCCATCCTCTTCTCTCCACTGTCTGTTTCCACTCCGCACCTCCACTGAAATTGTGTCTCCAGGTCTCCCTGAGGTTAATTTGACTTTACTTTTTCCCACTGCATTGTCTGATCTGTCTTGCACCCAATATCCGCGTGCTGCCATTGCATATCGCATCTCAGTGTGCTGTAACAGGGTAGGAGCCAGGCCTGTTATCTCTACCCACCCTCATCCCTCCATCCCACATGCACCCACACCCTAATTCAATAACAGCAGGAGTCAGAGATTACCGCCATGTTTAAAGAAGGCAAAATGTAATTCTGGGTCCACATTAAAGTTATTATCTTGAAAGGCAAGGGGAGAAAACAGACCGTACCAGGCAATGCTCGGCATTTGGCAGAGAGGAAGCATCCTGATAAAGATAACAGCGGACCAGACGCTCCAAGGTTTTTTTCCTTATAAGAATGCATCTTGTTGCCCGGCTAGTTTTGAATTTCAGAGTGCTCATTCTTTTGAAATAAAAAGAAGTAGACCGTAACTTTGTTCTGTCCTTGCATTAAATATGAAGTAAACAAACGAAAGAGCACAAAGTCAAATTCTAACTTTGTGTGTGTGTGTGTGTGTGTTACAGTTTTCCAGGATGACATCACTGCGTCTTCCCCCGTCTTTCTTCTTGGACTGAGCAAGTTCGTGTTTTATCGAGTCGGTTGAAGTGCTGACCTGTCCCAGGCAGCATCCACAGTGAGAGGCTTTTAATTGAACTGCAGCAGCCTTCTTCCTCTGTTTACACGTACATCTTTACCTTGTCTCATCTGGTTTCTCCTTTCTCTTTGTATTCTGCACCAACTAATGCACTTCTACAACAAACACTGAGTTTAACTAAAGCAGTCTAAGAAAGCCTCCACCTTTCCTAACAAATCACCTGATTGATTGGAGTTTCTCGTGGGTATAAATCTGCTCAGCTCCCACAAAAAGCTAAAAGCCAGCTCAGCAGGACTGAGACTCAGACTGGGTTCCCATATAAATACAAGGGGAGCGGCAGGTACAGAGACAGAGGGAACCAGGCACAGATAAACCCACGGTGGTTTCTCACTACACCAAAGGCTCTCTTTTCATGGCAGCAGAAAGACTCATGGAAAGCTTATGCAATATGACAAGTTAGTATTTTCTTAAATTTTAAAAGTGCTCTGCTTGACTGCTTGATGTTTTCACTCTTAGAGAAGCATGCACAGCACAAAGGCGAGAGAAGAGGCACAAAGAGATGGCACTTTCATTCAAGTGAGGCAGAGCCAAGACAGGTGTTGGTATTTTTTGGAAAAATAAACTGGGTTTAAACCAGAACAGCATGAAGAAACAAAGATGCTGTGCACCCCACACTGAGACAAACACATTCTTTTCATTACTGTTTATTTACAGGTTAAACAAACTCTACCGGTGCTCATTAGTAAACTCTGGAAGGGTTGTAGCCTACTGTAATTTTGAACTTTGCAAAGACGGACTGCAAGTTGAACTGGCTGCAGAAGTGTTAGGAGGTCAGTTGCCTTGCTCAAGGGCACATTAACATAAGCAGTTCAGAATTATTAAAGCACCAGCCTAGCTCTGTCCGAAGGTAAAAATCTTTTTTTTTTTTTTTTAAAAAGACAAAAAAACAAAAACAAATCTGCATTTCACTACCTGCATATTCGGGGGGATTTTAAATCTTGGCCAGGAGTAGCTACTGACTTCGATTCAATGCAGTCTCTGTTTGTTGCCTGGCAACCTTACTGTGACAACATAACTTCCCCCACTTGTTTCAACATTTATGTTTGTGCACAGATTAAACAAACAAAATACAATACTCTGATCAGAAAGAAATTAAGTTGCTCCGAGGCAAAAACATTGGACCTTAGCCACACTTGTTTCCCATGCGTCAACACTTGCTTTGCTAAGCTAACCAGCTGCTGGCCGTAGGTTAATACTGAGGGTGATCTCCTCATCTGACTTTTGGCAAGAGAAGGAATGAGAGCATTTCCAAAATGTCAAACAATTTCTTCAACACACAGACGTGTGATTGATATTCATCAGCTTACTCTCAGAGAGGAAGCCAATTTGAGTAAATCCCACCATCTTGCCCTCATCAAGGTTTTATTTTTCCACTAAGCCACTTTCCTCTTTCATTATACACTATTCAGATGGTAAGTATTTGGACAGAGAAACATTGTTGTTCCTCAGGCTGTGCACTTCATCATAGTCTGTTTGAAATGAAATAATGGATATTACATTAAAGTCTCAGCTTTAATTTGAGCAGGTTTACATCATTATGGAAAGACCAGTGTGGGGGATACAGCCTTTTTAACACACAGTAGCCAAATCTCAAGGGTTTAGATATAATTGGACACTCGGCTATTAAATTATCATTTGTGAAGCTGTGTGTTTCAACATTTGTTTATGTGCAAAAGGGCTCTCATGTGGCTCGGAGTTTATTGAAAAATGAGAGTTGTCATTTAGATAGAGCAGGATTTATTTGTGGTCACATAAGAGTGAAAGAGAAAATGGTCTAAACAAGCAGGGGATTGCAGGAAAAAAACTAGGAAATGCCCTTTAAGATTCTCCAGGATGTAGTTGTACGTGTCACCTTGTAAAGTATCAAGAGAACCTAACCTCAGAGGACTGAACATCTGGTAAGTCTCAAAAACACAGAGGTCATGGTGTAAAAACTTACAGAGAAATGTTAAAAAGACAGAAAGCAGTGCAGCAGTCTTCTATAGACTAAAATGAAATGCGGTCAAAATGACAGCGAGAGGAAAGTGTGGATATGACCCACAGGCCATGTGTGGCTGCCAGTGGAGGTGGTATGCTGGTATTTATTGATGGGTCTTCAAAGGTTTCCCTCATCAGGTATACAGGAATGTTCTCTGCGGTCTGCATCAAAAATCCTTGTAAAATATTTCATCGTCTAGAAGGACAATGATCTTTTCCAAGACAGATAAAGCTGAATTTAACATTTCAGTTCTGACTTAATCCCACTTCGATTTTTTACTTCTCTATATATTTTCACACAATAAAAACTCAGATTTTGTCCTTGAGTTGAAGTAACTCAAATCTGTGCCATACCTACCTGGAGTTTTCTGTTTACGAATGCACATGGACTTTTTTTTTTCTCCCTTAAATCATTTATTGTGTCGAGCTTTATCTTTATCCCTCCTGACAGCCTCTGCTGTACTGATAACAGCCACAGTTCAAGAGCAGTGTTCCTCAACATGACCACGGACTCAAGAGCCTTACACAGGAAGGCGTAGAAGTGTTTAAAGTGCAGACCTGGTGGTGTGCACAGCTTTTCTTCAGCAGACCACCCGACACCTCTATCACGTAACTCCTAACTTTTTTTCGTCAGACTTTTGTCAGGATTTTAGAGGAATTTCAACCTTCATGAAAACTTTCTGACAAAGTGTAAATCAATAAGGTTCGTAAGCAATCCTTGACAGATTTTGATTTTTGGATCTGAAAGTGATAATTGAACAATTCTAAACTTGTCATGTGTAAAATATTTAATTTCACCTAATAATGAAAGAAACATCTCACTAATATAACTTGAAACATGAGGTGAAATAGTTTTCTTGCATTCCTCAACAACAGAACAAATTAGTTTTTCAGTCTGTTTGTGGTGAATCAAAGACTCTAAGTTATCAGGATTCTCTCACGTTCCCTGAAATTAGAGACTAGTTGCATTTTTGTCTCAATTTAAATTCTTGGTCCAACCTGCCAACTTCTAATTGTTATTTATCAGCAAAGAATCAAAGTGAGGATAATAACAGTGAATGGAAAAAAAAACAGTGTGATTGGCTGTGAACTGATTAATTACCACATTCTCTGACTTCGACTTCAGCCAGAGGCTTTGCACAGGGCGCCGCCACGTAAGAGAGAAAAGGTGCAAATTGAAAATTACATGTTTCAATCCACTGTCACTGTGATTTCTTCTCACAGCAATGAAAGGGTTATAGGTCACATGCATACAAATAAATGGTTTCTGAAAGTTTTTATTTTTTATAGTCTGCTATGTTGAGTAATTGTAAGTCATACAGAGTAATTCTTATTATATAGAATTACACTGGTTCTGTTAAGGTGGCAGATGTGTGTGTCAAAGGGTTAAATGTCTGCATAATATTGTGTGTGGGTTTCATCTCAACGGAAAGGTCATGTCTGTTGTGTGTAGATGTGAATAAGAGAGAAATAGAGAGAGAGAGAGAGAGAGAGAGAGAGAGAGAGAGAGAGAGAGAGAGAGAGAGAGAGAGAGAGAGAGAGACTCACATGGTAAGAGGAGCGATGTTCTCGATCAAGAGGCTTTGTGACAAACATCTTCCCGAGCACGGGGTCGATATTGAAGACCTCATTGGGCGGTTGATCTGCTCCCACCCCAGTGATGCTGTATCGGATTGAGATGTCCTGGTCCTGGTCTGAACGAATCTGCATCAGAACAAAGAAAGAGACAGAGAGAGAGAGAGAGAGAGAGAGAGAGAGAGAGAGAGAGAGAGAGAGAGAGAGAGAGAGAGAGAGAGAGAGACACTTAATCAAACAAATCAACAAAAGTCTTATGATGCGTTTCACTGAGCAATGCACCTTTTTCTTTATCTTATTAGTTTTCTGCCTTTTCCGAAGAAACCGAAGTCAAACACACAGATTCCACCTGCTGGTGCAACATGTACTGTGAGGTTTATTATTCAAGGACCAGTTTGTGATATATAACCCTTGAGTTTAATATTTTGTCCTCACACAGTCTAAGAAACCTGATATTAAATATTCACTGGAAACGTGCACATGCACCACACAAACACGCAAAGCCAGGCACCGACACAGACACACACATGTGGACACACACACATTCATCACAGTTTGGCATTTCTAGCTACCACATACTCAGAGATTCCATTAGTGCTGCCGCAGGGAACGCTATGCATTCTGTTTGGCAGAATTGGACTGCTTCAAAAGAGAAATTTAAATTAAATATTTCAGAGCGGGAGAAATGAAATCAACATATATTTACTGTTAACTCTGACAGTCAGCGAGGAGCCATGCTGCAAATACAGACAGATTGTGAACAAAAATGACGATTAGACAGGTAGGTCGCAATTGTGGTGTAATTGGAGGAAGCAACAACAGGCAAGGGGAGCTCTGCTTCCTCAAATATGTACTGTTGTGTTTTGACTAAAAATGAGTTACGTTCAACTCTAAGACGAGTTCGTTCAGAGTCAGTTACTTATCGCAGGTCGACTGACGCGATTTTCTTCTCCTGTAGCGTCTCAGCGCATTAAACCTGTTGAAGCTCAGCGTCCATGGACTTCAGTGGGGCGGCAGAGAATAGTTCTTCTCACCGCAGCAAAACTAGACAGTTATTGGATAAATGCTGCAATTTTGTCCCACCCACTGGGAGTGAATGGAACCAGTGGGCGGGGCCTGGACGCTGGGCTTCTGCACGATGACTGGATGATCTGTCTTGAATCCCTTTCTGATTGGCAGCTACTTTGACATATACTGTACACCAGCACCAGAGGATTGTCGAGTTCAGTCCCATTGAAGATTTTGCAAGTGAAGTGGAGAAGCAAGCGGCAGCTCATTTCTTGTTATTTGCTTGCAAAGTCCATTTCCATTGTCCATATGATACACAGTTATAGTATTTCCCTGTTTCAGTTTAACATAATTCTTTCCTTGTTTGAGTTTAATACTGTATAGTTCATTACTAGTTTATGATGTAGGCCAAAAACCTTCCCCTCTTTGAAAGACCTTTGAAACAAGAGTGAACAGTATTTTGAGGGGGGAAATGGGCTAGAGAAAAGGATGATTCAATAACAGTGGGAGAGGGGGAAGCAGAAAGAATCAGGCTGCTGCTTTGGTTCAGCTTCCCTGGCCAGATACAGCTAATAGGTAAATTAAGTGCAGTGCTACAGTAGGTCTGCCATTTGAAGTGGAGTGCTGCGTAATTAGGACTTATCTGGAAGGAATTTTCAATTTAGTGCCCAAACAGAGTCCAAACCTCCAAGCATACCATCCTCGTCCATTAGCTTCATGAAAACCCATGAACATCAGCTGGTGTTTCAAAAGTGACTCAATCATACAATCATACACACACATACACACACCCACACACACACACACACAGAGCCATGGACAAGCTTTTTCTTCTAATCAATGACTATTTCAGCGGAGATCCTGAGTGCACCAGAGGAGTAAGACTGTCCAAAGTTGTCTCCATCTTTCACCACTCGAAGAACCAATTTAGCCACACTTTTGACACACCAGGAATTCTGGCCTGCTGAGAAAATAGCTGGAGCAACTAACAAGGACAAGAGAAGGACATACTGTATTAGACAGGTGTCATCCTGAGTCTTCCTACTCCTGGACTAAAAACCTGTCACCATCGCTGACATTGCTGTTATCCCCATTTTCCTTCTCTTGCTCTTCATCAGCATCAACATAAAACCATCAGCTCTCTTTTGGAGAGAGACGGCTGAGGTGTGTCTTTCTAATCAAACAAAAGCAATCAGTTACAGACACCTTAGCTGTTCGGATGCAAGAGGAGCTGTCACAGCAGCCCACTAATGCTATTTGTGCATGTCTGTATATGTGTTTTCTTTGGGGAATAGCGGGAGGAGAACGTCAGGATGCTGTGCACATATCTCAGCAAATTACTGCTGACAGCTATGATAATTAACGAGCTGCAGGCATCGACTGCTATTACTTCAAAGAAACTCTGCCCGTTAAACACCAACAAACTAACAAACATCCAGCCAGCAGCTCGGTTGAACTCTCAACGCAGCACCATTACCCTCCTGTATAGGCAAAGCAACGAGACCACATCACGCTGACTCCATCTACCTCTCCTGTCGCATTAGAAAATACAAGCAATTACTACACATCCGCCTGCCAAACTGTCTCCCCCTCTCATTCACCCCCACCTCCCTCCACCCCCCACCTTGTTTCTCCCTTCCTCTGCCCTCCCTTCTCCTTTCTGCCTCCTTTTTTTCTCATCTCCTCTCCTCCCCTTTCCTCTCTTTCCCCTCATCTCTCCCCTCTGCTGTACTCCTTCTCTCTCTCTCTTTCTTTTCTCTCTCTCTCTTTCTTTGCTTCAGGTCTCCGTGGGGACAGAAGCCATGCATGAAAAATGAAATTACTTCAATCCGTTGGCCTTGGCAGTGGTGTATAAATCCTCACCAGTTAGGAAGTGATAGCTCTCCATAATTCCATTTGGGTTTTCCCCGCCCCCCTGATTTCCTACTCGCTTCCAAGCCGTCCTGCTTGAGGGTGGTGGGGGGGGGATTCAGCTGCATGTTTCCACAGTCATTCCAGCCAATTAAGCTCTCCCTCCCACAATGTTCACGTAGACGTTTTTAAAACTGTTGAGGGACGGCGCCAGAATCCTTCTCCTCATCTGTTTGTACCAAATATTTGCGCACGGCTGGATGTTCACAGTACACACACACACACACGCGGATGCAGTCGTGCACATCGCTGCTTTCTACAGTGCTGAAAGGTTTGGTTCACATGCCAATTAATGATTTCGAAAAAGGATTACACTTCAACATTGTTTCACCGCAGATTCTCTCGCTAAGCCTGTTTGGACAGTTCAGAGTTTACAGTGATGACACGCCACCGCGGCTGCCATGATGTCGGCTCATGATTAATAATAACACATGTAGTAAATCACATGCATATACAGTATACATGGATGTGCATTAAGGGATCCAACAATGGCTGTCAGAGAATGAGTCAGCTCACTGTTGTTGCATGTTATGAGGCTCCTCCTTTTATCAGAGAATATTGTGACAGGCAGGATGTCATTTCAACAGTAAGCAGCTTTCACTGTCATTTTAGCTTCAGAAAGGCAGCGACTGTGTTGAAAAAAGCTCAGCATGAGACACACACTAAGAGCTTCTCATAACTGTATCAGTACTTTTTATTTCCCTTTAATGAAGAGAAGGAAACTCTCCCTTTCTCGCTACACCACTATCTTACGCCTCACATGGGACGCACAATAACACACACACATATAAAGTGCCTCCATTGGGTAATAAATAATAGATGATTTTCAATAATAATCAAAAACAGTTTTGGGTTTTTTTCTTCCTTTGTCTTTGTCTTTTGTTCCCTCTGATTCCTCTTGTCTCGATAGTGTGAGTGTGTGTGTGAATCCGTAGGGAGAGACAGTGGACAGAAAACACTCAGCCAAGAGAAATTGATAGTGAGAGTGAGCGAGAGCAAGGGAGAGAGGGAGAGAGAGAGAGAGAAAGTCATGACTGTATCATGCGGCATCAGAAACCAGACACTGTCTAAATGACCTATTTGTCGACGGATCAAAGCAATTCCCTTCATTACTGACAACTTGTCTGGTTCTTAAGGAGATCTTATCAGCGAGCTTAGCTCCCTTCTGCCAGGCAAAACTAAATCAAATGAGAAATTATCATGCCACCGGGTCTTTGGGGAAAACAGAGAAGAGGAGATGAAGAGAGGGGAATGAATAACACAGAAGCGCCGTTCTACCACCACAGTCAATGGGGTGCAGAGGAATTAATTTTCACTTAAAAAATTCATGTTAACTAACACTTTTAAGTATCCAACATATTCAAAATATGTGACTGCACCGCATGGTGTGGAGATACACGACTGCAAATTTTAATGGTATGATTCAAGTTAAATGAGTTGAAATAGTGAGTTTTAATTATGTGATGTATACTGCATGCTGGCGGGGCCATAGTGAGTTCAATCATATCTATGTAAGTAGAGGCTTCTATCCACCCCAACAGACATGAATGGGATTAGAATAAATATGTGAAACACCTTTTAATGCAGGAGACTAAACAAGTAGAATTCTATGCAATTGGTAAAATGTTAAGTGATTTAAAACGGTGTCATCTTACAAGTAGGAATTTGACCTTATGTGTTATATCAGGGTTGTATCGAAAATATCGGCCCACAAGTGCAACCTCAAAGCTGCAAATCTGTGATCACTGCAAGAAAAGTGAGAATACCTTTGATTCAAGTTAAGGTTCAATGCATGACCAAGGCTATAGAATAAGCAGCTTTCTTGGAAATTGTCATAACATGTATAAAACCAGACTGTGGTAGAGAGGACCAATACTACTGATAACAGAAGGACAGTGGATGTCCTGGAAAAATGATGCTACGATGTTTACACAACCTTGCACTGAAAAACAGACGGCGTATGCTTCTGATTTGGCACGAGGAGACTGTGGAAACTGCGATTTCAGTGACTGATCAGACGGTTTGAAGGGCACCGCATGATGCCAACCTCTGTGCATGACATCCAAGTAGAAAACCACTGTACACTGAGCGGCACAAAACTGTCACGATTCATCTCTGAGCTCTCTTGTTTACTCCCCTGCACTTATTATCCCCGCTCTTATTATTCCTGTCTGTGCCCTGTTTATATGGCCTCTGTCATCTGACATACTCCATCTGCCCACCAGTTGGCCCTGGACTTCCTTCCTGCCTCCATATCCACCTGCTCACCTGCTTTCTATTCCCAATCACCTGAGCTTCCCTGCCCACTCACACACCTGTTCCCAGCTTCCTCATCACCTCAGTCAGTATTTAAAGCTGCCACTGCCACCAGCTCCTTGTCAGAGCGTCTGCTAATGTCACCGTCTGATTCCCAGAGTATGTGCTACGTGTGGAGCACCCTGCTGTCAGTATACTGCCTTCTTTCTCATCCACCGCTCTGCCTGTAACACATCTCATCCATTTAAAGTAACTTCACTGAACCTACATGGCTGAGCTGCTTTCCACCAACTGTGACAAAGAAGGCAAGATTTAACTTTGCCAAAGAACAAGAAAAAGAGGCCTGATGAATATTGGCTGTGTGGTCTTTGATAAGTTTAAACCAAAATAAATTTGTTTGGATCAGATGGGATCCAGCATGTTTGTGTGGACATGGCTGCAAATACTGTAGTGATTGTATGGAGCAGGCCCTGAAATATGGTGGTGGGAGTGTCCAGATATGTCTGTAATGTATCAGTGCAAAAGGTGACACTTCTACACCCAAATACTGAATGAAAAAAAAAAAGAATGATGTTAAATAATAATAATAATTATAATAATAAAGTAGTAATAAGCTCAATCAAATGTTCTTTATTTCTCTGTACTGCATGGTTCTGGAAACACCTGCTCTTTAACATGCTAATGTTAGTTTTAATCGCCCACACCTGTGCTCAGGACTTTGCCACACAGCTGCTGCAGCAGTGGGGGGATTGGGGGGGGATTGGGATACTTTTGTTTGTGGTCATTAAAGTCAATTTTGCTAATTATTTACATGTTGTTTCATTAGTAATATTATTGAGTTGCAAAGTGTCTGGTGTTTTCCTGTAGTTTACGTTGATTATTGTGTTGCACCCTTTGTGTTGAGCCATTCTGTATGGCCAGCTGTTTGTCATAAATGAGGTCACTGGTCAGTTGTTGTGGTTCTCTAGCAGCTCAATTAGCTTTTTTTTTTGTTCTCAGTCATGTTATGTTGACCTCTTTATGGTCAATTCGATTAATACTCGCCTTTCTCTTTTTTGGTGGTATATACAGTAAAATGCATTTGTTTTAAATCTAAAACAATAATCTTGATGGCCTTGGCCACTAACACAGCTCTTGGTGGTTCAACTTCCTAGTCTCATCTCTCAAGTTCAAACTCTGGCAATGGTGATACCAGAATATTATGTAATACCAAAGTGTTATTGAGCATACTATCATTGTATTTGTTTGCCTGCGCATTCAAGCTTTCCCTCCACCCACACTCTCACCACGGCAGATTAAGAGAACATACTGTGTATAAACAAAGGGAGGAACATGCAGATGCTTAAAGCGGTGAACACAATTGGAAATAGCATTTGCTGTGTTCACAGTTGCTGCCTCTGCCAGTGTATGTGTGAGAGGATGACGCAGGAATCTGTCCTCATCACTAGAGGGTGTAGTCTCTGTGAAAGTAATGATCCCGCAAAATGAAGGTTTTTTAGAATCAGCCCCAGTGGTATCTTTTTAATATATATACCATGTTGGTTCCACAAAGCAAAGAGATGGATCAGATAGATATGAAAGATGGATGTAGTGCACACTGGACTCTAATTTTCATGGTTACAATAAAAAAAAACATTACTGTTATGGAATGGTCACAGTTTGGTCAGCTTTCAATACAAACACTACTACTTGGTTATGTTGAGGAACATTTTGTGGTTTTTGTTAAATTAAATGATTTTTTAATGTTCAAGAACCTTCATGGTTACAGTAATAAATCTGAAGCTGGTTGTGTAACAGTAGCGGATAAAAGAAACTATTGGTTTCAAATGGAAAGCAATCAGCAGTCTCCTGTGTTTTGTCAACCCATCATCCATCCTCCCCCGCCACCTCTTAAGATCTTTATACCACCTCACCTGACTTCATCTTTTCCTCCCATCATGATTACTGCGGCTGCTTGAGGTCGCCTCGCAGTAAAACAAAACTATAGCTCATAAAAGCAGTTTCACAGACGACCTTTGGGGTCATTTATTTTTTTACACAACAGTCTCTTAAAATCAGTGCATAAGAAAACTAGTGTATTCAGTTCTATGCACCACAGCTCAAATTTAACATTCAAGATCAAACATAAATGCTTTTCTCTAGGCCAAATTTGATTAATGGATTAACCTCCCTAACCTACAGGCTGCCTGAAAGATGCATGAATGACTGAGAGTTCTCTGGTCTTAGTTAGTACATGCACATTTACAGGCGGTATCGTGGTTGTACCTCAAACCCATTAGAGGTATAGGTATGAATACAGAACACAGAGCAGCAAAAGCACTGCTATAATATGACTGGGGCTTTGTGAATGAGATTGAAGCAGCTGGTGCTGTTGTGTGCACAATGCAGGATCTTCTTATTTTTGAACGTCAGCGGAGGAGCAGATTCAATTGGCCTTCGAATCATTGTACATGTTATAAATACATGTACATTTTAGACAAGATGGATAGCTGGAGAAATAAATGTTGAAGAACGAAATGTCCTTAACAGAGAAAATTACTTTTTTTATAAAATGGATAATACTGACTAAATGAGCCTTTCTTTCAAAAATGTTTAGACATAATCGGACTAACAACACACAGGACAAAGTTGCACCAGTTTAGTTTGTGCCTCTCCAAAGTTGATCAGGATATGATATCAATAATAACATTTGATTCATTTGTGCAAGCAAAGTAAAAATTATTTTTGACTGTGTTGAGGAATTACTACATATTTTAGAAAAACCTATTGCCTGTGCTCAGTTGTGCTGAGAAAAAATTGAAATCATATACTTTTCTACGTAGATTTCTGTGTATCCAGGAAGTTTGAAGTTGGAGGACTCTTCTTTTTATATAACAATACAAATTGCAGATAAATTCAAAACATATGCCGCAGCAGAAGTGCAGCTATGAGAAAAATACTCATGTTGTGTTGGAGGGTGATGAAGATCTGTTGTCTCTGTCCACACAATGGTAACACTACAAAAATGTGTGAATACTTGGAGTCATGAACTCAGCTAAACTTTCTCTTACAGAGCCAAGTCATGTGTTGATTTATAAATCATGAAATGCCTGAACGTCAAAGACTACTTGCAGTTTTGTTTTGTTTTGTTATTTACTTCATTTTCCTGAGACACATGGAAGAGACAGAACGTGTATCACATGTGGCCGACAGCGGTTTCACCGTGGAAACAAACTGGCCACATGTTATTGTTCGTGCTAAGGAATGGTGCAAACATGAACCACATGAAACACTGTTTGCTGAAATCATTTTGCATCCAGCTGAACAAAACCTTCATTTCAAACACATTAAAAGAAACATGTCCCTTCAGCTGGAATTGTCTTGCAGCCTGGTGCTTTATATCTTCCAGACAGCTTGAAACAATTGGTAGGCTGCCTCTGTGTGGCTCTCTTTGAAAATAGAAGACTAGAGTTTTTAGATGACTGAAAAATCTTTTTTTACTCAAAGAAAAATTCAGTACGACCATATGTCTTCAGTATATAAATGTATGCCTGGATATTGCGGGAACAACAGAACAAACAAACAAACCAAATGGAGCAAAACTGAAATCATCTTAAAGTTGCTGCCTCCAAAAAATGCTCAAAGTAAATCCAGCTTAAGCATATCACGCACAAACATAAAAAGAAACATACAAGCATGCACACACATACACGCAGGGGCCTGTCACAAGTGTGCCAATTAGGTGAACTATAGCGCACCAGTGTTCCACAGAGTGACAGTGGTTCAGCGAGCAGGAGGACAGTAGAAACAGTCTGTCACTTGCAGACGGCAAACTCAGAGCAAACCCCTAAACAGCTGAAAGCCAGGCGTTTCACAGCTTTAAAGCCCAACAAACAGGGATAACTACTCCAAACACAAACGCTGACAGGAACAAACACAGAGAGATTCCTTCAGCAGTACAGTAAAGCCGAACAGGCAGTCAAAGAAATACAGGTACTGGCCAACAGGTCACAAACAAACTGGTTTATAAAAATCCCGTACAAGAGAAAGGTGTTTTAGGTTGCAGCACATTTCACATCCACAGTCCATCTGTCAAACAAAGTCTGTACTGCAGGCACGAAGATAAAAAAAGATGTCTTGTGTTTTTTTGTTTTTTTTTGCTGTGAGTCAGCAAAGTGTCTGCATTAAGAGCTTTCCTGTGGTCTTTTTAAAACACAGACTTTGCTCAGGCTTTGATGTTGTGCATTGTATCTCTTCAAAAGGTAGAACAGGATTGATGTTGAGTATCTCGGTCTGAAGTTTCAAAAATGCACTTAGTAACTTAAACATAAAACACAGACTCAAAACCTCTTGTATTCATTAGCCGGTCAAAGTCTGCATGAACAAATGTACTTATGGCTGTGAGCTGAAGAATGAGTCTTCCACTACATTCATATTAAGGAGACCTGATCTGAAGATGCTGCTTGTGTTTGAGCACATAGAGCTACCACTCTTATAAAATGTTTCAAAAAGATATTCATGTCCCTCTCTCCATGAATTGTAATAACTTTTTTGTTGTTGCAAAACCAATGACGTTCCCATTGGCCTCATCTGTACTTTGTGTTGTGCTAATTAGCAAGTGTTAGCGCAGTAACACGCTAACCGAGGGTGATGAACACGCTACAAATTAGGCCTGCTAAACATCAACATATTAGCATTGTCGCTGTGAACGTGTTAGCGTGTTGATGTCAACATTGAGCTTAAAGCGCCTCTTGTGTCCAAACAGCCTCTGGGCCGTAAACATGGCTGTGGTCTGTGGCTTGAAATGATCATAACCCCTCCTCTTCCTCATCTTCTTTTGGTCTGTGAACAACAAAGCTGTGCACAGCTCTCTCTCTCTCCCTCAGCTAGGTTGTTCTGCTAAGCCACGGCCGGTCAAATCTCAGCTGTGTCCTCATTCCCCTCTATTGTGTTGTTCATAAGCAAACTCATGATTTAGTTGTTTTTTTAGGTGCATTTTGTCTGATAAACCAACTAACATAAATAAGGACTTTCATTGTGGCTCATAAATGCTTCACTGTGACATCAATCAAATCGCTAAAGATACGAGGATGCTGTTTTCGGATTTAATAAAGGGACGGAGACGACGGAGGGGCAAAAAGACGACGCCTTTTCAGATATACCCAGCTTAGTGGACTGTGTGAGTGTAGCCTACACTCGGATAAACCAGAGAGATAGTGAGCTCTACGTGTTTTTGTGTCATTTGAATGATAGCTAGAAGTGATGCCGGCGAGATTATTAAAAGACTTTCCCCCACCACATTAGTGAAAATAACATGGAGTAATGGAAGTTAAACAGTGAATGACTTTTCCAATTATTGCAGTATGAAAGGAGTCTGGTCTTTAATAGTGCAGGCTTATGGCAAATTAGAGGTGCTATTCTCCCCAGAGGTAACAATGGAATGACTCGCCCTCCGCACTCCCTTCATCCAGATGGGGAGAATGAAAATAAGGCAGCCATTGTTGTGGCAGACAAAGAGCGGTCGCACCCCTTAGCTTTGGCTTAGCTGGGTTAAAGTGTGAGGGCTGCCATCTCACTATTACCCCTCTCTCTCTCTCTGCCCCTCTGTCACTCTCTTTCATTAGGGGATTGATTAAATTGTGAAATCGGGAGTGTGATGGATGCATGAATGACTTCTCCAGTCACTCCCCTAGGCTTTGACAAGGACAATATCAAGGACCCCCTGTTATTCCCTTTTACTCCTTCGTCCCTTCATCCCCAGGAAACCCAATCTGGGTAATTAGAGTAAAGAGTGTTGAGACTTGTACCGGAGAAAGAAGCAGAGAGGGAGGGAGAGAGAGGTTGACAGTGGCATGAAATCTGCTGCTACTGCATTTTCCCCAGCCATTTACTCCCCCCCCTCAAACAGAACTCCATACACACACACACACACACACACACACACACACACACACACACACACACACACACACTTTTGCGCTGTCCACCTTTCATACACCACTATCTCCCCTCCTCTTCCTCCCCCTCCCTTCTCCTTTTTCTTCTCACTTTCTAAATCCATCAGGCAGCAGTGAAGATGAGAAATGCAGACTAGAGGGAAAATGGAGGGAGTAAAAGAGTGAGGAAAGTGAGAATAAGGGAAGGGAAGGGGGGAGGGGGGTGAAAGTGGCCGGGAATGGACTGCATCAGCACAACTCTATAGCGGAGGAGCATGAGCCTTTTGGCTGGAACCTGGAAACAGGAAGTGTAGAGAAGTTGCCAGCACTTGTTTGATTTGAACGTCCCTCTGGCAGGATGGATCCAGAGCATAATGTGAGAAAAAAGGATCAAGTTTCCTCCCTTTGACCAGACGTGTGACCTTTGTAAGATCCTGTGCTGATGGAATAAAAATCGTCTCACATTGTCTTAGTAAGACCAGTGAGAGAAACATCCTGTTATATCATTACTGCAGACACATTTCCAGTGGACACAGCTGAAGGGCTCTTTGGGAGGAAAAAAGCACACGATTCATCCCTCCCACCCTACAGGGACAAGCACTTCGGAGGTAAACAGATGTCTAAGGACCCAGATGTGAGTGCAAAGGCGAAGGAGGAAAGGTGTTGTTGGTAGAGGCGGGGAGGGGTATATATGCACGTTTGATGTTGACTGGAAGCCTGACAAAATGGGCTGCTCCCTGCCAAGCCTGCCGCTGCCAAGCACAGGCAGAGACTGAAGAGGGGCTGGACCTTGCCATGCTGCTGCTGGGTGTTTTGAAAAGTTGCACACTTACATGTAAATGCACGCAAAACAAAACAAAAAAACACAACACACTCGCTCACTTGTGCACGTGCACACACACACATACACACACACGGTCCCACCGCAGCCTCTAAGTGTGTGTCAGAATGTTTCCCAGGATGTTCTGGCTCCCACTAACCAAGCGAGAGATTCAGCTTGGCAAACTCCACCTCAGCGAGAGTCCAGCTGTCATCTTGACAAATGAACCTTGGAAGAGTGAGGATGTGTGTGTGTATGTGTGTGTGTGTATGTTTGTGCAGCCATGCATGTATGTCTGTGGATCACGTCTGTGAATTTTTGCTGGAACATAAGCATGTGAGCTGTAAGGATGACATACAGATGGCTGGTTAACTTGTGGTTTCTGCTTTTTTTTTGTTTTTTGTTTTCATTTTTTTATTTTTAGGGGCAGCTGTCTTGTCATGTCTTGACTGAGACAGATCAAGACATGGACCAGAACCAGCAGTGGTCAGTTACTGAGAATCTCTTTCTAGGCACAGAAATCAACAGGAAAACATTACATGAAATCTGGACATGCCCCAGCCGCACTAGACCCTTGATGCTGAGCCCTCTTTAAAGTGACACTGACTACATAGCAACCAGTACAAATCACCTTCTATAAAGAAGCGTTTTGCACAGCCTCGGATGAGCCATAACTTTATCCCCTGTATGCCACGATGCCAGGTGCTGTACAAAGAGCTATGCATCACTCTGGTTTTATGAACAATGTGGGATGTTAAAGCTTTTATAGAGCGTTTGGAGGAAACGTTCCTTTTCTCCCGAAAATAAGAAGAAAATAAAAATGTGTAAAGCAGCGTCAGGGAGTACTGGCCAGAAATAGTCATAAGCGACAAAGCAATGAGAAACCTGCAAAGTTAAAGGACAAGTTATAAAATACTGGCAACTTTTTATCTGGCACTAAACTGTTTACCTTAGTAGCTGTTTCATCTCGAGATGCTGTAAAGCATTTCATTGCGCAGTGAGGGATTTTATTACACACATACACAGTGGTGATGTATATGCTTGCTGGTACCAGATGTTCATGTGTGTCTCTGTGTTCCTGCATGTCTGTGGGTATGTGTGTGGTTAGAGGGGGTTTACAACTATACAAAAACACAGTTGCCTCTTGACAGTATCCATTATATTTTCATGAAAAATACAGATTGAGGGCTTTCATTTTAAATGACCAAGTAAATAGGATCAGATTATTTTGGTGAAAGCCTCAGTTGTGATCTCCTCCACATTTTACTTACAGGAGAGACAGATATTAAAGGGATAGTTCAACATTTTGGCAAATTGGCCCATTGCCATAATCCCTATAGTCATAGCAGTGGGTTCATTACCTTTATTTGTCGGTGCAAGCTATTTTTAGAATGGCGGAGCAGAGCCGTGAGCTGCTCAGAGCTACACTACGGAGGCTAATGGGATTTCTTGGTTTTCCTCATCAAACTCATCAAATACACAATCCAACAACTCCAAAACGCTCTGGTGGACAAGTTGTGACCGGCACATTCACCACGCTAATAACGGAACATTATGAGACCAAGTTGTTTTCGAGGTACATTCATGCAAAACCGCTGCACGTTCCCTTCAGGGGCAGTTTTTCTGCAAGCAGTCTCTGCATTTGCCTCGAAAACAACTTGTCCACCAGAGTGTTTTGGAGTTGTTGGATTGTGTATTTGATGAGTTTGATGAGGGAAACCAAGAAATCCCATTAGCCTCTAGCTCTGAGCAGCTCGCAGCTCTGCTCCGCCGTTCTAAAAATAGCCTGCACTGACAATTAAAGGTAACGAACCTAGCCCTACAACTATAGGGATTATGGCAATGGGCCAATTTTCCAAAACGCTGAACTATCCCTTTAACAGAGGTACATTTCTTCTGAATGCTGTTGCTTTATGTTGAAGCGGAAATCATTCAGTTTGTCCTCTGTCTAAGTTTAACATGCAAAGCAGAAGTGGGTGGGAAGGATTAACTGGTGGGACAGCGGTGTGTCTTCTCTGTCTGTCTGACTGCCAACCTGTCTGTCAAAGTGTCCCCTCTAATTGACCGACCTTGTCTCATATCACCAACAATCCGTGCCACCCACAGCCCTCCCCACCGCATCACCAGTCCCCACCTCCCAGAGTCCCCTTACGAATATCTTTCTTCCAATTTCACTGCATATTTTTTTTTTTCACATCTTCAGAGGAATAGATCCTTGGCTCTCCTTCATCCCACTGATCCACAGGGTCGCCGAGGCCAACCTCCAGGGGACCAGACAGAGGCTGTTTGTTAAGCTGTTATTTATCTCCTTCATAAAGTCCTCCTCATCTCCTATTAAAGAGCCCAGAACTGTTGCCCTTGACTCACACATAACTCTTGTGTCTTTTGGTGAGATGATTTACTGTTTAATTTAACACCAACTGAACCCAGGAGGGAGCCCGCCTGGTGCTGCCTGATGTCATATCAGAGAGGAATGTGTTGGGAAAGATGGGAGGGAGGGGGGGCTATACGAACATGTGTGTATCTGTGTATGTGAGTGTGCAGCGCATGTATGAGTGAGTGGGTGGCTGAGGCAGAGGTTTGTCTTGTTTGTTTTGTTACTTACTAGTAGCAGCTCTGGGCCTGGTGATGCACAACAAGGCCACGGCTGGAAATTTCTCTCTTGACAAAATAAACCGTAGCTGAGTACGCCTGATGAACATGTTTACCAGGACTTCACGCCGCTAATTTCAAAATAATGAGATATTAAACAGTGAAAATTACATTTTAGTCTCACTTCCCTGAACACAGGAGGAAACAAAGGCCAGACGCTTTTGACAAATACATGAATGTAGTAACAATTTGTTTTTCTCATCAATACCAGGAGATTAGGAGACCCCATTTCCTGAGGCTGATAAATGTAATTATATTGATCTCACTAATTTCATTAGCGGAAAGGAAATGCAGCTCATAGAGTATTTGTTATATGCCAAGACAAGACTACTGTAACGAGTGGTGGGTGGGACTCTCGGGAAAATAGTGGATCGTTGAGGGGAAGCAGGAATGAGGACTAAGCATACAGATATGGGACTGTCAAATACATAAAGCCATTTCCTTTCTAATTCATGAATGCCCTCTGTCACCTCCTTGCGTGAGGTATTAATGTATCCTCAGATGCCTCCCTCTACTCTTAAATACCTGAGTCTCACGCTATTCAGAAGATGGTCAAATTGCTTTTATGGTCAAATGTTTCATTAATGATCTGACCTGTCAAAAAAAAGGAGTGAGCGTGCTCCTCCATCACAAAGACTCCATTAACAAGAGTAACAATATAAAGCACTCTCAATTTCCACCGGTGTTTTACTCATGTCATCATAACTCAGGGCTGACTATCTCAGCTTTATCCCAGCTGTCACAAGAGCAGTCTTTTTTAAGAAATGAATGAATGTCTATTTTACAGTTGCCAAGGCTGAAGTGCCTGTGCATGAACAGAAGAGTTAATATGTGAAGTGTTCATTTTGTAGACAAATGTTTTTTTTACTTTAAGCGACCTCTGAACTCCAAATATCTATCCAGTATTTGTTGCAATATTATTGACTGAACTGAAAATCAAAAATGGAAAATTTGCTGGTGGTGCAGAAGGAAAAGTCATTAGAGTACATCATCTGAGGATTATGAACGTTTGTATAGACTTTCATGGCAATCCAGTAGCTAGTTGCTGGGATATTGTTTTTATTATTCTGGCCCAAAGTAGCATTATGACTGACAGACTTACATTGCCATAACACAGACGTCAATAGTGCCCTTCTGTTAACATGGCTAAATCACTAGGATCAGCAAATATCAAAGTGTATATTTAGCCAACTGATTTGCAGTGTCTCCTGGAATAAAATTCAAAGCTATGGTTTGGAGAGGAAATACCTCGTATGAATTCTTTTGGGGGGTGAAGCCAGACAAAAAGCCAAGAGCTTAAACTGGCCAAGATGTTTCACTGAGTCAAAACAAAGAGCAAATGAAGTGCTGACATGACTGTTTTGTGCTCTTCCCCCCAGAGTGGACTCTCGCTCCTTTTCCCTCCCTCTTCAGACTTTACAGGAAGGCCACCCATTTCTGAGGGATTATTCTATCTTTTATTTACTCCCCTGGCTTGATAGAGTTTATAGCATGTGTGTATGTCTAAGTATGTAAGATGTATGTCTGCCAAGTAGGGACTTAAGCAGTGCACAAGAACATCAAAAGATTACAAAGCAAAACATAGCCCTGAACAAAATACGCCTGAACACATATACAGCGGTGCACATCCTGTGTAGCTCATGGGTTTGATAGACTTAGTGTAACCACACATGTGCGTGTTTTCACAGCCTGAATTTATTTAGCTCAGAGAGTTTTGTGCAGCTCGATATTCATAAAACGTTCCATATGGGCAACAGTGTGGATTCTTAGTGACCGAGCTCTGGATCTGTGATCCTTAAATACTCACATCCCTGCATTTCACCATCCTGCGGTTTCTCTGGTGGACTGGGTTATAAAAAAAACAAAAAAAAACAACACAAGATGGAGTCCTGTTTTACTAGCTTAGCTTTTCTTCTCTTTGTTCGGGGATAAAGCAGAAATGTGACCAAACAAAACCCCAAACAATGAGCATATACAAAGGGCTACAACGCGGCACACGCTCTTTACCGATCCTTTGTTTGCCAACTGTGTAGTAATTTCTCTTCGCGCCTGTGTATGCATGTGTATGTTTGTTTGTGATTGAGTTTGTGTGTTTGTCTCAGCAGGAGTGAGTGGAGAAGGATGAAGGGGGCAGACTGAAGCGGTGCAGTGCTGGTGTTGGCTGGGTGGTGGGGTGGCAGATGCCAGAAGGCTTCATTAGACTCCAGGGAAGAGGCTGTGAGCAGCAGTTCTCCGGAAAGTCTATCAGACCTAAACACAAACACAGACATGCCTCTAATCCTGGTCTAGTCCTACATTCCCTCTCTCTCGCTCCTTCCCTTTCTCTGTGTAGCTTTCTCTTGTTCTCAATCATACCCACACGTCTCCAAAACAATCAGCTCCAGCTCACTTGTACAGTTGCTTTTTGTTCCTCCCTTTCTTTCAGATTTTGTCCCCCCCACCCCCCCACCCCTCTTTTTGTCTGTGTTTCTGGTGTTTTTGTTGTTGCCGTGTCTGTCAGTGAAGCGGAGCAGTCATTAATCACTGGTAAACGTACGCAGAGGAGCAAGCAGACACCTCGGGGGGGGGGAGTTCTCTCATTCTGCTCGAAAAACGCTTTTCTCAACGTGCATCATGGAGAGAGAGATGTAGAAACTGGAGCACAGGTGCTGCAGCGGGTACAACAAACATAACCAGATGCACTGCAACACACACCGAATCAGATACAAATGTCAGTCTTCGTGCACTGTTTAACATGCTGACTCTAAAGATGTTACCAGGAAAAAAATACCTACATCACATTAATGATACAAATGACTTGTCGATGGAAGTGCAGGATATCAAATAAAACTCTTTCTCCTCATATCAGTCAATAAAGGGCTCCAGACAAGTACCCATTTATTTGGCTTATTGCTCTCGCTGCTGCTGTTCCTCTCTATGGTATTCCTGTCGATATAATGTCCTATGATTATTGAGGGGTGCCGCCACACTTTATCGGAATATCTGGCTCCTCTGTCTCAAGGACAGCCAGAAGACAGAAAAATGTCTTACCCAAAGAAATATCACCCCATAAAACAACAGTTTAGCCGAAGTTGCTGGGATTTTCACATCCCTTATTCCAGCTCTCATAATAAATGACTTTTCACTCATAACACTATCTCTGTTAGACAAACAATGAAGTATTACCCAGAGCGGGGGAGGTTTAAAGAGCGAGTCAGGTTTTTAGAAGAGAGAGGCTGCGATGAAGATCAGACTGAGGGGAAGGACAAATTAACGCAACAAGTGAATAATTAGAAGAGAAAAGGATGAAAATGTTGTGAGAAATGGTTTTTGTACAGATCGTAGATGTCTAGATGCATATCATCTGTTCCCATGTGAGGGAAGAGCTAACTCCACTAACTCTATCATTTCATGCTTGTTAGTCTTAAATGGATAATTGACAGTCGGGGAAATACACTAATTCATTTTCTTGTCGAGAGTTAGATAAAGATCGATACTTTGTACACATCTGTCCATGAAATATGAAGCTACAGCCGGGAGATAACTAGCCTAGCTTAGTGTCAAGACTGTAAACAGTGAAAGCGATAGCTTGGCTCTGCCCAAAGGCAGCAAAATATGCCCATTAAAACTTCTAAAGCTCGCTTCTTATCATGATATTGAACAAACAAGATATGATGTGTAAATGAGTGGGCTTCAAAGAAACTTGTAGTTGTATTTTGTTACCTTCGGACAAAGCCATGCAAACTGTTTTAAGTCTTACACAAAGCTATGCTAGTCGACGTGGGCTGTAGCCTTTGGTAAGATAGCGAAGTTACATAATTTACAAAATGTCAGATGGATGTTACACATGCTTAACAATTTGGGTTGAGTGTTTTAGTTGTGTAACTACTCAGACACGGTGTATAAAGGCAGTGACATCATCACCATCACCATCACCTGCACCTAGAACCAGTCACAACCACACCTCTCTCTCTTTAGTTAGGGAACAGTAAGATGAAAAAGACATTTTACTGGACAAACATTTATTCACACCCCATGTTGTTCCTTGGCTAAATTGTTGTTTCGTCAGGGTTTTGTTCCGTTTTTTGCTGACAGTTGTTCTAATGGGGGGTTAAGGGAGCTGAGTGGTGGAGGGGGATGGTTACGTTGAGTCTTTATTTACCCGAGCAAAAGAAATCGATGCGTCTCAGCCGTAGGAGAAGTGTGTGGATCAATGGAAGGTTTCAAAAAGCCTCTGTGAAAAATCAATGTCCCTTACATGCTATTGATGGGTGTTTGGCTGCAGAAGTAAGAGAATGACAAAGAACACCTGTTTATTGTGAAAAATTACTCCCCCCGCTCTTTGTTTTAGTCTTTCTGGATCTATTGCTCCCATTGTTCACTCTAAAACAGTCTTGTGCTTCTGTTTCCTCGCCATTGCTTTTCTCTTCACTCTGTCAAAAGTTAGTGCTAGTCATTCCTATTTGCTGCAAAGAAACACAGCACTGCTCAAACATCAGACATTCAGTACAACTCTGTAACACTCTACGTTAAAAAGGCCTCATGTTAAGTCTGAGAGTTGCACCCTATATGCACTGCACCTTGATGCACAGTGAAAAAGTCAAGTGCTGAAGCAATTATTTCACTGCTGCTATTAATAAGGAGCAGTCAATAACGTCTTGCCGAGCTCTGACACTGTCTTAGCTTTAGAGAGTGATGGGAGTACAGTTCTGCCAAGACTTTACCGGAGCAGTCAGCGTTTCCCTCGAGCCATGTCAGGCTGCGAGTTCAGAGGCCAGTCAGTAGGGTCTCTGTCCTGACACCTGCCCGATCCTGTGCCGGCCTGATCAAAGTGACAGTGCTGCAGACCTGCGGAGATGCAGGGGGAGAGCTGCTGTCACCCCGCCTGTCCAACTGATGGCAACTTGGTCAGGGCAGGGAGGAAGGCGGTGGGATGGCGGGGAAGGCCGTTGCCTGCATGTCACTCATTGCTGCGCCGGATGACAGAACAGCCCATTAGGAAAGGGACTGACTTCACAGGCCATTAGAGGAGGCATCACGCACACACACACATACACACACACACACACACACACAGAGCACTGAACAATGGCACAGTTGGAGAAAGCTAGGAGAAGACAGCAGAGACAGAAACACCGTGAGCTCTGCCTTGTAACATGCTCCCTGTGAAAATAAAGTCATGATGAACATATTTATTAATATCAGAGATGAAAAACTTAATCTTCTGTCTTCATGTTGATATATATATAAAAAAAAGCATCTTTGCCGAGATTTATTTTTGCGTTGTTTCGACAAACATTTTAGCTGAGGGAATTGAAACAGACGCACTTCCAAAACAAAGTCAAAGAGGTTATAAAAGTGGACTAAACATGTAAACAATGAGTATGGCAAAATCATCCACATGCCATTCAACCCCCCAGAGCTGTCTCCTTGTTAAAATCTCTGGTTCTCAGAATGGCCCTGACTGCCCTCCAGTCATCATTAAAAGAGAAAGACGGGAACCTGAGAGCCCAACAGAGGCATCAACACGCATCACTTCTCCTCTGCTCTGAACGCTCCGCTCAGCAATCCGCCAGCCCCTGACGGACCTATTTACTGCACAAAGTGGACTGTGTTTGGCTGCACACTATACTTCCAAATGTTCCTTTGATACCTTCTCTCCTCCGCCCCTCCTCCTTCCTCACCATCCCCTCCGTCTCTCTCTCTGGTTCTGACCAGCTCGTGAAAACAGCAAAACTGTCTGGCCAGTTTACGGCTGGGCGTAGCACTTCTGAGGGGCTCAGAGGGTTTAGAAGTGAATGCCACACTGTGCCAGGCTGATGGGACACACTCCAGCTGTAGACACACTCCCAACTCCAAAACAAAGACTTACAAACTCTCCTCGCTTTGACTTGATGTTTTTGTCTGACTGAAAAAAAAGAAAAAAAAAAAAGGGCGAATGAAAAAAGTTTCCTTCAAGCAGCTCCCCAGGCTTTTCCCCAGGGATTGGATGAAACCCGGTTGAAAAACAAAGAAGAGAAACAAAAGAAGCAAAAAAAAAAAAATTGCTTCTTTTGCACAATTTAAGACCCAAAAGAGATAAACTGTGAGAGTTTTGTAAACATCGAGGAAAAGCTGATGGCTAGATATTCCAGATAGAGAGAAGGAAAGTGGTAGCAGGGAATAAAGCAGCGGTATCCTGGAATGATGTTTTTTGATGAATTACAGCTCGAACCACAGGCTCAGAGTCGGGAGCTTTGCTACAAGAGAGACAAACTGCACAGTCTGTTACGACCAGAACCCTGAATTTTAAGCATTGTGCATCTCCAGCCTTTTCACAAACGGCACAGTCACACAGACGTTTATATATTCATGTTTTTTTTACCATTATTTGCCTCCAACCTCTAACCTCCACCATGTTGTGTTTATATTGTGTACTTATCAAAATGAGCCCGTTTTGCAGAAATTAAATTTTCTGTGATGAGAGTCAGTTGTTGCTGCAACATTCCAAATCCAAATGATGCTAAATACTTCATGAGAGCGGGTTTAGTGAATAATGAGGCACCAGCAGCTGAGGTGTTACTACTTTGTGAATGCCCGGTTCACACATACATGAGGAAGCTGCAGTCGGGTCATATGTCATGTTGTTACCTCAGATTTATCTAAGTTTTAAAGCAACATTTCCTTACTGGGCCACAGGGAACAAACCACTGTCCTGCTCTTTTGAGCCTGAGAATGGCAGTACAGTATTTCATACGTTCTCCTTATATTTCACAAGAGGCCCAGAGTTATAGCTTCAGTAAAGATTCTGTGACAAATTGTATTGTTATAAAGCTGCTATAAAAATAGTCTTGAACTTGAGGCAACCTTTCTGAAATGGCCTGATAAAGCAGAGAAAGGGCGCATAAAAGAACAGAAATAATCATTTGCTTCAGTGTGAACCCAATGGACCTCACACTGTGGGAGAGTTTAGCTGCTTAGCTGTTTTGAAGCCTGGGCTCTGTCTGAAGGGGAAACTTCCCAGGGCCAATCAGGGCTGTTTAAATACCTTAAGATTTTGTGGCTGTAATTATATGGGGATAACACAACATAATCATCTGCAGGGATGTGGAGAACAAACCAGTTATGCTAATGTATTTCTCTTCTTTATCACTGTCCATCACACATCCCCCAATCAGTGTGAGGCCTGAAGAGCCCTTCAGAAATCCCAGCTGTAAATTCAGAACAAATCAGTGATGCGGCCCATCAATTCTTTTTACTCACGCTGACGAGCATCTGAGGGAACGGTCCTCGAGAGTTTTCTGCCACGTTGATTGGTGGGATCACCCAGTCCCTCTTCTGCCTCCGGAGACCCTTGGAGCTGTTCAGGCCCGACCTCGAGAACATGATGACAGGAGGTGGTGCTTGGAACGCGTCCTTCCTCTCTTCTCTCTGTGTTTCGTCTTTCCCCTCTTGTGTGGTGACCTTTAAAACAACACAAGGCTTTATTTAGGAGGCTAAATGTGCTGTAATAATAAGTAATACGATACTCAAGTCTTTTCGGTCCCAAGGCAGAAATTCACAGGATGGAAAAAATAACATTCCAGGTTAAACTGACAAAATCTTAGATCTTTATTGAATAAGTGTCGAGACTCTTACCGATACTGAGTGGTTAGCACTATTTAAGCTACATAGCAATGTCAAGTGGTCTGTATTTTTCATGGCAGGCAGCAGAGCACAGCTACATACTGTTTGACCCTACTACTAACAACATAAACAAGGCACTGCAAATTTATACTTAATGTTGTTGTGAGACTGTGTTTCATATGTTTGCTTAGTACTGTGTGCACTGGTGAAGGAGTGCATGATTCAGGGATCTCAGGTGTTAGTAAAATTGGCACCTGCGTTGTTTTCCAATGTAAAAAACCTTTATCATTATTAAGTGGCAGAGGCAAATGCAAATACTTGCGGCATTGTTTCCCTGCTGTCTGAAAGCATCACTCTGAATATAAGTAAGTGTGTTCGAACAATAACAGTAATAAGTGTGAGGCAGCTCTCTCACTCCTCCATCTGTATCATGAAAGCCAGTCTTCTTGTCATTGTGGCACCATACGGACAATGCACATACATGTGTTTCTATAATCTACAGCATTTCTGTAATCACTATGAGTGCATGATGTTACTATGGAAACAAAACGTGCAATGGACATCCTGCATTTTGAATGTGAAAGACCTATGAGACACACTCAAACACAAATTCACTCCTTTATATCTTCACTCACTCGATTACACTCTTGCTGACAAACTCACTCACTTGTTTGCTCACAGTTTGTCTTTCAGCACCTAATTGGTGATTAGGAAGTCTGGCAGCCAGAACAAGGATGACACATGTCCTCGCTTTAATACTGCTCAAACTTGTAAACTTCAACGATGCCTTTAGAGTATGTTGCAACAACTGCCAGAGCAAAATGATAAATTAACATATTCTAATAAAACTTAAAAAAAACAAAAAACACGTTGAGCCTTTGTGATATTTTTTAGGTAAACCCACTGGAATCATCAAGAGGCTGAAACTTGAGACAGACCAAGTGCACATTTAATGGTTCAAATGATGTGTCAAGCTGCCTGATGCACTAAAGGGGATTTAGATTTTGGGCATCAGTGCATTACCCCTAGTGTGTTTCACCAATTTATGCTCATGCCCTTACACACACACACACACACACACACACACACACACACACACACACACACACACACACACACACACACACACACACACACACACACACACACACACACACACACACACACACACACACACACACACACACACACACACACACACACACACACACACACACACACACACACACACACACAAAAACATTTGCGAGAACTAGACTCTCGACTACTAAGTATGTAAAGTGGTATTGAATAGAAGAATAGGGCTGGTTTTCAAAAGCTATAATTTTCATACATTTATGTAGCTTTTGAAAACCAGCCTCCATATTCTCCTGTTCAATACCACTGTACATACTTAGTAGTCGAGAGTCTAGTTCTCACAACAGCCAACAGCTGGACATAATCATACAATCGATGCTTTCACAATTTCACCATATTAGTTGTAGGCGATAAGGAAATGTATGAAAGTGAGTAAAATTGAGCTGCATGGAAATGAAATGTTTCTATGTTCTGATCCCCAAAAAACTTAAATTAATCTACAGAACTTTGTGTGTGAGTGTGTATATGTACAGGTAGGTGTGTGTACACTTCTCAGTTATTCTGTGATAAATCTGTTCAAATAAACCAATATGAAAATGGAGGAAACAATACATCAGTTCTTAAAAGAAGATCCAATGATGATGTTCTTATCACTTTCATTTGTGTCATCATGCATCATCATCATCATCATGTATCTGACCTGAGCAGGCCTGTGCTGTAAAGTGTGAGCACACATGGGTGTAAAGTCTATGAATTCTTTCTATGTATGTATGTGTGAATACATATGAAAGAGACCATAAACTTCAGACTTTGTCATTTACACTGGATATAAAAATCCTATTAAGAGAGAGCATGTCTGAGGTTCAATTTACAGCCTCTTTCAGCAGACAGTGACAGCTGAATCACAGACACGCACTTCAATCATACAATATTCTCCCATCACACACTCCTCTCACACACTCCCTGCAGGCAGAGAGAAATGACCACCACAAACCTGTCTTTTTGAAAGATGCTTGAATAAGGCATTTGAAAGGAGCCCATTTTCAATCTCCTCATGAACATTAACTCATCCCAGAGCCACGGGAGCTACATCAAAATACTGAAACCATCAAGCATATCACCTGACTAACATAATGTGCTCGCATGAAAATGCCGCACAACACATGAAGGTGAACTTTGGAGAATCTGCTTCATTACTGATGCTTCCACCGTGGGTAGAAACAAACAAAAGTCATTGGAAATACAGTGAGAGAGCTTTAATTGCATACCCCAGGGCTAGTTAAGGCAACCGAGTGCAGCTAATCAGATATGTGGCTTTGTACATTCAAGAGCATTACACACATTTACACTTCTCTGTCAAGGTTACATAGGGTCTACCGTTTCAAGGTTTGCTTCTTAACTACTACATTTAATGTCTCAGGGGCTACAGTAGATGTGCGGTGTGTAGTGATCTAAAGGTTGTATTAAATTGACATTTCGGAGAGTTGCTCTACATGAAGTTTACCAACATAAATCAGTTAGAAGTCATTAAAAACACGTCAAGAAGTCAGTCACGAGCATCATTGCTGAAGCCATGCATCAGTTGCAATCCTTGTCTCAATCACATTCCCCTGAGCCGTCCCCTGCCCCCGTGCTTTCCTCTGCCCTCCTCCTCCTCCAGCGTTATTGTTTTTCCCTCCGTCTCTCTTCCTCGTCAGTGGATCCTGACAGCTTGTCTCAATAACAGTGATTCCTCATGCACTGGGCTGTGTTAGGCTGATGGTGCACCAGCAGGTAAAACAGCAGCACAGAAGTTCACCCACCAAACCCTCCGCAGCCCATTCCCAGCTCATGTCTTTGTCATGTCTGCCTCAGGGGCAGGAATACATGATTTACATTTAAATGAACATGAAAATGTATGAAACTGAAAAGAAAATTACGAATGGGCTTAAGAGTTCATCAAATCAGCATTAAAATATCAACAAAGCAATAATTAAATTGAGGCCCAGTCAACTTTAAACACCCACACACGCACATTCAGATCTAAACATGTGGACTCAATTGCCATTTTAAAATCTGCCAAAGAAATGAGATGATCCAACAACAAGCCTTGCTACAGTTTATTCCCTCAGAGCGCAGCAAAAACATTTAAAGGCCTTTTTACACAACACTGCCTGAGAACTGCCAGAATGAGACTCTCCTGAGAGCCAGTAAAGCAGAGTTTTCCCATTCTGAGTCGAAGCAACGCAAGATAGGTCGTAGAAGCCTTCATAAATACAGCGCAGACTTGATAATGTGTAATATTCTGTATAGCCATTTGTATGCCAGTTGATGTACTGCTATTCAAAACATACTTGAAAGAATAACAGCGGATACAACCAAAACAGGATCTTCAGAAGTTGTGTGTTTGTAGAATGTGGAGAGCACATTCACTGAAGTACTCAAGGATGATTTTAAGGTGCTTTTATTTACTCGAGTATTTCAATTGTGTTCTTCCAGAAGGAAATGTTGTCAGTTTTACTCCAGCACATGGATTTGAAAATGATATTCACTAGTTCAGATTTTACACTATCCTGTTTTCGGGGGGAACAAAATACGAAGCTCCCAGTCCCAACACAATAAAATATTCAAAATATCAGAAATCAAAATCAAAATAAAACTTAGTTATTTTAAATCCACCAATATTTAAACTTACTTCTACATTGTGATATTACCACCTTTACCCCAGTAAAAGCTCTCAATACTTCTTCCATCACTGCAGATAATAAACATGTGTAACAGGTGAAAAGGTTGTGGATGAAACTTAATTAGATCACGTACCGCGAGAGAAAAGGAAAAACAAAACAGAGACAAAACAAAAAGAAAATATGTACACTCTTCATATTTTTCTCATTCTTATATTTACAGTAAAATTGGCAAAGGGACTGTGTAGCCTTTGTATTTGATTATATGACTAGTGGTGGCTCTTAAATCACTGGGTGGACCCAGAACTGATTTATAGTCACATGTGACTGCAAGTAAGGGGTTGGCCCCCACATGAAAAACTACACATTTCCGCAGTTTTTTAATCAAATGTTGAATAAAAGTAGCACACAAAATGTGGAATACAGTAGGCCTGATGTAAGCGTGCACCTTAACAGCACTGTCTCACACAAAGGGAATGAGTGACAATGGAAGAAGCTGTGAGAGGGAAAAACACAAAACAACTGAAATTGGAAACCACTCACCAGGGATGATAGAGAAAACTGTTTACATTCATTACAGTAAAGGAAACTGTGCAAGCAGAGAGGGGAGAATATATGAGCACGCGCTACTGTATGTCAGCATGATGTGTACGTACTGTATGTGTTTGTGTGCGTGAGCGTGTGTTTCATTGTGTCAGTGTATGTATTTGTGAGTGGGTGGGTGCTCATGTCAGAGCACAAGAAAAATCTGGGCTTGTGAATTCAGGAGCATAAGAAAAAGAGGTTCAATCACCATACATTTACATATAAAGAGGCTAGTGTTTTTAATACTTCTTCCAATTTTTCATTTTACATTACTTCAGTGAGATATGTAGCCGTACAGTTCCTCCCCAGCAGTTGACATTTGAGAATATAAATAAAATACAACACAGGGCCAGGCTACAGTGTTGGAAGATGGCAATGGCTTCTGGCACACATTGAAAGTTGAGGGTTCTGTACAATGCGGTCTATAAAAAGTGTTTTCTCTTTGTCTCTCCATGTTTGTTCTTGCCTGGTCAAGGTCCCTCAGAGGGTTTGCTTGTATCTGCCAGCGGAAGCAATGCTTTCAAGGCTGACTTCATTAGACGGACGCCCAGGAGAAAAGCTTTTAAGGCTGCTTTAAAGGAAATGTGTCAAGCAACCATGGCATATGGTATGTATACATATGTGTGTATGTGTGTGTCTGTGGAGGTGGAGGGGCATGGCTCTAAGGTGTCAATTTGAGGCTCATCAACAAAACGCTACATTTCAGATTTCATGTACCATGTGGTCCACTGTACTTTTTTTTTTCAGGACCGGTCCAGAAATCAGGAGAGGTGGTTACAGTCACAGGTACATTTGTGTGCAACAGTAGGAGAGAACATGTTGTGGCCACCTAAGGCAGCAGAAAGAAGCTGTAAACACAACACTGACATTCTCCGCCTCACTTACCAGCCTCTGACGAAAAGCAAGGATTTAATCTTGTTAACGTGTCCATATGGTGTTTTTACATAATACACAAGACTCGTCATGAGCAAAATAAACAGTCAACATCGCCTTAAAGCTGCAGTGATCATATGCGAGTCTCAGAAAAAAATGTGCATCATTTACCTATGGAACCAATCCCATTAATTTATGGAGATGCGGGATGGAGCAAAATAAACTCAAAACCTTGTTGCAAGACTTCTCATTAGTACAATCACGACCACTGTGTCAGCCAGTGTGAGATGCAAGCTAACAAGCTACATAACCAGTTAATTATGTTTTGATACATCTTCTAGCTGCTGATTTTGGTGCATAACAAACTCCTAAAAAAATGTAGAGTCTGAGGCTGCGGTCAGCGTCTTTCTCGTTCAGTAGATTTCTGAGAACTGAGTGAAATGACCCAGAAGTATCCAAGTAACAATCATGATAAGAGTTTGTCAAATTCTCTATATTCTCTTGAGAGGAACTTTGACACTTTGTCTCTTATCTCCTTTAACAATGGTAACTTGACCTTCCTTTGGGAAAGGAGAGGCAAAAATGCAGACCTACAATTTCTTGCTATGGCAGAAGTAATGCTTTTATCATGTCAGACCCAAATGAATATACAAATAACAGTTGTGTTCATGATACAATCCAAAACCTATTGAAATACTTGACTGAATTCAAACCTTTTAAACACTGATACTCTCATTCAAATGTGTCCAGTTGGAAGGCATCTTGAACCAAACCTGCTGAATTATCATTATCTCTATCAGTATCATCACTGTAACAACATACTACACATATCTACAAATGTCATGTTCACAAAATCTGGATGAAGTGAGTCTTCTGTGATGCTCATGTTTAGCAGGATCAATGGACCTCAAGTGGCCCTGACGCATCCTTAAAGCAGAAGTAAGCCCAGGGGTTCGTTTTGGCTAATGCTGCGCTCCAGGCAGGCTTTTGAAACCGTAAATTACAGCTTCACGTCACGACTTACGACTTTGTAGCGTTCCAGGCAACCCTGTGTTTTTCCGACCTGTTGCCTGTAAAAGTGCACTATAACGGCCACTCGTAACTTCCGACCCGTGAACTCGTACCAGATCGAACTGGTACGACTTCACAGGTCGGAAAAACACGAGTTACGGCGGGTTGCCTTGAACGCACCATAACTTCTTGTCAGCCGATGGAGTTAGCAGCCCCCGCCCTCGTCATGGATCTATTGGTCCTTGTCCCTACGTCACCACATTCAGGCGCATCCCTTGGCTGCACACACAGCCCTTCATGCCGTTCTCTCTACTCATTGGATAAAACTTGTAGGATACGAGAAAAGTTTTCTCCTCGGCTCAGAGCAGAGCAGAGTGACTGAGAGACCCGGGTTTCGGTCAAAACATTCTATGTAAGTGATTGCTGTCGGAAGATATAACTATTTAAGACTTATATTAACACAAAAATATTGCTTACTTCTGCTTTAAGTAAGCCTTGAACTAACCATTCATCCAGGTAAATCTTTCATCTGTGAGATAACCTCACAACGAATAACAGGTGATTCAGTGGCTCCCTAGCAACAAATAGTTTACAACTTAAATTGTAGGCTTGAAGAAAATAAGTGAGTGCTGTGCATCTCACCTTTGGCAACCAGCAACAAGAGCTCTGCCTGATTCAGGAGCAGAAAAATGGGAATTTTAACATCTACAATTTCAAAGCAAAAGGGCAACGCCACTCATGCTAAACATGTGATACAGTCAAAATCCTCAGAACATGAGACTTGTACAGTTGCCTAGTTGAATTCCTTTGTTAACTGCTGTTTCCAATGTCAATAATGAACTCCCAGTGAACTATCTAAAAAGTATAAAACCTCTTACTAAACTTAAATGTGAATTACAGATCATTATAGTCATTATATCCATAGTAAAATCAAATGTGCTCAAAAAAGTTCTCCAGTTACAAACCAATGGAAAGCAACAAATCATCTTTTGACCACTTGGGGATCTGTAACCCCAGAAACAGAGAAAGAAAATCTCACAGCCTTGAGCGGCTTGTTCTCATGCTCATGGCACAAAAAGCACCAGCACACTATCGTCGTTCTCCTCTTGTATTGTGTTACTAGTCTCTACAACAGACAGTCTAGCATCCTAACACACATGTTGCCATAGCGCATGTTCATTGTACTGTGTGACAAGGTCACTGAAACGTGCACATGATCCTTTGCATTCGGTCCTTATTCAGGAGACCAACCTCTGCCAAGCGCAACATGCCTGTGTGCACAAACAGGGTTTGTCAGCAGAGCGGGAGGAGACAGATGTGAGCAGGGTCTGGACAAATGTATTCTTTTTCTTCAGAGAGAGCGAGGCTTAGTGGGGTTGACTGCAGGGGATGGCTGCCCCACATCCCACCAGTGCGGCGAGGGGAGGCAGAGGTGGAGCGAGACATGTTTGGGATGGAGTGAGGACGGGGTGAGGAGAAGGGTTGTCAGAGGCAGATGTGCCCCCCCATGCCTAAATAAGTCATGCTCCAGATCCTTTTATCTACACATGCTAACAGGTACTAGTGAGTTCCCCGAGGAGAGACGCAGAAAGTAAAGGATGAGGGGGAAAAAACAGAGAAAAAGACACAGATAGATGGAGAAAGAGCTGTGCCCATCACTGCTGCAAAAGGCTTAAGTGGGCTTTTCTCTAGCCATGGTGTAAGTCTGATCAAACCCTGAAGCTCCCATCCGCTCTTTCTTATTCAAGCTCACACAAAAAGGGAGAAGGTACAGGAAGGTGATGAAATTGATTATAAAACAGGT
This sequence comes from Trachurus trachurus, assembly GCF_905171665.1. Classification (NCBI taxonomy): domain Eukaryota; kingdom Metazoa; phylum Chordata; class Actinopteri; order Carangiformes; family Carangidae; genus Trachurus; species Trachurus trachurus. Next base: position 26,193,367 of record NC_139901.1, on the reverse strand, counting down.
TAAGCGGAGATGTCTGCGCACTTATTCAAACTATTATAAAAGATGGAGGATGACGAGCCAAAGCTAACCAGAGTCGCGCATTAGAATATTTAACAACAGGCTCAAAGATACCAGAGATTTAGAGGTTGTCTTATTTCCCATAATCCCACACAAAGAAGGCACACTTTTTTGCCACGCAAGCCTGCACAGATTAAATAGATAGGCTCCAATTTATGCCCTAAACAAAGACACAACCACACATAGACCATAGACAAAGATGAGAATTTCATGCAAAATTAACATAATTCCCACTTGATCCAACATAATCTCTCACAAAAAGACAAATAACATTCTCGAACACATACCAGACACACACGCTTAAGCACACTAACACTATGTGAACAGGAGTCACTGAGTGTGAAATGGATGCGGCCCCCCAGCCCTGGTGCCATCAGCCTTAGCCAGCTGGCGGTGGTCCCAGTTCTTCCCCTCCATGCCACTGCTTCCCCAAAACCCCGCACGCTTTGATATCAGCCAGCCCCTGGCTACCCAGACATCTGGAAGTTATTATTCAACAGAGCACGCCACAAAGCGCCATTTCCATAATGAAACATCACATTTTGTCTTAGCGCCCTGTTTTCTGCTCCTGATCGCACTGCATACAATGTTTGTGCTGGGGCAGAGCGTGTTTCTGACCTCTGACCCTGCCTTGCTCTCTGCGTGTCCTGAGGAGCTCCATATTAGTCGACTCACTGGAAAATCAAGTACAATAGCCAATCATTTGACCCTTAACACACTGTAGTTTAATACAGAAGTACACCCCATACTAACCCATGAATCATTTGAAGCAACCTGTGCGTGAAAATGAATACCAAGGTATTCAGAGCCAGAACAACTTACACCCACTCCCACTAATAGATCCTTTGTTGGCTGCAGTCACACAATAAATCTCTTTGTCTCTATAATTCATGAGTTTTGCTCTCTCCTCTGTTTTCTGTCCCTGTGCACTACAGAGACAGTCTTTTCTTTCTAATTCTATTTAAACTTTCTCATTTTCTTTCTTTTTTTTTTTTTTGAAGTGTCAGCTCTCAAAATCTCAAGATTGAACCACTTAACTCTCAGTCAGAAAAAGTCACTCCCTCAATCATTCCTTCCCTCAACCTTATACTACCTGTGAGAAGTATCACATTCATTTCTTCACGTCTTGCTTACACATGAATCTGAAGTTCCCTGTTCACAGTTATGAGTACCTCAGGACCCACCACTTGATGGCAGGGAAGATCAAAATAGCTTCTGAAGTAACTAAAAGGCTGTCAAAATCTCTCTGTCTACTTTTTCACCTGCAACAGTGACTGGCTTATAGTTTCGAGGCTGGTGTGGGAAGCAGCCACCCGCCGCCATGAACTGAAATAAGTAGGTAAAGCATCTTAAGGTAATTATGGTTTTATTTAGTTCCAGAATTTGCATCTTAATTCTGTGCCATGAATTGGTTTTGGAGAAACTGATATTCAGTTTATAGCAACACTCGCTGGTTACATTTTTAGCTCTTTGAGGGCAGCCAAAACAAACTGTCAACACAACACTTTCACTTTTTAAGTTCATGTAGTATTCTTGGTATGAAACAGTTGGCTGTTTACATATCTAACACACGCTGTGCAACATGAGCATGATTTTGGACACATTGGATGTTTGCTTTATGAAATTCATGTCCAGTAACATTCTTTTATCTCTTCATATGGCTTTTTAGCTGCTAAATGTTCCACCATGTTACAACTACTGGCCACAGAGAGACTTAATCATACTTATAATAAGCCTTGGGCCACAAGACAGCTCACTTATGTTTTTTTTTTGTTTTAAGCTGCTACAAAATGTTATTGGCGTTCTACTACCAAAAGAACGACAACACAAAAATTGCCCAACAAGACTTGGTGGATGCTTGTCAGCCACTAAGTGATCCGTCTGTCTCAGCTACAGGCCCATGCCCTGTATGAGCTGTCAGAAACTGCACTGTTAGTGAAGACAGTCCCTCTAATCATATGTGTTGTTGTTACCTAATCTGCTTAACACTTGTGCTGATATTGACTATCAGAACTGGCCTTCTGTGATTCAGTCGTCATGGGGACGGGCTGAGCTCTGGCTGCTGAGTCCTCGCCTGACCACTGACAGATTTTACATAGATGAGGGAGAGTCGAGGACCCCTGGGGGTATCCGAGGCACAGGATGTTTTCCAATAAGAGCTTATGGCTGAGGGGAATCGTATTCTCCCCCTGTGGCAATGTGATTCTATCACTTTTAACTATGTGCTACTGCTACTTCTCCCTGCTCGCCCTCTCTCTCGCTAAAACCCCAAGGAGTTTTGACCTGATTCGTGGCTGTTACTATCACCAGACCACTGGAGAAAATATGATACGAGGAAGAAACTCTGGGATGATAATTGGAATTTGAAGCATGATATCAGTGCGTCTGCGCTTGTGCTCAGTAAATGTATCACTCACCTCATTTTCATTTTGTTGGGGTGATGGTGGGTCAGTCAGCGACAATTGGACCACAGTCTCCCAGACATGTGTGTGGGGACCGCTCGCTGTGAGTTTAAACTGGACCGGCTCATCCAGGCTGGCTCCCTCTCCCTGGGCAAAGATGGACCCATCTGTCCGCACGCTGAAGACGGGGTCGCTGCTTTGGAAAACCAGCGCTTCGTTCCCCATGCAGTCATCAAACTTCACTGTAGGAAAGGAGAAGAGAGAACATTTTATTATACTATTCATTACAGCAGCTGATTTCAGTGATAACTGCGCAAAGAAATAGCCACAATACACATGATAGCATGTGCTCACAGACACACACACACACACACATACACACATACAGTGAGAAGTATAGAGTGAGCACTCTATATACTCTAGATTGTATCATAGTGTCTGGTTTAACACGGGTGCATTTCACCATTAGTCTCCATTAATTATAGGTCAAGGCGTCACAAGGATGAGACCCTTGAGGATTCTTCTCTACAGCTACATGTGAATCCAAATGATTGTGTAGTGTGTGCATTCACCGTGGAGGGGCGAGACACATTGTTCTTTACAGAGATTCCAGCCGGATTTATTTGTGGGCCATTAACTGCTAGAATTACATACATGATAAATTTCAGGACTAATCTTGCAGACACATAATATTAACATTGTCAGCCTCTTTTGCAAATGCAGTGCATTCATATCCATAAATGTTTAAACTGTACTTTTCTGTCTGGGAGTATTGATTTTGTTGTGGCATTTAATGGTACCATGCTTTCTCCCCCCCCCCCCAACTCTGAGTGACAAATAGATCTACTGTGCTTTTAGCTTTTACTGTGAAGGCCAGATCGCTCTACCTCTGATCTAACTTCAGTTATGTCTGACAGGTGGACACAGCTCTCATCTGCCGTCTCCATGATTGCCACAAAGGTCACCCCATCCTCTTCTTTCTACACTTTAGTGTAGATGAGATGTAGTGAAGATGTATAGGAACGTCCTCAAACACCTTATGGAGTACTTCAAACTTTACATCACCATTTCACTGTGAAATATGTTGATGGGTAATGTCTTAAGGAGGGTTTGAATGGTTTCTTCCTCTCAGGTTCGGGTCAAGTTTTTCTTTTTCTTTCAAATTACAAACTAAACTGAGTTCAGTGTCCTGCAGTGGCCTTTCCTGTCACCGGTTCTGACTTGAATAGAACACCTCAGGGATGTGGTAGAATTGGAGATTGACAACATTAATGTGCAGCTGACAAATCTGTGGAAATTACATGTTGCCACCACCATGAGCAGGAGCAGAATCTTAGAGGAATATTTCTTACATGAAATCAATGCCATGAAGTGCTGAGGCTGTTATAAAAGAAAAGGGAAGAATTCCCGAGTATTAATATGGTGAGTGTTCATTGTATGTAGTTAAGTTCTCTTATTTCTATAGCTCTATACAGTTTTTATCATCATAATTATTTGCATGTGGGTATACTTCTATGCATACACAAATGATTGCACAGATGAATGTGCATATTCATAGATGCCATGTAAACATTGTGTGTACTTGTAAGATTAACAAAGATTTGTTTTCATTTCTACTCAACAAGACACAGGCCATATGCAGTACCACAGAAAACAGGGTGCTGATTGCCTTTACAGAAATAACAGTTTTCCACAAACAGAACATGAAATGACCCAAAACAGCTATTTGCAACAGATTCATCTATCTAATAATATTCCTCGCTATCCAGTTACAGTAGCACTCCTCATTTCCCTGAGAAAAACCAACATCCTCCCGAAAAGAAATATGTCTATATTAAGTTTCGCCAATTAGGCAGAGACATTAAAGAGAGTTCATGTAAACGTCTAGTGGGATATACTGTATTAGCGGGGACTGAATGGGACCTGAGCCTTACTCTTCAGAGTATCTTTTATAACCCACACAAAGTAGTGTTTTGAGACTGTGGCTAATAGGCAGCAAATTGGCTTGAAATATACAACATGTCCTTTTCCACGACCTTCAGAACTGAACATTACATGCAATAGAAATGAGATGTGGTGAGGTTCAGCTACTTGAGACACAACAGACATAATCAGACTGATATGAATGCAGAAAACATTTTGTATTCTCCAGTGAAGATATTAAGTTTTTTTTCTTTCTGTCACATCCAGAGGGCCCTGCGTATTACCAGCTATACTCCACTATCTTACACGCTCTCTGTGTTGTCAGGGAGCTACTATGTTTGATCTCTAATGAAACACTAGTTCATGAGAAGATGAGAACGTGAGCCATAAATAACTGTATCCCATACGAGGCTCTCATCCTCACTTCCTTCCTCCCTCGTGGCACCTGCAACCCTCCCTATCTGGGATTACAATGTCTAGACAGCATAATGTAAGAGAGGGTGAGCCGAAGGCCGCAACTCACTGCCGAAGCTTCCCCTTTCTCTCTTCCCACGTCTGTGCAACAGCTGAAGCAAGGCTTCCATTACAGAGAGCAGACAGCGAGTAAATCCGGCTTTTGGTTCTGTCTGGACCCAAAAAATGCCTGTGATCATGTCAGAGCCCGTCTTTCTAAGACCACATGTCCAGACAGCCACTCAGAGCTCAGTCACAGGGGACAGCGACTGTCCACTGAGTGAAGCAGGTGCTACACAAGTGTCCTGGTCTGGATCAGTGGGCACATGGGAGATGGATCACACCAATCCAAAAGTCAGGAAACCCTCTACTGGACTTCTTCTCATTTCTATCGTATATAGTATAATAAAAGGCCTTAGAGAACTTCCTTGCTCTTCCCAATTTGTAAGATTTCTTTCCTTTCCGTCTAATCTCATTTCTTCTGCCATTATTTTTGCACGATCTTGCAGATTAGATTTGGAAGGTGGGGGGTTGACAATAACAAACACACCAGTTGGCAAACATGTGTTTGTGCAAATAGAGCTTTGGAAGGCTGCCTGAATATATTATCAATGAGTAGAAGTCTAGAATCAAACTCAGAGAATGCTTTATTGTATTTCTGAGTGATTGTATCTGTGAAACAGTCAAACACTGAGAAAAAAACACACACACAAGTAGCAGGTGGTCCGTTGCCCCCTCTCTAACTGTCCTCCAATTATTGTCTCCTCTCTTTTGGAGCTAGGCATGCAGCCAATAGTGCATCATTGTGGCCATGGCTACTACAGTAGAAGCCTGCAGGTTGAGGCTACACACTGCAGGAAGAGGTAATAGCGTGGGATATCTAAAAATATATCATAGAAAGCATTTTCATCTCACACTCTAACATAGAAGGGGCTGATTATTTGTGGTCTACTTGCAGCAATTATTATTTCATCAGTCAATTATTAGATGCATCTGTGAAAATTCTCACTCGTAAAGGACGTAGCATCTCTAGGGGTGTCAAACTCATTTTAGTTCAGGGGTAACAAACAGCGCAATTTGATCTCAAGTGGGCCGGACCAGTAAAATAATAGCATGATAATCTATAAATAAAAATAACTTTGAATTTTCTCTTTGTTTTAGTTCTACTAAGATATTTACAGTTAATGAACTATCCTTTTACAAAACATAATGAACAACCTGAAATTTATTGATAAAAATATGTGCAATTTCAAATATTCACACTTGGTAAATTCATCCTTAGGGCCGGATTGGACCTTTTGGCGGGCTGGTTTTGGCCCACGGGCCGCACATTTGACACCGCTAAGGCAACGTTTCACTTAAAGCACTGCCTTCCAACTGCACCATCATAGAGCGGGTGACACTAGAAGCCAGAACATCACTATCATGGTGGCTGATACCTGGTGCTGAATATATCTTATTATTATCATGCCTACAGTACGTGAATATAAGACACTGACAATTATTAAACGCTGAGGCCAGATCCCACCAGTAGTTAAGAGAAGAAAATGGTTCACTACCCACAATAACTGCAAGAGGACCAAGCCACTATCCAACCACTGTATTACACTCTTCACATGTATTGCCACCCTGTAAGCAGTAAAGACGGCAATGCTACACGACGCCACTCCTGTCCAACACAAACAACCTCACCCCTGACCATTCCCTGCTTGACCTCTGCCTCAGCACCAGCTCTTTCCAATATAATGAGGGTTTTTCTGCAAACAAAATCATGGCTGCGCTGCGGGCTCATCAGTGTCTTCAATAGTAACTAAACTATATGTAAGAAAAAAAAAGAGAGCAGAGCCTTGATCTCCCTCACAAGTACAGCTCCCGGCCATTGGTTGAGGTGCGTGGATGACACCTGGGTCAAAATCAAAACACAGGAAGTGGAAGCCTTTACAGAAAACATCAATGCAGTGGACAGTAACATCAAGTTCACTCAGGAGGATGTTGGAGGAAATAGTCTGGCCTTCTAGGTCTGTGCCGTTCACACTGAAGATGACAGAAGCCTCGACATTGAAGTATACAGAAAGCCCACACACAGAGATCAATATTTACTCTTTGATTCTCACCACCCACTGAAGCACAAGCTGGGGGTTATCAGAAGCCAACACCATCAGGCTCACAACATGCCCACAAGGACAGAGGGGAAGGAGGAGGAACAAAAACTCATCAGGGAAGCATTTACCCAAACTGAGCCTTTGTCAAAACCACAAAACAACGCAGAACAAAGAAGACAACAACAACAAACAAAACAACACTGTCTTCCCTCACAGTGCTGGAGTGTCTGCAAAACTCAGGAAGATCTCCAGCAAACACTGAATACCTGTACACTTCAAACCCATGCAGTGACACTCGGCAGAAGTTTGTCCACCCTAAGGACGACACACCGAGTCATAAGCAAAGTTATGTACTGTAGTGTATGCAGTTCAGTGCAACTCTTCCTCTGTGCAGACCTGAACCAAAACACAGGAGAAACAATTCTTCAGGTCAGCAGTCCAAAGGGACAAAGGACAGCCATTTGACACTGGACCGCAGTGTTCACACTGGCCTGAGAAGACATTAAACAGAGGACCTGGTCATTTGTCAGCCACTTACAGTGACCCATTCTGACAATCAAGTGATTACTCCAACAGGTCTTATAGTGTTAACCAGAAAAATAATGATGTTACGATAGACTCCTGGAGCTTTTCTTCTTTTTTTTTTTTTACTATTTTGACTAATTTAAACCACAGATCATTGATTAACTAAGACCAATTCATTTCTTAGATCTTGACTTTTATCCTTTTCCCCATCTAATCTCTTATTCCTACATTAAACAATAATGCAGGGAAGGAAATAGGATCACTGTCAGCCCAGATCTTCCTATTGGTGATTTTACATTTTGCTCACGATTTGTTGAACTGATGACAAAAAATGTATTAAAAGAAAACAATAAAACAGAAAACTCAAGGATTTCTAATACAGTTGTTCACACAGCAAAAACAATGAGGCATAAATCTGGATGAAGGGCTTAAATTAAAATGTTTCCTTCACGCAATGCAGGAATGTTTCAGTGAAAATTGGTAAAAGTCAAAATCAATGAGCCAATAAATAATGAGGTGTATATACAGAGGGTGTATGATCAGTTCTTGTGTGAATGTGTGAGTGTGTGTGTGTACGAGTGAAGGCATTTATTTTCAATGATTGCCTGCATGTCTTGACAATGACAAGCTGAACTAACTGCACCAATACCCACACACAAATGGAGTGACAGGCTGTGCATAGAGTACCCAGAGGGTCTTGTTCCTCCACCAATTAAAGAAAAAGACGGTGCCAGTTTTACCCCTCCATCAACACACACATACACACAAACTTCCAACAGCTCCTCTTTCATTCAGTTGGGTCGATACTGCTATAAGAGAGATTATAAAAATCGGCCAACAACAGAGCAATGAAGCCCAACGGCACAGTGCTGCACATTAACAAGTCATCTAAAGCAGTGGACCCAGGTTGTGCATTGATCTGGTAAATAATACCAACACCCCAGTGTGCCAAGCAGCCAGCCCAGCACTTCTCCACTGTCTAGTCGATGTGAGCAGTCACGCCACTGAAATGCTACAAACACAGCCATGTGTGTTCCCACACAGGGAGGGAATATATTCCTATTACTTGAAGGGCAAGGAAAATGTTTTTTTTTGTGTGTGTGTGTGTGTGTGTGTGTGTGTGTGTGTGTGTGTGTGTGTGTGTGTGTGTGTGTGTGTGTGTGTGTGTGTGTGTGTGTGTGTGTGTGTGTGTGTGTGTTGCTTGAATGAAACCACACCTCAAACCCCATCCTCTCTCTTCTGCCTTCTCTTTTTTTAATTAAAGTTTCCTTCTCCATCCAGCAAGACAAGGACAAGGAGGAGAGGAATGCTGAAAAGAGGTGTGACCTTCTTGTGGTGTTTTCTGGACAGCCTGACAGGGAGTAGGTGACAAGTGTTGAAAGGGAAGCGAGAAAGGGATACAGTCAGGGGAGAGGGAGAAAGCTGAGGAGTGTCAGAAAGAAGGTGCGAGGAGAGGGGGAGAATGGAAGGGCAGAGAGAGAGAGACAGAGAGAGAGATGGATGAGAGGATAAAAAGCGTGAGGAGGTGGCAATCAGAGAGAGTGAAATGAACAAAAGAACATTAAAGAAGAGAAAGGAGACAGGTAGGGAGCTCGTGGGCTGATTGTAGTCGCTATGGAGATCATCAGTGGCTGTAGAGTTCATAGCTGCAGCCATTTAAATGATGGTACATTCAATGGTTCAGATGTCACCCTGCCCTGCAAAACAGTAAAGACAACACTTGTTACTGGTCCCAGGTCAGGATAATCTCTGCTACAATCAGGTTCACTGAGGACAAGAGAGGAGGAAGTATGGGGGGATGAAGAGGATAAAGAGGAGGAGAGAGGAATGGGAGGAGGGGAGGAGGTGGGAGAGGCCGGAGAGGTTCAGTGGATGGGGGCCTGGCGCTGGGATCCTGGCTCAGGGAACTGGCTCTCTCTCACACAGCCACACTGGAATGGATGGGATGCTCAGATGGCTGTTTAAACAGGTTAATTGTGCTGGCCTCCCGAGAGATCGGGACAGATGGATAGATGGATAGAATAAGAGAGGAAAGAAAAAGAGTGCAAGAGAGCGACAAAGGGATAGTGATGGAGCCGAGAGAGATAGAAACAGAGGGCGGGATGAAGAGAGGAATGGCGAAAGACGAGTATGGCCGCTGATCAGAGGCACCATGGGGAGTGTGCAGTCTAAAAGTGGGCTACGCCGTAGAGCTCCGCTCTGCTCTGATCAGGGACTGACTAAACAGAGCCAGGTCCACTGTCCACTACTGATAGACTATGAAGAGAGAACAAACTTGTGATGGAAGGCTGTTTAAAGCAATGTTAGAAGCCCATCAGGGAGCTGCCTGCTTCATTGAAGCCAGAGAGGAACACTGGCTCATCCGTCCATCCTTCCCAGAAACCAACAAAGAGATGATGGCAGTGACCGGCTCCCTTTTCAAAAATGCTCACAGCAGGCGAGCACACAGACGCTAACTGAGAGGGAACGTGCACTGGACACAAAGCCATTTCAAGCTCTGCATCAGTGTCCAGAAATAAAGAGCAGTGACAATACATCAAAACAAATAAGTCTTTTCCATCACCCTTTTCATGAAAAGAAACAGAGGATGTAAATAAAATACAAATAATAAATATTACACAAACAAAAAGCCACTTATCAGTCAAACGTGCATCAAAGCAAAGCTTTGTTTCAGTACAACTGTTCAAACCTGCTTCTATTGGTTCAGTTATTTGGCTGTTTTATGTTTCTTCACATTTTATGTCCATGTGAACTTGGGAAATTCAGAGATGGAGCTGCTGTCATGTTTAACAACTACAAAGTCTCAACAAATTCAAAAAACACTTTTAATGAGGTGAGAGTTTTTAACTCTTTTAAGTTCCCACTGGCAAGCACTCTGATGGCTAATGTTAATCACAGCTTCACAAAGTTTGCTATTTAAACATTCCTCTTCAGAGGGGGGAGAGCAAAAGAGGCTTTTATTTAGAGGAGACTGAGACCGTATAAGGGAGAAAGATCATTTGTGTATCCACCATTAGCATTACCTTAATGTTCATTGTGAAGAAATGAACTGGAATGAGAAAAACTGCTACCTCATTAGCTTTTAAAAATAATGCTTCAATTCGAGGCTCTTAAATATATTAAAGTTTTGAGAATTGTTCATGTAACAACTTTGTTATTTCCCAGTTTCTACTCCTCTAAACTTTTCCTGACTTATTGTACTGCAGCACTGTATGACCATGAGGTGAATGTAAAGTTGTGTGTGTCCTGGATATGGATGGCCTGTAGTGTCTTATGTAAAATTAAGCAGCTTTACTGTTTTGTGTGGTTGAACATCGATATATTGCTTCACCACTCCACTGTCTCTGGGTGAAAATCCAAAATGTCAGCATGAGATGTTACGAGATAAAGTTCGGCAACTTTTCACCCCAAAATACCACTGCTTTGTTCTAAATTTCTGTCTGATATTACTGTCCTTCAACATTCAATTTTAACCATATGAATGAGGGAAGGCTTAGACTTGAGGCAAACACAAAACTACTAATACACTGCTGTGTAAAACTGTGTGGAGGTCATACGCCTCCTCAATACATCTGTGCTTATTTGATACTTCTCTGTCAGCAATAATTATATACCAATTTTAAAAAAAAGATGCTGTTTTTTTAAGATTGGTTATGAAAAATATCTTTGAGTTAAAGTGCATAATCAATTCTCTTTAATTTGACATAACTTGGAATGGTGTTGGCCATATTTAATTTGAATGGAATTAGTACTATCACTTGCCAACCTCTGCCATTATTCTGATTAAACCCCATAGTGAGGGTGAGATGTTATGTGAAATGAATTAATTAGCCTACCTGACCATCTCGCTTGGCTCTGTTCTGGGTTAAAGCCTTGTTGTATGGCTAATCGAGGGGACGCTGCTGCAACCGTTGATAGCGAGGGGAAAGAGGTCGACTGGAGCAAACACGCCGGCTGATCTCAGAACTGCTGGAAACTTGGCTTGCACACTGCTGCTGCTGCCTAATAAGACTGAATTATTTTTTGTCTGTGCACGCACTTTGAGTGAAGCTTTAAGATTTGTGTTTCAGCTGTCCAAACTTTCTGCTGTGTGAAACTGACCAATTAGCATCAGTATACACAGCTCAGCTCAGCAGTTACTGCACAAGATGAAATAAGAGATTTTTTGGAAATTTCACTGGCTGATGGACGGTGATAGACAGAGTGGAGGGAGTTTGGACCAATACTCATTATCTTTATCAGTCAACACATAATATGTGATAAATTATCACATATTATGTGTTGACTGCTTATATTAGAATGGCTGTAAATCATAGTTAGCCATAGTATAATACAAAATAAAAGGTTTTACTGTAGAAGTATTTTTGTATTCAAGCCCAGCATGTATGCACAGCAATGTATAAACTCACAAATTAGTCATACACATGTACATCCATGCACAAATTGACAGGAAGACCAAACACAACTGCTGACATTGTTTTTGTCTAATCAGCATCTCCCTAATTACTAATGAGTATTCATACAAACAAGCACAGGAGTGCCTGATTGGACCTCATCAATTCACAGCCATGGGTCACAGCAAGGGGAGCTGCTCTGTTGCTCTGAGCCTGTATCAGGGGTCCAAACAATCACATTGTGTAACTGCCTGTATGACTAAGAAAAGACCAAAACATACAGCATGTGAAAAGACAGTGTTGTCAAATGTCTGGGAAGATTCTCAGTCTTCCAGGTCACGGTGTCTCACAGAGCTACACAAAGCCATACAGACTTGGTTGTGGTCATTGAAGATGGTTCACCGCTTGTCTGAAAGGCCTCTTCAGTTCTGGGCTGAAGAAAACACACAAACCACTGACAACTATGGAGATGAATGGATGAATACATGAATAGAACCATCTCAGTAAATACAGGATCTCCTGTTGCTATCATGATGTAACCACATCTCTCCTGCTAAGCGACGTCCCAATTATGAAAAAAAAACTAAAATTCTTATTTTCCTCACTCTGTATCATAATTATTAAAAATTAATTTCTTTCCTCTTCTCATCTGTTTTGTGACGAGATATGAGAAAAAGAAAACAAACGGAGAGAAAGCGAGACAGCAAGAAAGAGGGAGAATGAGAAAAAGAGAGAAACTCAAGTCTTTTGGCAATTAGAGCTGGCTTTAGTGGTGATTAGGAGAGAAGGCAGTGAAAGAGAGAGAGGGATCAGGCAGAATAATGCCTCTCCTTGGAAGAGAAAAGTCCCTTTGTACAAAAAAGAGGAGGAAATAACATCAGAATGAAAGTAAGCACAAACTTCCCCAAGTTTTTTTCTTTTTTTTGTGCGTCTGTACAGTGCTGGACAGCACACACACACATACACACCTACAGTATACACAAACACACACAGACTCACAGGAGAGAGGGTTAGTGGGAGGAGTGCCTGTGAAATGCTCTGGCGGTTGTGGTTCAGTGCGCTTTTTGGATCGATAGCCTACAAATTCAATGATGGATTTGATACGTACAGTATAGGTTACTGTTCCCTGGAGCCTCGGCCCAGATTTTGTATCTCTATCGTATGCACTGCTGCTCCACTGAAGTCCTGCAGAAAGAGATCTGATACAGTCTGACCAACGGGGCTGCATACAGAGGAGCGCCGCAGACTCAACTCAGCATCTGTGTGTTTGTGTAACATGGTCTGGCGTCTGCAGGACTGCTCACGGCTGCCGAGGATGAGAGATGACGGTGGTGGAGGTGGTGTTAATAGTTACATAAGGCCCGAGAGTGAGACTCAGGATGGGTGACAGCCATCTTGAGAGCCAACAGTTAACTCAGAGACAGACTGCTGCTGTCAGCAGTTTACGTCAAGTCGGATTCTGAGGGATTAAGGTTCGCTTTTCTGCATTCTGATTCTGTTAATCTTATTCTACCCTTTTGGTGCGTTCAGTCCACCTTCAAGGGCCATGAGAATTAGATGCCAGTGATCTCAAGGTCAGCGTGTCTGTGTGTGTATGCGTGTCCTTTCCTCCACAACCCTGATATCTATCAACTTCCTCTGGAGCAGCTCATCCACTACACCAACCACCGCCTCTCTTTATATTTTCTGTCACAGTAGAAAAACGGAGGAAAAATGCAGATAGGCGAGTATAAAAAAAGACAGCTTGGTAGAGGCCATAAAAAAACAAAGGCTTCAACTTTGCCTTTATTTCTGTGTTTGCCTGCAAGCATCAAATATGCTTGTTGTAAAGAAAAAGAAATCATTTTCATATTGTTTTCTCAAGCTTCCCCAAGGAAGCAAACAGCACAAAATTGCTTTCCCCCAACTGCTGGAGGAAATACAGGCTGCATTTCTCAAATCTAATCAACATCTCTCCATCAAAACTTTAAAAAAGGTTCTGTTTTTCCAATTGTAGGGGTCAGAGCATACAAAGCAGAAACCAAAGAAATCCCTCTAGCCTTTAAACCGAGGAAAAACATACACGTAATTACACAATCTGTATGGAGGGATGAGGAACATGGGTTTTCCAGTAGTAAAAGGCTATATCACTTCTTTTTTTGCCCTTACATGATAGCCATCAGGCTGTGATCCCTAAAATCCAGGGGCTGTTGTTGGACTGTGATGGCTGCACCATGCAATTAGTGGTTCTGAAGTTTCACTGAGATAGAAACTGAGCTGGAAGTTCAAACAACGGCCAAATCAGTGGCCTGACTCCAGAAACCGGTAAAAACACTAAAAATACAGAGCAGCGAGTATCAGTGGTGAAAATAGACCTGTAGCATCATTAAGCACAGTTCTTTTTTGCACTTTACACTCTTTCTTTAAATTTGCATTACTTTGTATTAATAAGTCGGTTTTTACATTAAGAATGGATAAAACATTATTTTTTTTACCACAAAGACTGGACCTGTACGACCCACTGAAACTTCAAGAGTTAATAAATAAAAAACATACACAGCTTATTAAATTGCTGTCTGTCATTGTACTCGCTCATAGATGCACATGAACTAGATCGGTCTCCAGAATGGACAAAGTTGCATTTCGCAATTTATGCCCCAAAGTCAAGAATTCAGCGTCTGCATTGGAAGTAGTGTGGTCAGTGTTGTGAAGTAAGAAGAAAGCAAGAAAGCAAAGCTGTGGAGCTGCAAGACATTTACAGTACATTATATTTACATTTATTCATTTGGCAGACACTTTTATCCAAAGTGACTTACAAGTGAGGGACATCACTAAAGCTTCAGTGCAGTGGGAGACCTTGGCGTAAGCACTACACTTATTTAATAAGTGCAGTGGTGTGTGGCACTGTATGTCTCACTTTCATGCAGTAAAAAGTTTGTGTCCCATCATAGACCTCCAATAAATGTTCAACTTTTTATTACCTGTGTCCCTAATCACAATACCCAGTGGTTTTATGACCATCCTTCAATAATCTATTTTAAGGATTGCCTGATATTACTGTTATAGTAGTCGTTAATGAGGTCTGACAACCTAACTTATCTCTAAATCTCATTCAGAAGATTTTTTTTAAAACCGATATTTTTCAGGCCCAACCAACCATGACGTGATCTCGTACTCTATTAACAAGACAGCAAGAATGATCTCTCTTGGATACCCTGAGTGATGACAGTATAAATGACAAATGCATTTCACAACTATATTAAAACAAAGTTGTCAACACAAATAAAGCATTTGCTACATTTAATTATCGGAATATCATTCACAATATTCACTCAAAATCAGCAGGAGGAGGTGCGTAGACACAGCTGTTTATGGCTCCGATTCTCTCTAGATGACTGTCTAATTACAACCACAAAAAGCAGCAGGCTATGAAACCGAACTAAGTGACATGTTCTGCCTGTTTGTCGATTCCCCCCACTCTGTTTAACTACAGTGCATCAGTGACAATCAGCTAGTTGAAGTGTGTGTGTGGGTATCAGTGTTGCATGCATTGGTATACTGTATATGTAGTTATAAGATAAGAACACATGGGGCTAATGAAAATAAGTAAATACTTTAAAAGGAAAAAAAGCCAAATGTTATCTTGTCATATAGACAAAGCCATAGGCTCCTGCCGATGACTCTTATGATTGTCCACCACCAACATTGTTGCCCATTTGCTCAATCCTAATTAGATACTTTGGTTCCAGTGGTCACCTGTGTGAGTGTGTGTCACGTATGTGTGTGTAGTATAAACCTACTAGCTTAAGTATAGTGTCATAGAGCCAGTTCAAGGAGAGACATTTGTCACTGATGATTACTAACATCTTCCTGAGGGCATCTGTGTCATTATGTGTATGAGTGCATGATGTTTTTCTATTATGTCGCAGCAGCACTGAGCCCTTTTGTTGGCTGAATGAGCCGCCTCTACAACAAAGTGACTGATGGGTCTTAAAGCTGTCAGCCAGATGTGTCTTGAAGCTCGTAGACTGACGGGGGGGGGTTACAGTAGCTCACTGAATGGCCGCGCCGAGTCCTTTCAGTGAGGTTGTGTGTCTACATGAATGTGTTGGTGTACGTGTTACAGAGGTGGAGTGGGCCAAATGTGTCTCCCTGTGGATGAAAGTGTTCGCTTTACTGCAACTGTTGATAAGGTGCAAACTGATATGACGAGTCTGTCAGGTAGCACCTACAGTATACGCTGGCAGCCACTCTTAAACTCTCTCCCTTACACACACACACACACATGGCGTGATGAGGGAATCACAGAAGCTGGGGGCTGCTGAAGGAGGCTGGCAGTGAATGGCTCCCAGAGGTACAAACAGACAGCAGTGTAACAGCCCACCCCTACCTACCAAAAACAAATCCTCCAATACACACAAACAAACACATATGCTCCACAAACAAATGCACATACATCATTTGTCAGACTGTCAGAGGTGCAGCACTAACCTTCACTGCAGCTAATTGTTGTGCAATCTAGCAGGAGATGGCCCTGGAGCTCCACTGGAGAGGCCATGTGCTGCAGCATGTGGTGTGTGTCTATGTGTGGGCTTTTATGGGAGGAGGGCAAGTGTGTGTCTGAGTTCGTCTCTGTGACGGATATACACATAGACATACACATACACACACCCCGATACAGCAGCGTGAGTTTAATGTATGTATGTGTGTGTGTGGTCTGCTTATGGTATGTTTTGTGTGCATGGAGGAAATAAATTAGCGGCGCTAGCAGGTTGCTCTGACAAGTCCTGTTAATGAGAACATCCTCCAGAGCCTTTTGGGCCGGGGAGAGAAACCAGAGGCCGTGATCATCTGTTCAGTCTGGAGGACGGCATGGAGGGAGGGAGGCTGCACAACGGCAGAAAGCCTGCACGATTAGACCACACCATCTGCAGGAGAGGTGCTAATGGGTATAGCTGCAACTAAGAGCAGTGGAAAAAGAAAAGGGGGAAAAAATAACTACACTGTAGAGAAGGAAGACCTCAGAGGAAATGTTTCAATCCTACAAAGATGGCTGGATGCAAACTATGGAGCACGATTGTGTATTTAGTCTGGCCGTTTGCACACTGTACACTTCTGATACAAAAAAAAAGAAGGGAAAAAAAGTAAATTCCACCTAGAAATCACATAGCCTCTAGGCAAACATGCTTCAGTGATGTACAGCATTGTAGCAAAGTCAAAAATTGCCAATGGCGGGTTGTCCCCATGGAGTATGTGACAGCTCCGTTTGACTGAGGGAAACATGTTGTGACAAAGCTGTAATGCTGCATTAAAAGTGTGGAAAGAACGCAATACTTTGAAAACACACGTCTATCAAAATGTCCTGCAATCTGATTTATGTGCTGTTTGTGTCTGTGAGTTCAGCTGTATGTCTGTGCATCTCTGTGGGTGCGACTGAACCACTGCATACGGTTACTGGATGTGCGCACACACCTGCACGTTGCCAATTTGGCTACCGTTGACAAACCTGCACCTGGCTTCGTATGGCAAAGCCAACTGGCTCCTCACGAGTTTGAAAAAACCACCGACCAAGTGGAGGGGTTTAGAAATGCATGAGGAGCTCGGCTGTATAGCATTACCATGATTCATCTTCACAAAACTGCAAAAGCTTGTGATAATCGCTTTAGCTAATCCGTGCACGCTTTGGGCAAACAAGCATGGAGAGAGTGAAGGGGGGGTGGTTCTTTAACCCTGGGGGGTGGACTGAACTGGGTGATGGTGCTGGTGTAGGTGCAACATGGTCAGGGGGGTTGGAGGTGTCTGCCTTTTAATGTGTGTGTGCGTTTCATAATATGCCATCAGTAGTCTTCTTCTCAAGCACATCTGAAATTATGTTAAGTTAAAGTCAAAGCAAACTGTCAAGTGGAAATGAAATGTAAGCGCAATATGTAAAGCAGAAGGAAATCCGATGGTACTGTATGGAATACATGGCAGCTGGTTAATAAATGTTTCAGTCTAGGATGATGTGGTTGGATTATTGGCATAGCTGCGGTGTATTGGTGTGTGTGTGTGTGTGTGTGTGTGTGTGTGTGTGTGTGTGTGTGTGTGTGTGTGTGTGTGTGTTTGGCCTGGGTTCAATTTGTGCATGCAAACATCTCTATCCAGGCATATCCATCATTATCTACCGCACCTTTGACACAAACATCTCCTCTTCATTCTCAGCTCTGCCTGTTTGCAAAGCCTCACCTGTGCTGCTTTTCTATTCCGGGGCTTTGGTTGCCTCCAATAGAGCAGAAGCACAAAGGTTTACACCCGGACTGACACCTTCCTGGGATGTGGCCTATAGACATGGCCACAGGATCACCTCATTAGCATCACAAGGTGCTCCATTCCCTGACAAGTGAGACTTCACTGCACTACTCTCACAAAAAATAATGAGCAAAATATAACCTCTAATGGCTAAATATAGGTAACCATGGTCTCGAGAGACTTGGAACAGAAAACGTATACAGTTAGGCCTTGTCCACACGAGCCCGGGTTTTTTGAAACCGTGAACATATGTTCCCGGTTGTATGTCCTGTCCACACGCAACCGTGCTTTTGGAAACCTGAAACCGTGGTTTTTTGAAACCGGAGTCCAGGGTGGGGTTTTCGGCCGGGGTTGGTTTCACCGGGTGCGTGTGGATACTGCAACCGTGATTGTTTTTCTCGTTTACGTCATAGCTGCACACGTGCTGATGTAAACACTGCCAGCTGCAGAAGTTGTTTGCAGAAGTTGACGTGAGCTCGCAAAAATGGAGGTGACAAAGTGGATTTTTATTATTTCACTTTTCTTTTTTTCTTTTTTTACATCATCTAAATGCTATTTGTATAGTTTTTCGATGTGAAAAATATAACGAAACGGTCGTCAGGGCGATCCTCTTGTCAGCTCCAAACTCATCCTCAATCACAGACCACAGCTGGTTTTCCACACAGCATCATTTACAGTAACAAGTGACACTACAGATACACCGCTGCCGGTGTGTTTTAAAAATGACAGAACTACTACAGTAGCGCCGCAGTTTATTATTCCCCACCTTGTTTGATTGAGAGTTTTTCGGGATGATTTTCATGAATGAACAGGCAATAGCCTATGTCACTGTCAGACCGGGTACGGGGGGGGGGGGGGCTATGCGGAGATGAACGGATCGAGCCAAAAGCCGAAATATACGTGACGTCCGCGGTCGATATAAAGTGGATATGTTTCATTCATCCATGTTTTGACACACAACAGCCAGTGATAAAGAGTTGAGCCGCACCGACAGTCATGTGGCTCAGCAGCCAGGTGATGCACACAGCACAACAACACAGCACACAACAACACACAGCACAAGAGTCAAGACACAGCGCAGCAACATGTGCAGGCTGCTGCAGCAGTGCATGTCAAAGGGACACCGCCGAAAATAAAATAAAAAGGCTACACGTAGTTTTTAAATTGTTTTTGCGCATGTTTTCATCCATAAAATGACCAAAAATGAACACTAGCGGATTTCTTGATAACGAATTATTTAAACAGCATTTGTATAGAAATGATTCCGTCCCAAGCCTTTTGATCCATAAGCGGTTTCCACTGTATTTTGATTGGTTAAAACAGCCTTCCACACGTGCATTGCGTCACTTGGTAGCGGATTCCACGGTTGCGTGTGTACGCAGTGTTTTTATTACACCACTCGTATGGACGCGGAGCAAAACTCCGGTTTCAAAAATACCCGGGCTCGTGTGGCCTAGGCCTTAGAGGAGTCTGGGCCCTTTCAAAGTTTCGCTGTGGAGTGGGCGTGAAGGAGTGCACAAAGTAAACAAAAGACTTTAAGAGGAGGAAGTGATAGTTGAACAGTGTTTGATGAGAGCTCTTAGCCTGTAGCTATAGCGCATTAGGCACAGATGAGCCACAGCCAGCTCCCACACTGTTAATGTGGAACACATTACTACTGCACAATGAGTTATGATTGCCATTAAAGAGCAAATGATTCAGACTTCACAGCTGGATTTAAAGGGCTGCCACCGCTGTGCCCTGTCCTTTCTCATTCCCTGCCCACGCTTACTCCAGTGACACTCCGGTGACAATCACTCCACTAGACTCGCCGAGTGTGTCCATTCACATTTGGAAAACTACTCCACATTTGTGAATACACGTACAGTATAAAGTTTCCTTCTAACGTTGGCGATTAAAGTATCTGCGTCACTCAGTACGTAAGCAACCTTGAGCTATGGAGTGCATGACTTTATTGGCTGCGTGTACAATATAATACAGCAAATATCTCACGGACTAGGTGAGCTTAAACTCTTTTTCCTCTTGAAACACCCCAATATTTTTACTCTCTCTGCATCTTTCAATGCTAGCGGGAGCCCTAATAATGGCCTCATGCATTTTTGTGAGCTGTGAGCGAGAAGTACACGGTGGCTAGTGGGGAGAGAGTGAGAGAGAGAGGGAGGGAAGCAGTGGGAAAGGGTAGAATCACAGTCGAAGAGACCTCTCTTCCAATTGCTCTCTCTTTCTCGCCCACATGATCTATCTCTCCCTCTGGGGCCAGGAGGCTAGCTGTGAAATGAATAAGAGGCAAAGCGTGGGCAGGCGCTAACGCTAAGATAATGACGGCGTTTTGTCAGCCCTGGCCTAAAGCTTCGTCTCTTGGCACATGAAAGAGGAGGGAGATGGCAGGACAGTGTGATGGAAGAAAGGCTATGTGGTTGTGAGCTAACGGTACCGAGCGTGCGTTTCTCAAGTCTACAGCCCTGCCGTAGACAGGACAGGTTCGGCTGTTTGATCCCCCCCCCCCCCTCCCCCCCTCCCCCCCAAACACAGCTAACAGGCTAAGAGAGCTCTCACACTCTGTCAAGAGTGTCAATGGTCAGAAACCTCAACCGCTTCTCTCCATCCAGACCACAGTTAGAGAAAGCTGCGAGCAATTACAACAAAGAGAAAAGTTTCCCTCCGCGAACACATAATGAGACGATTTGAGGTGGAAGACAATTTTTTTTTTTTTTCGGTCGGCTTTAATACATGGACCCCAGTGAGCTGGCCTCAACCGCTGTGGAGAAAACACAGAGAGGGAACCTGCATTTTGTTGTTAGGCGGCGATTCGAACTGTGAAAAGTTAACCAAATGAAACCATCAAAGCTGCGATTGGTACTAATTATCACTGCTGTTTAACATGAGAGAAACAAAACACACAAACAAACAAACAAACACACTGCAAATATCAAATGTGTTCTCCATGGGTTCAATTGAGCCTCATTTATTTTTAAGTCCTGCTGGAACATGATTTGTGGCTGCGAACGCCCATGCTGTGCATCAGATACCCGGCAGATGCTTAGTTACGACTAAACCAGTAAAGACACTTAATGGTAATGGTGGAGAAGGGGGGAGGCAAAAAAAAACAAAAAACAATAAGCTGGGAGAAAAATCATTAAGTGCAAAGCTTTGAAAACAGATAATTAGGTCCTTGACAACAGAGCACAATAACATTGTCAGCGGGGATGGAAATGCCATCAATGAATGACACAATGTGTCTGTCTGAACAAATCTAACATATATTCAGAGGCTGAGTCGGAGTTTGCAACACGCAGGCTGCTAATATGAGTAACGATGCCAGGATGTAGAGGAGAAAAGTTTATCGTTCAATAAATCACCGAGTTTTTTTGGCAAGTCTCTCTCTGAATCATTGAGTCTTCTCCCTGTGTCACAGCCAATCACTGACTGAACAACACCACAGTACGAGACAAAAGCCCTGTCAGTGCCTCATTAGGCTGCTCATTAGAAAAGTTGGCTGTATATTCAAACATTCTCCACGGCTGACCATTTCAGTCAAGGCTCAGTCATCTCTCTTGCTCTGGCTTGCGAAGGCAGAGGGCTTGGGGTCAGTAGGATCCGTCATTATTAGTTCCGTTACATTTTCTCAGACTGGTTTGGATCTAACGACCTGATCCCTGGGTCAGATTGCCTCGGGTCCTGTCTGCGCGCGTAACCTTCTCTCCTCTAAGATCCAACTTTGCATTCATCTTGATGCTGTAAAACACCCCTTTTCATTTTGTTACATGACCCTTGCCTGCAGGCCCATGACACTGTAATTGGAACTGAACCACGCACTTCGACCACTCCACTGCCAGCGCTTGTTTTCTGTTTATCATAGTGTTCAGTGCATGGCTCCATCATCCACTGAGCTCCACTGTGATAAAAAAAAAAAAACACACTCAAGGATTAATTGGACTCTGAAAATAAGAGGCAACATTATTATGCTGCTGGTATTTCTTGCTATGAAGACAGGTGTCAATCATGTATGCACATCAGGTTTGCTGGTATGAGACAGCATTAGTGGCTATGGGACATTCCACAGTATTGGCAGCGGTCAAGAAAGGACACGAGGAGGAGGAGGAGGTGGTGCTGTCTGCTGCTGCCAGAACAAGCTCTCTGCCATAGCATTTGGCACCTGCCCGCCTGGCAGCCGAGCCTCTGACTACTGTGCCTACAAGCTTCCCTCCACATCTTTCCTTAAATAATCCATATTCCTGTGAAGAATACCATTCCTCTGACTCATTATACATGATTATACTCACTCATTATACAGCCTGGCTCTTGCTCCAGACAGAAGTTCTTTCCTTTTTTCACTCACGCTTTGTGTCTTTTACATCAGACCTTTGAAAAGTGTGCTGCCTTTAAACAAAGCCACAATATTGTCCCTTTGAAACATTTGTGGCCTTGTGCGTGCGTGTTTTCTCACCGGGCCACTGCAAATAATCAGATAAAAACTCTCTACTGAAGGGATGAGCGCCATCCTTCCGAAAGATATTCAATCATTTAGTGTATGTTGGTGGTGTCAATCACCTCCTACAGAATACCCTGTAGGCGCTGAATTGTGTGGTAGTATCTGCAAAGGCCACAGCATATGATTCACATAATATTCATACTCATCAACCCATTCAGTGACCCTGGGTGTCGTGTGTGGAAGGATCTTTAATGATCGTGTTTCTCTACTTAGTAACTAATGTTTTTCTATCAGTGTTCACCTCTCATTGCAGAGCCAGATAAATACTGACACATAGAAAAGCACTTACACCAACTATAACTACCTCATATAATAAGGTGAATGGAAATAACTCAACAAGTTTATTTATGTTCTTTTAAATTGAATTCTCGCAATTTCCTGTCAAAGGAGACAAGGGGCATCCAGATAAAAAAAAAATAAAAAAACAGCAGGAAGAACTTAAGCAAAAATGCGAACATGAAACCTAAGGAGGAAAGTCTGATCAGCACTGAGTGAATAAATAGACAACAAGGGACGCAGGGAAACAGGTAGGAGATAAAAAGCTGATACCCGTGGCCATGCAGGGGAGGCATCTGAGCAGAAAGGGGGAGGAAAAGAAGCAGGGGTGGAACAGGAGGTGTGGATGCAATTAAAAGGCAGGGTCAGAGGTGAGGGAAGATTGTGGGTGATTAATGCTCCAAACATTTAAGACAACCCCCTGATAGACTGTAACTTCTTCATTGTTAGTTTCTTCCCCTACCTCTTCTTGTGTTGCAGTACATTCAAATGATGAGGCATTTCATTAAAAAATAGATGAATTAATATATTAAAACATATTTTACATGGAACAGGAACATTTTAAGTGTGGACACCACTCAGTAATGGCCTGTAGTTTCAAAACTCTCTGGGAGGTCACTACAAGAGCAATATACTAGATGGAGAATCGCTTCCCTACCACGCTTCATTATGAACTAAATCACAGTAGAAAAACATGTCCCCTATCACAGTGAATTGTTTTTTACTTGGTAATATTGAATAACAGAATAAGAACAGGATAAAGAACTGCAGAAGCCTAATCTGTGTGTGTGTGTCATTTGTTTTCTTGCGTGTTTAAGTTGCTTAATCTGCTTTTTCCTTTCACACTGGGTTAGAGCAGCAGCGCACCTACAGAGACATAATGAGTGTATCTTTGTGCCGTAATTACTGGGTGCAACACGAACTGTCGATATACTTCGAAGGACAAGCTTCCACACACACACACACACACAAGTACTGTATGAAGACATGGGCAGAAACACACAAAGAAATGCACAGGGAGCAGAAGGTATAAATGGCTTTCATATGATCATTGATCTGCCCATTCTGCTGCCTCGCAGCCCGACATAAGATGAAAACAGCACTTTTGTTTATGCTGCTGTAAAAGGGTGAGCTTGTTTGAAAAGGGAAAGGGGGGTGGGTGGTGGTGGGGTGGTCAGAGGAGAGGAGGGGGTGCATTGATATCCACCAAATGGCCATTTCTTGTTGTAGTCCCCGATACTTGTTGTGTATGAGAGGAGACAATAGGCCTTGACTACTAAAGTGCTGGAGGGAAATGAGGTGAGAAGCAAAATCAAATTGATGCGTCTCACAATGGGATTAGCTATTGGCTCAATTACCAAATGAAGATTTAGTGATTTCTTGTTGGAGAAAAGGTGCGTGTGCTGTTATTCGGCTGAGGCCATGTGTTTTTATGATGCCCTATGGACACAGTGCATTAAGTATACAGTGCAGTAAGTATACAGTGCAGTCACTGCTCACAAAGCTTCATTCACTTTGCCTCAGCATGAGAAGGGGAGATTAGATTATTAGTATATGATGCTTGAAAAAGCGCTTTGGCACAGAGGCCTCAATTGATCGTCTGACACTGCAGTCATGCAGTCAATATACTGTGTTTGGTTTGGTTCAGGAACACTTCAGGAGAAATCAGGTTGTTAATTTGTGTTTTAAAATGGATCAGACAATGATTTCAAGATTTGGTGTGACCTGGGAATTGCCACACAAATACAGTACGTTGAGTTTTGCCATCTGGACGATGTTATCCTTCATGCAAAGTCATGCAGCGTGGATGTGAAATCAATCCAGGCAGTAATTAAGGTTAGACTGATGAATTACCAAAGTTGTACAACAAGATTGAATTCTTTGGTTCTGGTTATAATGAAGGGACATTGTAACTATAACAATGGGATTCTTGGAAAATGCTAAACAGTGACAAAACTTGATATAATCAGTCTAAATAATTCAAAACGCTGGCATGGTTTTTAACATCTCTGAATGGGCACAATGTACAACAGATTAAAAATCAATTCAAAATAGGCAGCAAGAAAGCAATGACAGCAACACTTAAAATATATGCAAACCCAATATCAGTGCTGTCATCCGAATAAAATGTAATGCCATGGCTGAGCCAACAGAGACAGTTTCCCAATTAATGTTGCTTAGGAGCACTCCAATTTTAAGCACCAATTACTACTGGCAAAACTTGAAGATGGTCCCCAGGGAGCAAGTGAAAGTACATTTATTCCCACAAATACAGAGTGCACGGAACAATAAGTAGCTACAAGTGGAAGGTACTACCTATTAGTCAGTTGTCGCTGCCCTCAAGACATAGCTTGTGATTTTGCGTTGGCTGCTACAGGGGCAGGGAGAGGATCCAGCCCCTCTAGATTTCCCTCTGAGGGCTCCTGAACACTTGGTAATTCAGAATAGAGCTGTCACTGACAAACCTGCTGGACACTCCTGCACACCGGGAATAGAATCAAACTTATACCTCTGCCTCATACAAATAGCGACTGATGAATTAAGAATGAGCCCAGACCAAGGCTCAAAAAAGCCATCTCTTGTAAAAACCGGACTGCTGGAGGGAGCGACGGTAAGAGAGGAGGGTGTAAGGGTTGGGATATCGCTGCGAGGGGGAAAAAAAGACCCGAGGTGCATCTGTGTCAGTGGGGACTAGGCACAGTGAATGAATTTTCCAGTGAGAACACATGGAAATCTTTCTGCACTACCTTATCCTTATTTCTGCCGCTGGATGTTTTTGTTAAAGTCTTCAGTTATGATCAAGACAGGGAAGAAAGTGGAGGGGAGAAAGATGGAAAAAAAAGAAGTAAGAGGAGTTGCTGCAGATAGACAAGAGACGTGTGGTCCGTCACTGGGTTACTGTGTGGGGAGTGTAATCAGAGGGAGGGAATGGCGCATCATTATTCAGAGTGAGAAACCGGCGGAGCGACGCTGAGAGGTAAACCAGATGATGGAGGAGCCTACGGTTCCCCTACTCCCCTCTTTCGCTGCCCCCGAGTCCACCCCTGTTAAACCCTGAATCCAGAGCTGAGAAATGAGGAGTGCGCAGCAGCCGGCGCAGTGCTACCCATCACTATCGCAATGGGGAACATGGTGCCACATTTACTCTTAAATCAGAACATGGCAGGGGGTTGAGTGAGTGCACTGGTTCGTGTGTATGTTTGTCTAACACGCACATGCTCTGATGTATGAATGCTATTGATCTGTCAACTCTTCTTTATTTTGTTAATTGATTGATCGTCCTATAAAATAACAGCTGTGCTCAAATTGTCCAACCAGTAACTCACACATTGTTTCTCAGATGATATAAATCAGAGCAAAGCACTTCAGTCTCATATTTGAAACACATTTCACCAAGTCATTGTTGCACCACAATATTTATCTTCCATTGAAATTTTGAATCAAAGCTTATAATAACTTGTAAATTATCTTCACTATAATTTATCTTGAAACACATAAAGCAGTTTAAATCTTGGAAAAGATAATGCAACTATCTGCTCTTTATCTTCAAAGATAGGTAAACAGGGTGCTAAGTGAATCCATCTGTGTGTGTTTTTTTTTGTTTGTTTTTTACCATCTATACGATGTAAATAGAGATTAATTGAAGAGATGTTCTCTCCTTCATACCTGAATTGTCCTTGCACCAGAGCTCAGGAGCCAAAAGAATTACAGGCTACACTAGAACAATTAAGTCTGCCTCCTGTCCAGATGCTATCAGAGCTGCACACAGTAAACAAGAGCAGATAGGAACAGGCCCCAGGAACTGAAATGAATCACAGTCTAGGTCTGATACAGATGCTCTTCTCCTTCTTCCTTACAGAGAGAGAGAGAGAGAGAGAGAGAGATAGAAATAGAATTACTGCCCCCTATGTTATATGCCTCCACCACTCAGACTAGTTTCAGGTTACATCCCCTTTTTTGAGGCAGAATTGTGTAAAACATTAACCATTTGTGGTTAATGAATATCATAATTTCACAATTTTGTCATAGGAAGCCTTAAGTAATGGCTATAAAGTGTTTTCCAATGTCACTGTGACCTTTAATCTGACCGGCTTGTCCTTGAGCACTAAAGAATGTTTTTACTAAATCTAAAGAAAGTCCCTCAAGGTATTGTAGAGAAATTGGGTTCACAAGGTTTTGTAAGGTCACCACGGTCTTGACCTTTGACCTCCAAAATTAAGCCAGTTAATCCCTGAACCCAAGTGGATATTTGTGCCAAATTTGAAGAAGTTCCTCCAAGGCATTGCTGAGATATCGTGTCCATGAGAATGGCACGGTTGAACAACCTAAAACAATATGCCTCCGGCTCCGACTGTTGCCAGCGCGGAGGCAAGGAAAGAACATGCAGCTCCTGCCTCCCGCTTTCATCCAGCCAAAGAGCTTAGATGGTTCATTTTCAATCGGCTACATGCTTTCCCAAATGGAAAGATCTCCACATGCAATAAACTCAAAGAAGATATGCAACCACTGTGTGTATTTGAATGTTTTCTGTGTGTTTTACTTGCATGTGAGACTTTGTATAGCTGTTGGAAAAATGGATGTAGAGATTGCAGTGTGTCCTCCTGTCACCGTGCCCCTGTGTATCCGTACGAGAGCTTTCTCACTGTACATCGGCTACACCAAGTACAAAAAGAAAAGATAGAGATGACACATGGGCAGACAGACAGAGCTGAGATAGGCTCTGTCAGCCCAGAGGTGGCTATCTGCTGCTTCACAAGTCTTCAGCTCTTCCCACCAGATTAACTGTCTGGCATCCTCAGCCCAGTTCTGAAACTGACAAATGTCACTCTAAATCGTATTTGTGACGCGTGATTGATTTGCTGGGGCTCGCCAAAAGGACACAGATTTGCAAGACCGTCAACATTTGTTTTGGATTTGAAAGGTTTTATTGTTGGGTGGTTTAAACTAGATTCCCTGGGTCGGATTTTTCTGCCTAAAAAAAAAGAGAGAGAAAGCAATTCAGCCATTTGCTGAAGAGGTGACAGGGCTGACAGAGGTCAAGTAGCTCAGACTAGTAATGATGTTGTAAGGCGAAAAAAGGCCAGGACTCCAGCATCGCTCTTCACCCCATCTATTTATGTACGTATATATTAATCCGTCTTACTTCTTCTGTGTGCATAGATATCCTGCCTTCTTGGACTTTAAGGGCATGAAACTAAACACAGGATATGATAATGACGAGCACATACTTCAGTACGTCAGTATGTGTTTAGTGTGATGAGCAGGAAAAAAATATACGTTCTTTAACCATCCCTCTCTCACTCTGTTCGAAAACATAAATGCTTTCAGACTAATATCACATCCAAATTTGCAGACTTGAAATGTGAGAGCAAAACATTCAAAAGAGCTGCTCATATTTTCTCCACAGACATCTGGCAACGAGAGCACAGTCTGCAGCACATCATAATATCATCCCTGACATCAGCAGCATTCAAACCACCACTTCATGAATAGAGTAATGTTTCATCTCTGTTGTGAAGAGACACTCTGTGTGCTACATACTGCCGCTGCCTACAGTGGTACAGGGAACAGGATGCAGTTGTAGACCTGTGAACTCTGTCATCCTTTATTGAAGATGACATATACTTTTAGCACACATCGCTCCCGGGCTTTCTCCCCTGCGTTGTCGGTTTAAACACACAACTGGGAGTGCTCAGTGAAAAACAGAGAGCACTACAGACACATAAAACACACAGGAGCTCATAGTCTTTGATTCCGCAACATAAAACACACTTGGATACAGATACTTTCTGTAAACACACACACATGCACACACAGAGACACATGCACGATGATTTAAGCGTCTCCTGGGTCATCCTTTTCTGTACAATAATCCTTGTTAGAGATGCAGAGGCGTTGTAATGACAGCCATAACCATTCTGAAGCAGTAAGTCTTAGTAACACCTCAGCCCCCAAGTCTGCTGGGAAGGCTACTTCACTCACTCTTTTATTACCTTCATGACCATTAGAATCTCCATTTTATTGCTGTCATCGTCACCATTTACCTGACAAATGCAGCCTCAGCAGGATTTCTCTTCTCTCTCTTTAACCATCCCTCTCTCACTCTTACTAATGCAGACACACATGCACACACTAGACACACACACACACACGCAGATTAAAACCTTTCTTAATTTGTACAGTAACTGATGAAGCAAATATTGACGAAGCCGGTTGTGTTCATGCAGATAAACAAAAAATCACAGATTTATGATTTTTCACACTTGTGAGCAATATTTGGATCAAAGTCATCGTCTGATCGTGGGCTTTTTCAGCCTTTTCTCTGTCAAATATTTTGGTTAATGAAATGAAACAACTAATAATTTACTGGATTCATTAATAGACAGTGTTAATTAATTATTCATGTAAAAATAACAGGCATTTACTGGTTACAGCTTTACTACAATATGCTTGCCTCCCTTCATTTCACACCATGGTAAATTCAAATATTTTTCATGTATGTACAGTATACTTTATGTGTGTGTGTGTGTGTGTGTGTGTGTGTGTGTGTGTGTGTGTGTGTGTGTGTGTGTGTGTGTGTGTGTGCACTGTTGTACCTATCTAAGAGGGGACATCGGCGTCGTTACACATTCACCAACAGGGGACCAAGCAGCCAACAGGGGACTTTTTTTAGGTCCCCTCTTGGACATGCTTTAAATCAACTAAAAATCATGTGAAAAACCTTCTGGTTAATTTTTTTAACTTTAGCCAAGAGGGGACCTGAGTGTGTGTGTGTGTAAAATACCATATTCAGCAGTGCCCCGGCAGGCTGGAGCAGGGTTTTTAACGACTCATTCACACACGTCGTTTCTTACACTCCTCCATAGTGTGAACGACTTGCAGCCCCGGCAGCCTTTCAGACTGTAGAGAGGCTATCAAACAGGCTCCTTAGTGAACAAACCAGTACCTTGAAACATAATTTGTTATTCTTTGTAACAAAATATAAAGGTTCTGTTTTCATGGATGTCTTAAGTTTAAACTCAACACTGTGTTAGGTATAATAGACATTTTAAAATATTGAAAAAATTGATCACCCATAACAAAATTTTAAATAAAATGGTAATTTAGATCATTTCTGTTGAATTCTGATTAAACATTAAAAATAATTGACCTTGCTATTGTTGCTTGTCCAGTTTTTTTAAGCACAGGGTTTCAATTTTACAATATACATGTGTTCTCAATCTGTATAGGAATTATTAGTTGACTTACATTGCAGAAAAAGGTCCACACTTGGTTTATATGGAATGACAGGCGTCCACTGTTGGTTGGTGCATAATGACACACGACCCCACTTAGTTAGCATGGAGTGACATACACACTCCATCATGTGAGTGTGAAGTGATAGTTTTTAAGAGAAAACTTTCATCAAAACTTAACACAAAAATTTATAATGAGTAGCACCAATAATGTTGTAATTACTTTTAAAATGTAGGATGTACTACTGCAACACACATTTCTACAGTCTATTAATTTTTTAAGAGAGGGTTTTAGGATTTAGGGTAATCTTAATGTACTTGCATCATAAATCTGTATCTGTAAATCATAAGGATGTATTTTATTTACTGTTTTATATTACAGAAAACTCAATGGCAACCTATGATGATATATTATGTAGAAGTAAACCATCAAAGAGTAACTGATATTAAAGTATTGGCACGGCAATTTGTTATCTTTGGGGAAAATACAGAGGGTTTGGGAGATCATCAGTTTGTCAGAGATACAAGGGATAATTCATTGAGAGGATTAATCTCACAAAGTCCCTATGTTAAACTATTGCCAGACACATTTCTACAGTCTATTAATTTTTCACTGTACTGGTGTTTTATACTACTTAACTGCATTATTGTCATGGGAAAACACAGTTTGACATGGCCTGATGGCTCAGAGCCACAAAAAGTTACTTTTTGGCCACGTACATCTCATATAGATAAAGCCCTGTTGGGGGCACCTATTGTCAGACTTTTAATTTTTAAATGCATGTGATTTCAATTAATTTTAATGTATTTGCGTCATAAATCTGTATAGGAATTATTTGTTGATTTACGTTTTAGAAAAAGGTCCACACTTGGTTTATATAGAATGACAGGGGTCCACTGTTGGTTGGTGCATAATGATACAAGTGCCCACTTAGTTAGCATGGAGTGAAATACACACTCCATCATGTATGAATAAGAAAGAAATAAGCAAAAGTGATCATCCGTAAGATAAATTTTTCATCAAAACTTAACACAAACATTTCTAATAAAGTAGCACCAATAATGTTGTAATTATTTTTAAATGTAGGGTGTACTACTGCAACACACATATCTACAGTCTATTATTTTTTTCCCCTACAAGAGTTTTATACTCCTTGACTGCATTGTTGTTATAGGAAAAATATTTGAATTAAAACTCAGGGTTTTAGGTCATTTTAATGTACTTGCATCATGAATCTGTATTTATGAGGATGTATTTTATTTACTGTTTTACATTACAGAAAAAGGTCCACACTTGGTTTATATGGAATGACAGGGGTCCACTGTTGGTTGGTGCGGAGTGACACACACACTCCAGCAAAGCAGAAAGGAGAGAAATTGCTGAGTTTTAAGATACATTTTAAATCTAAATTTAATACAAACATTTGTAACTCTTTAGACACACAACACACACAAACACATGCAAACACACATATTTCAACTTAAGTAGCACTGGTAAAGTTGTAATTGTAGTTTTGTTTTTAAACATGGGGTTAGGGTTAGTTACTGTGAAAACTCAATGGCAACCTTCCATGATACTTAAGGGAATATTTCAGTTATTGACATTTATGGCTCAACAATAAAACATGTATGGGAAAATAAAAGAGGAGCTGGGGGGTCATCAGTTTGTCTGATATACAAGGGATAATTCTTCTAGAGGATGGATTAACCTCAAAAGCTCAAAACTTTCATCAAAACTTAATACAAACATTTATAATGAAGTAGCAACGGTAATGTCGTGTTTTTTTTATGTGGGGTGTACTGTGAAAACTCAATGGCAACCTACGATGATATATTATGTACAAGTAAACCATCAAAGAGGTACTGATATACAACAATTTGATATGGGAAAATACAGAGGGAATGGGGGATTATCAGTTTGTCAGAGATACAAGGGATAATTCATTGAGAGGATCCCTATGTTAAACTATTGCCACACACATTCACACAGTCAAAATGTTTCAGTTCTAGATTGGACTATTGCAATGCACTTTATGTTGGCGTCTCCCAGTCTTCGCTCAGTCGCCTCCAACTTGTCCAAAACGCTGCTGCCCGTCTTTTAACTAACACTAATAGACGTGAGCACATTACTCCTGTTCTTAACTCCCTTCACTGGCTCCCTGTCCCTTACAGAATTGATTTTAAACTTTTA
Organism: Trachurus trachurus; assembly: GCF_905171665.1. NCBI lineage: Eukaryota > Metazoa > Chordata > Actinopteri > Carangiformes > Carangidae > Trachurus > Trachurus trachurus. Next base: position 26,161,050 of record NC_139901.1, on the reverse strand, counting down.
ATGTTTGTTTTTAAAGCACTTAACGGCCTGGCCCCACTGTATTTATCTGAGCTACTTTATTAGAAATGTTTGTGTTAAGTTTTGATGAAAAATTTCTCTTAAGGATGATCACTTTTGCTTATTTCTTTCTTATTCATACATGATGGAGTGTGCATTTCACTCCACTTACTTACATTCAAAACAGACTGACTGAAACATGGGTACATGCAATATAGAGTCACAGAGCATTTTTATGAGCTACCATTCTCTGCCAGAAATGTTGTCTGGGAACAACATCTTACTTAACATGGCACAAGAAATTAGGATTCATCAGATTGCCAAAGATACAAGGGATAAGGCATTGTATGGATGGAATAACCCCAAATAGCTCAATGTTGAACTGCTGCAACACAAATAAAAAAAAGTTGACAGTGGTGTGGACCGTGTCTGAGGAATATAGTTCTTGCTGTGTCCTAATTGTCCTTTACAAGGCTTTGTAAGGCTTTGCATGTGTTTTTATATTTATGCGTTCCTTTATTTCCCTTGATTTTCTAAATACCTTTTAATGAGTAGTTTAACAGGGTTTTTTGGGGGGTTATTCCGTCCACACACTGACATATTCCCTGTATCCATGACAATCTGATGAATCCGAATTTCTTATTCCATGTTAATTGTTGTTCTCAGACAGCATTACTACTAGCAGACAATGGTGGCTCATATAAAGGCCCTGTCACAGAATATTATAACAGGTAATTACACACCTTCACAAAACTCATCAAAGAACTGACAATTCTTTAGACAAAATGGAATATTGCTGGTACACCCACTCTTTACAGTTGCCACAGAAGTTGAATCACCAAAGGCCATAGGTGCGTAGGTAGCACATGGCCAACCTAAGACCTGGGAATACCTGTGTCTCAGTCGGTCTGATTTGGATATAAGATGTTGGCTGAAAGAAGGTAGAAACTCTGAAGCCCAACCTGAAAATACCTAACGACCATCGTCAGCTACGACAAACCATCCCCCACACTGCCCACACTCAAGGACTGACACAGGTCATCTGGCACTCACTCTGCTCTCACTCCATTCACTCACTTCTCAGATCCCAGTTCAACAACTCTACCTTAAAGTTAGGACCTGTGAAATACATGAGTGCTGGTGACTTAACTACTTCAATGTCGAGGAATGTTTTGTGCCCACATCATAGACTGAAACCCCATTAAAAATGTTCAACTCTACTTAGAAAACTGTGTGTAAATGTAATGAAGTCACATTGCTTACTACAACATGCACAAGGTTATACCTAGATAATAAGGAATATACACACTTGTGTTTAGCTGGGTACTGAAACGAAAGAAAATCATTAGGAAACAACCAAAATAGATAACAAATGAATTACTTAAAATATAAATAAATTAGATAACGTTTTACCATCTTCTGAACACAATTAATTGAATTTGTTTATAATCCACTTCAGATGCTATGAATAAGGTAATATGGGATTGTTGAATGTACAATCCACACATCCTGAAAGCAACCAGACCCATTTCTGCTGAGCACCAGTGTGAACTGAATACAGCTTTTATTGTGTACTTCCCACTTAATATAAACTCTCTGACCCTGTGCCAATCCTGTACCTTTTGACAACTTTAAATTAGGTTTCAATTCATACACCAATTTCATCTATAGATGTGTATGACTATGTGATACAGTGTGTAATATACAGAAGGAAAAAGAACACAAATTTAGTTTTAGTTTTAACTTTTGTTGTGGACCAAAAATATGCAGACAGGTATACATGAACTCCAGTAGAGCTAATAGTTTGGTAAGTAAAAATGTGTGTTGCAGTAGTTCAACAGTGGGTATTTTGGAGTTATTCCATCCACTATAGCTGATTTATCCCCTGTATCTCTGGAAATCTGATAAATCCTAATTTCAGAAACATTTCTACTGGCACACCATGGTTGACCATATAAAGGCTGACAAAATATTATACTGATCACAAGGCATCACACACCTTTACAAAACTCATCAAAGACTTGACAGGGTGGATTATTGCTGGGACACCCACTCTTTACAGTTGCCACAGAAGTCCATAGGTGTGTAGCACATGGCCAACCTAGGACTGGGGAATTCCACTGTCTGTTAGTCTGATTTGGATATAAGATCTTGGCTGAGGGATGCTAGTCTTTTCCAGGTTGCCCTTCAGAGTTGCTAACGACCATCGTCAGCTACAAGAAACCATCCCCCACACTGCCGACAGCCAAGGACTGACACAAGTTGTCTGGCACAGATTTAAAGCCCTCACTCACTTCTCAGCCAGTTCCACATTTAGAGTGGAGAGTGGAGGTAGAGTTAAGCCTACCACACACATAAAGATATTCGGGCTGATTTTGCCCCGATCTTCCCCCTTCCGACCAAAGACAAAAATCGGCCGATTATCCTAAGGTTTTAAGATTATTTTATGAGACTCTCTTGTAGTGTGTGGTGTGTTAAGAGTCAAAATTCTCACAACAATCGCCTCAGAAGGGGCGGTGCGTGGCGCAGTGGGTAGAGCTGCCGCCCCATGTAGAGGCTACAGTCCTCGCCGCAGGCGTCCCCGGTTCGAATCCCGCGTCGGGCAGACCTTTCCTGCGTGTCATTCCCCCTCTCTCTGCCTCCCCACTTCCTGTCTATCTCTACTGTCATCACTATCAAATAAAGGCAAAAAGCCAAAAAATATATACTTTAAAAAAAAAAAAAAAAAAACAATCGCCTCAGAAAACGTTCGGCGCTGAATTGATAATCGTAAATATTAAACATGTTCAATATTTACAAATCAAAAGTCATCTTGCATGTGGAAAGCTGGTGTTGTGCTGAGAAGTGCCAAGCTCTGCATGCTGCTCGCAGCAAGCCACTTCTCGACACAACACCGGTAATCCCACAGAGAGCCACGGCGCAGCCCTGGTATTACATGAGGTTCACACAGACATTCACGCATACACGGGAGATTTCCTGATAGCCGATAGCAAAGACGGTAGCGATCATAGCCAGCAACAGCCAGCAATAGAGCAGCCATGTTTAAATGATCATGTGACCGCCGCTAACAGCCGCTTTCCTGCTCGGCCTCCGAAGCCACAGACACACACAGATGGTATCGTTGTAAAGGCTGAAGTGTCCCGCTTTCATTTAAAAAAATTACATCGCTCTCATTGTCCATTCCGGAAATAGACCCGAAAGAGTAGCTACAACAATACTGATCTCTTTCTGAGTTTTCTGACCGGAGGGTCACGACTCTGAAAAATCTTAATGTGTGTGGTGTGTTGTGTTTGGAATATCACAGCACACCACACACAATACGATCAAAACTGTTCAATCACAGATTTTTTATCTTCACGTGTGGGGTCTTTCACAGATAAAAAATTGGTTGAAATTTAGAGAATCTTTATGTGTGTACCAGGATTTAGGATCTGTGAAATACATGAGTGTTGATGACTTCACTACTTCAATGTAGAGGAATGCTTTTGTGTCCACATCATGGACTGAAGTCTATGGGTGGGAATTGAGAACCGGTTCCTCTTCAGAACTGGTTCCCACGTGATCATTTCCTTGGGATTGTGTGCGTTCCTGCTTAATGATTCCGCTTATCGATTTTGCTTTTTTTCCTTTGCAAATGTGCATGTTTCTAACCCAAACAACACATGCCGTGTTCAGGTCAGAACGAAGGCAAACACGGCGTCGAGACAGAAGCGCTCTAAAGTGTCGGGGTAGATGTGATGTGACAAAAAATATTCAGATTTATAAAACACTGCAAGTAAAGTGCCTACAAGGCACATACATAATGTAGATAGTAAGGAATATACACACTTGTTGTTGTGTTTAGCTGGGTACTAAAACATCAAAAAATCATTAGGAAGCAACCCAAATGTGTAACAAATTAATCACTGAATCAGATTGCCATTCTACTATTTGTTTTCAAAATAAATTTGATTAGAATTACATTTATTGTGTACCTCCCACTTAAAGGATAATTTTCGTTTTTTACAACCTGGACCTTATTTCTAGCATAAAATATGACCATTCTACTCACCCAGACAACTTTGGTGTCATTTGGAGTTGTTTTGAAGAAATTAGCCCCAGTGGAGCGGCGCGTATATCCGTATAATGCGAGAGCACGGGGCACGCAATGCAGCCTCTAAATAACACATTATCCGCCGCAAAACTCGCTCATTTCGCCAATATTTTGTTATGATACACTAGTGCTATTCCCCTCCGAGCCCGTGGTGGCATGTCATCAACATGCTGTGCCTGTAGGTTGACTACTAACGTCTTATCTGGATGATGTCATCTCCGACCGCAGCCCGGCGCGGCTAACTTGCTACGGCTAATGCTACGGTTCGTTTCTGCGTGTTTCTGACTTGTCAGAACAAAATGAGCAGCTGGATGAAGTTAAGCTTCCACAGGCTTCCTCTCCTCAGCCTGAACTCACTAAAGCTCCGGCTAGTTGCGCTAAAAATGGACCTGAATGCCGAAGCAGAATGATTATTATCAGAATGAGCCGGGGCAGCGGTCGGAGATGACATCATCCAGATCAGAGGTTAGTAGGTCAACCTAGAGACCCCAGATTTTGATAACATGCCACCACGGGCTCGGAGGGGAATAACACTAGTGTATCATAACAAAATATTGGCGAAATGAACGACTTTTGCGGCGGATAATGTGTTATTTAGAGGCTGCATTGCGTGCCCCGTGCTCTCGCATTATACGGACGTACGCGCCGCTCCACTGGGGCTAATTTCTTCAAAACAACTCCAAATGACACCAAAGTTGTCTGGGTGAGTAGAATGATCATATTTTATGCTAGAAATAAGGTCCAGGTTGTAAAAAACGAAAATTATCCTTTAACTCATTGAGTGCCATTGACGTACATACTGTATACGTCAAACGCAGTTTTCTGCGGCTGGTAAATGGGGACGCTGTCGCCCACACTGTGAGTAATTTTGGGGTTTCTGGGATGTGTAGAACGAATGAGACTGTAGATCAGAGCAAGAAGTGAAATAGAAGGAGAAGACGAGTGCGATCGCTACACAGAGAAAAAAAAAAAAGTTGGAAAAAGTTTCTATTTCTAGAGAAAAACGACGGGCAGAGCCTGGAACAAGTGTAACGTGGAGCTGTGATGAAACATTTCTCTTACGGATGATCACTTTTGCTTATTTCTTTCTTATTCATACATGATGGAGTGTGTATGTCACTCCATGCTAACTAAGTGGGCACTTAGTGGGTATCATTATGCACCAACCAAGAGTGGACCCCTGTCATTCCATATAAACCAAGTGTGGACCTTTTTTTTCTGCAATGTAAAACAATAAGTAAAATGCATCCCTATTAATATAGATTTAGAATGCAAGTACATTAAAATTGATTGAAACCATGTGCTATTAAAAAGTAGAAGAGTGACAATAGGTGGCCACCACAGAGCTTCATCTATATGGGACATTAGGTGACTACAGAATAACACTTTGTGGCTCTGGGCCATCAGACCATGTTGAATCCTGAGTTTAGTTATTTAAAGTAGTTTTCCCATGACAACAATGCAGTCAAGGAGTATGAAACTTCATTAAGTCAAAAACTTGACAGACTGTAGAAAGGTGTGTTGCAGTGGTATATTACTTAGTGAGGTTAATCCATCCTCTAGAAGAATTATCCCTTGTATCTCAGACAAACTGATGACCCCCCAGCGCCTCCTTTATTTTCCCATACATGTTTTATTGTTGAGCCATAAATGTCAATAACTGAAATATTCCCTTAAGTATCTTGATAGGTTGCCATTGAGTTTTCACAGTACATTCCATGTTTTAAAAAAACTACAATGACAACTTCACCAGTGCTACTTTAGTTTAAATATGTGTGTTTGCATGTGTTTGTGTGTGTGTGTTGTGTGTATTAATAGTTACAAATGTTTGTATTAAATTTAGATTAAAAATGTATCTTAAAACTTAGCAATTTATCTCATTTCTGCTTATCCACCCATGCTGGAGTGTGTGTGTCACTCCGTACCAACCAACAGTGGACCTCTGTCATTCCATATAAACCAAGTGTGGACCTTTTTCTGTAATGTAAAACAGTAAATAAAATACATCCTCTTAAATACAGATTCATGATGCAAGTACATTAAAATGACCTAAAACCCTTAGTTTTAATTCAAATATTTTTTCCTATAACAAAAATGCAGTCAAGGAGTATAAAACTCTTGTAGGGGAAAAATTAATAGACTGTAGAAATGTGTGTTGCAGTAGTACACCCTACATTTAAAAATAATTACAACATTATTGGTGCTACTTTATTAGAAATGTTTGTGTTAAGTTTTGATGAAAAAAAAATATCTTAAGAATGATCACTTTTGCTTATTTCTTTCATATTCATACATGATGGAGTGTGTATGTCACTCCATGCTAACTAAGTGGGAACCTGTGTCATTATGTACCAGCCAACAGTGGACCCCTGTCATTCCATATGAACCAAGTGTGGACCTTTTTTCTGCAATGCGAAACAATAAATAAAATGCATTCCTATTTCCTATTAATTGGTTGAAACCAAATGTCTAGAGCATTTTGACTATTTAAAATTGAGATGATAGTAGATCCCCTCTTGGACTGCTAAGAATGACAGAGGCAACGCATTTATGGATGAGTAAAGACGGACGAGCAAATTATCTTTGTTAAGAAAAAAGAATTAATCTATATTAAAGCCGGTTTAAAGTAAATGTTGTTGCTTATACTGCAGAACTTGATATTAGTGCATGCAGTCATGTTACTTCTGAACTGCATGCAATTCAATAAAAAATATTCACTCTCAAATGTGGCCATGATTATATATTTATATACAATTTGTACTACAGAGACTTTAAAATAAGTAATGATAACTCTAAAGTTATATTATCCATTTTTGAAAGAAACTGAGAAAGTCATTGTTGTGAACAAGGACTCATTAGGTGAATGAATGGGTCGTTAGGTGAATGAATGGGTGCAGACAGCTCCACTGCAGTATGTGGAGGTCCACTCTTTGATATGTAAATGTCGCTCAAAGATCCAAGTCCCCTCTTGGCAATTTCTTTAAAAATAATTAAAAGTCACATTTTCAGTAATATTATGGTAAAAGACCTTAAAAGTCAATTTTATAATCCATGTTTGTTTTTTCAAAATAAGTGTAAACATAAGACCCCTCTTGGCAGCTTGGCCCGACAGGTCCCCTGTTCCCCCTATTGGTGTGTATGTGTGTGTGTGTGTGTGTGTGTGTGTGTGTGTGTGTGTGTGTGTGTGTGTGTGTGTACAGTAACTAGTTAGTGAAGTGAAACTGCTTGTTTAAGCTGCAACTTTGAGAAACAGCTTCTGAACCAACCAACACAGTCCAGTGGACACATGTTTAAATCAGAGGACAAACATGGTGCATCAGAAAAACATTGCCACTGCTGAGAGCCATCTTGATGCATTTCAGTTTTATTTTTCCAGGACTCTGGTACAGTAATATAAAAGACAGTGGAGAAGTTTGGGTCATGCAGTGCTGAGATCAATACTGACTGAACTTGCTGTGCTGACAGGCCACCGCACATCCCTCTATGGACTCTTATGTCTGGCCCCTGGCCTGATAAATGCTGACATCCAGAAACATGACACTATTGTGATGGACATGTGTGTGTTTGTGTGTGTAGGAGTGTGTAGGAAGATGGATGTAAACGGAAGAATCTCCAGGGCTGCTTGGATCTGTCCAGGGATTGCTCTGCTGGGGCGCAGTGAGTGGTGTCAGTGGTTAAGTCCGGTCTGGCTGTATGTCTGGGATGTCAGGGATAGACTTTCCTTCACTATAGCTGCATCCCTTCATTGGAGCTGAGATTACTCTTAGAGACAGCACGCACACCATAATCCACAAAACACCTCTGTTCCTGAGGCTCTTAGGGCAGTGGGATTTCCTGTGATGCAGGTGCCATGACTGTTAGGTGTGTGTGTGTGGGTCTGTGTGTATGTGTGTGTGTGTGTGTGTGTGTGTGTGTAGTACCAAAATGCAATTACAGAGAGATTAGAGATGATGTGCTAGCCAGAAGTGACAAACACACACATGCTGAATTTGAGGATTAAATCAGATTCAGATCAAATGTGCATATGTTGGTTCTACGGTATTGTAGTGAAAATGTTTGTAAGAGCACATATGGTTCTGTGTGTACCTTTGTGTCTGTCCATGTTTTGCTTTTTATCTCTACATTCCCTCATCTATCCATCATTCTTTGTGTCCCTCCCTCTTACTCCTCCCGTCTCTCTCACCATCCATCTTTCCTTCCATCTTTTTGTGACACGCTTGACCCTAAAACCCTTGAGCAAACCCAAGGCTCCTTGAAATTAAATAAAAGATATCAGCCACTGTAATACAGAGATTTTAATAGTCTATTTGTCTTTCTGCAGACAAGAACCAAAACAATCAACACAGCCATTAGTGATCCATCTTTTGCGGATGAATGACTCGCTCAAACATCAATGTTTCAAACAATCAATTCAACAATTACTTCCCTTTGACATCAATCTTTTCCACAGATGTGGCCACATGTGTGGTTAGAGCAGTAATAATTGATTTTTGACCACTCTGGGGCAACAGAACAAGCTATTAACACAGCACTGACATGTTATCACCTTATAAAGTTGCGGGAAATGTGTTAATAAAATGTCACAATTTACAAATCCAGCGGGGCGGAGTAACATTAGTTTTCATTTGAAGTCACAGTTGTGGTTTTTGGGACAAATAAAAGTATAATCTTCGCTCTCTTTTTTAGCTCTGGTTTATTGTGATATCATACATCATGTTCACTAGATGTTAAGGTTGTCTGCGGTTTGGTGCTAGGAAAGCAGAGCACAGGAGAGCACAGTGGGTTTATCACTGAAAACAGCTGCCTGCTGTGGCTGTAAAGGAGATTGATGAGTGTTGAAGACAGAACCGCAGCAGTGAAGCTGGCTTTAAAACCAAAACAATAAACTGAAAGATGCTAAAATGCACTGTAGAGGCGAGTGGGACTGCAGAGATAGCAAGTTACAGTACAGTACGACCAACCTTTTTCACATTACACTGTCAGTTAAGTGGTTGTTAATATAAAAGTATTGATTGGTGCAGCCTTAACTTTGCTTCAGCCAATGCACTTGTGGCTCTCCATCAGTGCAGAAAGGAACATAGCACAGCAGCTAAAGAAGATGTAGAATATGAAATACAAATATAAGAATAGTAAGGACATTATAGATGTGTGTAAGTTTGATGAGATAACTGACACAGACGTAAGGAGTTCAGAGTCATTCAGACTGCATAGCAGCCAAAAGCTATGTATAATATGGGCTTTAGTGCAATCTGTAAGCAATTTATCTTAATGTCTTTACACAAAGTCATTTAAAGTCCTATTCAATCCGGTGACAATGAAAAAGAGAACAAGAGATCCTCGGTCAAACACTGAGGATGAAAGTATTGATCAAATAAGGCTTACAACTCCTTCATTTTGGGCATGTATGACTAACTGTGTAAATTAAATCTATAAGTCTATACAATCTACAGCTTCCCTCAGTCCAACACAGACCCACAAGAAGCAACGCTGCTACCTGTTTGGTTTTATATTTGCAGTAAAAAAAATATGTTAAATGTAGGAAACATGCTGTATTTAAGATAATAGATTCTCCAAGTCAGAGGTGAATGTTGTGCCTCAGGCCATTCTCTGCTCTTTCTCAGCAGAAGAACCACCTCCATTTGCCAGAGTCTGAAAGCCTTGGAAGTTCAATGATAAACAATTTTCTGACAAGCTAGTTTAAGCCTGCGCATCATTACTTTATCTCACGAGCAACCTTTTGATCCACACTGCATGATTTCACAAATACGCGGTAGTCTCGGTGTCAACAGCGCTATGCGAGGATTCTAAATGAGAAGCAGCTCTATAATACAAAGCTCAGAAAGCAATCTTACACATACTTGACTGTATCTCAGGAATGCATTTTATGAAGCAGTAAATGTATATGTGGTAAATGCAGCCTTTTCTTTTCTCATTATTTATTTTAAATAAGCATCTTTCTCACATTACTTTCACATTTCCTTGTTTTTGTTACATATTTCTCATCCCCAGCCTCCACCACACTCTGCACTCTAACTGATTTTCCATCCATTTCTGCAGTTGTTTATAGACTCTCTGCATTTCAATACCAGCCATCATCTCCTCATTCACAGTAGGAAAAGTTTGCACCACTCATCTCTAATAAAAAGTTGAATCATTCTTACTAAACATAACTTACTATGTGAATACAAGTCCCCCAGCTCAGCTTAGAAAGCATCATCTAAATTAGGGTAGGAGAGAATTTTCAATTAGCAAAACCAGATTTTAGGAAATGACTGAAAAGCTATTAGATTAAATTTTAAATTGTACTTTCAGATCTTAAAACACATTCTAGGAGCAGGTCTCCCTTTATTCAATTGCCGAATGCATGAGCATGACATGTTCAAATTTCCGCAATTCAAATAAAGCCTCTGCAAGCACAGTTCTCTTTCTTTAGCATAGGGGGTTGGACAGGAAGAAAAAACACTAATTTCCTGAGCAGAGCGAATACGACGGCAGAGGGCAAATTGAGCACAGAACCCATGAACATGAGCAATGTTGATATAAAATGTCAAGACTGGAGAAAGGGAAAAAATTAAGCTAACACAACTCTCTTCTCCTCATCCCATCCCTGCCATGTCTTTGAAGAGAATGCTTTGTTCAGCTGTGTTATTACATTATCAGCCGACAGACAATTTGTTTGACAGTGCTTCTAGAGAGAATTGTGATGTGCCGTACACATTGCCTCATCCCCCTTTTCCTGGTTTCAATTAACAATTTTCTGCTCTCCAAAACAGTCGGTGCGCTTTTTTTTTTCATCTGTCTTTTCAGTAAGTCAAGGACAGGCTATTAGGAATCTGCAGAGGCGGCAAGTTCGCTCGCACGTTAATTGCTTGGAAGAGGAAAAAAGTTTTAGAAAATGTAAGGAGTAGTAGGGGGGGAAAAAAATCAAGCGTAAATACCCACAGATCTTAACAAGGTTAACAGCTTTGTACTTTCCTGCGTGTTGGAGGAAGTGTTGACTCAAAATGTTTTGAAGACAATACTCCTCACACTAATATTATGTTTTGTCAATTTGGTGACAACAGACAGCAAAGTCTGAGCACAAACACTGTGCTGGCAAAGCTGCTGTCTTCTCCGCCACGTGATCTACTGTTTGTAGTAGATGTTGTATTTGTTAGCACATTCTCAAAGTTGATATGCAGCAGATAGTGGGAGGCTGTCAGCAGAGGCAAGTAAACATGTTTCCCTGGATCCGACTGTGACGGCCGCGTTTGTGTGGAAATACTGAATGCTACGTGTGTTTCTGAAACAGCTGAATGTTGTGTGACCAGGTGACTCCTAATAAAGGCTGAGAGAATGTCAGGCATTGCAGTTGACCTATTCCCTCTCACACTGTCAGTGCAGCGCGAAGACGTCCATTGTAGATGTTTCAAATGACAGGTATGTCTGGAGAATGTCAGAGAAAGACATGTACAGCGTTACATCCCATGCCTCCCCCCTTAAATGGAGTAATATTATTTCATTGTGAGATCTCACGGAGACACTGAAAGACATGTAGCATTACCTCATTATGATTCCTCACTGAATGGAAGTAGCACTATGTGTTAACACTTCACAGGTCTCTACCCAATCCCTTTTAGGTATGCCGGTCGAAGAAACGCGCACATGCAAAGAAAACACAAGCGTATAAACGCAATGGCTGCACGCTCTGAATGACAGAGTTATACAAGCTTTGCATGAGAATACAGATAATGCAGTCAGATGGCAAGGAAAAGCGATGTCAAACAGACAGGCCTTCAGACGAGGCAGCGAGCCTCCCTCTTCCTCACAGTGGACTGACAGCCTCTGGCCTGAGATCCACGCGGCGTCAGGATGTCAAACTCCGCCATGATTTGACACCCATTGCTGTCCTCAGCAGAAAGAGAGAGGCAAAACAGCGGTGAGGGCTTTTGTAAACACAAAATTCACACTCCATTTGTGTTTTAGTTCCTACTGAATGCACAAACAGACCTCACAAAGAGACACGCACACACAAACACAACCACTTGAAACATGAACAATATGTCTTTCTCAGACATCCACTGCAATTATGACTGGGAGATTTGGTCAATATCTAATATCGGAAAATCTGTATAGGCTATGTTACGATCTCACAATATTATAATTCTCCTCTGTAGATTTTAACCAGTTGATGCATAAAGAGACACTCTCTCACAGATGCTTCTCTGCTGCTTTGTGTGATCTAGAGTTGCAGCACTTCACCTGTTTTTCACTAGTGACAAGCAGCTCCCACCAAAACAACAGACAGGGAAACATTAGTTGAGTCATACGGATATGACGCAAGCAACATAAGTGCCACCTTTCACTATGACAGGACATTATAACACAATGAAAAAACATATAACTTTAACCTTTTTAGCAGCTGCATGGAGGCAGAGGAGATCTACACAGTGATAGCAGCAGCTCACTGTTGGGTCTAATTATGTTGTGTTAATAATTAAACAGGTGAAGGGCAGTATTTTACCAGCGCTCTCTCTCCCTCTCTTGCTCTCTGTGTGTTTGTGTCTTGAACTGATGAAGGCAAACTCTACTCTAAGTAGAAATACAGAGCTACAGTAGCAGCTGCAGCACACATGGGACGCAGACTGTGTGTTCGATTACGGTTCTTTTCTCAATAAATTCCACCGCCTCCGTATTCAGTTACCATTTCTAAACACAGATAAACTTCGTTATATTCGTTATATTCGTTATATTTCACTCTCCAGATACAAACACAAACACACACAACTCCTCACCTACTGTACAGTATGTTGCAGAGTTTTCTGGGCGGGAGGGGGAGTGTGTATGTGAGGGGAGGGAGAGTCGCAGGAAAGAGCGATTGGCCACAAAACACCAGAGAGCATTTCTTGCCACCATATATCCCACGTGGAGCAAGCCCTGATACACAGGACATTGGATATATTACCTGCTGCTATCTGTCATAAGGAAATACTTTGGCAATTTCATGTGTTTGCGTCATGTTTGCTGGCTGAGGTTTCTATAAAAGTTGCTCATGCATGAAGGACAGGGCAACATTCCTCTAACATGTTCCACATGGACCGGCTATGAATAAAAATAGCCAGTACAGGTGTGAACAAAGTGTATTCACATTTTATGTATATTAGTCGTGTTGCATCAGGAAATAACGTTGTTTGGTGCTGATGCGCATGATTTTTAAGATGCTTGGAAATTAGTCTGATGACCTAAAAGTGTTTTAGAGAGTGAGGCATCTTAGCAGTACAGTGTAGTTGCCTTACCTAATGCATTATACTGTGTTTAACTCATGGAATACTGTCACCGGAGCATTACAGCTGTTTCTATGATGTCCCTGTCTGTCCGTCCATCTGTCTGTCAAAGTCGATATGTAACTTTGCAGTGAGGGAAAGTCAAATGAAACCAGAATTGTTACAAGACTCTGTGTCTTAACGTGACCAGAGAAAAAGGAAGAAGAGGAGGAGGAGGAGGGGAAAGAGGGAGGGAGCCAGAGAAATAGAGATAAAGAGGGAGACAGACTGAGAGCAAATCTATTACTGATAGTGATTTGGTGCTTGCTGGAGAGTATGGGGGAACAGAGGGGTCCATTCATGTGGCTCTTGTCCCAGTAGAAGAGATAAGAGAGTAGTGGAGCTCAACTAACTCTGTAATTACACTGCACAGAGGCTGTGGAGAGGTGTTTTTTCCTGGTGCTGAGAGCTCCATAAAACACACACCCAACAGATACAGGAAGGGTTAAAGGCATTTGAGTCTAAAATAATCCTAAATATACTTTATCACCTCTGCCATCTGGAAAACCTGTGAGGATACATTACATTCATTTTTTTGTGGGACCTGAAGGATGGTCTGTAGTGTTGTGTCTCAAATCGGAAACCGCACACACAGACTGTGCACACTGTGTACTCACTGTGGTAGTGCATGAATCCAACCCTGCACCCAATCCTCCAAAATATCTGCCTGCTGCTTCGTTCACTCGATTTGAAAGTTTCTTTTCCTCTTTGTTTGTCGCTACCTGTGTCGATGTCGAGTCGTCCTCTCGCGGTCGCTGTTTACTCAAGTTTGATAATATGGCCGTCGCCCCTTCTGTTCTGCTACAAAGCCAAGATGGCAACTGTTGAGCCTGGGTGTGTCCAGCTTTTAACTCTCAATTTTTCTGACAGCTTTGGGTGCATCGAGCGGGTACTTATACAAAATTGCATGTTTTCCTACTTGTCAATGTGAATGCACTTATGGACCTAAAATAGCAAGTGTGATTATGGAACAATGTGTATTGAGACACAGCATATGTTTCTGCCATATGGCAAAGTTGTACTTTGGCCCCAGCAGTCTATGTGAATATTTGTCTCCACTAACTCCACTCACTTCCTGAAATGGTCTCGATGCACCCTTCTCTCCCCCATCCACTCCCACTGACGGGAGACAGTTTTTATGATGTTATTTGGGTGATTTTATTTGCTCAGTAGGGCACCATGCCCCCAACCACCGCTGACACATTTCTACTTCTTCACAGTCTCCCCAGTGCAAAGCCCACCTGAGACATGGTAAAATCAGAGTAATGAAGTACGCAGCACACTGGCAAAGGCATCAATCAGATGACAGCAGGAGGACAGACAACAAAGGGAGAGAGAGGTGGAGTAGCAGCGCAGAGAAAGAGTGGGGGAGAAAAAGAAAGGCTGAAACTCAACCACGGGATGAAATTGTAATGTGGAGCCGCATGAAGATGAAGAAACCCATGCATAGCCATGAAATATTACACAGCCATACATTAAGGAATGTAATACAGAGAAAGTTAAAGACAAATGTGAATGGGTCTGGGAGAGAAGAACAGGGCCAATAATTTGAGACCGGATATACCCTTTATGGACAGTGTCTGGTTGGGTTCCCCTCGCTGACAGCTTATTAAAGTTTCATGCTAAAATGAGTCAATATTAGATATGACATTTTCAGGGTGAACTATGTCTGGGGCGGATATGGGA
This sequence comes from Trachurus trachurus, assembly GCF_905171665.1. Taxonomy (NCBI): domain Eukaryota; kingdom Metazoa; phylum Chordata; class Actinopteri; order Carangiformes; family Carangidae; genus Trachurus; species Trachurus trachurus. Next base: position 26,145,972 of record NC_139901.1, on the reverse strand, counting down.
ACAGGGTAAAGTTCTCGTTGCCATGGTGGCCAAATGACCAATCCTGGCCAGAGGGGACCCAGACAGGAAGAGGGGTGCACAAGGTGCTTCCATGTCAGCAAAATAATCTTACCTTTATTTCAACTAAAGAAAAGATTACAGAGCCTCGGCCCAGCACTGAATAAAAATTGTGCTAAGGATAAAGAGTATGTCTGCCTGTGTGTCTATCTATTTATCTATCTATCTATCCATTCATATTATTACTCCTAAAATCACCTTCCCAACACACCTGCAAACACATCACCGTAAAACCAGTCCTAGTTCAATCCTTTTGAAAGACAAAGCTTTGTGTGATGTATCCTGAGACTATTCTCTTATTCTGTACATTCTTAACCTCTGATTGCGATATCTGTACCTCATTACTTCTCTTTTGTTTTATTCTCAGTTTTCTTTTCTTTTTTTAAGATGCTGTCTTGATCATAGGCAGCACAAAGACACAAAGTGACTGGGATCAGTGGGTTTTGTGAACCACCAATGCGAAAGAAAATGGTTGTAAAATAAAAAAAATCCCTGGGTATTTTCTGTCCTTTGAGAAGTGGGGAAGAAAGTGAAGATTACATTTAAAGCTGCAAACTGTTTGAAAGACAACACACATTCAGTCAAACACAGACTTATAATCTGTTTCCGTGTTTGAAGATGTTAAAGGTAAAACATGCTGTCAAAAGGCAGAGCACAGAACAGAAAACAGTAAGAATGTGTAAACCATAATGATGCCTAACTTGTGTGAGAGACAAATGTCATCCTCTGCTCTTTCATCCGTGTCTTCTGCTCTTCCTGTTGAACCTTTAAAGAGGTTGTTTGACGGGCCTGGAGCAGGCCACACCGGAAACCAGGCAGCTAACAATCACAGTGTCTAACCTTTCATTTCCTGGCTTCAAGGAGGAAATCAAAGAGAGCGAACAAATGATTCAGGAGGGGGTGATTGAGACAAGGAGATTTAAAAGACAGAGATAAGAGAAGTTAAAAGGGTGAAGAGAGAATAGTTCAAGAGAGAGGTGAAAAACGTGATTGACAGTAAAGGACGGAGGTGACAGACTCAGCGAGAGTGCGCTTTACTTCATCGAGAGCTAGGGGCTTGTTGTGGAACAGCACAGACGCAGCAGGAAGTCAGAACAACTGGCACACCAATTAGTTTCAATGGTTCAAAGTTCAAAACCCTCGTTCCATTCACATCTTCTCCCTTTATGAGCTTTCCTCACTCATGAAAGAGCACACACATGCACAGCACTTCATACACAACACAAACATTATACACCCATGCACGCAGACACTCAGGGACTCCTGCTGAGTTTAGGCAGAGGTGACTTTCACTAAGATAAAGGAGGTTATAATTAGAGGATGGACTTAACATGCTGTTTTCCTTTTTTTCATGGAGCATTAGGACTGAACACAAATGAAACATGTCACATGCAAATGAAATCAAATGTGTGATGGGAGGTATATGATCTCACTGGTGCTGATATGGGCACATAGTATGTGTGCACTGAGTAAGCACATCTTATTTCAGTCTTAACACGCTCTCCACTCAACATGCTTTGATCTGCCAATACCAATCTGCATGGCTGCCCACGAGGGCAGGACCATAGACTAAATCAGACATGCTTCTTCTTTTTCATCTCCTCTTGTTTAATCAGTATACGTTTGGGGAAGTTTCTGAAAATAGCTAATGATAATAAGGTGAGGCAGTACTCTACGGCATTAGCTCCTGCCCTGGTTTTAAGTTGGAGAGGAGGAGATTGCGTTAGGTCGTAATTTCACACTTTAAACTTGCATTTCGCCGTTTACTCTCACTGCAGCTGAGAGAGGAGTCAGAATCTCACCAAAGGAAGTAAAATGTGTCCAATTTAGATTATCAGAGATGTGTGTGCGATTATATGTGTGTGTATGTGTGTGTGTGTGTGACTACATTGTGTACGGCTTCCTCTGTGGGTACGCATGAGGAACTGAGACGTTGGGTCTTGGCATCTCTCCTCTTTAATGAGTATCTCTGGAGATGGCAGGTGCATGTTCAGCCATTCTTTTACAAGCTCAGCAACAAACAGGCCAGTCCTCTCTCTCTCTCCCACTGCAATTACCACTGTCATTAGCAGAATCACATTATCAACAACATCAAACAAGTCATATTGCAAATAAACACACACAAAACACTTCTGAAATACTGGTATCAGCATACACACCCAGATCTATTGCAGCAATTAAAAAAGAAGAAAAAAAAAAGCATGAATATAAAATATGATCACAAATGCACCAAAATAGATTTTTACGATTTTCTGATGTGCTTGTATCAAGGGATTTGTTTCTTTTTTTGGAACAACCTTCCCAATGAGTTCAGCCGGTACCATCTTTTAAAAAATAACATTTATGTAATTATCTTTACTTGATAGTTCTTGAACCGGCTCTTCACGTTTTTCTTTCATGATTACAACTGTACCTTCCCTCAGTTACTGTCTCATTTGTCCTGATAATTTGATCGCTTGTTTAGTTCTGTCAAAGTCACTGAATCTGCTTTGAAAATGATTAGACCACTAATAATAATGATGATGATGATGATGATTCATGGTAATAATGGTGGTGATAGTAGCAGCGGTGTCATTAGTAGTGGTGTGACTTTCACCCTTATTTCAGCCTTTGGAGGTTGTTAACAAAGCAGATACCTGAAGCCGTGCATCCCATATTTATACCGAGTGTGTCTGTGCCCTCACAAAGCCCCAGACACCAACAGGTGAGCACTATTATTATGTTTACTCTTTAAAGCCAGAGTGGTAACAGGGGAAATCATCTACTCTTCTCTTTCACTGCCAGTCTCTCCCTCTCCCAGTGTTTCCCCCTCTTCAGCTCAACTTTGTTCCTTAGACTATAGATAACAAACTCCTCCTGTGAGACGCGGGGAGGCCTTTCAGATCCAAATAATGAACACATTTGGAATTTAAAACTCTAAGGGGGGACAAATCAGAGGTAGCATGCAGAGAACTTTCATCAGCTATTTTAAGTTTCAAGGTTGGGGTGAGTCGGTGGCCCTTCAGGAAAACCACAGGGGCGGGATAATTACTTGCTGTGCATCCTGAGGTGATGTGTGCGTGTGTGTGCAGGGTGTTTGTGTGTGTGTGTGTGTGTGTGTGTGTGGCAGGTCTGTCTGGTTTGATAAATGATAATCACCCAGGGCCAGAGCAAATGAGAGATACAGAGGAAGCCACCTGACATTATTGGTAGATTGATCTCTGATTGGGTTCAAATCTAGTTAAAGTTAAAACTCAGCAGCTCCGCAGCCAGATTCAATGTGAGAAACAAAAGTCCAGCACTTCACTGCACTTCGGTGAGTTAAGAAATACATAAAGGCGGTGGGAATGGAGAGGGTGAAACACAAAACAAGCTTGTCATGGCATACTGTAGATGTTGTGTGTAGGTTGGTTAACCTGCTCACACAGCTGGAGAATGCAAAAAGCACTGGAACCATTAGCCTCACCGGGTGGTCACTTCTAGATGGGAGATCACAAACTCCACACACAACAACACCCACCTCCCACTCCCTCCACTAGGCTCTGTGATTCATCCGAGCGAGAGTGGAGGGAGGGGAAGGGTTAGCGGGTGTTCATCCCTTTGAATTCCAGGAGCGGCTGGAGCTGAAGCCTGTTCTGTGTTTTCTCCCGTCATAACTCGGCCCGGAGCAGCAGGGAGCTTTATTTACTGGAGCTGACACGCCAGGGGCGGCAGAGAGCCCTAATTGCTTCACGGCCTCCTTGAGCTGTGTGATGCGTTCACTCTGAACATGGATATCTCACAGAGAAGGAATTAAGGGACCGTGGCGGGAATGGTGCCCGTGTCCACTTTTAAAGACAACCCAGATGCACGCAAGCACACAGAGATGCACCAGCACACACACAAAGAAAGCCTCTGCTCTAAGAGGTGTGACCAGAGAGGTCTCTAATAGCCTGACTGGAGCACAGTGAGAACTGAAGAGAGCTTAAGCGCGCCACGCAACACTAACACTCAAACAGCAAGCACAACTCGGCACAAGTTTGCCATGTCTTTAAATGCCTCGTAACATAATGAGGATGCCATTACTAAAATCTCATCTTTGTTGTACATTATGATGATGTACAGTGAAACTAAAAGACCACGGCACATTATGCCGATTCCACTCGCACTACTGAGATACTGCATAAACCCTGGTTTAATCAAGTCTAATTGTTGAGATTATGAGGACTTGTGTATGTTAATGCCTCAACAAACAGCAGAACTGGAACAAGTATTGTCCCCTAGGAGGGTTTGCACATTTTCCTCTGCTATTAGTACATGTTAAGCTGCGAGTCAGCTGAAGACAAATATGATAATAGCTAGCGGATTAAAATTAGCACTTGCTCATAAAAAGTCATCTGGCTTTATTCATGACTGCCAACATCAAGTGCCGTGTTGTGGGTGAAAGTCAGTAGTCCTCGTCTTTCATGAGCATGTTATGCAAGATAGGGAGTGGTCTTATGCGTTGTGTACAAAAACGTTTGATTCACTTCTGAGTCAAATAAGACATTCAGCTCTCTCTGCTCGGCTCTGGCTTGTTGACAATTATCTATTCCCTTTCCATTTCCAGTATAACTAAAACCTTACACTGCAGCCACTTCTCTTTTGAATACTCCCCCCCTCAAAATAACAGATAAGAACGGCATCTGACAGGCTAATTAATAATGAAAGCTTCCCTCCACCCTGGAATTCTATTCCCCCAATAGGATTTCTATTAATGCTGATTGACCCTGGCTAACTCAGTGCCACTCTGGCACAGCTCGCCACTCACCCTGTGCCTTCCTACGTGCCGGTGCAGGTTAGCTGATATATGAATAATTCCCAGTGGATGTTCACAGTAAGAAGTAGGGCAGAGGATTCAGTGGTGTGCTCCTCTTCCCACCCTCGCTCTCAATCCCCTCATCAGCAGGCTGTTAATATTTAATTATACAAGCTTCATTTCACACTCTCCAGCTGAAACTATGAGGTGGTGATGGAGGTATGGGGGGACCACTGTAAGGGAAGTGATGAAATAGAATAGCGGGGGTTCGTCGAGGACACCAGAAAGAAAAGAGGTAAAGAAAGCAGGGGGAGGAGTGAAATGCAAATGGAACTGTACCTGCCAGTTTGACCAGGCAAGACAGAGATGTGACATTATGCATCACCTGTAATTTGCATTAATACAGACTTTAACTGCATACAAAACACATTATTATTACAATTATTATCATTTCAATAATGTAATGATTAAATTACTGCGGAAATGTTCACCGTCAATTTTTGTCTTTCTTTCTCATTTCCATTATATACAGGGCATGTACTGTAGGCCTGCTCGTCTCATTAATAAACTGATAGGCTGCAGAGGAATAATCCATCTTGCCTCACGATGCTAATGTAACACAGTGTTCTGGTTATCATGTACCTACCCCTCATTCCTTCCCCTCTCAGCCTCTATGAGGATAATTCAGACAGCAGGTGCATCTGCTGGCCACCGAGTACATTTAAAAACTTTGTAAAGTTCATTCTGTGAACTACAGATGACTCGTTGTTAGAGCAGAAAGTTTCCGATCTTTGAACCATACGTAATTGTAATAACAGGGGAAAACTGGATCAGCATCTTCCTGAGGAGTATCTCAGTTCATGCCTTTTCTTGTGCTACTGATTTTTGTGCTGATTATCTGACGGAGGAAAGACAGATTAAGTTGCTGTGTACATTAGAAGTCCCCATGATCTGCCTGTGTTTACATTTTATACAATACAACCTCCTGCCAAGGTCCACAAGCTAATGATGAGTATGTTCAATGCACTGCTGGAACTTTCTAGCAATGTGGAGGTTTTTTTTTATTTATTTATTTTATTTTTTTGAAGAGAACTACTTGGGAAATATGGAAGTTGCATGTAAAGTATTTAATGTTGAAAATCCATCCTAATATTAGACCTTTGGGCTATTTCCTTTTTAACAAATCTTGTAAGAGTGAGATCTTGCAGATGAAGTGGTGGAGCGTTAATAATTGATGTCTGAGCCTTTTTATAGAGCACAGCCCTTGAGATTCATAATTCTATTCACATTAGGCCTCAGAAAAAATTTAAAGTTTTAATAAATAGGTATTAAAACTTTAACTGATATTAATAGCACCAATTAAAGGGCATACTGTGGAGTTATGCATCATTTCTGTACTGGTAGAGTGGAAAACCCACTCTGCAGAACCTCCCTTGGCCCTCTGCGTCTTTCACTCACTTTATCTTTCTCTCCTTCTAATTCTCTTGCACATATTCTCCGTAACGCTTCATCACTGACTCCTTTCCTAGTAAGAGATAATACGCAGAACTGACACAGCATCACAGAGATTGTGTAGACACATTAACATCTGTGCAAACCCCTTTATGGCCACAGTAAATACAAAAAAAATTGTTCAGTGTGCTATAAATGTGCGAGACGCAGCATTTTACCCCACCTCATCATTCCATAATCAATTCACTGAGCACTACTACTACAAGATGAGAGCGCCTGACCATCCGTGGTCGTGATTGATGAGCAATTTTCCTTGTCTCCCACATCATCGTTTCCTTTACTGTGCCAGGTCAAATGGTGTGTGTTAGTCAGCCAATAGTCGTTCATTTCAGTTTATGAAGTGGAACCTGTGCTGGATGGTCATGCCATTAAAGACATTAGCATGCACCTCTTTTGCTACAGGTATACCGAGTGCACGTGTGTGTCGGCCCATTTAAAGCAAAGCTCTATTTCACAGGCGAGTGAAACAGCCAGCATGCATGTTACTGCTGTTTGTCTCCACTGGCTCTCCAGTACAAGTGCAGCAGGCCTTTCACCGTGGCCAGCTTTATTAGCACTAGAGGGACAACGTAGGGTTTTTTTTTCCTTCATCATCTTCTGTAACAAACTCTCTCTCACACACTTTTTGGTTTGCTCAGATGCACTACTGTACCCTGGGAGATATGGTGGATGGGAGAAAAGTAAGTGTGTTTCCTTTGTTCTGCAGTTCTGAACTTAGGGCTATAATTTTTTCCTTTTTTTTTTTTTTGCTGGAGCCAAGAGAAGGGGTTGACTTAAATAATAGCTTCTGTGTTCTAATTTGTGTAGGGATTTATACTGCTGCTCAGCTAGTGTAATGTGTCTTGTGAGCTGATCAGTAGGAGCAGTCAGAAAGGAATGAGATAGCAGAGCGGGGAAATGAAGACAGAGAGAGATGGAGGGAGAGAAGGAAGCGGAGAGAGAGAAAAGAGAGAAAGAGAGAGGTTCAAAGAGAGAAAGAGGTTCTACCTCTTTGCTCCAGTGATTCCCGATGAAATTGATTCTCATACCTCCAGAGATCTCCCACTGTCCCCCTTTCTCCCCTTCGTCCCGCCTCTATTACATACCTGTCCAGAGGATGAATGATCTACACATTACCCATGAGTACCGCTGACCGGTACATGCATCAGCGACTCCCAGTGCTCAGGGACCTCACAGACACACTGAAGAGACAGAGGGAGAGACGGAGCTGGAGAGGGGTAGAGATGGATAGGGAAAAGAGAGACGATCAAAGCTGATGATAGAGTTCGGCATGGGAAAGAGACTGGGTTGGGAAACCACCAATGTGACAGGGGTGAAAGGGAGTGGAGGTGTGATTAGAGCGGCAGATGGAGATGTGCAGGAGGAGGCAGCAGCAGGCGAAGGGGATAATAGAGGCAATGAGGTAGTGCATTAAAACGTAGGCAGGGGAATGAGGGATGAAGTTAAAAAAAGGTTAGGGATTCCCCACGAAAGAAATGAAGATCAGATGGAGAATGAGGCTCGGGGAGCTGGTGTGGTGTGCAGAGGGTGTTACACTTCTCCACCAAATAGCTCGGAGGGAGGCAATCAGCGCGGTGCCTGTGGTTTCAACCCTGTAGTTCACCGTTGCTCTCCCAGGGGATAGGTGTCACTCGTGTGGAGAAAGAGAGCAGCCACTTTAATGAATGGAGCTCTTTATCTGAGCCTGAACAGCAAGTTATTACCTACTGAGTAGACACTACGGAGCGGGCTCTATTTCCACGGCAGTGCTCCCCAGGGCAGAGAGGGGAGACCAGAGAGGGGGAGAGAGGGAGAGGAGAAGTTCATATTTGGTGCCTTATTTTGTAACAGGCTATGACATCTCCGGCCTCCATGCTATAACAAAGCCCCGGAGCATGGTCAAGCATCACTGACGAGAGGAGCATTAGTGTAGAAGGCTGCAGGAAACCACACAATAATAACACCCGCTGGGAAGGCCTCAAACTGTGTTGAATCTCTGCTACTGCTCTCTGCATTTCAATTAGGAAGACGGGAATGTTTTAAAAGTATTCATGCAAGCATCCTCGTAGCATGGAAAACTTCTCTGTTTGAAATCATTCTGGTTTTTGGGTTGTTTTTTTTTGTCGGTCTAATGAAATAAGGTCATACAAAAAAAGAGGGTATGGAGTTGCCAGAGGAGAACACATTTCCACTCTTATTAAGACCGGGGGCAAGTTAGAGCTGAATTAATTCTTTACTGGACTGGAACCAATGATTTGACTTACACGTTTCAGCTATTTTAAGTTTTGAAAGAACTGAAATACATATTTAACACATCATACAAAAAAATAATGCCTGTGGGAAATGTCTGCAATTTCCCACAGCTCAGAGAAGTGGGAGTGGAGAGACTCTAAACCGCCCTGAAGAATAACTAGGAGTGATCTGCATGTTTTAACTCTGTTGTGACCTGACCTTCTGCCCACTGCATCTAGCCACTTGTGACTGTGAAGAGGAGTGGGGGAGGATGATGATAATGATAATTATTCATTATAATATTGAAAACTAAAACAAAGAAAAGACTAATACAAAAAGTGCAGTATAAGCAACGGGTTCATTTATGTATCATTTTGTAGTGTATGAACCTGTAATTGTTCCCGAACGGCAGACAGTGCAGAGCTAAAGGAGCAGGATGGAGCCAGTCTAAAGCCTCTGTTCTCCAGCTCTGCAGGCTCTGAGAACAGCCCGGCTCCCCTGACGCTGCCTGATAGCTTTAATTGGTCTCCTCTGGCTGGGAGCAGAGCAGAAGAATCCCTACACACTAATGGAGTGAGCTGCAACAAGAGTGATAACTTTCATACGCTGGAGCGTGCACAAGTACGCTCAGGCAGAGAGACCTACACGGATGAGTGTGCACGAGCTCGCCGCCCCATGAGCACGTACTGTACTGTATGCACACACACATGAATAGAGAACACACACACACACACGCCAACAAAGTAAGCATTTAATCCACCCGGGATCCTTTCTGACTATCTATTTCACTACTCTTTACATTGAGACATAAATCCATATGCCTGACAACCTGTCATGAAAAACCCATGTGAATAAATTTTCCTCACATGTGTTGGAAAGACGAGTCTCTCCCTCCTGGAAATGATCTCTACCTGTTGGAGGGAAGTGTTGAGGGACTCTGCCACATCCAAGCGGAGGTTAAAGGGAATGGATCAATGGCACACATTTAAAAACACTTTTGCGCTCTTTCCTTTTCTGTGCAACTCTATATGAAATCCCATCTGGTGGACTGATAAGATGAGGAACGCTTCAAAAAGATGCAGAGGAGAAAAATAAAATATGAAGAATGGGAGTATCATACAAGGGCTAATGTAAAATTCCTGTTATCATTATGGTTTGAAACCACAGAAGTTAGAGAAAATCCAGAGTGTGGTCTCTATAAATCATATATGTGAAACTTAGACTTGCAAAGTAGCAAAAAAAAAAAAAAAAAAAACACAAGAAAAATAATCTGTTTTCCACTGTTGACTCTCGGGGGAACGATTATAGATGTTATTATTCTCACGGACAGATGCTGTTTGTAGTGAGTAGACCATCTCCGGAGCATTGCAAGATGAGAGAACGAGTAAGAAAGAGAGGAGAAGCCAGACAGTCAAGCAGACTGTAATACCACTGGTAGAAGCACAGTACACCAACCTCCTCTTTATATAACGAGCATCCAAGACAGACGGAGACACAGACCACTCCCTATCTTGCATTGCTCAGGTGGGAATTGTAACGGGGGAACTGCTAAAAGCTACGTAAACATACCACACACCCAGTAACTCCCCTTTGCCTCAATATCAAAAACAAAACCTTTGAAAAATAAAACTATAAAAAGACGGGCAAAACAGAATTGGCTGAGGGTGAGCAGGAGGGAAAGTCAATGCACAAGTGATAGAGGAAAAAATAGAGCAAAAATTGAACTATACAGTGGGAGCGTGATCCTCTTTAGCATTTAAGCTACGTGCATTTAATGACTGAATGAGAGCGTGTCTGAAGTGCACAGAAACAAAGCTGACAGAGAAGATCAATCCACAAAACTCAAGGCATCTCAGCACCAGCTGTCACTCTAATTGCCTCCCTGTACTGTCATCTTAAGCATCAATTCGATGCTAATGCTGAACCAGGTATTACAGGTTACGGGCCTGCAAAAGATGCTACTTCCTCTAATGAGCAATCAGTTTCCGTACAGAGCACTGACTACAGACCCCCCCGTATGTAGAGTTAAGTTGTGTACTGTATTTTTTGCCATTATGGCATTGTGCCATTCTGGTTTCTCTAATGGGCTAAGCAGTGTTTACTTTTCAAAGACTTGCACATGAATTATTGATGGCTGCGAGCTGATTTGCGCTTGGAATTAGCCTAGAATAATCCATCTGGGCCTACCTTGCTTCTTAGGTGCCATGTCTCTCCCCAGGGTAAACAGACTGACTGGAAACTTATAGAGATTTGCACAGTAATTTGTTATCGTGATTTGCGCTGAGTGTGAAGTGGTTATTTAAAGTGACACGAGAAATTATGCTTAAGAGTTCAGGCCCTGTGAGCACAACGGGAAGGTGACCAAAGGGCTTTAGATTTCTCGCAAAGGCTAAGGCATGCATGAATAATGCAAAATGAATAAATTATCAATTTCATATAAAAAAACAACAACAACAATAATCCTTGATATGAGCTTATACAGTAGACTGATCATTATTATTATTGTTATTTTTCAACTTCACCAACAGGTAATCCATGATCCCATCAGAGCACCAGGGGAGCGGAGCAACACCTCCAAACACACCTGATTATTGCCCAATCATCCCCTTCGCTCACCCTTGTTTCTTTTCTAAATTATCATAATGTAATTAAACGGATGATTCTTATTTCTCTTCTTTCTAAATCTTAAGCCATTTTCTGCTGATTTCCCTGCAAGGCACCAGTCTCTACTGCTTCATTTGGTTATGAGATGTGTGTTTATTCAATGTGGTTAGTCCTCTCGTACTCCTACAATGGGTCTTCAATGGAAAATGCCTCCCAGAATCTTTTTGTTTGGTTTCAAAGCAGCGAGGGAGGTGAACACTGGGAATTCTAGGATGTTTGTAGAAGGGGGATGTGGGACCTGAATACCTGATGCAGCAAATACACCTCGCAATGTGATACTCTGTTATCCCCTCTTTTGCTCAACTCTCTCTCTCTCTGTCTGTCTTCCAAACTCACAGACCAGAATCTTATTACATGAGCCCAATGGGAAGACAGCACTAACATTATTTGATTTAAATGTGAATGTGCATTGACTTGTACAATAAAATATATACTCAACAGTCTAGACTGTGACAGTGTGAAAAGTAAAAAAAAAAAATGGAATAGTTATCAGATAAAGTCTGAAAGATGCTGGAGAAGAGCCGATGGAAGACATGACTTCTGTATCTGAAAATTTCGTCCCACTGCGCTCATGTGAGTGATGCCAATTTGTCCAGACCCCGATTCATTTTCTTGGCCCTCTTTGGTGTCAGAAAACGAATAGGCTTTGCATCTGAAGTTTGTTAATAAACTCTTGGATTAGATCCATCCCTCGGACAGAAATGAACCAGCCTGAGCAAAGAATAAAGAGACATTTCCTCAGCAGTCTGTCAGAGGCAACTGGCTCGGTTTTCTTTCCTGTTTGCGGTTTTTTTTTCCTTCTTCTTTTTTTTTTTTAACCATTTCAACTTATTTATTTTTGGCCTGAGACTACCCATCTGCCATAACTGTGGTGACATGCCTTTGAGCAGCTGATGAGGTTTGAGAGCACAGCACTGTGGAGAGAGAAAGCCTGCTTAATTAGTGTGACTATGGAGTCCGGAGATGTGTTTATCTCATTATAGGCATTTGAATGAATATTCACATGTCCTTGCTCAGAAGTTTATAGCCATTATTAAACACAAAAAAAGAAGAAATCCAAAAGTGTGAAAGGGGGCAAAAACTATTTCCAAAGATAATGTGAAATCTGAAGTTTAATTTATTGCTGATTACTTTGGCTCTCTCAGTTCAGCTGAAACAGCAGACGTACCAGTGGCTGTTTGATGTTTTGCTGGTGTATGAATGACACTCGCCGTGATTCTTAGCAGCTCTTTCTCAGGTTTCTCAGGTGTCGGTGGAACTGAGCAGAGACAGATGTAGTCTGTCTACCACTCCCTGTTTGCCCCTCCCTGTTTGCCTCCCTCTGCTTCCCCCTGCCGAGCTAATCCAAGCTGGCCAAATCCCTCTGCCGAGCGGGCCTACAGAGGAGCAGTCCTACTGGGAGCAATATGCCACCCGCTTCCCCGGCAATGCCAGCGCTGTAGGACTCCCAGCCCAACTGTGGCATTTTGTCAGTAAACAGACAAAGATGTATGAATTTTCTAAGTGACTCGGAGCAGGTCGTCCTGTGACAATAACACGTTGTTGAATCTCGACAAGCAGATATTTGCTCCATGGGATTATAAAGGACGTGCACCACTGGTGTCTCTGGGCAGACGTGCGCTAATCGCCCAAAAATTGCCACATACCATCAGATGCAAAGCTGACATATACCTCTCAAATGGAGCCATTCTTCAAAAGAGAGACAAGCTATGATCAGATGCAGTCTATTGCTACATAGTCACATACAGTACACTACAGCCTGCAAGGATGGCATGAAAACTCCATTCGCCAGTGCAATCAGTGCTGCACCCTACTGTGCAGAACACAATACTAAATTAAGTTCATCCGTCAAGGGAACAGGCTGTTCTTGTATCTAATTGGCGGTCGAGGCTTAGGAACGGGACTGTATGAGGAATAGTGGTGAATGGTTGATTTCCATCTTTGTTCTTTTTGTTCTACTTGTCTCAGGTTTTTCCATGTTCTCTGCCTTTGCTTGAGAAGTGTTTTAATGCCCAGATAGCTTTAATGAGTCTAAGATGAGCGTCTGCCGCGGCTCTCTTTGTGTGGTTTTGTCTTTATCTTTATCTCTGGCTAATACTCAATTGGACATGTCGCAGAGTTTAGTCTGCCAAACAAAACGCATCCTAAGCCTCCTGTGAGCAGTAATGGACAGTGTTTCACATAGTTACCAACAGAAAAAAAACACCAAAAGAAAACTACTTTGTATTTGATACACAGGTGACACAGCCCTATTTCTTGTTTTTGTAATGTTTTGTAATGACCCCTCTTTCCTGCAGAGCACAGACCACTGAATTAAAAAGAAAGAAAGAAATTCAGGCCAAAGTAATCATGGTTCTCATTGCAGGGATCCAGAGTGGCATGAGCAGGTCTCGGCAGAAATCAAACCATAGCATGTTCACACATATTCATTCAGTTATTACTGTGACATATAGAGCCCGATACCAACGTCCTCTTACAGCACTACGCACGCAGGGCTTTGATTGGTTTTACAGCATCTACAAAAAACATGGGAATGTTTTGACTGAAGTTTAAATTAATTCAATGGAATCAAAATTGTATAACTCACAACGTACACCAACTTGGATAAGGACAGATGGAGAACTGGTGTCATTCAGTATGCTACTACTGTACTGTTGTGACACAAGAGGGAGACTGTGGACATAAGAGGCTGCAGTTAAAAATAATAAATAAATAAGAAGTACAGGAGAGTCTACAGAAACATTACACACCAAATGTATAATGGTAAACACCATCTGATAAAAAAAACAACAACAACAACAACAAAAAGAAACCTGACGTGGGTCCTATACTACGAAGCAGGTTCAACACACATCTTTCAGAGTACCTGGCTTCACTTAACCAAATAATCATGATCGTGCGAAGCGGCCACACGACGGTGGTTATCAACTCTGTAAATCAACCCAGGGTTTCCCAGTCTAGGTATGAGCGCGTTCACATGAAACGGGCGGAGTTTGTAGCATCTGACCAATCACAGACATGGACACGTCTGAGTGTTTCGCTAACGAGGAGCAGACGATAATTCTGCAGCAACATGAAGAACTGAGAGATCACATCCAGACAGAAAGAAACACAGTCGCTGCAGAGAATTACTGACTGTGTAAATGCATAAATTCACAAGATTAAAATTAAATATAATCACTACTCTGTCATTGTAGGATGGCTCCGACAGGAATCGCATTTGTGCATTCCTCTAAACTTGCCTGTTGCTCACATGTGTATGAAAACGTATCTCTTTTAGAGATGTTCATCTAAAAACTCAAAATAACAGCGCAAGGTTTTTTTTGGAGACTTCCTGTATCCTGCAATATTCACACACCTAACAACGATGATGACATTTTCCAAGAGCACTGATTGGTCAGGAGGCTGTCCAGCATATACATTACCACGGAGATGTATCCCGGTAAGAAGTGAACCACCGTCGTAGTACGGAAAAAACAGAGTTAACCCTGACGTTACCTCGATAAGCTCAAATCCTGCTTCGTAGTACAGGCCTCTGATATGCCATGATGGTGCAAGATGACCCGTGTTGCGCATTTATGCACAACATATGCACACTAAAAAAAAAAGGGCCATTGTTTTCTCTCTACCACCTACACTGGGTGCTGCCAGTTGGAAAAACTTATGAATCACATAAAGAAAAAAACAACAAAACAAAACAAAACAAAAAAAACACAGAAAACAAAGCGCCACCTGCATCACCATATGACAGATATGTGATCAACAAAGCTCTTTAGATTTACACCAAACGCAGATGAAAGTAATTAAAAGCAAGAGTTTAGCTGATATTTTGGTAATTTATCTTGTCATTACGAGGATTTGAGGGAAGTAAGTTGGCAGTAAATAAGTTCTATTTTAGTCTTTGTCATATTTTTCTCATTAACCAATTTGTTATATATCGCTAAATTAAGATAATTTCTAATGCATCCAATGTAGCTTATTTACTGTCACCCAGTGAAGTCAAAAAGCAAATATATATAAAAAGATAATACAGACAAGACATCTAATTTATCAAGGGTCAAAGACCTTGTAAACTATTTAAAAGAAATAACCTTGTCATTAAAGTTATGAAAGTTACAAGAATGATATTTCACCCACACATTTATTACACTGTTTGAAATTAGTGAACTAATAAAGACAAACTTGCATCTACTCTGCTCCTCCTACCTGAGCCAAGGCCTTTAAAAGATTTTACAAGCCACAAAAGTCTGCATAAGAAATTGCAATACACCGATGTTTTTATGTAAAACAGAGAGTGACTAGAACAGAATGTCAAACAAAGATTTCATGTAATGCCTCTGCAGCTAGTTAAGAAAAGGATGACCTACTCCCATAAATTTAGTGTAATTACGCACTTGTTAAATTCACTCTGATGGTTTTAAATCTGCACTCAGTATCTTGTAAACAGAAAGGTGCATGCTCTGTAGAAAGGGTGTGCTACTAAAAAGCAGCAGCTACTACTCATGAGTTTTATTAGTTACAAAATCAAGGAAGCAGGATGGATTTCATTATGCTATCTCTAAGCAACACTGCAAACCCATCACACTCTGCTGTGACCGTAGTGTCAGAGAAGCTTTTTGGAGCTGGATTTACAAGGCTGTTAATAGCTAAGGAGATCACATGAGGATTACAACATTGTGATTACCAGTTACCAGTTATGATAATTAAGCCCAGTGCATTTCTAAATGCTGTGTTAAACAGTGAGCTGCTCTGTCAGACTGCCAAAATAAACCACAAGTCTAGTTTTCTCTCTCTGCACTCAGCTTTTCTGTAATTTGTCTTTAGGTTACAGATATCCTTAATTCAATTTGGATGTATTCACTCTAAGTCTGCGCTGTACGGTGAGAGGTAGCCTCTAGCTAATCATGAAAGCTACCAAACCATCTCAAGGGGCGGCAAGAAACTTTGAAGGTAAATTATTAATACACTCAAAAATTCACAGCAACTTCAGGCATAAGATAAGGTCCCATAACAATCATCTATCGCAACGAGCACATCAGTCGTCAGACCACATGCACACATCTGTGGCTGTGATAAAAGCCGAAACAGACATTATTGTATATAACTCAACACTTTCTATATGGGACATAAAGTCTTTGGTCCCCAGTGATGATTTTGTGTAAAACAATGACATGTTGAAGAAGAATTCTAACAGATAACTAGCTCATTGTACCTTTTCTGAGAATTCAACCTCTGTGGATCAAAAGAAAGCGCTGCCTTGTAAAACTGTACTTTCAAGTGGTTTCCCTGAGTCCTTTAAAAGGGACTTTCCATGGAAGCAGCAGCCGCATATCGGTAGAAACGCACATACAGTACATTTAATTCAAATTCTGCGGCTTAGGACGACTCCTCAACTGGAGGTATTTTCAAAAAGAGAAAGAAAGAGAGAAATTACTGGTGTGAGGACAGAGCCGGGCCCCAATTTAGCAGTGGGAGGAAGATGTTGAAGGAAATGTAATGAGGGCGAGATCTGGGAATTTAGAAAATTTAGACAGGAAGAAAAAGGCAGAGAGGGGGGAAGTCGAGATGAGAGCGGCGTCCTTGTGTGGATGGAAGCTGACAGGTAAATTAGCACGTGTGGCTAATGGGGCAAAAAGCAGCCGCGTCCTGGAAGGCGCCCTTTCACTCTGACAAACAGGCAGCTTGTTGACCCAACCGTTGCCTCGCGTCACTCCGCTTCTCATTCGGAGCGTTGAGACAAACACCATCCCACTTTGACACTCGCACACTTCCTGACATACCAACAAACACACACTCCGGCACGAGCGCACATTAAGCTGCCATGCGTGGGCGCGGAGAGAACTTAATCTAATAGGATTTAGAATGAATCAGAGATGAATCTTCAAATGTTCAAAAGGGTTTTGAGACGTTGGCCTTTTGATTGATCATCTATCGTGCTTTTTTAGCAGAAATGAGAAGCAGTGAAAAATCATGGATCACAGCATGCATCATGAATAGCGTGAGTAGAGTTGTTTATAATCTGCTCATCAAGGCGAGGGGTAAATCTCTCTCATGCAGCTTATTTTTTTCTCCACCTTCTTGCACATAGCTTGTTCACTGAATCTCTGTCGTTTGTTTTTTTTTCTTTTTTTCTCCAATCACATTTTTGTGTATAACCCCTTGATGCCATGTTTGAGTTGTAAATCAACACCTTTGGGTAGAGGTGGGAGTGGATGTACGTCCTGTATGCGCCTGTGCAGCGAATACGTGCACATGCATAAGTGTTTGTGGATCAGCCTAAGAGAGACCACGGTTGGGTATTACCACATATCAGTGTGCCTGTCTTCTCGTAGCGGGTGTCTGAATGTTTCATCTAATCATTAAACGCTGACAGGCTTCACAAAGTAGCGCCACTGATCCCCGTCAGAGGAATACAGGGCCTGACTTCATTAGCCCTGTTAGTACTAAGCTGCTTTACCCTCACTCACGCCTGGCTTAACCTGCACAGTGATAAACGCTGAGAGGAGAAGGGAAGATAGGCAGAGGGAAAGACGGGGTGAGACAAAAAAAAAAGGGAAGCGGGGACAAAGGCATTTAAAGGAAGAGGCAAAGGTGCCAAAGTCAGGCACAGAGGATGAGGAAGTTAGAAATGGGAGGGGAGTGGGAGGGCACAGAGCATGTGAACCTGGCGTTTTCAGAGGCAGGGGAGGGGATGAAGCTCAAAGTGGTGTTTGAACTGTGAGGGATTAACAAATGCAAAAATGAGCAAAACAATCAATTAACTTGTGTTGCAATTAATCAATTATTACGCCGGCACATCGACAGCCAAAGTGCTTAACAGAGATTCCAGCGCGGGGATTTTGTGTGTTGAAGAATTAGCATTGACCTCTGTGCACACACACACACACGCGCATCCAGACATGTGCACACGTGAATCGCATATTTGCATCTAAGTACATAACGATATGCACACACATCTTTGTTCTCAGCAGATTTCTCCAGTACATTCATCTGGTTTCCCTCCTACCAGAGCCCCACTCCCCTCTCACTCAGTCTTTTTCTCCTGCCAGCAGAGGTTTTTGGCTGGCTTAAGTACGCCCACAGGCCCCTGAGGGACGGCCCATGACGGATGGCACTGCGTGTGACTCCAATTCGATTCAGCCCATTTGATAAATTTATTGCTGGCATTTTGAAAATGAAATTAGAGGGACGTCTCCTGGAGACTGTTTTTCCAGCACAGGTGCCATAAATATACTTCATTTGGCAGAGCAGAGGGAGGAAGAGTGTTCAGGGGGAGGAGAGGTGTTGGATAAAGGATGTCATGGCAGGGGGGGCAGATAGTGGGGATGTTCCACAGAAGTAAAGAGCTAAAGAATAAGGTCACATTATAATGAGGTTCTGTATTAATCATGATATTGGCTTGGAACAACAGTAAAGGTTATTCAGCCACAGTCTGAATTCTCCCTGGACTTTAATACGACATGCTGTCTAACACGTATACCACCACGTGCTCCTCTGAACAGGTGTGAGACTGTCTCTCATGTTGAACATTGACAGATTGAGACTGTGGGTTGTTGGCATTGTGAGTGCACACAAATGTCCTCGTTTCTCCATCTTTCATACTCAAGCACACACAAACACGCGCAGGCGACCACAGACATACTTGTATGTCCACTCTTTTAAGGGAAGTGCAGACACAAACACATGGTTTATGTACATTATCTTTGGCTCAAGGCCCCATGCCTCTTCAGTACCAATGGCGCTGTCACAGCTGCATAGCCATCTATAACTCAGGGTGTATGAATGAAGACGGCGGGCTGTTTTTTCTCCATGGCACTCTCGCTTTGTCTGGAACCCTTGAATGTTTTTAGTTGATGCTTCTGACAAAAATGGATCTGAACTGGACATGTTGCACGGGGGAGAAAAGAAAGACATACAAAACGCACAAAGTCCAAGACAGACGCGGAAACACACAGACTTACAAAGGTGAGCATTCATTCACCACCCGGGGGTTACGTGGCCTTATTTATCTCCCTCTCGTTCAGAAATGAATGCAAGTGCGGCTGTGGAGCGATGATGGACGGCGAGCCAGCCTCTGCTCCCCTTCAACATTCATCAGAGTGCGAGGCTTGGGCTACCCACATCACTTACCTTTATAGGCCCATCTGACAGCATCGCAAAGCGAATAGTCATCACATACATAGCCCTCACAACGGTGTGTATGTGTGCGAGCGAGGGCATGCTAAGTGTAACCTGTCACACAGATGCAGTCTGTCAATGCCTCTCGCACTGTATCTACAAGCGGCTTGAACAGATCTGGAGCCTTGTAAGGTGAAAGATGTCACCATGTTCCCAACGCCGCGCTCCCCGCGTCAAATATACATGTAGCGCACTTTATATCAGACCCGGGTGACAATGAAAATATTTTCACCTGTGTTCTGCTCTGGTATGAATGAGCTCGTGCGAAACAAAAGCCAAGTTCCTTACAAGCACAGCGGGGTGTCTAAGAAAGTTTCAACAAAATCAGCGGGGCGTTTTCCTGCGTGATTGTCTGCTTCTGCTTTGCAATCACAGAGCGTGACACACCCTCCGCCATTACTGTATCTTCACGACGAAGAGGAGAGGGATGGGACCGCTCGGTGCAACACCTGCGGGCTGCCACTCAGAACGAGACCCCCGGAGCTGTTTAGACAGTTTGAGTGTCTGGCCCCATCATCTTATGAAATCAAAACAGCCCACAGGTACATTCCCACACACTCCTCCCCTCCCGCTGCATCGCCCGACTCTCCCCGAAGATCCACTATGCAAAACAATCACCTCCCCCAACCTCTCATTAACATACACATGAAAGTGTGGAGGAGTCTGAACAGAACTGTGATTAGTCTGAACATGAGACGTACAGAAAGCAGTGCACAAGCACAGACTGTGGGCTGTCTATCACTGCAGAATCGCAGGATAATTTAGTCTAGGTGTCAGTAGGTGTGAGTGATTGACTTTGTAATCAAACAGATTGTTCTGTGACGGAAACACTGCAGGACTCAATTTCAAATCAGCATCAACAACACCAGGAAATGTTATTCATCTCGTTAGCAAAAAAAAAACGGAGAATACTGTATGCACAGACACACGGAGGCACACACCTACATCTGCCACCCATCTGAAAAGACATGGAAGATCCACAGGTGACTGATTGAGTGTTGTCTTACCTTTTTGTGATGATAATGTGGTATCTGTAGATAAAAGAGAGGAGACACACAGAGGAATAGTGTTAGCAGTTGACAGGCGGCTGTATAGCAGACACTTAAAACACAGGAGATGACAGGGCGGGGGGTAAGGGGGGTGTTCAGAGGGGGTACAGAACCAGGGGGGTCTCTCATCTCAGACCTGCAAAGAATATCCGCTTTACCACACTCGTTCACGCTTAGCTGAGCCTGGGTATATGCAAACACACAAGGGGAAACATATACAACACATGTACTACGCAACATCCATAAATACACACAGCAGCTTTTTCTCCGATCCACAAAGACAGACTGGGCGGATGAAAAAAAAAAAGAAGAAAAAAAAAATAAAAGCATCTAAGCAAACGCATCGAAGAGAGGCCTCCAGTAGAAAGATGAGAGTCTCCAGACCCCAGCAAATCCTTGATCTCTTACACAATTTACCTTGAGTGAGCTTTCTAATAAGTACAAATAATGCCACTGAGGTGCAGAAAGACAGAGCAAATCAAATCCTTTCCGTAAGCATTTTAGGTTCTTACTCAGAGCCCACTAGAGACAACCCCGGCCCACAAGGCACGGATCAAAACATGGGCTGCCTGGAGGGAAGGATGTACTGCAACGCATTTTTTATACAACACAGAACATTTACCAAAAATAAAATAAAATAGAACAAAAGGAGAAGATGTGCGTTCGTAAAAGAGAAAAATAAAATACATTTAGCTTATTGTTACTATAAAATATTTACTAGGACTGTGTGTGTAAGCTCCCAAGGTTTCATTCTTATTTAATAGACATGTCAAACTTGCAGTGACTCAGGAGTAAATAAAAAAACAAAGGAAAAAAATAGTCTTTTTGTCTCCTCTCTCTCTCTTTTTTTTATTTTTTATTTTTTATAACTTTGTACTTTCAGCAGTTCAAATCCTTTAGAACATTTCTCTACTGGCCAGTTGCCCAAAAAGCCCAACTGGCCACAGACATGGGAGGGGAATAATTGAATCCGGATGGATTTGTGGTGTACTGGGCTGAGGAAGTGATAATCCAAAGCTCTGCCTAATTGCCAGAGTAAAGACAGCGTCCATTGTGGGGGTGGCATCGGTGTTTATCAAGGCAGTGTGGCGTGGGATTGGACTGAGCATTAGGGCTTTACACACTTTTGTTTTGTGAGGTGTTACAGTGGATTTGAGCAAACATTGGCCCTCTGGTTATTACATGGTCTGATTGTCTGCTATGCGACTGTCCATAAGCTCTGCATGTCTACCCTAATCTGAGAGGAGGCTTCAAATAATTAGTTAGTGAAGCACTCTCACAGCCCAGCGCAGTCAACCTTATCACTAAAAGAAAATCCTTGGTCCATTTCCTTTTCACCCCAAAGGCTTACAAACTCTCACCACTGTTAAAGCCCTCAGGGTAGCCACATAGCCAATAAAATATTATCCAACATGTCATAACCACTGGCCCCTATCCTACTTTTTTTTGTCATTTGTTATGTAAAAGAAAGACTACAGTATGTCAAACAGAAATGTTCTGGCAAGTGTGAGTGGTACAAGCAGCGTGTGTTAAAATGTGAAGGCTAACTCCTAAGTAGACCAAAAATAATATCAATCACTTTCAGAAAACAAAGAGAAGATGCGTTTAATTTATTTCCAACATCTACTTACAGTGATATGATGACAACATGGCACTGATAGTGGAAGGGGAAACAAATCTGCTGCTGAGTCATTAGTTTAACTTATTAAGTTAATCACAGTACTAATGAGAGGGTGAAGCTTTCCGGAAAGTGAAGTTGAGATGCCAAAACAAAAAGCTGGAGACAAAGCGATTTAACTGTTGTTTAAATTTAATATAACAAGGCGTAATTTAAATTATGTAATAATTAATTGCCACTACGCAAAGCTACCAGGGGTAACAGCAGGGTGCTTCACTGTGAGATACTTTCTCCCTGTGCACTCTGATACAGTGTCTTGGTGTAGGGGAGAAGTTGAAGACAATGTAATAACATGCTCTCTATTAACACCGTTTTAATAATGATAAATAATTAACAGGCAGCAGCTTGGTGATAATAAATAATCAAAAGGAAGTGCTTCTCTCCTCCCTACGACTTGCTTTGTCGGAGCAAAGATATCATGCTGATTGGTGTCAGCACATATAAATAACTCTGCGGTTTAGGGAGGTAAAGAAAAACCACCGTCATTGATTATTGCATTTCTTCCCAGCTATCATTGGCTTATGTGGATTTGGAGCCTAATTTGCAGTGAATATGTGAGTGGCATTTTGATGTGCCTGTGCTCCCACAGCAGCGCTCCTGTGGGTTTGAGCTCTATGTAAAACAGGCCATATGTCAATATGGATTTCCCACTGCAAAGGAATGTGTGCAAGCCCAGTAAAGTTGAGGCTGCCCAAAAGCTTGCCCAAGGACACTAAAGACTACATTTTTAGAGATGCATTCCAAAAATGTGGAAATCAACATCTCCCAGCTGTGCTTGCTTTACCGTTCACGTCTGTAGCCTCCCACTGTCACAGAGGATGAAAGAAGGAGAGGAGAAAAGGAACGGAGAGGAAGACATGGCACTAGACGAGTCCTTATTAATTTATGTAAACATGTTCCTTCTTACATTAGACTGTAATGAATGTGATTTCTGTGGTTTGAAAGGAACCCAGTCAACAGGCAAAACATAGACCACACCGCCTTTTATAGATGCTTATAGCTAATCAGGCATAATCATGGTGACACATATACAGTAAAGGCATCTACTTGATGTTTTTTTTTTCTACAGAAATCTATAAACAGAGATGAAGCAAAAAGCATCATGATTTGAAAAACTGTCTGCTTTAAAGTTCATGAAATGTACAGGCTACGTTTACTATATTTCCTTAATTAGTGGATGTAAGGAGGTCCACTGACTGACGTCCAAAGAAAATGGGTTTTGACCAAAACTCTGAATCCATAGAAGGATCACAAATAAAAGAAGCCTCATTAACGATACTCGCACACAATGTGAAGTTACTACCAAGTCCTCTGCCCCATGTTGGGGGGATGTGTGACTGAGAGATAATAGGCTTCAACACTGTTCATGTGGTTCACATTAATCGAAGAGGAGCACCACTACAAAGACGGTTCTTGTTGGCACATTCACAGCACCAGCTAAAGACGGGCAACCAATAAAATAAACACTGTTTCTTGGCCCATACAAAGAACACAGCTTCGGTCGCTTCAGGCCATGTATTCAATACCTTTGTTCAGTGGTGAAGATGTGTCATATAATTCAGAGGTATTCAGACACTGGTAAAATTAGCTCCTCCTTTATTATCCCCTCTGTGGTTGCCAGTCATCCTCCCTCTGCTTTGCCATGAAGCAAATTCATACTTGGAAACACAGGAGGCATCAGCAGTAAAGGCTGACAGGTCAAAAGGAACCATTACAGCATTTATATCATCATTTTATTTCATTGTCACTTTTTAGAAATTTAACAATAAGGTGTTCTGGATGTTATGTCTTTTCTTTTTGTCAACAGTAACTTTTGAGGGGACTCATTTGCTTCACAGGGGAGGAAAGAAAAATGACTCTCTAACAAGCTAAAGCTGTTTTTTTTTATACTCTAATGCTCACACATGACAAATAACACAAACGTTGCCAAACTGTGCAAAAGATGCTGCGTTGTACATGTTGACAAACACTTTGTACCGTAGATGATTGTCATTTTCAGTTGTCAGCACTTTTTTTCTTTTCTTTTTTTGCAGTTTGGCACAATTCGTGCCATCTGTCGCAAGTAAGCATCAAAATATAGAAAATTATACACAAGGCAAACTTGGTGGAAAAAGTGTTTTTGAGCTGCTTCTGCCCTCTCTCACTGTAACTCTAAATGTAGAGTTTATACACCTGCAGCAAGGTGTATAGAGCCAGAGACATTGGGTTTCATTCATGAAATGTTAGTAAATCAGTGTGTTTACACATAAAACCACAAGCTGCTAAAAACCTACTCTGGATCCATGAACGCTGCCGGAATCATAGATTTTATCATAATCACGTGTGTAAGATCATCAATGCCAACCAATCGGAAATGGATAGCACACTCCTGGTGATCAGCAATTGGCATAGATCGTCGCTCATGAATAGCCCTATAAGGAGACCATGACCACCATATGGGGAGGTGCAGTAGGTGCATCCTGGCCACCTACAAGCATGACACAAACAAGTAAAGAGGGAGATAGTAAAAAAAGAGAGATCAGGGATTGAAGTCATTTTGGGTGAAGTGGAGTTATGAAAAATATTTGATTTTCTTCTGTTAGTAGTGGTGACTGGGACAGGTAAATCAAAGGCCTGGAAGGAGGTAACAGATGTCGTGAGTAAAGTGTCCTCGGTTTAAAGAACCATTGAAGAAGAAAAGCAAAAATAGTTTGAGAAATAAACACTTGAGCACACATAAGAAGCAGAACAGCCACGGGGGGAGCAGGTTATATTCTTACAGATGAACCAGCCGGCTTTCACATCTCCATCCAAAACAGTGCCAACTGCGCTACTGCACAAGATTAAATTGTATACGCGTCACAACACACACTTTGCATCGCAAAACTGCACACAACTGCACATTCATGTAATGAAAGTTTTTCCGGTTAATATCATCCTTAGATGGAGCCCTGATGTCATGTTTAAATTGTGTCTTTCAAAAGGCATCTGCGTAGTGTGTACATGACAGGGTGCCATATGAATTAAAATAGCAATTTCCAGCAAGCACATGCAATATTTATGTTAATTTCTAATTTATAAATGAATGCGGAAATCCACGTAAATTTCCGTCTGCACACAGTTTACACGTAAATTTGTTCTGCTCACGTTTCATGAATGAGATCCATTGTGTGGATTCAACTTGAGTTAAGGATGATGACGACTGTTATCATCGCCAGTGGAAGGGGGAGTGTCAGCGTCTTAGATTTTATCCTTTTTCTTCTTTTTTCACTCAACTCTCTCCAAGAGCCTTTTACATATTTTGAACATTGTTTATTTTTTCCAAACACTATGTTACACACTCCCCTCGCGGGATCTTTGTTGCGAGGACAGCTGGATAGGCTTGCCACAAAATGCCGCAGAGCAGCTGTTTCTGATGGGAAGATTGCAATCTTAGAACTGTAAGAAATTCTCTGTTTAGGGATTCAAAGAAAGAAAAGTTCATTTTCTGATTGCTATTCTGCATCTCTTAAGTTGTACAGTTGAATTTCAAAGGTCCTCAGACACTCTCAGGTCATTAAATTCAACATACAAAAGATAATGGGAACACAAAACAAAAGCAGTAGATAATTTGCAGTAGGAGTCCCATCAACACAAGGTGTAAAAGACATTGTTTGATTAAAAAATATCAACTCATAAAAGTCACTGACATCCTGTAGAACGCACGGTCCATTACAGATGAAGAGTAACCTCACAGGTGAGACTGTAGTAGCGTACTGTAATGACACTTTACATACAGTTTAAATCACACTCTGATTGAATTAGGCAGTTATTGGAAACCTGTCTTCTATTGACCTGGTGAAGTTGTGGCCTTAAAGCAGTCCTCTCTGGGAATAGTTTTAATTAAAGACAGAAATTGGCTTCGATTTTATCCCAATCATGAAGTGAGGGATTCCTACAGATAATCACAGCTTCAAGACAAAGAAAAACTGTATCATCATGGTAGATGGATGAAAGTGTGAATAGAAGGATATATTAGGATATAATACTGACAGTATATGAATATACTTGCATGCACTCATGTATATGCATATATGCATGCAGACATACATATACTGTATATTGTGTGCGAGTATGAGTACATGCTGTCAGTACATTATGTGTGTGCAAGTTGTGTACACTGCAGTGGAAACAAATGCATTTGTCTGCAGATGATTTACCACTGTTGATATATCATCACTATAATGTAATTAGGATAAATTCCAACACAGTAGCTCTTCATCTCTTAATCACACTCACTTATAGACAGTGACAGCTCAGCAGCTACTGTATGTAAAACCAGTCAGTTGTGACCACCGATGAGGATGTTACGTGTTCTACGAGCAACTCATCACAGCTTTAGAAAAAAAAAATCATGTATCATATGACTCACAGGATACAGACACAATTTGTATGTTTTTTGCTTAACTACCATAGTGTGCCAACCTCTAGTCCTGCCAAAAAAAACAACGTACATGTCCTCAGAGAATCAGCTCTACAGTTCCTTTAGCAGTGACAAGAGGTGACTGAAGAAAATGTGTTGCAGGAAGCTCCAAAATAAGAGTCAAGTTGAAAGCCTCAACTCAAATTAAAAAATGTAAATGAAAGGAAAGTGGACTGGTAAACATAAAATATACTTAAGTGACTTTGAGTAATGGTTCGGTTTATTCTTCAGACATAGATGTACCATAAAGGGTTGCAGACAGAAAACCAAGGCACTCGTGAGGGTACGACCAATTAAAATGCCTTTATTGGTACATGGCTAATCTATTTAAAAGCGAGTCAACGCGTTTCAGCCAAACTGGCCTTCGTCAGGACAAAAGTGAAAATGTTTGTCAGTCTCAGTTCACAATTAAGTAGGTAATTGCAGACAGCTGCTCAGTGTGAGCAGGTAGGAGGTCACATGACCTGAACAGCAAGACCTGCCAATGACAAGCAGACTCTGTACAAAAAGAAAGAAATAATAAAATCACAGAGTCAATAAATCAGCATTGCACATTACATAATCAATTAAACAAATCAGAAATGCATACAATATAAGTATTGAGCCTAATAAGAGACTGAGGAACCGTCATCAGAGTCAATCTTAAAGGACAACAACACACACCAATAGTCACAAAATACACTCACAGAAAAGGAGAAAAATCGAGTTCTCCATTCAACCCTGGATACTGAGTGGCCTTTAATGTATAAATCCAGAATGACTCTCTTTGCAGGAGTGTTTTGAGTCTATCTCCTCCCCTGATAGAGTCTTTAACATGTTCTATACCTGATATCTTTAAAGAGTCGCAACTACCATGACTTACATCTTTGTAATGGACAGCCATGGGGTACTGTGGGTTACTAGTTCTAATGGCATGCTTATGTTCTGCCAATCTTGCCTTCAATTTACGCTTTGTTCTCCCAATGTAGAAGCGTCCACAGGGGCACTCAAGTCTGTAAACAACATAAGAGGTATTGCAATTAATAAATGCATTTATGTCAAATGTATGACCAGATGTCACATCAGTAAAATAATTGGCATTTATCATATTGCTACAGTGATTGCAATGTCCACACCTGTGATTACCCTTTAAGGTTGAAAGCCAGGTTTTCTGTGATACAGGAGGGAGATGACTCTTAACAAGTTTGTCTTTCAGAGTAGGAGCTCTTCTGAAGCTAATAGTTGGTGAATCTGGAAGAGCTTCTCTAAGAAGACTATCACTTTTCAAAATGCCCCAATTGTTTTGAACAATTTGTTTAATTGCATTTGCATGATCACTGTATTGTGTCACAAAATATACCTGATCAGAATTTTGTTCTCTAAGAAAAAATTGTTCAAAACAATTGGGGCATTTTGAAAAGTGATAGTCTTCTTAGAGAAGCTCTTCCAGATTCACCAACTATTAGCTTCAGAAGAGCTCCTACTCTGAAAGACAAACTTGTTAAGAGTCATCTCCCTCCTGTATCACAGAAAACCTGGCTTTCAACCTTAAAGGGTAATCACAGGTGTGGACATTGCAATCACTGTAGCAATATGATAAATGCCAATTATTTTACTGATGTGACATCTGGTCATACATTTGACATAAATGCATTTATTAATTGCAATACCTCTTATGTTGTTTACAGACTTGAGTGCCCCTGTGGACGCTTCTACATTGGGAGAACAAAGCGTAAATTGAAGGCAAGATTGGCAGAACATAAGCATGCCATTAGAACTAGTAACCCACAGTACCCCATGGCTGTCCATTACAAAGATGTAAGTCATGGTAGTTGCGACTCTTTAAAGATATCAGGTATAGAACATATTAAAGACTCTATCAGGGGAGGAGATAGACTCAAAACACTCCTGCAAAGAGAGTCATTCTGGATTTATACATTAAAGGCCACTCAGTATCCAGGGTTGAATGGAGAACTCGATTTTTCTCCTTTTCTGTGAGTGTATTTTGTGACTATTGGTGTGTGTTGTTGTCCTTTAAGATTGACTCTGATGACGGTTCCTCAGTCTCTTATTAGGCTCAATACTTATATTGTATGCATTTCTGATTTGTTTAATTGATTATGTAATGTGCAATGCTGATTTATTGACTCTGTGATTTTATTATTTCTTTCTTTTTGTACAGAGTCTGCTTGTCATTGGCAGGTCTTGCTGTTCAGGTCATGTGACCTCCTACCTGCTCACACTGAGCAGCTGTCTGCAATTACCTACTTAATTGTGAACTGAGACTGACAAACATTTTCACTTTTGTCCTGACGAAGGCCAGTTTGGCTGAAACGCGTTGACTCGCTTTTAAATAGATTAGCCATGTACCAATAAAGGCATTTTAATTGGTCGTACCCTCACGAGTGCCTTGGTTTTCTGTCTGCAACCCTTTATGGATCTCCCCAACTGAAGAGCACCTGAGGGATACACTTTTCTACAACACCCAAGAAGCACTCCATGCACTGCGTTCCTGTCTATAGATGTACCATATTTTACACTCTTCCTGTGTTTGATTTGAGTTTCAGTCCAGGTGGGCTGTGATTGGTTTGTTGTGATATCATGAAATAACTCTAGTCCTGATGGCTTGTTTCAATGCACAGTTTCTGAATACAGGCTGAATTGAGTGTTATGATACTTACACAGTATTCATATAGCACCAACATTTCCTTTATGTTGAAACAATACATGGAAATCTCTCTCTCTCTTCAGTGTGGGACCTTTGTACCTTGTGGCAAAACATGATTCATAAAACCTATGTCTCAAAAGCACGTGCCTATGGCCTTTCCTGAGAAGAAAACAAGGAGACAGAACACAATCCTGGGTTTTAATTAGCTGAGTGTAGTGCATGCTCATCTGCTATGTACTGCACAGGGAGAGCGGGGAGTGCTGCCTTCTTGCTCATTATGTACTAATGAGTTGTCTATTAATGAAAATGGAAAGCATTTATTTTGTGAGCACAAAGGGTTCAGCTGGATTAATTACTGCACTACAGCAACAAAATGAAAACAGAAAGTGCAGCATCACTCTTGTGTGGCACATTACCCATTAACCAACTGTTATCAAGGCCTGGCGAATGGTGCTGCACGACACAAACTAGAAACAGAAACAGTTTGCACAGACCATTAAAACTTCATGTGAACTGCACTTGTGACATCTTCTAAGCACTTTCTGCGATGCATACATAGGTATTCTCTTATGAATCAATACATGTCAACTCATAAAGCATCTCGTCACTGTCATGTAGTGTAAACTCTCTGCTGGATAATAGTGGAGGAGAAGAGCACTTCACCAGTGCGCCTGAATTTCACAAAAGCCTGTCTTTGCACAATAAAAACGATTCCACGCTAATTGCATCATTGTGTGCCCGACTGTTGAATATACATATCTGTCAGGAGGAGTGAAAAAGACAGAAAATTACTGACTAAAAAAATAAAATAAATGAATACATTTATGGATAATTTGATTCAGAAGATGCATCTTTGGGGGATATGGAGATAAAGACTCCTGGAAATGGTTCTTGATGTTCTTACTATGGAAGCGGGAGGGGGCGAAACGGAACCAGAGGGAGGGAGCTGAACTCCCTGCGAGGGGCCAGGCCTCGTCATGAATTAACACCGTGGCGAAAAGTGAGATCCCTGTGATGATAACATAATTTTGTTTGTGCTGCGTTTCTTTTCAAATGGTGATCAGAATCATCCTAATAGTCCGCTAACAGCTTGATTTCCCATTGGGCTCTCCTTGGAGAGGTCAGGGGCATGGGGAGCTGTGTGGGCTCTGGCAGCCTCAGCAGATGGTTCTTGATCAGATATTAGAGGCTGGGCAGCGAGGTCGTCTGGCCGTGAGCATTCTGCCCCGCCTGGGGGAAACAACCCCGTCTGAACCGCCGGCTCCAGCTCTGGTTCCAGCGCCAGACGAATAGCTCTGTGTCCCGGCCAGACTGCAGGGACATTGGAGCAGTGACAGACTGCTGTCCTTAAGCCTTGTGACAATCTGGGCAAAGCAAACTCAGAAACATGTTGTAGTTTATTTTCCTCTAGGAATTTATTTTACCCTATTTGGGTTGTACTTACATGATTTGATGACAAATGACAAAGGGTTATGTAACTCCTACCGTTGTCTGTTCTCACTTGTAAAAAAAAATAAAAATAATCACAGTGATAACCGAAATCCTACTTAGCTGGATTTGAAAAGCTATCCTTTCATTCCCATCACTCACTGTCCCTATTGTACTGTAGTGGTGTCTGGAGGAGAGTCAAATCTCTGAATAACAGGAATGCATTTAGAAAATCAGCAAATTTGTAGCATCAGTAGTGTTGTATAACACATCAGAAGGAGGATCAAGTCTTTCTTATTAAAATTGAATATTAATCTGGCGATGCCGGGGTGAGAATGGCTTTTGTAAAAAGAAAAAGAAAAAAAGAATGATAGCACAAATCCTACTTAGACAACGCTGAATCATCTTTTGGTTTTCCTGTCCTCCATTTTCTCCAACCTCCAACTCATCTGTCTGTCTGTCCCTCCCTCCTCCATCGACAAAGCCACAAAGAAAGTGGGATGAATAAACACGACTATCTGAGCTTTATTTATCCTTTCCCCCTGCGACAGTGGCAGTCTAAAATGGCAGGGCTTCGGATATGACCTTCAGTTAGAGTGCTTCTCCATCAGTCATCGCTGCCACCCACAGATCACACACTGGATGAGAGGTAGCAGCACCCTCCTTCCTCCTCACCATCTCCTCTACTTCTCTAACCTCTCCCACAGCTACCCACTGGAGATCTCTCTTATTCTACTTTTCCGATCCCCAGTTTTATTTTATTTTCCTTCTAATCATACCCTTGACCGATCTTTATTTGATGCCAATTTCCGTAATGCCTTTCTTTCCGTCAAATCATCCCATTGTTTCCTCTCCATGCCGATAGCTCACATTTTAGGAAAAGCTAAATTTTTCAGAGCAAAAATGAAGGATTTTGCATATAATACACTTCAATGCAAATGATATACAATATCTTGGAGAGAGAAAATGAGAGGGGAGACTGAGGGAAGGAGAAGGAGATGATTGCAGCAATAAAAGCAAACACTTCATCTGAGCAGTCACTGTGGCGTCCTCACTTGTCCATCAGTCAACCCATTTTACTGAGGCCACTAACCTAATGTGTGATGATGTTACACTACTAAAAAAAACCCAAGTTATTATTTTGCGGTGATTTGTGTTGTTAGATCCTCTTTATCTCTATGAATCAGCCATGATGAGCAGCTAAGCTTTGGCTAGTCTGATTACAGTATTCAAAAAGACACAATAGTTAAGAGTGCCCACTTTACATAATGTAGGTATAAAACCCTCACGCTAATACTCCTGTATCATCTCCACTGCCTAAACCCTCAACCAGTCCACAGATTTCATAAATCTGACAGCACGTCCTCCATCAAAGATATTGTTTGTGTAAAAAACAGCTACGAAGAGTGTCCACTCTTCTTAATAACAGATACTTTGTATGGTAACAATCTCTTAAAATGCGGCTTAATATCCTGAAATAAATAAAATATTGACATGTTTAATAATCAGCACAAACCCACACAATCTTACACACACACACTCAGTGCATACTGACAGGGAGCTTCAACATCAAAACAACAACGACAGCAAAATAAATGTTTTCATTTATTTTTACTACCATAAAATCAAAAGCAACTAATCAGTGGCAGCAAATTATGATGAAAAATGTGTTTTATACACATTACTTTTATCGCATCATTATTTATTTTTAAATTTAGTTGTTTTTTTTCTCGAAGGGAGGAGAGGACAGCAAAAATACTGAGATTTAAATCAAGTATTTAGATGAAGGGTAAGAAAAACAAAACAGATGCTTCCGCAGCTCTGAAGTCAGAGACTGGGAGAATGAAAAAGGAGACAAAGGTAGAGGAGGCATCAGTCTCCAACTGAACTTGACTATTTCAAGGTTTAACAGCTGTAGCATGTTATTTCAATATCCTGTAATCTACATTTTAGGAGCTTATGTTGCAATAAATTATACCACAAAGTAATATCCAACACAATAATCTCTGTGAAACAAAATAGCTTTCAGACAATGTTTTGGTGAATCGTTGCATTCTTTAATAACTGTTTATTGCTTACTATTTCATATACCCACGCACACAAATATTCATAACAAATGTTCCTATTTTCACCCTCAGTGCACTTCTGGATGAAACCTTAATAACGAAGACTAGATCTGAGCATGAGACAAAGAATTACATAGACCTCAGGCTAGAGTGTGTACCTCCATCCTGTTCACTCAGTCAGAGCTACAATGCTATAAACACAGTCACGGTCCTGTTGTTGTCATTCTTAATATACGACAAAAAGGTAAATTAACAACATGTGAGTGAGGGGTAAAGGTCAATGCTTTTACTTTATAATAAATTTTATTTGTAACACGCTTTTACAAGTGCTCAAAGACGCTTTGACAACACACAACATTAACGTTTCCCTGCAAAAGTCAAAAAAGCAAATGCACTTAAGTAAAATGGAAGTAAAACAATTAACAATGGAGTGCCAGTTTTCCTGCCTTTTCTATCAGGTATGAAGACAAATCTGACTCTAAAATCAGTATTCTTTGTTCATTTCATTAATTTGATTCAACTTACAACATTAAGTGCCACTACATGACAATTGGCTCTTTTGCTTATCTGCTCTGGATGAAATGTTAACAACACACAGTGCAGGCAAGTAAAACACTCTGAGGCTGCCGCTGACCTTTTCACACAGGAAATGCATTAACTAGGAGACGCATTTACAAATTATGATTACGAGTGTTTAATAATGAATAATTACTTTATGAAAATCTATAAATGAAAATTCATTTCAGTCTAATCCATTGTTGTCTGTTGAAAAGAAAACAATTGTTTGCTAAAAGCTGCTTGTTCTTCCACTCAAGGCCTTTCCACTGAATGATTTATTCATTCTTCTATTTACTGGTTTATATGTTTGGACTGCAGCGGCTGAGGACAATCTTGTGGAACTTTGTGCAACTTTTAAGCTTTTCAAGGCATTTACTTTCAGAGTGATTGGTGCATCACTTCAGACGGAGGAAAGTCCAACAGGAAAATGTAAGGAATTATATTTGCTTTTTGTAAATAAAAATGTCAAAATCGAGTCAAAAGTACCTTGTCGGATGGTGGGATCATGTAAAATCATGTAGACTGACTTCTTGAATGAAGCTGTCTACAGACAGAGTCAACCAGAAGTGTGTAGACACGCTTCCTTAGAGTCCAAATACGGTAGATAATACACTGTCTGTCAAGTGCATGAAGTCCAAGAAGAGACATTTCCACACACAAAGTGCAGTTAATACTTTAACTGTGCGTATCGACAGCGCTTTTATAAAGCACTTGTGGAGGCAATGTAGCAGATCATGAAAAACTGCCTCACACAACAGCCTTCGGGCCGGCACAAGAGCTACGGCGGCTGCTACCTGAATGTCTAATTCAGGACTGAGAACAGCTCCTAAAGCTTGAGGAGGTGACATGGCTGAAGGAAAACACCGACTGCTGCAGCCTGTTTAAGACAGATTTAGTCTTCTCTGTCAACACATTGCAGTGTAGCCTCCAGAGTCGGAGTTTATTCATAGCTGAGGTTGAACATGATGATGATGTCCACATCACCAGCGCATCACTAGATGGATGTGTCATGTATTATGAGGTCACACTGAGCATTGTTTGTTTACATTTTTTTGTTCACTTTATGATATACGGTGGCAAGAGAGAGAGAACGAGTGGGAAAGCACCTGGAAGAAAATAAAAATATGGATTACAGAGGAAGCTTAGTGTGTAGTCAATTTACTGCCAAAGTAATTACGTTTATATGAGTCCCACAAAAAAAGTTCTCAGATGGATGACAAGCGCTATATCTCCAGCATTACTAAGAAAAAAAAAAAACTGAATCACTGAGCCTTCCCTCATTTTACTGCATGACAGCTTCGCTATCACAATCAACATTTTTTCCACCAGCACTGAAAACATGCAGTCCAAGCTGTCTGATCTCACATCTCACGGTACCTCTTGCAGCATAATTGCGATTTTTTTCTTTTTTATTTGGCGATGCACGTTCGATCTGACAGAACTTCCAGGAGCCTCTGAAACACCCTGATGCAGAAGAATAAATCCCACTTTAGACCTGGACACACCTGAGGCCCATCATCGTATCAGTGAAGCCTTAAATCGCCCAGCGTGTGGAAAGAATGGTTAGTCGGTTGGAAAGAGAGAGCCGAGCCAGACAACTCAACAACAACAACACATCAAGTGAATGAGTCCTGGTGAAGCTCAAATGCTGCATTTTGTGATCTTGGAAAACTGGTCAGTCTCCTAGTGTTTTTCTTTCGACTCTGACAATCGAATGTTTCTCTCTCTTACTCTCTTTATCTGTCCTTGCTCAGGTGCACCGATGCCGTGGGAGTTATGAGGAGGGAGAAACTGTTCTGCCACAGTTGTTTCATAATGACTATCCGCTCTCTCTGCTGTCCTCTGCAGGGAGAACTGTAGCACTCCCATGGTGACAGAGGAATGAGGGAGAGGGATTACGCCGAGATGGTGGGACGGCTAATAGCAATAAAACACTTGGAGGACAATAAAAAGACAGGAAGTTAAGAAAACTAAGACGTATTTGCCCGGTGGAATGAAGAGCAAGATAAATACAGAGCCGAAGATGAAGAGAGTGAAGTGGGGGAGAAATGAAGTGATGGAGGGCCAGCCGACGGACCAGCACACTCTGTCTCACTGTCACACCCAACAGGCAACACTGTCAGTCACACACACAAACACACACACACTTAACACAATAAGGGATATCCTCATAAAAACACATGTGAAGACATAAATGCATAAATATACTTGCATATAGACATGCACCTGCTTGTGTGTCACATATACAAAGTGAATGCTACTAAATTAACACATAAAATGCTCATAGCTAGTATAAAGACAAAGAATGCATTGATAGCCTTGAAGGTTTTATGCTTCTCTTTTTTATGCACATTTCAGCATGCAGCAATATATCAAAAGATAACATATTTTTCTCTGAATCTCAGTGGGCATTGAGTGAAAAGGTGAAATGAAGATATATTTCTACTGTGCAAGTATGAACAGCAAGAGTGCTTTTTTATTCATCAGTAACTGAAGGAAACAGAGAATAAGGAACGGCAAGGAGAGAGGCTGCGAACATGAACCGTGCCTTTAAGAATCTCGATCTCAGATTCGACTTGGCAAAGTCACCGAGCGATAAAGGTAGTCATTACTTCAGTTTGCTTTCCGTTCCCTTTCATGCTTTATCGCAATGAACTTTAATCCTGTATTTAATGATACAAGTTGTGTATGTGAGTATGTATGTGATTGACTGTATGATTGGAACAAAGAAGCACTCAGTCAAAGAGATTGAACTAATACATGTCTGATGGAGTTTGCCGCCAGTGACGTTCATGTTGATTTACATTTGTTTGAATGTGAGCTACCGCTGGCAAGTACGGAATAAAAATGCCAAACAAATCCACTGATTTTAGAGGAAGGATTAAAAAAATACAAGATCTAAATATTAAATACCACAAATGAATTACATGTGCAAGAGATAAACAACATTTGCTGCAGTTCATGGTGCAGTTTACTTTATCTGCAATAAAGTGACTCTCACAAAGGATGAGAACATCTTCACATGGACCTTAGGGATTGATTGTTATAAAGTTATGGCATCGGCTGTGTCTCTCACATTGTTTGTGCTTTTGTTGTTGTGCTACCCTTCCTGTGTTTCCTGTTTGTCCCCTTTGTGTACTGTATGTGTGTGTGTAGCCCCCATAGTGTCTGGGTGTGGTTATCTTGATCCTTCCCCCACCTGCGATGCTCCATCAGAACATCTCATCAACTCAACAGCTACAGTGCGATGTTCAAACCTCAGCCCTTCAGTCGTTGTGAAATTGTTCACTTCGTCTACAAGGTACAACGATTAAGCAGATGTCTAGTTTCTCTGATTTTACTTTAGATGTTTTCTTCTTCTTTTTTCTTTTTTTTAAGATAGCTTAACTGTAGTCTGCCTGCCCTGCTCTGCTCTGCCGTCAGCCCTGGCTCAGTGCCTGTTCCCAAACCTTCATCACTAGAAAGCTACATTTAACACCTCCTTTGAAGTGCTGAGACACATCTCTGTGTCTGAGTGCTACAGTACTTTTGGATCTTGAAAAACTTTCCAAACCATAACACAAGTGCATAAAGTTTCTAATGACAAACATTGGTGACACACACCACGGTTCGTAAAATTATATGCACGGCACCAAAGCCAAAACATACTTGAAA
Organism: Trachurus trachurus; assembly: GCF_905171665.1. NCBI lineage: Eukaryota > Metazoa > Chordata > Actinopteri > Carangiformes > Carangidae > Trachurus > Trachurus trachurus. The sequence goes on along the minus strand of NC_139901.1, from coordinate 26,109,073 downwards.
AATCTGCCCTCGTGGAGTCTTCTGGGAACTCATTTTATTCACAGCATTAAACCTGTTATCACATGCACATATTAAACCCTGTCAGCTTGTCCAGAAGTACACACAGGCAAAGCTTTTAAGCAAATGGCAGTTGTGTAAACTAAAATGGCAATGTTGAAAGTCAATTCAATAATAGCTGAAAGCCATTACAACATTGTCATTAACAAGGTTGCTGGAAATGCAATTAGCCCACTCACATTGCTCACGGCGGCAAGCAGGGAGACGTTTCAATATATATGTGTAAAGAAAAAGACAGCAAAATGACAGAGGTCCCTGAAAGAATGAGGTAGCTACTCCCTGAGAACACAAAAAGATAATAGAGAGAATGGACGTCTTCTGGGAGCCACATAGTGCCGCCAAATGATGACTTAAGATAAGCGCAGAGCCACAGATTTAGTCATTTCACTCAGGTGCTGCTGCTAAAGCTAAATCCTCTTTGCCACCAAGCCAAACACAGACTCTTTGATTAGCCCCAGCAAGGAAGCACCACCCAAGTCCTGAGAAGCTTTTAAAGGTGTTCAGAAATGGCCGTTTGTCCTGTTAGTCGCGCCTCCTTCCACGAGTTTCCACGAGTTGCCGCACGAGTTTACCAGAGTAAGGAAAACAAATTTGATTGGTCGTTATCGAGCGGGTGGGATATTCAATGTTTGGGGCGGGACCGAGCTCGGTGTGCGTACTGTATGTGCGTGTGCGAATGTGTTTAGCTAACCGTTAGCTAGTAGACTTGCTACGTTATAGCTTGCTAACTTAGCTAGCAAGGCTAAGTGATGGAGCGCAGGGATCCGGAGGAGGAGAGTGGAGTAGGGACGGAGGAGAGTTTGTGTCGGTGGTGGTGGACGAGTCTCCTCGTATTTTTTAAACGTTTGATTGACGGATGACGGATCCAATATCAGTGGCTGATGAATTGTGATCAACGTGACGCATAATTTGTGCACTTGCATTATCCAATGTGAAAAAAAACTACCCCACTTTCACCCCGGATTTACTCAAAATTAGAATTTTGCACAAAGTTTGGGCTCCATCATCTGATAGATGAATGATTACACTAATGTTAAGACCCATAGTGGGCTCAAAATCAATTTTCTTTTCTGAATACCTTTAAACACAGTGGACCCAAGACAAGACACATTCAAGCTCAAGCTCATTAAGATTTTACTAGTTTGTAAATAACATGATGTTCAAGGCTTCAAATTGAGATTCAAGTTGAAGTATGAGAGAAAGTACAGAAAGAAAGGCGGACCAGTCTTTCTTGCCCCTCCCTCGGGGTTCAGGTGCTGTGAGACTGCGTTTGTTGAGATGTTAGTGAAGGAGGATGAGGTCGTGGCTAAATGAATGATAAGCATCACTGTCACACAGCAGACTTCCAGCAGGTCTCCTTGGAGATAAGAACCAGCTGTCTATCCCCAACACGCTGTCGTCAAGGTCACTACTCTGCTTATATTGGAGAAGCCGCTGCTCGTCAAAAAGCTAACTCTCAATCACAGGACTCTTCCTTAAACACTGCGAGACACCAATGACTTTCTTTTTTTGAGTGCTGTCCAACCGTCTCAGCGATGCAACAACAGATTATAACATGGCTCTATATCACAGTTGGACAATGCAACAATATTATTTTTGTACATCATCAATGCCAACAAAGAGTACCTGAGTGTTGTTATTAATACGTTCAGCAGCATTTACACACAACTCCTACTGAAATCCATCAAGGGAATTCAGCATTTACTCTGCTTTTCTTAGTATGGCTGCCAGTCGGTATCTGTAAACATAAAGCGTTGTGAAATGGAATCAGCTCATACAGAGTGTGTAGTATGTGGTGGCGTGTTTTTCTTGTATACGGAGGGAGGGGGGGGTTACCACTGATATCCCAGCGCAGCACTAAGGCAGCAGACAGGAGGGTAATGAGGAGGCAAATATGATTAAAACCATCTCTTCAGGCTGCCTTGGACCTGCCATTAAACCAGCGGACACTCCTCATGCCTAATCCATCACACTGCTTAGCTCCCACTGAGAGCAAGGAGAGAGACGGCTGTTTGTTACAACACCCTCAAACCTCCAATCTCTCCTTTCTAAAACATAACTAACACTCCGGGAGGCTCTCTCTTTATTAAAGATCTGCCACTGAAGCCCTTGGATGTGGATTTGCTGGAACACGGTTCGGACATTTTAGGTAAAAATCGGCGACAAAGGGGGGTAAAAATGTTTTTCAAATGACTTTACAAGCCAGGCCCTTCCTGCTGTAGGTGTAAGGATCAAAAGCGATGAATTCAAACATGACAGACCTGCATAGCATGTAGTAATGGCACACCTTTTCCAAAAAAATAAAAAATAAAAATGCAGAAACACAGACTCTGATTTTTAGGGGCAAATGAAAGAAGTGACATTTGCCCAATGACAGAGATTTGCTGCCAAGCCACGTTAGTGCGCAAAACAGTGCAGGCCAAAAACTATAAATTACACAGAGCATTAGCATAAGATAAGAAATCAACACCATTTCATCAGTCTCCTGACAAACTGCATCCACTGTCAGATAAAAACACTGGGATATGAGCACATTGTGTTACTTCCATAGATTTTTACCTATCACTCTACTCGACGGCCAAAGAGTCAACGCGTCTGTGCTGTTCTCTGATGCTAGTCTATTTCTCTCTTGGCTACTGAGGATAATGGTGATGTAGATGTGACTAATCTCATCTACTCTTGTCTACGGTCCCTCTTAATACATCCTCTGCACCAGCAACTCCTGCAGTCAAGATACTGAAACACCCCCATATAATCCCCTAAAGACACAAGAATCATGGATTACAGCTGGAGAGAATCCACAGGCGGCTCACTGTTGAGCAGAACATGTTGGATTGTTGTGCAAAGCCTGGAGGATAATTATCAGCAGGAAGCATAGCCTGTGGAGAAAAGGCATCTTGTGCCCTAGGCCCTTTAAATGAGCCCTGCAGACCAGCTGAAAGATGCTGATGCCTCTCTTTATTGAGGAAAAGGGGAGACAGTTTCATTAAGTGAATCTGGGACTACAAGGTTGCACAATTTCAGAGGAGCACTGGATGCTTAAGTGCTGCATCAATATGACAGGAAACACAAGGTTTGTGTGACATTAATAGATATAAAATATACCGTATGCTACGCAGGGTTCAAGAGATTGCCGTCAAACAGCACCAATAAAGAACCAATTAATAATTTCTCAGAAAAAAATACTGATAGTGTGCACATGCTAATCCAGACAGTTGTGCTTTCTCACTAAGAAATGTGTAAAACTACCACAGGAACATTTATCAGGTACATCTGAGACATAACGGCTAGAGGTAAATAATGGCCCTTTTCACCATACTGCTAATAATTAATGATTAGATATATTTCAGTGAGAATTTAAATGTGTTTTTGTTGAAGCTGATACAGAGCGCACTGCAGGAGCGCTGTCCTTTCTCTCTTGTTGTTCTGTTTTTTTTTTCTTTCTATTTTTGACAGGCATGCTTGTGTCTACGACGCATGGAAATGTCGTGTTTGACTTGTCCGTACGTCTCCACAGAACAAATACACAATCAACAGCATACGCTCTCTTTGTGGGGGGAAAATTCTGTATGCACATGAGAATGAGTGAATAAATGTTGACAGCCGTCTCTCCTCACATTGCTCTGTAAGCTGATTTGTTGTCTGTCCTCTCAGCTTTGTGCCTTAATTAAAACATAAAGCGACGTCATCCCTCTGCCAAAAAATTTTGTCTCTTGATTGAAGCCAGTGATCCCCCCCCCCCCCCCCCCCCCCCCCCACTCCATCATTGATCACATAAACCGGCCGACACCATTTATTAAACAGCAGAGCTTCCACTCACAACCTTGAGGGGAATGAGGGGTATTTAAAGAGGATGTTTCTGTGTTTGTGTGTGCGTGTGGCAACATTCTTGTCCAGAAATCAGTGACTCCGAGTTCTCAACCATAAAAGTCCAGAAGTATGCAATCCATTCGCTTTGCTGGTCTATAACCGTCTGTCACCATCTGTCATCGCACTGAACATTTGAAGCAGACAAAGAACATTATGGCAGCGATTACTGCATCGCCATTACATCATAGTTACTAAAAAAAAAAGAACACGATGGTGGGTAATGGAATTATATGAACATTTATCTTATATTAATAAATAGTAAAAGTGAAATATGACGAATACAAAATGTAACCCAGACACAGTTACTGGTGCCCTTTTACATGAATGACAGCCCCTAAACCTTTATTGTAGTCATCTGCTACAAGCACCTGTCTGCTGCTGGTTTCTTCCACTGCTCTGGCTCCTCTCAAGTCTTTTCATACTGTTAGATTCCTGCTCTCTCCAAAGGTTTTTCAGTGGGATCTAGGTCAGGAGTCATTGCTGGCCAGTTCAGAACAGCCCAATTTTGTCCTTTCAACCATTATTTCATGCTGCTGGATGTAGACCTTGGGTCATTGTCCTGCTGAAAGACCCAAGACCTTCCTCTTGACCCTAGTTTTCTGATACTTGTTAAGACATTTCACTCTAAAATGCTTTAGTAATCCTCTGATCTCATAATTCCTTTGATGTATTTAGTGTCTCCAGTACCAGAGGCAGTAACGAAGCTTCATGGTACGATATAACCATATTTTACTCTGCTCTTCCCTGCATTCCCACAGAGGTTTCAAAGGTTTTATCTGTCCTGGAATATTACCACAGAGAGTCTGTGACCTATCTAAAGTTTTTCACAAACATTAGTCTTGCCTTTTGATTTCTTTTTTTTTCAATTGTGGCCTTCGCTCCTTGAGTCCTCCTTGGTTTAACGTGCAGTTGAAACCACTCCAGATTGCTCCAGGTCAGCCTGAAGCTCTTTAAATGTCTTGTGCGATGTGTTTTTTTTTCAGACTTCTGTCACTGAGTTTCATCTTAACCCCCTGGCCTGGAAGCATCCAACCTGTTTTATGATAGTGGAATTTCTTGATAACACAATGAACTGTTGAAACAGGGTATTTCAAGATCTTTGGCAATTTCCTTGTCGCCTTTGGTTGTTCTTCTTTGTGGAAAAGAAGCTGCAGTAAAACCAGCTTTCAGGTCAAATGAAAACTGAAATGAAGCACAGGTGGGTATCATTTGTTTATTTGGTTTGAGGCACCAATTTAGATTCAGCATGGATTTTGTATCTGTGTTTTTATTTCACTACATCGCAGTGTGAAATATGTTTGTTGTTGCTCTATATTTCTACACATTTTATTAAATATAATGATCACAGAAAATTGGTTCATTTGCAGTTATTTCTGAAAATATTCCAAATATTGTACTAACAATTCAGGGGAGGAAATCATTTTGACCAGGACTGCATTACTAACATCTTTATTTATAACCATTTGGCTTTTTCTATTCCTTCACCTTCCTCACAAAGATTTGTTTATGAGCCAGAGGAATTAACCTTATTTGAGGTCAGATAAAAAGCCAGCTATCCAGAGAGTGTCTGATGCATGCACAGAGGCATTTTCTATCACTGTCATTACTTGTCAAAAACACCACAATTATGGTGCAGGCACAGTGTAGTCCATCAGCTGATAGCAGTGGGTGCACATTCATTACTATCTCTTGCCTTCCTGGGCATTAATCAATCAAGTGAGATGGTGAGGCTGCTGGAGAAGATCAACTACTGACGACTGTTTACACGGCTACAGGACATGTGGCTTTCAAGTGGAGAAGGTCTTTGATCCAAGTTTGGATTTGGATGTGTCTTGTTCTGTGTTTAAATGGGGAGTTGAGCACTTTAAGAAGATTGAAAGGTTTGGTTTTACAGCTGTTACTGGAACCAAAGCCATATGTTTGATCTGGACCCAATATCCTTCAGGTCCAGTGAGGGGATCATTATTCAGTTTTTACTGCCTACTGGTGACAATCCAAGTATGTCATCTTTGTCAGAGCCGATCTTATGCCAACACCAGGCCAAGTTTCCCACTGAAAATATTTAGCGGGTCGAGCATGTGTGTTGCATTAGGGCACTCCCAGGGAAATTCAGTTTAGCTGGGACACAGAGAGATGAGAGCCAGATAAGTATGAAACCTTAATATTTTATGACACCCCAGGTTGCTTTCATGTCCACACAAAATACTGCATAAACACTCACACATGGGATATAGAAACATATGCACTAGTACACACACACACACACATAGCCTACACACAAATTTCAGCCGCCAGTTACAATTTAATCATTTCAGTCAAGCTTTGCATTGCTTGTTCAACCAAGCATATCTCCCCATCTCTTTTTCTATTTCTTTTCTTCATTGGAAAAAATTTCAATTTTATGTGTGTGCTCACCACCACTCTGTCTACTTTGGGGCAGCACTGTCTGCACTTCCTGATTTTGTTTCCATAGTGACTGCGACAGAACATTTCCTCTGCAGTGATTGATTCTAAACTAACGTAGCAGCCATGATGGCACGCGGATCAACTCTGCTGACAGCGGTGATACATTTCTCCTCCTCCTGAGACTCAAAACTCTTTCTCCGTGTACCCATTTTCTCATTCCGCACATCCATTCATTTACATGTAAACACGTCGAGCGCTGATGGATAAGAATCTTACATACTGTACTGCAGTGCATGTCAGGCAGTGGTAAAATATCTAGTTACAGGCGAGGGTATAATCATCAAGCTTCCTGGTGTGCCATCGAAACTGCAGATGACAGGAAAATGGAGTCTACTCATGAATCAAGAAATGCAACATGCACAGCAATAAATAATTCTAATCTGTAGCTTTTGCAAGGGAAGCAATAAATCCCCAGAAGGATTTTTCTCATACACTCTGTTCTGTTGGAGATTTACAGCTCAATACGGTGAATACTATAAGAGACTGACATTTACATGCAGCACCTTTCTTCACCCACACCAGTAGACCCCTGGGTGACCTATATGCTGTTTGTTGTCAGCCTAATGAATTTGCCATTATTAATTATTTCTTGAGAGTGAGAACAGGTACAGCACAACCGCATGCTGCGGGGCACTAATGGGGAGACTCCACTCCACTTGCCTGTGCCTTTTCCTTTTGAAGTGGTAATGGGCTTAAGGTGCGTGTAATTTCCTGCCGATAGCGGATGTGGGAGAGGGCCACACCTGGGCGCGCAGGATAAGGAAGTAGGACTCAGGGGCTCTTCCCAGCGGCGCCGCTCGCCATCCTTGCTATCGTGTGTCTGATAAAGGAGCAGGTGTGGCACTGAAGTAGGATACTGATAATACTTGCAGAAGGGCTGTCCTTTAAAGCATGACAAGATGAACTGGCCCGAACACTGAAGCCGGGGTATGTTGAGTTAACAGACGCTGGGTTGATTAGAGCCGACAGTGACTGGAGCTGAATGGGGAAATAAACTGGGAATCGTCTGAGGTTATATGCAGCTACAGTATACATGTGATTCTGGGGAAGCATGTTGTATATTGCAAACTCATGAATATTTCTCAATGGATGGAGCATGGGAATGATACCTGAGATAGAGTGCGCTGCGGAGCAACCATGCGCTTTATAATCTTTCCTGTTGACACATCACATTTAAAGCAGACACAGCATCGCATTGCCCCGACAGTCTGACACACCAAATTATAGATTATTCAGAAATTTACCATAACCGTTATACCCTGAATAATAATGTGGGTTATATTAAACAAAAAAAAAAAGAAAGAAAAAAATCAGCCATAGCAAATTATCAGTGTATTCTACGGTACACTATAGGATGCACTATAGGAGCGTCTTGGATGAGCACCTTTATAAAACTGCACAGTGCATTGTAGAAATTCCAGTTTGCACCACAGAGTGTGCAGTGAGAGTTTAGGGGTAAGTAGGTGGCTAGGAGGATGGATGGCAGCCTCTGTGTCCTCTAAAGTCTCCTGTTGTAGGCCAGAGCTGAGTTCACCTTCATCTATCAGCAGCATCGCTGTGACCACTATAACTCATCTTCACCTACGCAACAAGATATGGAGGGTGAATGTGGAGGCGGCGAAAGAGAGAGAGAGAGAGAGAGGACAGAAAGTGGAAGAAATACAGGGAGAGATAGTGGAGAGGAGGATCACTGGTGTCCTTGCTTGAATACTATGAGCGTTGGTTTTGCATGAAATAGGTGCACATGTACACCATACGCTCTCTCTCTGTCATGGAGATGCAAAAAAAAAAAATGGATGAAAACAGATACAAGCACGGTGCACACTCACACAGACATTAACATTCAAACACACACACATAAAGACAGTGTGTGTCAGACGCTGGCTCTATTGGATTACCTGAGGACACACTGTCTGTCTTTATTGCAGAGGTCCTTGTCGATTAAAGTTGCTGATAAATTGATTATGCCTCAAGGCCACCTGCTGGGCGCCGTCTGGCAACAATCAGGCTCAATAGCAAATCAATATTGCATAAACCGGTTATCATAGCTCATATTGATCTTATAAAGGTATATGGAGATAAAGATCAGAGCAAAGCAAAAACTAAAAACCAGAAAAAAAAAAGAAAGAAAAAAGAAAAGGGCAGGATTAATCATGTTTGACCTGTCTCTTTGGATAAACGCCTAAATAAACAGAAAAGAAGAATCAAAGTGACGACTCACCATGTGATTTGGCTGCGGACATCAGATTTCAAGGAGGAAAAAAAAAAAGGTTTGCTGCTTTTGATGAGGAACAGACAGGGAGAAATTGTGTTGATGCACCTGTGTGTGTGTGTGTTGTGTGTGTGTGTGTGGTGTGTGTGTGTCTTTCTGTCCGAGCAGGTGTTCCCCATCTCCTGAGGAGTGTTCTACATACAGTCACCTTGGGCTGTGTCTGTCCTGGTACCGAGCACAGAGCACTGGGACGACCTGACTGGCTAACTGGGGGATTCCTGCTTATTCTCAGCGACGAGGATGCAGAAAGAAACAGTGACACAGAAAGACAGGCATAAAAAAGAGAGAGAGAGAGAGAGCGGCAGAGAAGTGAAGGGAGAGAATAATGAGGAAGAGGATTTCAAAAGGAGGTGAGAAGGGTTGTGCACTGCAGAGAGAGGGCAAACACTCCAAATTCCTCACCCTCCAGATTGCCAAACAAGAAGCAGGGGAGGTTATATCTTGAAAAATGCTGGATATCTGGCGATATTTTGACACAGAACGACATATCTGTGCTTACTGTCTGATGAAGAGCATATAGCAGTGTGCTTTGATATCAAACTGTGAGGGGAATAAAGGAGGAGGAGGGCAGAGTGGACGGACAGAGGGATTGAATGGTCTCTGTCCCTGTCTCCAACTTTCACCCTCCTCAGCAGATCCTGTCAGATGCGAGCAGGGAGCAGGGCTCTGAGTGAAAGTGGTTAGTGGAGCAGAAAGATGAACAGAGGAAATGAGAGTGAGAGGGAATGCACTGCAAAAAAAAAAAAAAAAATAGTCCACCTTAACGATTCATTTAGTCTCGTACATTTTTTAAATCTGTCGTAAATCCTATTTTAATTAAGGAGTGAGACATTCCTGCCAAATGGCCTGTGATAATTCCACCTGTTTTCAATGGCTTCACTTGATTTTCAGATTTTTTTTTACCCCCTTCAAAACAAGTGTAAATATCTCACAGTAAATATAAAATAATGTGACACCTTATTAAAAAATCCCAACACGAGTGCTGTTGCACTGACACCGTGGGGGAAAAAACATCCTTGTGGTTTTCTAATCTTTTTTTTTTAAGAAGAAAAAAAAAAACACTCAGTTGGGCTCTGAAATGAAAATAAAGGGAGGCTACAGAAAGAGAGATTGATAGATTGGGACAGGTTGGGCTAAAAGAAACAGAAGAAAAGAGCAAAACATAGCAGAGCAGAGGGGAATTGGTGGGGAGGAGAAGGGGGTCCATTTTCATGCGATGTGGGGATTAGGGGCATGACACCAATCCAAACAAAGCTAAAGACCAGAAAAGGGAGTTAATGGAGCACAGACAGAAAGCCGAGTTGGTGTTACACAGTCACAGTCACAGTCACAAACACACACAACCACGCACACTTGGAGTGACACACAATAGTTGCTTTGGGTCGCAAGGATGGGGAGAGAACGGGGGGGAAGGGGGAGAGGAAAGTTGAAGGAAAGGGTCAAGAATTGAAGGAAATAGAAAAATCAGAGATCACTGAGAGAAATCAGCCGTTCCCTTCAGACAGGGTGACAGAGTGAACATGTCCCACTGACAGCATGGGGGTGTGTACTGTGCACTGTATACACACACAAAAGCATGTGAAAACAAACTCCTTATTGAGTGCATCTACTTATGACTTCAACATGCAATGGGGTTTTTGAAGGGTGTGATGAGGAACGATGAAACAAAAAAAAAAAACGTTTCGCCGCTCTCTCTCAAAGAGGAAGGTGTTTCTGAAGATGCAGAGATTCAGCCAAGATCTGCCTGTGGAGATAACGGCTGCACGGAGGAGATCGGCCCCCTTATCACGTTCCAGAGGGGGTGAGAGATGAGAGCCGGCGTCTCTGTCACGAGACCTATCTGCTCAATATTATCTATGAAGACGGCAACACCTGCCCACCGACGTCCTGTCTGTTCTTGATCTTTCACTTCCAAGTGTCTCTGTAGTGTTCTTCACTGTCTATGCATGAAAAGATACAGAGCCACTGGAAGGTTCTTTATCTCACTGCTTTAGACAACTAGTGGCGGCTGCTCCCGGGCACCATATGGTGTTTTAAAATGAAAAGAAAAAAAGCGAACAAGATGGCCCTTGTACCAGTGGATTGGTCGGCCAAAGATAATGCTTTTCTTCACACTTTAACCTCTTGCCCCACTCCCCGCATAATTTAGTGCGCCTCACAAAAAACAAACTTCACTCCCAACTCCGAAATGACAGCCATAAAAGCTATGCGATTTGCCTTGGGCGGAATATAATGCCACATACCATACGAGCCCGTAGTAAATGCCTGAGTTGTGCCATCTAGCAGAAACACCTTCTCCCTCTTCGCTGCAATGCAATAGAAGAAAACGTGCTTTTTGTTATTCCATTCCCATTTCCATTAAAACTGACATTTCATCTAAACCGAACCCTCCAGGGGAAACTAAGAGCTCGAGAGGAGATGAAGCAATAAAGATCTGTGTGTGTAGGTCTGAGTGTGTCCATGTAGATTTGTGTGTCTGTGTTCTGCATGCGTGCCAGTGTGTATTTAGTGTGGGGTAGATGGGAGAAGATGATGACCTGAATGTGTATGTAGGCAAATGTTTTGGTGTGTGTGTCTGTGTGATATAATGTTTTTAAAAGGCATCATGAGCTTGGGTGTGAGCGCATGTGAGAGCCTGTGAGTGTGCGTGTGCCCCAGGGCCTCACGATCCATCCTGTTCTTCCCCTGGATCAAGGGAAATGTCATTATTTGTAGCCATCAGTAAGAAATCGATGCAATTATGTTTGGAGTCTCCACTCTGCTCTTGCCTATAATGCATAATTTGCAAAGTCATAAACGACATTAACACATTCTCCCTCCAGAGCTCTCCTCTCTTAACCCCTGATGGTGTGATCTCCTTTGATAGAAAATTAATTATTCTGTTTGCTGCCGAGGCTTGTGAAGCTGTTCTGCTTTTTCTCCACAGTGATGGAGACGAGGGATCTGACACCGTGATAGCATTAGTCCTGGACAGAGGCTTTTGTGTTCTTTTTTATTCCACCACGGGAGAATGAGTGACAGGGGTGGAAATGCAACAAATACACCCACAGCCTCAGACTCAGACACGCACATAACATTCAGACACATAAACTACTGGAGAATGTGGAACTAGACAGGGGTTGAGCTCACAGTGGCGTTGTAACACAACAAGATGTGCTTCTGTTAGCTCCAAGCATGCAAAGCTCAATCTGTAGTTAATCCTCCAAAAACACCCTGGAGTTTGTGGGGAGGGAAACACAAAGGAGACAACCTCCTCTGTGTACCTGAGGATGGGATCAGTCAAAGCTAATTTTAAATGAATGAGGAGATTCCAATAAAGCCTTGGTGACAGCGGCCGAGCTCTGACTTTTATTAGCTCTGCTCTGCAGCGAAAATGGGAACAAAAAAACAGATACAGCGATGATCAATAATGAGAAATATCGATGTGGACGTTCTGGCGCAAACAGTAATTAATCATGAAAACCATAACAATCAACTAGCTGTGTGTATCAATCAGTGCCAAATTTTAATAATGCGCCCTCGTCTCATTAACCCATCCACTAATTAATAGCATTTGTGAATTTATACTGAGAAACAGGGAACATGGGATTCATAACAGCCTACGCCTTGAATTATCATCACTCCTGTGCTTGAGACGTCTCGAGACTTTCAATACACCTCCTCAGGACCGGCCGACCTCACATGTTCCAGCAGTAAATACTAATCTGGGCAGGACAGGCTTCACATGTCACACCTCATTTGTGTGGAATAACAAGACACAGTGATGCCAACAGGCCAGAAAAAACAAAAACAAAGATTAGAAGTCTTACTGCAATTGCCCTACTTAATTGTTTCTCTTTTCTAATTTGCAGTTATGAGTGTTGATGTCTTAATGTCTACTTGTTCTGCATCTTAATGTGCATGTAGACGTGCACTCTGATTGCTGTTCAACTCAACACGTGCACTTTGTATTAATGCTTTTTATATTTATTCATTTTCTCATATTTAATTGACATCTTGATCGCAATGTGACTTTCTGATTAAACTATGTACGTATTTATTATATTCATATTCCTATATATTTATATAATGAGACACTGTCGGTCCCTTCTTTTGCAAAACATTTCGATTCTGGAGTCAACATCATCTAACAAGGCGCTGCCTCTTGACACGGGGTCAGTGTGTGTTTGTCCCCCAGACAAAGGCATGCAACCGCGATGACAACTACATGTACTGTAGCCTACACTTCAAGATCCTCAGCTGAACTGGCTCTCCATTCATTCTCAGTGACGGACTAACAGGATCAGTAGGTCGACGTGTCCTTGTTCCCTACCTGGGCAGCAGGGCAAAACACTGACTGTCGACACTGTGAGCAAACACACAACCCACACTGCAGAACATGTCTATAACAGCATTAGATAAGAGTTTGTGTGTTTCTTTCCTGTGTATCAGTGTATGCTGGTGTCATGGGGTCACCCAGTGGTTAAGGCCATCTTGATTCAAATGGATGTGGTTATCTGGCACTGGAACCAAAAAAAAAAAAAAAATGTTGCCTGATAAACCACCTTGTCACACGTCTCATGTAAAGATGCCTCAGTGGAGCCACGAGGTCCACTGAGGCCAAGGAGTCATATCACAGTGAGCATTCATTTACCCTCCAGGGTTGTGCCCATAGAGCTACACCCCATAACAAACATTTCTCCGTGCTTCATCACACAGGCAGACCTTACAGATACAAAACCATCCTGTACACACGACATCTACTGCATATGTGAAACAGAAATCCCTCCTGTGTTTCTATTCCTGAGGTTTCTCCCACCTCCACACACTATGCTCTTCGGTATATTATGCTGCGAACCAGTCCCCAAGTTGAACCATGCACACCATGGAAGACTGCGGAATTCCCCGCTATTAATTTAATTAACAAAAACAACTATAATTTGTCTTTTTTTAAACTCAGTGAATACAAAGACTAAAATTAAATGAAAACTGACAATTTAAACCAAAAGCTGTGATCAGAATTATGAATAAAAGTCTTATTCGGTGACCTGCTTTGAAACTGCAGAAATCACACACTGTAGCCTGGCTCCTGATGAGTAAAACAGCATCCACCGCCGGCCAAGATTTCCCTTATTCAGCCTGCAGTTCTTATGTTTGTGTGTCGATTCAGCTGCTTGACCTGTTGCACTGCTGTTAATAAGGAAGCTCTTACATTGAGTAACATTATGTTTCTGGCAGTTATGTTGCTGGTTCTTGAAAGCAACAGTTTCATGGACTAGATTATTCTACAATCCACGGGGGAATAAGATAATAACTGGCAACAAAACAGCGGAGACAAATTAGAAAAACATGCAGGCCATCAGCAGGATTTATAAAAAGGTCAGCTAATGTCACGTCATCAAGTTTAGTGCATGTAATATTAATGTTTCATTGATTCAGCTACCTTTCATGTTGCTGTTGGAGGGAAAGTTCCCGGATTAATGTCAGCAGTCAACCATCTAAATCCTCTTGATGTTCACCACAGAAATATCACCTGATGCAACGTTTTCGCTTCTCCTCTGGATCTAAACTCAGACAACGAACAGAACTTTAGTGAACAAGTGAACAAGTGAATCCTGCTTCTGAATTACTCATTGTTCTGCAGCGGAGAGCACAGGTACCTGCGATAAGGCTCGGTGAGCAGGAACAGCGGGTGAGCGTGAAACTCGTCGAGCAAACCGGAGTTGGCAAAGTTAACTAGATTGACAGAGGACAGTTAGTTTGATGTGTAACTGCAGAGCGATGTGGAAATGCAGTGCAGTACCTTTTCAATTCATCTTGCGGCAGACAACAACTGTACATAAAGACGCCAACAGCTGTAGCTTCAAAATGATTCAAAACACATGACGAAAAATGTAATTAAGCAAAACTTTTGTTGAATTAGAATAAAAACATCTGTCACTGGTGAAGGTACAGTATGTGCTATGGGAGGCATAGACATGCTTCCAATGATACGATGATACCCAAAAGTGTTATTGACCATTTCTTATAAATCCCTCACCCCCAGGTAACTGGTATATGGGGGGGGCAGATTTGGCCCTACTGCTAGGAGCCTCTCTTCTTTAGCAGCAGTTGGAATAAAGACAGAACAGATGGACAAACAGCAGTAGGTGATGTCTAACCTAGGATCTTTCTTTCTACAGCCACTGGAACATTTGGGCTCCAGTTGAGATGAAGGCTGCAAAGGAATCATCACAACACAGCAGGGCAACGAGTAGCTGCTGTTGGGAGTCCGAGGACAATCACATCAAGCCGCGTGGCATTGACTCTGGTTGTGGACAGGCTCATGACATGACACCTAATTGTAGCAAAAAGCCCTGGTGGGAATGTCTGTCCGTCTCACCATACGCGATGCTAAAACAAGACTGTGCTCTGGAAATAGATGTGAGATGTTCTGCCTGCCAGCAGCTGCGGTACACATGTCTAACAGCTGCAGGTTGTTGCTCTGTGTTTCTGAGCAATGCCTCATGTTAGAACACGTTTCCCCAACGATACGTGGAGTGGTTGTCCAGGAGGTCGGATCGCCGCCATCACTTCACCCCTCAATATGGAAAAGTGATGGAGGTCGGAGCTACAAATTGCCTCAGTTTGAGGAGAGGCTGAAGGGGCAGGGCAGATGTGCTTGTTACCTCACTGAAGAGCTGTATGTGTCAGCGGCAATAGATACATAACAATATCACTTACAAATTCCTTTGACATCTCTTACTATGATACTAAAGTTTACAACTGATACAACTCTAGCAGCCATCATCTAAAACCACAACACTTCTCACCTTCACTGACTGAGCCTCTCAGGAATAGACAATTAAACAAACCACACCACTAACCTTACTACAGATACTGCATTGATAATATATTGTATAAACACAGAGATATATTCTATTATATCAGTTTTTTCCTGCTTATTTTGGATGTTTGGGTATTTATGAAAATGTATTTCTTCAGTTTTAACTGCATTTCACATCAAATGTCAACTGTCAAATGGATTTCCCCAGGAGGGTCCAATAAAGGTCCATCGCATCTCATCTCGGAAATATGCAACAATAAAAAAAACCAGACGATGACTAGAATCTAAGATTTTGTTTGTCATAGCCATATGTGTTCTCATCTCAGTTAGATTATGTTGCTGCGCTACATTTAGTCTATGGGTGGAAGCTCTCACCCACAAATGGTGCGGCACCATGAAAGCTATCATCAAGTGCAGCTGGGGGAAGAGGAGACTGGAAAAAGGTACATAAAAATCCTGAGGCAATAAGTGATAAAAGTAGATACATGTAGACACAGAGTATATGACCCACTATGAGTTTGTAGGATGATCTCGAGAATGAATTAATCACTTGACCCGATTGTTAAATAAAACATATTGAATTTCTAATTTTATTTGCCTGTTACCTCATCTCAAACTGTGTGTGAATATGTTTGGATTTGGGGCTGTTTCACAACAGAATTTAAAGATATATTTCCCTGTTTTAGTTGTATGGAACGGGCATCTGTCATTGTTCTTGATTTTTTTATTTTTTTTTAACATGTTTATGTTTTATTGTAAGTTGTCTATAAAGTACAAATGCAACTGAAGGCAGGTGGCGTTCAGAAACACTCAGTTGTGGAATTCACTAAAGCACAGGGACAGCTGTCTCATTTATTCATGTGTATACAAATGGTTTATAATTCATGACCACATGTTCCCTTATAAAATAAAAATGAGAGAATGCTGTAACGCTTGCAAGTGTACTACACAACACTTACAGGAATTATAGCACATATAGATCTGAACTGAATATTCAACAAATAAAATCCAACAAAGACTTCTCTGAACCCATTCTCCTTCGAAGTCCTAACTATAGTTTTTCTTTTTTTTTTGGACATAAAAAAACATTTAATTCCTTCAAAATCTTATATTTTGTGGGTAAACAGTGCAGGTCTAAATAAGGTTTAACTCACTCAGCAGTAGTTCAGTTTAGTGGATGGCACTTCATTGATTCTCTATAGGTACTTTGGGATTGATGTCGTCAATATTTTTTCCATTAAAACCTGATGATTTTCAGATATAATATGTGCCATTAAAGTCCTTTCTCATTTCACATCCATCTCACATTTAATCTTTCGCTCTACTTGTACGTGAAGCTTGTAACACTATTATTCAATCATGTACTGTAACGGTTGCTCTGTTAAAACCCCTACTATAAGTGTTATTGTGTTTCTTGTTAAGTCTACAAAATAATGCTGCAATACGTTTGCCTAATGAAAAATATTTATAGATGATCATAATACTTGGAACTGAAATCAACAATAGCAGCCACTTATCATCCCATTAAAATGACTTGTATTGTTTTCTCTTCATTATGATTTGATAGCAAAACTAAATGTTTTTCAATCCAGAAAAATAAAGTGGAAGAAGGAAGAAGAGAGAGGCAAGATGATATGATGAAGACAAAGAGAAGAGACTGATGGAGTCAGATGGGAGAGGACAATGGAAGGGTGTGAAGCCGGCACAGCGTTAGTGGAGGTCAGGGTTCAGGTTGCTCAGTGAACCCTTAATGGAGGATAAATTAGTGGACTGAGGTGCTAATTAAGGGTGAATCAGAGTAGCATAATTCTAAATTAATAATTCAACCGCTTTTTTAAATTACTCATTTTAAAAAACTGCATGCAGCCAACCCCCTTTTAGCAAGGGCAGCAATACACACACACAGACAATGATACACACATACACAGCTGGAGATGGTCAGATTTTACTAAGAGGAACCACAGTATTAGTATCTAAGGCAGAAAATGAATACACTTCTACAGAATATACATCTCATCATATGTGCTGCATCTGGAAGAAGAGCTCAGTCCACCCGCAGGTGATTAAGTAGAAACTAAGTTGAATGAGTCTGTGTGCGTCAGAGAGAATACAGTAATACCTTCTCTCTTAGTTCTTGACCTTTTCCACAGTATACAAAGATATCTGCTGTATATCAGAAATCATTTGAAGTAGCTCCTTATAGGTTCATATGGACTTACTTAAATACAACATGTATATGTGATCTCCGCTGTCATGGTTACAAGAAATACTACTTGGTTAGGGTTAGAAATATAATATAAATCATATTGTTTTGGGCGATTCTCGGTCACAACTGAAGCCGTCGGTCTGAACTGAGCAATGTATTGTACAGTATGTTACTCTGCAGCTGCAGTTTCACACGTAGCTTATAAACCTTTCAATTATGTAGAGTTTGATCACTATTCAGAGGAAGAAAGCTGTCCAAACCAAACTGTGTTGCTTTTTTTTTTTTTTTTTTTGAGTTTTATACCCTCAGTTCAGGCGTGTTCCTGCAGTATCTCCATCTCTGATGCGAAACACAAACACATGAGAGTGATGTTTGAAACTTCTCGGAGCACAGCGTCTGATGGGTTCTTCATAAAGTCTTGAAGAGAATCACAAACTAGTGCAAACTACTTAAAATTCTTGCCTCATTGCGCATAAAAAACATTACATTAACAGCATCAGATTCTGCAGCTTCACCTTTATTTGATTGCAGTGGCAAAGCGAGACCCTCACATCTCTGCTCGCATTCACTCTCTCCTTCCCATTTTCTCCAACATGTTGCCTCAGATAAGTAATGTAATCTTGGAAAAGGTTACGTCTCTAAAACAGGTTGTTGGGAGGGCAATCATATTAAAAGCTAATGGATACATAAAATCAAGAGCTCATAGGTGATGATTAATCAACTTCTGAAATGCACTGGGTTTAAATCAGTTTAGACTGAATTAATCCCCAACCAGCCACTGTTCCTCTCCTCTGGGCAATTTAGTGAGAAAATACAATTATGGCCTATGAGTTACACCAGTGTGCCAAACCATGCCTGCATGACTCAGTGTGCGCCTCCCACAGCCGCAGCTCAGTAGTGATATGATTAAAAAGAAAAAATGATCAAACCCTATGATGGAACCTCTGGAGCAATAAATGTACAGTGAAGTGTGGTGCCTCTATACTCTGCTCTATTCAGTAGATTACTTTAAGTCCTAATTGTGACCAGGCCCCTCATATGCATGGCTTGTCACTCAGTTTAAGACAAGACAAGAGAGGGAATAGAAACTTGACTCTTGGAGCCATAATAAAGAAGAGCTTCTGTTCTTGTCTTTTTTAAGCATATATGATATAATTCGAAGGCAGGGGGTGGGGGTGGAGCGGGGGTCTTGCTTCCTAATCTTACTTGAAAAAACTCTAAACCTAAAGCAGCACATTTCATCCTTCGTTTCCCATTACCCACTCAGCCAGTGCTCCTCTGGGCCTGACTGCAGACTGGGTCAGCATGCAGAGCTCTGCCCCGGGAAAAGCTCGGTATATCTTTGATCCCACCCATGTGACTGTGAATGTGCACGTGCACATGTGAGTGTGTGTGTGTGTGTGTAAAATGTTTGTATATGTTTACAGCAAAGTTACAGTGCTGGAAATACATGAATTAGCGCACCCAGTTTCCCAAAGAAGAGGAGGCATTTCTGCATAAATCCTTTAACCATAAATCCTCACAGCAGACTCCAATTAGCTGACCACTGCAGATCCCTACAGAGGCTATTAAGGATTATGTGTCTAAAGTGTTTAAATAAAATCAAAATTAAACACAATAAATGAGAAATAGGTCTTAACAACGATCAATGTTTTCATCAACAGCGGTTTCTGGTGGAGCTGCAGACCCTGCCTGTGTAATCAGTCATGAGGTCACCAGCTAAATGCATTAAAAACAGGAGATAAAAGGATTGTTGTGGTCATAGTCATAGACGCACATTACGGCAGAACACCTACACAACGTGGGAATATCACCTTTTGCATAACTGAACTGTGTAAAATGGGCACAGCCAAAATGTAAGGGTCACTGCAGGGACATCTACATTTGTCATCCAAATAGGTTACCACATTGATAACCATTGCATTAAATTACATCACCCCTCATCAGCAGCCATTCATGGACGGCAATTTCACACTGGTTAAATGATTTTTTGAAATTCTTGGTTCGTGGGAAGGTCTGCTGCTTTCATGCTGCGCACCATTAGAGTAAAAAGCAGGTTTTTCTTCACAGGTATATCTGGATTTTTATTCACATCCGAGCCAAATTAGTGTCTGGAAATGAATATATGTATTGCTTACTTCCTCTTGAAATGGAGGGTGGTTTTAATGTTTTCCTGGAGAAGGGGCGCTGACATGATTTGTTAACGAATGAATGGCAGGCAGTGAGAACTCCACACACAGTATCACAATCCTTAAAATTCTAAAAAATTTAAATGAACGTCTCCACTTCAATGAATCACCTCTCTGCACCCTCTCCATATTTCTTTGCACATCTTTTTCTGGCACACTCCTCTTTCATCGGTGGGGGGAAAAAAAAAACTACAGGATATGCCACGCTTGTTCTTCCCTCCTCAAGAATTTTAAAGCCGAACGGGGCGGCGCTGGACTCCCGTTGTACGATTATTGTGTGTACTTGCGTGTGGGAATGGTTTGTGTGCGTCAATCGCGCCGCTCACTGTTTATGGCTCGCCACTTGTCTGTAAATGCGTTTGTCGAGAAAGTGTGTGCTCAAGTGTGTACTCATTCTGTCACTCTGGTTCCCGTCCTCTCAGATGCCCACTGAGAGAAGCAAATCCACTCAGAGAAACAAATAGTCCCCCTGTTGTGAGTGTGAAGTGGCCATAAAGAGAAAGGGCTGAGAGAGAAACAAAGGCGAGAGAGAGAGAGAGAGGGAAAGGAGAGAGAGAACAGGTGTGCGCAAGTGAGGATTTGGGCGGCCAAGTCCTCTCACTTTCTCTCTCTCTCTCTTCCATCTATCCATCCTTACCATTCTAGTCTGCACCTGAACAGTCTCTCCCTCTTGCCTTTACCTCCTGCCCTCATTTGAATGCCTTTTCATGGGAAAACATCCCCGCGTGGAAACAAATTTCACTATCGCTGAATATACTTATAAGAGTGAATTCTACAGCGGTTTGCAGAGGAAGGATCTCGCTTTGGAATCCATTTATCCTCGGGAAAACTCTATAACTCAGCTCCAGCTTGCTTTTTTAAACACACAGATAATAGCAACGCAATGTTGAGTTAGGGGGTTTTCGCTTTGGCTTACAGTTTAGCCCCGCTGCTGTTATTACTGCGGTCAGTCCCTTTGTACTTGAATCCATATTCAAATATTGGGGATTTATGGGTATTGATGTTTTTAACCTTTTTCTGCTGACGTATTAGAATTCAAAGTAGCATTCCTGGGTAATGGCAAAGCGGTGATGCGCAGGCATATTTTATGGATACTGTTTGAATGTCAAATTGAGAAAACCACAAGCGCAGCACATGAGACAAAAGGCGCAGACGGGCAGACAAAGACGGCGGTGTTAAACACTGAGAAAGTGAGGCAGTGAGAAAAAAGAGAGATACAAAGAAAAGACAAAGACAGAAAGAAAGATTGGGCAGATTAAGGATGCATTGCCGTTTCTGAGCTTCACAGGCATATAAGCTTGATTCATGCAAATCAATGTGGTTGTCAGCTTCTAAGACATGGCCACAATGGCCCCTTTATGCTGGGTGAAGCTCAGCACTCTTCTTGATCGCTACAGGGCAATAATTATTGAACATATCCAGCCAGTACACCGTGTCTCTGGTTACAGAGACTGTCAACCCCCACATTTAAATGACAGTGGCTCGATAATACTGGAATATCAACAAAAATGTCGCTTTGCTTCATCTTGCGTTTGTGCGCACACACACTCCCTCTTCCCTCCTTCCCTTCTCATTGACTCCTGTTTTGAATTCCATTCTGTCAGCTCTCTGAGCATGGCTAAACACCAGCAAATGAATTCAGTAGGTGGTGATGTGTGTCGGGTACTGCATGTAATAATGCATATTAAAATTCCATAATTGGAGTCTAATTAGAGAGGTAATAAAGTCTACTCAACACTCTAATGTAGTCTTCTCTGAGCAAAGTAAGCAGAAGTCGAACTTTTCTCCCGTGAGGCATTTGAAGGTAAGAAGAAAAGGTGCTTTCACCAGGCTGCCATGGTGACAACAGCTCACCTTAGATCAATTTTTACTTTGAATGTTTCTCTGCTAGAGGTGAGTGCTCAGTTTTAAGATGTCTCACGGCTTTGTTCTGCTTCATGGAGAGAGACAGTAGCCATCAACGGCCTTACAATGTCTGATGTAGAATTGACCCTCGCTAACAGCAATATGTCTCTCTGCCATCACTTCAGTGTCACGTGACTTCTAAAGCACCGCAAAAACAAAACCCAACACACACATCTGCGACAATTTACTTAAAAGTGTCACAATCAGTCATGAAAGCCAGACTGATCGCGCGCCATCCAGGTATTGATGACAAAGTGTTTTCTTCGCCCGTTAAACGCACCATTAGCACAAAGCGTTGCACTGTAACACCGAGCGCACAGGAGCCACATCCTTGTGAAAAGATACATCTTCCATCCCAAACAAATGTGAAACTAATGGAGTGATGCTGCCAGTGTTTTGGCCGTGCATGGACTGTACACCTCATATACTACTCAGCTCTGTTTCATCCTGTCAGCAGTAAAATGCTAACACCTTCTGCACCATGTCCCAGATTTGGACCATTTGCATAAACTGCCATCTTAAATTATTCACAGCTGCTGTCCTGGCTTTTCTAACTAATTATATTTTGAGCTCCTGTGCTTTCATTTGAACATTTAGACAAAGCGAGAGTCCTGACACAAGGCCCTACCCTGCACACAATCTCATGGAAACAGCAAATACATGCATGTGAAGCACCACAACACTTGTGTGGATTTGTGTTTAACAAAATGCACCACATGAGCATTTTACCAAAATATAAATATTGTATTTGATTTCTTAATTTATTTTTCTCTTTATCTACTTTTTATTTTTTGGGGGTGTAACGTAGGCAACCAGAAACATGGAGTTTGCTTCGACAAATACTTGTAAAGACCACGAGAGAAACTGAGACAAAAAAAGGCTATACAAATAAACTTACCTTGCCTTAGAGCTGAAAACCCCACTAATAAGCATACCTTTTGTAATTCTGGAAGGACTCAGCCTCGGCCAGACCTTGAGAGTTGGCGAGTCTGCGGTGCATGTTTAACAGGAGGGGTGTATCTCTAAACACGTAAGTTATAGTGTCAGTGGAGAACAAAATACTACAGGCATCTAACTCATGGCTTTAAACTCAATATATTAGTTCTGTTACAATAACAGTACTAATTGGCCTAATTAACACTACTTACTCCTACACAACCTTGTGAAAAGAAGAACACGGCAGTTTTGCTTTTCTTCATCTACCGATATTCAAAGCTCACAAGCACAGCATGTGCACCTTTTTCTCTGAAAATATCTCAGCACCAGATTTTAACTGACAATAATGCATTTAAAATAACTCTACTGTGGCAGTGCCCATTTACATCTCTGGTTGCTCATAAACACCCCACGAAATTGAAAACATGTGGCAACGCAAAAGTTTGTTGTGACTCTGGAGGTAATTTGCATTTGGGTTAGTAAATCAACCCGGGAGTGAGAGCGAACACAAAACACATGCCTGTGATTCTTTTTCCTTTAACGATAAAAAAAAAAAAATACATACATAGTTTAGCCGTAAGCATGCTTTACATCCCAAACAGCATATGTGCCAATCAGTTAACCCAGGCTCTTGTTACTGCAGCTTCCAATCTGGCATATTCTCTCTAAAACCTCAGCCGTTCCTCCCCCACTCACCGATTTTCTCATTATATCTCATCTCATTACTAATCTGAGTTCAATAGTTGAATTCGACAGAACTTGACAATTCCTTAATTACTATCAGGTCCTGCTCATCCCTTTGAGCAAATACTGATTTATACTTTCATTAGAAAGCATTAGGTATCTCATCCTTCCTTCCCTCCTTCCTGTTCCTTTTCTTACCTCTTTCCTGTCCCTGTCCCTTGTGTGTGTGTGTATGTGTGTGTGCGTGTGTGTGCATGTAATTAAGTATGTGTGTAATGCGTGCAAGTGTAGTACATTTTTTATATTATATTCCATAATGTGCAAATGTGTATGTGTCAGCAACAAATGTACCGCTGAAGGGCATAGTCATCATCTCCTGAAAGCAGTAAATGAACAATGCCAAGAAGACAGTCACGCTGTTGTTTCAGAGGCTACACACACTTAATCACGCATACAACACGTAAGGTGGCTTGTGTGTTCGTTTGAGGGTTTGTATGTTTTACGCTCTACCGGAAAGCCCTTAATCTACTCCGGGTTGAGTTCCTCCAAATAAATAATTGAAATTGTGAATTTGTTCCCGGAGAGGATCTTAATATTCCTTCATCTGCTGCTGTATTTCCACTGTCACCCCTGCTTTTCTCTTCATTGACCTAACTCTGTGAGAGACTATCTTGGGATATCTCATACAACTTTCACATTTGAGTGTCACAACAGCAGATTACATAACACGGATTCCCTTTTTTCTGTTGTTTTGAAGACACTCTGTGAACACTGACATGCATTGGGGCCGGGGGAAAAAGTTTTGAAAAAGGCAACTCGTAGAAAAACTGAAAAATGAAAATGTTTCAAGAAGCTTATTCTGGCATGTAGAGAGAGCCCACTGTGTTCTCCACCTCTCCTCTCCCTCGCTCTGTCTCTGTGCTCAGTGTTATCTAGGGAGCAGTTTCGCTGAATACCTATTTCCACATTAACATATTCTATTGCCTGCTTACCTGCTTTGTTATGCAGGAGCCAAGCACCACTATTAAATATTAAACTTAAGAGCCAACGAGATAAGACAATGTCACATTTCTAACAGTAGATATGGTTGGGGGGGAAAAAATCTCAACTTGAGCAGCAGATTGTGCACCTCCAATCTACTGTATGGACATATCACAGCAGGATAAAGGGCAGTCAGAAGAAGTGTGAGAGAAAGCAGAGCGTGAAATCACCTTCATAAATCACACTGTTTACTACTGATGACATGCGTGTATCTCATTCATCAGTCTGAATCCATCAGATGTAGAAGTGTAAAAGTGTCTGGGCCTGATGATGAAGCTGTCTGAGGCAACAATAACCTTGTGTGGCTGAGTATGACAGAGCGGGTTCACATGTTACATGTTATATGGTGGGAGGGTTATTTATTTTTCCAAATTGCATTTAGATTTCGGACCAACTCTCCACTGAGGTTATAAGCATGGATACATTGTTAGTACTTAGAAATATTTGATTAAAATGTGTTCTGTGATACCTTTCCCCCCTAAGCAGTGTTGTTATTTGCTACTACAAAATAAAGGTTGGTGAATCAGTGCTACAAGATCGCATGTAAATGCACTGTTTTCAGTTGGTGACATAATGCCAGTCAATGCCGCCAAGCCCTTTAGCTAAAGAAGAAGGCCTGTATGGTCATAGTAACAATGACTGATAGCATTATGGGGGCACCTGCTGCAGCGTCCATTAGTTTACAGACTGCGGTAACAGATGATGACGATGACTACAATCAACTCTGTGGCTGTATTTGACAGAAATGTCCATGTCGGACACGTGACTAACTTCTGCCAAAGTCATGTTCTGGTAAAACGTTTGTACTTTTACACAATCCCAAAAAGAATCCCAAAAGACTTCTCTTTGTGAGCTGATGAACTTGTACACGATATGCTGATTTGGAATTTGCCCTTTAAAGCAAGGGCTTGTTGGAACGAGGTGTGACCAGCAGCACATTTTTTTTCTATCAGAGCCGGAAACTGTGGACATACTGTCCCACTTTCAGCTGTAACGGAGGTTTAACTGTAAACATCCCTTCACACTACAGTATGTGTGAGAGTCACTCCGCCTCCAGCCTCTCTCTTGTCGCCGTGTCACAACGCTGATGAGAAATATGCCAGATGTGTGTCTTCCCACATTTCGTCGGGAAATCGGGACGTCCACTGTGACTGTTGGTAACACTGGCAGAGAGAAGAGGTGTGTGGCACATGATAACCATGGTACCATCTGAAAAGTCACATGTACAAATGAATTGATACGATTTTATTGGTACTAATGCCATTATTGATTCAACTACTTTGTCTTTGTCTGATTCTTCGTCAATTCCCTTGACGATTCCCAATCAATTTTCTGTCTGGAGGAAAAGTACGTCCACACTGGTTTTCCCCACGCTATTACACCTGACACCCCAGTGCTCCCACTACATTCCCATCTGCTTTAAAACAGATTGCTCCATCTGTCAGTCTGTTGGTTATATACGCAGAATTGGAGAGTTTATCTGATTGCTGTTCTCACAATTCATTCTCAGAGTGTTATTTCTTGCTTTTCATGAACTGAGTGATAGTTCCACTTCATCCTCCCATCGAAATAAAGGGGTGGACCTAGACCTGGGCTCTTGCATAATTTGTGGACCTCAACAAAACGTATGTAGTGTGAGTGATGGGTTGCTTGCCTCTGAAAGAAAATGCCGGTATCAATAAAAAGAACGAATAATATGAGGTGCATATGGTTCAGATTGTTCTCAAGTGGACTGGATTTGAACCCCCACCACTAGTCAAACTGTTGTAAAACATGATTATAACTCTGGGACATCTGCTTCTATAAAATTGATTTAAAAAAAAAACAAAAAAAACTGTCTTTCTCACTTGTTTCATATGTGTGAATCCCCATGGCTCCAGTGGTTTTCTGGTACCACACAATGACAAAGAGGCATCACAGCTTCACAGTATGAAAACTAAGAGAGAAGATTTAAAAACTACTCAAACAAAACCTCGTAATTTTCCTCCACTTGATTTGTTCCCACGCAGAGTTGAGCTGTGCAACTGAAAGGTACACTTCAGCAATCAAGCACAAACCCAGATGGCCTGATATTCTGTATAAGTAGGAATATTTACAGCAAACAGACAAACAAACAAGTAAAGTACACATGAGCCTTCACTTCCCTCAGTAAAAATGTTGATCTAGAACATATTTCTTGATTGTAAATATTAAATGTTTCAAAAAGGACACGTGTTAAGTCTAAGTATGACAGCTGTATTTTGGTAATCAATCAATCAATTAATATACAACAGTACTGGTAAGACATACTGTACTACTGACTCCACAATGATCATACAGCTTCATGCAAATCATGAAAAGGATGTAAAAAAGAGTGAAAGGGGGATAATGAAAATAAAGTGCACATTGTATCGCCCCTAGTCCCCCAGTTAATGACTACACTGAATGTGGTTACTCCAGGGACTCTTCCTAACCTTTAGTCCTCCCTAAATAATAGCTCTAATACCAGTAGGTTCCAACTCTGTAATCTAAATATAATTGAAGGGGGAGTACTACCTCCTTAGAAGAGAATGAGTCTTTATAGCTAGTATCTTCAAATTAAAAAAAAAACCCTGCTGCGTACCACACATTCACACGCCTTCAATTATCTTTTTTCTTTTACATCTTGTCATGTTGCAGCCTTATACAACAATTATTTAAATTCTTCTGTCCATCAATCTACTCTCAATAACCGTAATGTGAGGGCAAAACCAGATATTAGACATTTCTGAAACTCAAATCATAACTGATACAGTATTAGTATTCAGACCCTCCCAACACCGAGACCCTCAGTCAGTATCAGTCGCCTTTGATATGGCCAGACAAGCTCTGCACAAATGCATTTGGAGATTTTCTGCCATCCTTCGCTACAGATCCTCTCAAACTTGTTAGTCAAAGAGCTGGATGGACCGGCGGCCCTTTCCTGGTCTCTCTAGAGATATTTGATTGGGTTGAAGTCAGGACTCTAGCTGGGCCATTCAAGGACATCCACAGAGTTGTCCCTGAGCCACTCCTGCCTTGTCCGGAGTGATTAAGTTCATTGTCCTGTTAGAAGGTGAACCTCTGTCCAGTCTGGGGTCCTGAGTGCTCTGGACCAAGTTTCCATCAAGTATATTGCTGAGGTTTGCTCCATTGAGCTTTTCCTCAACCATCTCTGTCCCAGCTTTGCGGTACCTGGTGTCCTCCAGAAGTGACACTTAAAAATGAGGCCGAACAGTTCAACCTTGGTTTCATTAGACCAGGGAATCTTGTTGTTCACAGTCTGAGAGTCCTTCAGTTGCCAAATTCATTTCATTGAGGAGCGGCTTCCATCTGGCCCCTCTGCCGTACAGACAGATTGGCAGTGTGCTGCAGTGATGGTCGTCCTTCTGGAAGTTTCTCCCATCTCCACACTGGATCTTTGGAGCTCAGCCAGAGTGACCATTAGGTCCTTGGTCACCTCTCTCACAAAGGATCTCCTTCCCTGATTGCTCAGTTTGGCAGCCAACCTTTAGCCAGGTTGTTCCAATCTATTTTCATTTATGACTGCCACTATATCAATGTGATATTTCAGTTTTTTTTTTCTTTTTAATGAATTCACATTTGGTTCTGTTTTCATTTCAAATTATGGGGTATTGAGTACAGACTGATAATAAAGCTCCAACATAACAAAATGTGAAAAAAGTGAAGAGGTCTGAACACTGTATCTCATCAGCACTGCCTCAAGGCTGAGCTCACAAGGCTGTGATATCTGTCAGATCTTGTCTCTCTAGTCTTTTAGATAGGCATTTTGCTTTCACCTGCAATAATATGCATCTTGGACTTTGTATGGATATGATATCAAGAGGATTATATTCATTGCTGATATTAAATTGCATCAGTAAGCATGACATTCAGTTTTTTTTTCTTGCTCACACAAATTAAAGATTAGTGCATCAATTCACCTCATAGTAGAAGCTTTGTGCCACCATTCATTGTTTATTTGTTTTGTACTATGATTGGATCTTTATTAAAAAAAAGCTTATGTACCTGTGCTACTTATACCTTCCCTCTAACTCCATTGTCTTTTTAATTTCTTGTAGACATAAAGCGGATTTGGTTCATTTTTCTGTATGAGTGGTAGTGTGCAACACCCCCAAAACAAACTCCAATTTGTGAATTACTGGGTGGGTATACTTATGTCTATGATAATTTGTGAACTCAAGGTGAGAGTCTCATTACAGAGTAGCACAATCTTATGACGTGACATGGTGAGAGTTGATCAACAGGACAACTGCAGAGGTTTGAGTCGAAGGAGAAAGCAGAAGCATTGATCCGACAGTATTTTGGATTTAAAGCCAATGCAAAAAGGGAATCTGATAACATTAATGAGGCAATCTATAAACCTTTGTGTGATGATGGTGGCAGCGTCAGGAGTTAACTCTCCTAATCTACAGATATTGAGCCGACGCGTCTTTCCTTGTAAAATGTCTGGTTTAATCAGGAGCACAAGTGGGAAATGTCCACACAGTAGCATCACTGGTGAACGTGGAAGCACAGTACCCTGATATTTTAGTTCACTAAATAAAGACTATTCTTGGCTGTCACACAGCCACAGCTACAGCTACAGCCACGTGAATGCACTAGGTGTGTGAAAGGCTCTGTGACTCTTATGAAGCTGATCTTCTGGCAGTGAGTAGTGGATCGCTAAAGAATCATTGAAGAACAAATAGTGGGTAAATAGCCTACAATTTTATGTCAGTGACTGTTGAAAGTGCAGCTGCCGCAGTCACTTCCTGAGAAGCCTATCTGCTATTTGATCAGTTAACCTATTGCCAACAGACCTAAGTCGTGCGATCATGGCCATACTTTTGACAGTGTTGTCATTGGGGGTGTTACATGTGGCCAGGAAGGGCATTGTGTGTTGTGCCTCTCTCTCTCCTTCTCTCCTCCACTGCCTCCGCCCCCAATCAGACCTCAGGTGAGACTCGTCAGTGGGAGCTGACTTAAGGAGGCTGTGCGAGTCTCTCTCCGTCTCTCTTCTTCCTTGCAGGTGTAGGGTTCCCCATGCCTGAACTCCCTTGAGCTTTTGTTTTGGTTCGGAGGTTCCCGGTAGGCCCGTTTTCGGTTCTCCTTTCCTTTTCACTTAGGCTTAGTTTTGCTTAGGCAGTTTTAGTTTGGGGAGAACACCGGGTTTGACGGCACCGGCTCAGTGTTCTCCTTTCTTTTGTTTGTTTTGGTTGAG
Organism: Trachurus trachurus; assembly: GCF_905171665.1. Lineage (NCBI taxonomy): Eukaryota > Metazoa > Chordata > Actinopteri > Carangiformes > Carangidae > Trachurus > Trachurus trachurus. The sequence continues at coordinate 26,079,421 of NC_139901.1, read as the reverse complement.
AACCTCCAACCCTTTTGGTTTGCTGATTTATTGGGATTTACTTGTTGTTTATTTTTGAATTAATAAAAGAATATTGTGTTTGGTGGCAAAACTTGTCCCAATGTCTTTTATATGTCACAGGCCTCGCAAGCCGACATGGTTTACCTGAGGTCCGTAACAAGGGGGATGTAAACGAGGGGATGGGATTTCCTTTGGTCATGAAGGTATAACACAAACTATATACATCCCTCATTTCTCCACTCCACACGGCACATGCATGTGGGAATCCGTCAAAACAAGTCACAACAAGGCCGTTGAATCTGCTCGACTCAGCCCATCATGCCCCTAACCGCATAAACTACAATTTCCATAAACCAGTTCTCCCCTTAGCCCAGAATCAATGGTTGTCATGACTTTACACTGCTGTTAGTATTGACATTTATTGCCCCTTACTTCTTCCTTTGTCATTTCCTCTGGGGAGTTTACTGAAGTAGGAGACACAAAGAGCAAGGCAGGAGGAGAAGAGGAAGCCGAGGAGGATGTGAAATGAGGCTATTCGAAATAAATAATCTTATTCTTACCTGGTTTGGAAGAAGCCAGCGAGGCAGAGGGAAGACATGTAAAAGAAAAGAGTTTCTGTTAGGAACGGATCTATAAATACAGAAATGCATTTAAAAAAACATACGTATGTGGTCAAAATGCATCTAGTGTTGTTGTATTTGCATTGGCAACTGAACGCTGGCAACATCAATACTGCAGGAGATCAAGCTCTGTGTTTTCACTGTTCTCTGTTTTCTCTTGTTGCTCCCTCTCCCTCACTCTCTCTCGCTTTCATGCAGAGATACTTGCGCGCACACACACACACACACAGACAGAGGTAACTGGGAATGGTCTCACAACTCTCAAACATTCTTTAACAGATAACCCTCTGCAGAGGCTCCTCCAACAAAATATCTCCGTGTCCCCTGGCACAAGCAGCCATGCACCGAAAAACAGCACAAAGCTCTGGTGTGATTTATGCGTAATGTGTGATTGTAAAATTTGAGCTTAATGCATGTATTGTTACTTTCTCTCGTGACAGATTTTTGGGCTGCCCCATTAGCTGGCAGTGGACAGATTGTGATTTACATTGTGCAGCCATGCAGCACTATTCTCAAGCCTGGACAGAGGGCTAATGGAGGCACACACGCAGCTTTTATTAGCTGTGAAATCCAATGGCATCAAATATTAAACACTTCATTATGGAGCACTGCTTGTCTTGTTCCACAAAACAGCCACTTAAACCTACAACAGCAAGGAGAAAATAAAGAGAAACAGAATATGCGATGACAGCCGTCATTAGTGGGAATCTGTTTTATGAGATGTTTTTGCCATGGGTAATTGTGGTGTGTGCGTGGGTTTGTGGACGTATATGTACTGTATGTGTGTGTGTGTGTGTGCACTTGCATGTGCCCATGCCAAATCGTGCGCTTGTGCTCATAAGCCTGTCAGCCTGCAACGAGCATAATGTTGTTTGTTAATAATTAATCCTTATCAAAACAACAATAGTTTTCTCAGTGGACACAGCGGAGAGTGTGTTTAATGAAATGAAATGTTCCCATTACATCTGACATCATAGCCTGTTGAAGACTGACTTTGCAGCTTATGCCAAGCCTAGTGGGCAGCAGTGGTGACGGCTGACCAGCTGAAGAGAAGCCCAGAGAGGGAAGGAGAGATGGAGGAAGGGAGGGAGAGAGAGAGAGAGAAAGAGAAATTGAGGATATATTGTAAAAACTGTTGTGGAACTGCTGTAAACAACTGACATCATTGTGTCCTATTTGCATTCTGCCTAGTGTCAGCCGCTTTCCTCCCTTTATCTTGCTGTTGTGCTCATATTCACAGTGTTTTAATGGAGGCAAATTTCTAACAAAGCTGCTCTCATTTACATGTTTTTATATCTGTTGTCAGACAATGGAACAAGATTGAAACAGTGAGTGAAACAGCCTATTAAGACAACACATTAATCACCGGTTACCATTGGGATGGCACTGGGCGTGTGAAGAGTGACGTCTAACACAATTAAGCAAACACAAACGTAAAGACAAAGATTGTGCTGTGATTTCAGCTACTGCATTCACTTGTAAATTGATCACGCAGACACACACAGCAGACCGCTGCCCCACCTCTGCCTCTCACTGACCAGAGCAGAGTGGTTAGCAGGTCAGTTTCATTCATCGGGCAGTGTTGGTGACCGTCATCTAGCTAAAGTCTAAAGTCCAAAAACTCTCTGGATGTGTCACTTGGTGCTTTATTGGTGCGGCACAATATACAAAAAAACACCACATTGGGATTATGATTACGATATGCAACTTTTATGACATGTGACTTTTGTTAGATCTTGTACCCAACAAACATTTGGTCGCTTTACATCATGAGAATATGATTTGATTTGATCTCCATAGCCACAGTCTTAGTACTGACAACGCATAGTAACATTGTTGCCTCCCCATTTCCTGCCTATCTCTACTGTCCTGTCAATTAAAGGAAAAAAGCCTAAGAATAATAATAATATATATAAATGGATGGAACTCTCTAACCTGCTTCATTATTGAAAAATATTCATGTTTACATTGAAAATTGACCCAAAAGCAGTTACGTTGATGCACATTTAATTAACATGACTCACTCCAGAAGTTAACAGTTAACAACTCTTCAGTACAGTCAAAGGTGATCATTCAAGTACTGTATAGACACTACTTGTTCCGGTTCATTTTGAGAGAGGAAGAGACTCTGTGGAAACAGTCAGCTAAAGGATGGGTGAAACTTTATGACTCAGTCAGGTGGTATTAGGTTGGCCAATGGTGTAACTTGGTCACTCAACTGTATTAGTCAGTCAGTCACATACATATTTATGTGACCGGCCCTGCTGTTGCAGTGAGGCCAAAAAAGAGAGAGAGAGGGGGTAACATGAGGGGAGAAAGAAGCAAAATAATGGAGAAGAGAGAAAGAGACTGAGACAGGGAATTGGAGAAGAACCAGACAGGCGGTCGTCAGAGTGTGTGAATGACAGCTTCACCAATGACCTCTGAATGATTTATCCCCAGACATGCTTCTGTCCATCACAGCATCAGGGGCCATTAACATCAGAGAGCGCAGTGAGAGTGGACAGAGTGGAGCCTTGGCTCATCTGTCATTACTTAAAAGTTGACCCACAGGACAGAGGGGCAAAGACGTCCCCTCTCTACCAAAGCTATCCCGTCCTCTAGTATGCAGAAATTTCTCAAAGGAACTGTTAGCATGAGCTAAAGGTCTTCACATTCTTCTTTCACTCTTTTCATAAAAATGATCAAACCTTCACAGCGTGCAACTTCAATCACTTGCAATCTGTACCACCTTGACCATTGTATTGCAGAGCCTGAGGAACTGTATTTGGCTTTAAAAAGCACAGGCGCTCACTCTGACTCCCAAGTGTGATTGATATTCATAGAGGTTTCTAACAAGCACCTCCTATTTGTCAGCTACAGCAGGGGTTAAAGCTCACTTCAGAGGAAAGCTGCAAAGAAGTACAAAGAGATTTCACTTTGCTCGCACCAAGAGGGAGCTGGCATGCAATTACTGTGGTTGTTTTATTCATTAATGTACCTTATATTATTGAAAATAATTTTAAGCGCTTTAGCCTTTTAGTCCAGGAAAAGTGCAGCAAACTGTGCCAAGATTGAGATCGCAACCCCAACAGCTTTGGAGGAGGCCACTGAAAGCCCATTTCTCTGTAAATGTACAAATGAAGAAAAAACAGCACAGAGGGGTAGTTGTGCTGACATCTGTTTATGCCGGTCTCAGATTTGAGCGAGAACGCACTAACAGTTATGCTCATACATTTTCATCAACCAAATTCAGTGCTAACGGACCATTAAAACAGTAATAGGATAACAGCAATTAAGCCCTGGGCCAAGGGAGAGACGGAGCCACTAGAGATAAAAGTGATGAGAGGAGGAGAGGTACAGATGGAGGGAGAAAAAAGGAGAGAGACAATTAAATCGGGAGACATATATATATATATATATATATATATATATATATATATAAAACCATTACAGCAAAAACAAAGTTGAAAGCATCATGTCGTATTGCCCTAGAAGCCTTACAGTACTTTTTTTTTTAACCCATCCCTGCAGTGGAGGGAGGAGATTCAGGGGTGGTAGAAATGAAAGGCGAGGTTAAGCAGAAGGAGAGAGTGTTTAGGAATCAATTAGCCTTGCCTCTCCTTGTTAGACCGGCCCAGACCCGACAGCTGGAGGGGAAGGCAGGGAGGCCGAAAGGCACATACATCCTTTGTCTACTGTGGCAGGTGACATCTCAGACACTCGCAGCGATATCAGGTGGGGAAACTGTCTACGAGTATCGGCAGCGCTGATTGAACTGCTTTTTTTTGAAACGAACGCACTTGTCTGCATCTGAATAAAAGTGCTGACAGATCTGACAGAATGCATCACATCAACCAGTACAGTCACATAAAAGTTACCTCATTGCACAGCATGTCAAAATGTTTGTGTAGAACTTCTCACAAGTCATGGCCTTGAATCATTAGATCAAACTGAAATCAAAAGTATCAAAATGTTACATTCCTACTTTGGGGGGAAGCGAAACTTTCATGGGCTGGGTTGGCTGTGATGTGGGTATACGGAGAGAAACCTTAATCACCGATGTCAAGTGTCAGCGGCAGAGTGAGCGTTTCCTACTTAATTCGGAGGTGAACTATGAACAATAAGACCTGACCCGTGGAGGTAGTGGATTATGATGGTGAACCTCAATGGACAATTTGGGCAGAGCCAATAATGAAGTCATAAACAGGCTTCATCCCATGCCCTCAGATCGTTCAGGAGAATGCAGAGATAGCAACCATTGATTTTCTCCATGGCCCTGGATGTTCTGTGGAGCTTGTCTAGAGACTGCCAACTACGCGCATCAATACGGACGTGTCTAGCTTAGCCAATGGCATCCTTCAAAGGGTGGAGACGGGGAGGTGGGAGCCTGTTTGTGTCCAGTGGTCATCTTAGAAGATTCGCCTCTGTTTGCAGTCGTTGAGGAACTTTTTCTCTTCAAGCTGATGAAGACAGTTGTTGGGTGTGCAGATCTACATGTTTGTGTATTGAAAAGAAGAAGAAGGAGGAAGACTGACGTGTGCTCAGAAGACATAATAGACAACCTTTTGTTTTTTTCTTGCTCTTACTCTGAAGGCAGTTAAAAAATACATTTAATAGACATAAGACTATTCGAACTAGCTACAACTACCTACCTGATCATTCCAAGGTTTGTTCTTTATATCTGGGATCTTATACCATGATATATTTAGAGTCACTGGGTAATATAGTGTGTCTTAAAATAAATATATGCTGCAACATCTCCACTATACCAGGGAAGACATCTGCTAGTACTGTAAGTAAATATGGATGCAGTGCCACAGGCCACTTTTAATTTAAAAGTCTAAGTTTTCAGTAACATATGGGGACTGTAATCGATGGCAAATACTAAATCAAACATTAACTTTACGACTAAAGGGGAACTGTGTTTCAAATATTATTTCAGATTTTTGTAAAGCAATAATTAATTTTGCCATCACTTCTCAATGACACTGGCCTACATACTCTTACTATGTTAATTATGTATATGACTTCTCGGCCAAGAGGCAGGTTGGTGTGTGTGTGTGTGTGTGTGTGTGTGTGTGTGTGTGTGTGTGTGTGTGTGTGTGTGTGTGTGTGTGTGTGTGTGTGTGTGTGTGTGTGTGTGTGTGTGTGTGTGTGTGTGTGTGTGTGCGTGCAGAAGGCTTTAGCTCCTCCTGCTGTGCCAATAAGAGACTGGACATCTTCCATTAGATCTCCAATAAAGCTCAACCAAGTAAAAGAGTGCTGCCTAATCAACCCTGTCACTACACACATCACCTCTGCTGTTTACATTTTCAATTAGGCTTCTCACTCGCCCTGCGCTTTGTGTGTGTGTGTGTATGTGTGAACCAATCACTTGTACAGGTTGCTGTGCACGGCACTCAGCGGGTAATCATGGGACTGTCAGTGACATGCCATCTCTGATGGGCATCTACCATTAATATTTATAGTGCTCTAAATCAGCCCCACACTGAGCCTTGTGACAGCAATCACCCCAGTTTTTTAATATCCCCATCCAGATCAATTCTGATTAGCATTTCAAGCGCTTGGTGGAGCCAGGCAGTCTGCTGAACTTCTCCTTGTTCTCAGAGATGAAGAGGAGACAGAGAGAGGGAGGCAGACGAGTAAAGCACAGCTAAGGCTAAGTTAAACCAGAAATGAAATGTTTGCCATGCAGCAACCAAAGTGGAGAGAAATTGATGTCTTGTTCTTAAGAGGTGAACAAAAAAAAATTGAGGTGACAGTGGGATTTGAAATAAGAATAAAGAACCCCAGAAAACAATAAAAAATTTAAAAAAATGATTCAGCCAGTGAAGGTGTCACATGGCGTTTCACATACCAGCAGGAGAGCCAGATGTAAAACCAAGACAAAAGTACCTGGGTAGGAATTTGCATGTCTTTATTGTTGATATGGGTAGTGACATTCTCTGGCATTAGAGGTAAGCTTTGGAGGCTCCTGTGAGCTCGGTCTCTTCTCTACCACCGCGCTGGTGCCATTTTATAAACCTTTGTGTGGACTGAGCTCCTTTTGTCTTCTCCAAAAGACAAACCAATCTGCTTATCTCAAAATCCAGAGGGAGCGAAGGCGTTTGTTTCTGCAGATCGAAATAATACGCAGGAGAGGATAGTAACCTTCTGAGCAAGTGAATGGGTGGGAGGAGGCGGATTGTGTGTCAGTGTGTGTCAGCTGGCGTGTCTCTTCATCTGCGTTATCGAGTGTGTGTTTATGTGTAAGAGAAAGCCAGCGCTGGCCTTGAGGCGCCCCCACAGATGTTTATTTGTAGTGACAGCAAGGTTTGTTCTCTCTGTGTTCCTATTTATCACACTGGGCTGATTGTATGGCTGTGGCCAGATCCCACGTAGAGGACACAATCACTGCCACGACAGATATGCATGAGTAAGCAATACAGCTCTATGAATTTACAGACATAATCTATCAGCTTGGATCAGCAGTCCGCCCTGAAAAAATGAATATAAGCAAAAGGAGGGCAGCAGAGCATGTCCTGAATATGGATTGTTAATTTGCTCCTTTTTACAATGCATTATTAATGAGGGATGCACTGAAAGGTTTTGAGGTAAATCTTAAAAGATCCTGCACATTCCCCGAAACTGCATGCGTGGAAAACTCATCTAAAAAACAAACAGATGATAGACACTGGCTGGCAGTGTATAGGAAAGGAATGGGGGGGTAGAACAAGCAGGAAGGAATGGGTAGAAGCGACTCCTTTGGGGAACAAAATGCTCTTTGCGGCTTTAGTGAAAATAATGACTCACCAAATGGAGCACTTTAAGGAAATTCACACTCAACTCTCTTGGCTCCCTTTCTTTTCCATTCTCTCTCCTCTCTGCTTCCCTCTCGCTCCTCGCTCCACTGTTGCATTGTCTTTTTGTCTCCCATAAGGAATACCCCCAAAAAAGCACACAGAGAGACTCTCATCGCTCACACTCTTGTGTCTGCGAACGCACACACACCAGCGTGTGCACCTCCACATACAGACAGGTGGCATACACCAGCAAATCCCCAGTGTGAATCTTGACCTTTTCACGTGAGTCATGTTTCCCATAAATATCTTCTTTTGTGTGCTTGCTTTTCAAAGTGTCTATATGTGTGCTTGTCTCTGTCTATATCGTGTGCGTGTCTGTGCGTGTGTGTGTGTCTCTATCTCCCTGTGTCTCACTGCAGAGTTGACCTTTCCATCCCTGCTTTGTCCCAGATTAGAACTGACACCACCCTCTGCTGCAGACCAAACTGATACACATACTGACACCAACACATACAGGGACACACACATGTGAATATACACACACTTACAGGGAGAAAAAAAAAAATCACGCAGACACTCTCAGACATGTACTGATGACAGGTGGGAGATTTCCAAAATGTCATACGGTAAGGACCTCCTTGAAAGCTTGATTAAAAATGCCTTTTGACATTTTTAATATTTCCCCCAAAAGAATTTATAAGAGGTCGGTTAATTTTCTCTACTCACAGAGAAGCCATGTGATAGTTTAACTTCATCCACCAAGATTAAAAGTCACTGCCGATCGAACACTCCTGTGAGCTCATGCTCTCACACAGCGGTGCTGCTAACATCAGCATGCTATCAGGCTCATAATAGCAACACACTGTTTAACGGGTGTAATGTTTACCATGTTTACCGCCTTACTTTAACACCCTTTTTATGCTCATTAGCACTACACAATGCACAATGATGCTTCAGGAAGTCAGAGAGACGACTTCTATTATTACAATTTGCTCAGAGGGAGACATGTCTGTCTTTAAAGGGATAGTTCAACATTTTAGCAAATTGGCCCATTGCCATAATCCCTATAGTCATAGCAGTAGGTTCGTTACCTTTAATTGTCGGTGCATGCAAGCTATTTTTAGAACGGCAGAGCCGAACAGCGAGCTGCTCAGAGCTACGCTACGGAGGCTAATGGGATTTATTGGTTTCCCTCATCAAACTCACAATCCAACAACTCCAAAAGGCTCTGGCGGACAAGTTGTGACCTGCACATTCACCATGCTATGAGATAATAACGGTACGTTACGAGACAGAGTAATTTTAGAGGTAAATTCATGCAAAACGGCTGATGCGCAAATCCCGTCGGGAACAGTTTTTCAGCATGCAGTCTCTGTATTTACCTCGAAAACAACTCTGTCTCGTAACGTTTCGTTATTATCTCATAGCGTGGTGAATGTGCAGGTCACAACTTGTCCACCAGAGCCTTTTGGAGTTGTTGGATTGTGTATTTGTTGAGTTTGATGATGGAAACCAAGAAATCCCATTGGCCTCCATAGCGTAGCTCTGAGCAGCTCGCGGCTGCGCTTGGCCATTCTAAAAATAGCTTGCACCGACAATTAAAGGTAATGAACCTACTGCTATGACTATAGGGATTATGGCAATGGGTCAATTTGCCAAAATGTTGAACTATCCCTTTTACAAGCTGCATGATAATGAAAAGGACACATGAGGTGTATGTATAGAACGTGGACGCAACACAACAACAGCTACATGTCCCAAACGTTACTGGGATATCTGAGTCAACTGGACTTGCTCACCCATGAGGACAAGGATCTGTGTGGTGCTGGTTGTGGACGTGTCTTTGTCTCAGTGGGAGAGGGACCAGAGAATAAAGCCGAGACTGAGCTGAGCAACACTCCATTTCACTGATCACTGAGCAGCCTCTCAGCCACCGCCACAGGGGGATAAGCTCACTTACCTGGCCAGAATGTGTGTTTCTGTCTGAGCGTGCGCGTGTGTGTGCAGGCATGTATCTACTCATCTCTATCCACCACTGGTTAAGTGTGTGATGCTGTTCCATCTTTCCATCTCTACTATATGGAGATATGCACAAGTTTTGTGTGAGCTGGATGGATTCGGTGAGCTGTAGGCACATTTCTTTCCATAGTAACCGTTACCAGGTGACTAGCTGTTTCAGTGATGGTTTTTGAGCCTGGTCATTTAACCCGAGCACTGACCCTCATCGCTCATTGCTCTGATGACAGGAGGGGAGACAGAGAAGTCAAAACCTCTTGAACGCACAAGGCTCAGGGCATAGCCCATCCTGCGAGAGCAGCACAGTGGCGTGTCTGTCTTTGTGTGTGTTTTTTTTAAGTTTGTGCATTTGATAAAAACACACATACAGAATAATGATGAAGAGGCAATTCTTAGAGAATTCTGCTTGCACAAACACCTGTGTCCCTTTCATCCCAGACAGAGGAGCTGGCCATTTTACTGCTGACCTTGGCTAAATGCTTCAAAAAAGTCTGGGTGCAGGCTCTGTTAGTGTAAAGTTTCTATGGAGACACACAAGGACAAAATACAATATGTACGATAATATGAATTTATTTATTTATTTATTTCGGTATATCAAGCTTATATAACCGAAAGGGTGTAGGTTGAAGCCAAAGCTTATATACCCCTACGCCTTTTACCTTAAAAAAAAAAAAAAAATTAAAAAAAAAAAATGTATATATATACACGCATTAATACAATAGGATCAGATCACAGACATTTGAAATTAATCAGTACACTTAAATTCCTGATCACAACAAAATAAAGAATCATAAGCCCAGTATATCCTATCAATTTTCTTTACGCAACCTCACTGCCATCCCTACTGAACAGTGTTAAAAAATATATCCTAAAAATATATTCACTTGTCTTTTTTTTCATAAATGTATTTTGTCTTTTCTTTTTGATGAAGACATGACTCAGCATCAGTCCTGATCTGCTGATGATGAACATAATATCAGATGATCAATCAGCACAGGCAATAGGGTTACTGAGGGTCACTGGACCAGCTTTAAATGCAATTCATAAGCCTAAATCCCAGCATGCACTGGGATATAGGTCACCAATCTATCGTACAGACAAACACTCACATTCAGACTGACGCCTACAGTTAAATTTAGTTTCCACTTTACTTAAGCTGAATTTCTTCGCACTACAAAAGGAAACGGGGGAATGTGGAGGAGACTGGCGCAGCCACAGGGAATGCTTGAAAACCTCACACATAAAAAGAGCGGTAAAAGGTTTCGACCACAGGACCTACTTATTGTGAGGTGACATCATTTTTTAATGGCCGAGCATTGGAATCCCTCGTTCCATCCTAAACACACACACAACTTCAAACAAGCACAACAGAGGAGCGGTGACACACATGTCTTTCACACACATGTGAAATTGCAGATGCCATTGGGCAGCATCATAAAGCCACAGCCTGCAGAGAGAAAAGAGATACTCTACAGTCAAAGGAGGAAATGGATAAGAGCAGCGAGTATGTAATATGTATGAAAATGAGACAAACAGACGGGATTACAACAGAGAAGGAGAGCGTCTGGGAGAAAGGGTAGGCAGAGACTGTGGGGAAGCAAAGGGAGAGAGCGAGAGAGCAAGCGTGAACAGTTAACATTTCATGAACTCTTATTGTCACTATGTGACCAGATGCTAAGAATAAAACCGGGCTTTTGTGAATATCTTATAAAGATCCATATAGGAGATGTATTAAAACAGCTGTGTCTATTCTTGAGGGGATGAAAATGTGACAAACAGCTCATAACTGTCTTTAAAAAAAAGGTCAAGACCTAGTACAGAATAAATCTAAAGGCGATCAGAGATCTGAGACCAGTTCTGCTGGTTTTTACTTTACCAAACCAGACCAATGCCCCTTGTTTTTACTTTAGAGTCAAAAGTATATCAATTCAACTTAAATCCTCCTGACAATATATTGAGCTCAGCTAATGACTGTTTAATATCAGAGTGTCAGGGCACCATGAAGACAGAAAGCAAAGATTAAAAATGAACGGAAGGAGAGAAAAAAAAATGGTGTGACTGATGAGGAGCTCTCATAAACATGCTGATTCATTCATCTGCAAGCGCTGGGAAGCACTTCCTTTGGGAGACGGGGGTCAAACACATTAGCTCTCTGCATTGAGCGAGAGCAGTGCTCTCAGAACTGCTGGTGCTAGCCTGTCAGGGATGCATCACCTCTGCCTCCGCCCCAGCGACTCTCAGGACAGAGCGACAGAGCTCCAGGGAGCATCCGCTAAAAAAGAAAGTAATTTTATGCACGCTTTTGGGTTCATGCATTCAACCCTGAACACCGCACACATGTATCGCAGCAAGCAAACAAAGTATGCAAATAAATAATAATAAAAGCTTGTAAAATAAAACAGGGTGATCCACGGGGACGTATTTAAAAGTTTTTCTAATTACAAGAGCACCATGTAACCACATGCTTGCTTGGCGTTGGAATATTTAGAGTTAATAAACTTCTCATATTACTTTTATGTTTCATGCATTTTTCAGAAATCCCTACAGCCCTCTATCAAAGGCCTGGAGGTCTTACTAATCAGAGCCAGGCTTTTTATGAACACATCAATATTAATACAAAAACAGAAGCATGGATTAACACAACTTTAATGCCTGCTGATACAAGTGATTTTGTGGTCTGGTATAATTAATGGAAAGAATTGTAGGTTATATTGCATGTTAACATTCCCCTTAGGAGTCTGCATGAGTCACAGAATCAATGGAGATTTCCCAGGGCTAGTAACGTGGTGTAATTAAGTCTAAACGCTTGGACAGACAGAGAGAGAGACAGAGGAAAAGAGAGAGGGAGCGACGGGGTACCAAGTAAAATTTTCGATTTTAATTTCCACGTATCCAGAGGAGATGCTACCAAAGAGCATTTTGTGATGAGATCACATCAGCAGCAAAGTTCGTCATCCATCACCGTTCTGACCCATGAGTGCGACATGGTTACATGAGCACTTGTAGCCCGGACAACACCCATCTTCAAACTCTGTGTGGACTCCTTCATGGCCTACACGCCTGAAAACTCTCATCTGATTGCATCACATGGACCTGGTGTACAAGTGAATTCTCTATCATTGCTATTCTGTAGCTGACCACAAGGGCAGAATATATACTGTAGATGTTGCGGACACAATTGTTGTCAAAAGTACAATTAGTGCGGGCCATCATTTATTATGAACTTTCTAATATGTGATGAAGATAAATAAATAAATCACAGTAAATCCTGAATTGCATCTTAAAAGGAAATTGAGATTTTGCACAAAGGCGCCAAGAGGAGACTCTGTCACAGGTGAAAATCATCCTTTTGTCCCAGCCAAGTGAAGCAAGGTCCCCTGAGTAAATATAGATCTCATTTATTACATCTTATCCAAATGCGTCATTATGCCCAATGGGCAACTGTAGCTGTGCTGTCGACTGCTCAAAGAGCTACATCAATTCACCAACTAGATTGGTTATTGCTTTCAGAATGGCTCTCTGGAGTCGTGTTGATACCATTCTTTGTGCAGAGGATTGATTCGAATTGCATATCTATTTCTTTTCCTTTGATTTTAGTTACATGTGTGTCGGTTTCTATTAAGCCTCGAGTTTGTGTGTTGTGTGTGTGTGTGTGTGTGTGTGTGTGTGTGTGTGTGTGTGTGTGTGTGTGTGTGTGTGTGGATAGGTGGACAAAGCAGGAGGGCGCGGGCGTAAACCATTAGAATAATTCAGAATTCATTAATATTTTCATCACAGCATCTGTGAGCTCCTTGAAACCCTGACAGGCTCAGATGAGGTCACAGTGCTAAACTTCATGTCACTTCCCATTTTCCGTGTAACAGGTCCGTGGGCAATGTTATCACAAGGCCCCCAGAGCTCAAATGGACTTGTATAATCAGCTGGCGAAAATGATTTGGGAAATTGCCTTTTATTATTAGAAACACTCCATTACATCCCGATATAAATACATTAACTGCACTGTATGAAAGGTGCTAATGTTTTCCCATCATCCTCCTTCCCCTCTTCTGGCTGGCATCCCTATGACCCTCTCCAAACCCGCTGCCTCCTCCAGCCAAAGCCTCCAGAAAATAGCGTGCGTGCAAAATTTACTGGATGCGTTGACACATGCCTTGGCTGAGTCGGTGGCTAAATGGAAAGGTATGAAATTAAACAAATTAATTCTGCCCTTTGATTGGCTGACAGCCTGGGTGCCTGTCACTGCTGCTTAGTGTGATGCTTTGGGGCGTGTGGGTTGGTGGTGGTGGTGGTCGAGGGCGAGGAGAGGGGTGAGACTAGAGAAGCCAAGCCTGGATGTCAACTGTCAGGCTTGGACACAATGCTCAGCAGTGGCCTGAGGGACAGCATCAGAGCCAGTGCTCGATGAGGAAGGGAAATACCGTGGATATGGAAGGAGATGAGGACAAATGTGGATGGGGAACACTGAAAGGGATAAAGACAAAGGAGGAGACAAAAGGAAAAAGAGAAAGAGAGACTAGTAACTTAAAAAAAAATACAAAGGAGACAGAATGGTGGGGAGGGTTGGAGTATGGTGGTGCCTTCAAAGTGTTGAAGCAGTTGAAATTTATTGCAAATAACTGCTCCTGATGCTCCGCCGTTTCAATTTCACACAACACAATTCCACAGCTCTGGAGCAAATGTGTCCCTGTCAGCATCACTTAGGCTTCCTCTGCTCTCTGCCTCACACCTCTGCCCCTCCCCTCTGCCTTCTTTCCTCCTTCTCCTTCACCTTCCCTCCTTCATCTCTCTCTCTCACTCTCCCTCTTTTCTCCAACTTCTCTCACCTTATCCCCGCCATCTATTTTTAATGTTCTTTTTAAATGGTTAGGCTGCTGCAGACAGACAGAGACAGAGAGAGGTGGGGAAACGGGCAGTGAATGAGCGAAGGACAAAGCCAATAGACAATAGAAAAATGTGGGGAGGAGAAAGAATAAAATGGAGACTGAAAGATGGTAGAGAGAGAGAGAGAAAAGAGTGGAGAAAGTTACAATATGTTTTCGGAAAGTCAACTTGCAAGAAACTATTCTGTCATTAAGTTTATTGTGACTCTGAAGAAGAAAAGAGAAAAAAAAAGACGAGAGTGAAAGGGAACTGCATCTTGATTGTGCCAGACAATATTCAAACCAGTGTTGTGAAGCACAAATGAGATGTGCAGCGACCAGAGGAAGCCCATTAAAGCTTTGGTACTAAAAGACTCTGTTCATTAGCAGGCTGACACCAAACTGTCCTTTATTCAAGGTTCTGACACAGGATACTCGCTGCAGTCCCCTTCCTACACCATCACCACAGTGGGTGAGGCAGGTTGGAGGGATGGAGAGATAAAGGGATGCAAGTAGGGTTAAGAAGAATATTATTCATTTGGGCCATGTTGTGAATAATTTATCTATAGGATGAAGAGTAGCTCGGGATCCATAATGAGGCGGAGGCTACTGTTTGGAAGGCTTTCATCTTCCACAGCGTCAAGACTCCATATCCTGGCATTAAAATTACCAAATAACAGCATCCCTGTAAATTCTAATTGTCCGTCTGTACACTGCATCTCCGCTTGCACACACACGCCACAAGTGAAGCTCCACCAGTCCAAACCCATGCTTTTTTTCCCCACCAGTTGCAAGTCATTGGGATGAGAACCAGCGACCCGCTACTCGGTGCACCGCAGCTGGATTAGCACTGTATGCTTCAGCAGCAGCATCACGAGCACTGGCTGCAGCGTGTGAGTGAGTGGCAGGGAAGAATCAGTCAGGGAATCAGCCTGAGAGACGAGTGGCGAGGTATAGAGAGAGGAGCAGCAAAGACAAGGAGGCAGAGAAGAGAGGAAGAGCAAAAAGGAGAGAGCTCCACTCAGTCTGCAGTGGTTTGATAAGAGTTATTATTTCATTATCTCTCCCTGGGCCTAGTCCTGAGCTGGCATACACAGGTACACACACACACATGCACAAACACATACACATACACACACACACACTCATACATACATACAAGATAGAAAAAGAGAGAGGTGGGGGGAAGCAGAGAGGGAGAGAATGCAGATTAAGGAAATTTTAATGAGGGGGATAAGGATAAGAAAAACAGGCCATGGAGCATTTATCACAAGTTAGCAGTGAAACTGTAAGGAAAACAGTTGTTCAACCTTCCACTACCAGCCCATTTATTCGACCATTTGTTATCTCACACACACACAGACACACACAAACACACAGACACACACACACGTCTCTGTAGTCCTGACATGTAGGTGGTTGTATCTGCCTGGATACCACAGAAATGGTATTTTCTGCTTGCCCATGCAATGTCCCCTGAACTGCTCACTTTGGTCCTGGGCCAAGGATCAACTTGTAGGATGTCCCTTTAATGCTGATATGATGTATCCGAATTTTGACTTTGATACCAAGATATTTTCCCTCTTATTCTTAATCTTTGAAAAAGAAGTGTGGTTTGCAGCAGTTGATTACCCATCGCAGTTGGCACTGTAAACAAATTTAATTTTTCACTTCTGTCATCAGCTTAGTCGACCAGTTTAGAAGGACCTGGATTCAATTCAAAGTGTGGTGGGCTGTTTGATGTTAGTACCATATCCTCAGTGGGATGTTTGTCCCCATTAGAGATTTACTTGTCCCCCTGTCTGGCATGGGGCCGAGCAGAAGCTGCAGGCTTCTTTTCTTAAAGCTGTAAACCACCATCACTGTCAAGCTTGGAATTCACACCATAAACACTTGCGGAAAAATACAAAAAAATGTGATGGCTGGCATTGAAAACTCATTATACATGAGGGTTTAGAAAACTGCAATTTAAGGTTTTAGGATTCTGTAGTTGAAGTCTGTAACGTGGTGTGGAATATAAATATCATCCAATACTGGAACTGCTGCGATAGATTTTTTTTTTTCTCCTTTGTCCAAATAGAGAAATCCTTGGTCAAAAATGGGACACATCATCGCACCAGTCACCTGCAGCTGACAGACCAGTGACAGGCAAGGACCACTCAACTGACATGTTTGGAGCATGTCAAAACAAAGACCTGACAACAGATGTTGGTTCACTGATGCATATTAAAGGAGAAGGAATATGCAATGGTATGCGCTGTAGTGCAACACACAAGTGCCCACACAAATACACATGCACACACCAGTAAGAGTGAAACTCTTAAAGTCCACAGGGCCGTGGTCTTTCCCCTGGGCTACTCTCTCTTATTTCCCAGTGAATTTATGATCAGTGAGATAGACCTTTATCATGCTGATGAATTGGCCTCAGTTGGCCTCTATGAGAAAACAGGCCCCTTAGGTGAAGCTGCACATCAGGCTGAGGTCCCTTCAAACACGGCGCAGCATTAGCCAGCTGGAAATCAATGTGGCCGTCAACAGCACAAAACAAGCTGTGAAAACAGAGCCAGTTTCACTTGATGGCCAACACGTTGAAACTGTGGAAAACTTTAAATGGTGTAACTCGCTACAGTTCTGGACTCCCAGGTGAGCTGCTAGGAACATACAGAGTATATTTTCAAAAGATGCTGATAGTGACTTTATCTTCTTTTTTTTTTTAGAAAACTCAGCGATACTCAGCAGATTTTAGAAACTAGTGCACCAAAATATTTTGTGGAAAGAGCTTTAACTTTTCACCTTCCTGCCTGGTGCGGTCACCTAAACTGTAGATCTAAGAGAAAACTTTCTGGGATTTTTTGTCAATGGCAAGTAAAATAGTTGGCAAACCTCAAAAGCCCTCGACTCAACTTTTTTTACAGAGCGGACGAGGAAGAAGGCGAGGAGTGTCTTGGCTTACAGCTGCCATGCTCTCTAGAGCCCGTTTGAAGCTTTGAACTCCAGGAGGCGCTATGGAGTCTCTCTAAAACTGTATTTAGTCCTTCACCTCAAATGTCATCAATATTCTTAACTCAGGAAAAGTGACTGATGAGATTTAAGCCACAGGCTGCTTTTCATCTGTAATGTGACCTTGTCTATTCTGTTGTCGTTCCTTATTTGGTAAAATAAAGATACAAAAGATATTTTCAATAGAGATATATTCAGTTCAATAAATGGAGCTGCCAAGAGCCCTTTCTTTACTGGACATGACTTGACACAAAGCTGATGAACACGGGCCAGAACACATCTTTCACTTCCATGTGTTTTATCTCATCTGCAGTTTCTCCACCTCCTTCTTCCACTTACAGCGGAACGTGAGAAAGAGACATGAGCAGGGAGGAATCGAGGAAACACATATTCTGTGAAATAAGACAAGTCTTTCACTGAAACAACGCCAGTGATTGATGATGATGCACAGCTGGATCAGCTGTCAGAGAGTTGGTATTTGTGCAGATAAATGTGATGCACTGTCAAAACAGTGAGAGTGCACAGTTAGCGCGGTTAGTGCTATTATTTTTTCAGTCATGTCCTCCCACATGAAAAGAGGAAGCCATCTGGAAAAAGAAACTACTGGTGTGGAACAGAAGAGTGTGGAAATTGTTTTTATGGTTCTGGTCATTCACAGCTACACTACTGAAATGACTTTAAGTAGACGATGAGTCAGAAAATAAATAACATGTAAGAAAAAAAAGTATAAAAACATAAACCTTAGCAGACACTGTTATTGGTTAGTGCCACTCAATTAGCTACATTATCCACTAATAGATGATATATATTCTAGGCCTGCTCGATTAATCGGTTTTAAATCGTAATCACGATTAATTAGTTAGGACAATGTTAAAAATGTGACATTGTAAAAATTTTTACTCTAACTAGGGTAATTACGTACAGATCCATGTTCGTTGCACTCGCGACTCTTCCGGTGACAACGCTCTGGCCAATCAGTGGAAGGCAGTCGGTTGATGTCACATTTTTAGACAGACAGACGGGATTTTATTTTGGACACGGCTGGGTCCACTTCCGTGTGGGATGATGCTCTTGTATTTTCTTTCACAAGCCTCCTCTTGAAATGTTTCTTTAATGACAGTGAACCTGATTCTTTTCTGACTCACCCAAAGATAGATGAGGCCGTCATAGGTGATGTGCAGCTACATAAGCTCACTTCCAGCTCGACTGGTAAGCATACATGAATAGATTGGAAAGCTGGTAGAGTGAGGGGAGGTAGGCAGGGCGGAGGCTGGGCTCTTCACAAAACAAGGGTGCTCAAAAATTAAGGTGGTTGTGGTCCTGCTATACACAGGTAGATGCGTGCACACACAAGTGTGCCGGCACTTATGAAGACAGGCATGTTTAAATAACAGGGAAAAGAGCACCGCTGAGTGCAGGCTGTGCGAATGATACAGTAATAGCTTTGACATTTTTGCAACACCATTTTTATGTAGCTTTATAAAGCCCCAGGTACAAAGGGGTGAGAAGCTGAGAAGAGAGTGGAGGAAACTTTAAATGCTTCCCTTGGATAAAAAGTGCAATGTAATTATTGTAAATACGCTCAAGATGAAGAGTAATTATTCAAATAGTTTTTTGCTCTTTTTTAATTCAGCATGGGCTTTACATTCCCCTTTCTCTAGAGTGACCTACTCCCTCTCCGTGTCCCTGGGGCAGGTGGAGCTCAGGGAAGGGGGGGCTGCTGGTGCTTGGCAGGAACCATGCGGCCATGCTCAGCCCTTCATACTTCATTAGTGTCTCCTGTTTGCTCCCTACCTTTTTTTTCTCTCTTTCTCCCATCCCCTCCCATTCCACCGCCAACCCGACCTCATTTATCGCCACAGTCTCCCGGGGAACTAGCTGTCCCTCAGGGATGTCCAACAAAGAAAAAGGTGTTTGTGTGTGAGAGGAAAGGTGTGAGCGTGTGTGCCTGTGTGCTTACACCATGCACCTGAACTATAGAGCAGGCAGCACTGCAGTGTTGATGCCCATATATTTGGTGTTTCCAAGGTCCCCTTGATCATGCCATGCGGTTTGTATCTCTCTCTTCCTTTTCTTCATACCTCGGTCTCTAGTGTGCTGCACACCTCAAGTCAGAGGTATGAAAAGACATCAAGACAGGTCATTTCTGAGCCGGCAATACTTGGAGTTATTCACTCAACTGCCACAAACCAGGCTCTCAAACCATCACTGTCAGACTCAGTGCTATATGAAATAATGTAATATATACACAACAGAACACAGATATGCACATAGTGTACAAGAGCATTACCGTATACATGCACATATAGCTTTTAAAAAGCAACTATGAAATCACCTCTGCCCTGATAAAAGCAGCAGGTGCACACATATGCACCTATATACAGTATGAACCAGGAGAAAAATGAAAATGAGTAAGTGATTGAACATTGCAGACCAACCTCTGTGACCCTTTTAGCACCCTTTCATTTCCCCTTTTACTCACAAACCCTTGTGCTTCTCATTCTTTCTCCAACGACCTCATCTCTTACTCCTGTTTCGCAGAAAGCCCTCGACTAACCACAATCACACATATGCAGCAGGATTAGCGGCACTCAGAGAAGGCGAATGAGCACCCAACTGGTGTAGCAGCATCTTGCCAGGGGCTCAAAACCTCATGTAGTAGCGATGCATTATAAAATTTAAGAGAATGAAAAAATTAATCATACAAATGAAAAAGAAAGTTTGTATCTTTTATTACCTGAAAAATAAACTAATTGACAATTTCCTTGATGTGCTCCACATGATTTTTTTTTTTTTGGCATAAACAAGTTCTTGGCGGTAAATCCAAAAAGGAAATACATCTCCACAAGGGGCATTATGTATCTATGTATGTGTGGAAATCACATTTACACCAGCAAATTGGATAGAAATTCACCTGCTATCTCACACTGATTGGATCTAATGTAACGGTTTCTTGACCCAACTGAGCTTGAAAAAGCTGATAATTGAATGAATTTACCTGCTGCTCTCTCTCCACACGGGAGACAAAGAGAGGTATAAGAGACAGACAATGCTCAGTGTTCCCACAGATAAAGCCTTTGCAGTGAATACAAGACATGCCACAAAATCCTCTCGTACTATAAGTGCTCGTTTCCTAAACATATCCAAAGACTGAACCACATCTCATGGTAGCAAAATCATAAAAACTGAAAAGTGGTTTTGTACCCACAGCTTTCCCAGTGCTTGTAACCATGGGAAAAGGCTAAAGACAAGCTAACGTTTAGCCAGCGGTAAACAATCCCACCAGTGGTCATGTTGGCCTCTATCAGGTTCACACAGTGCACAACATTTCCCATGGTCCCTTTAGGAAAACTGAACACCCACAATGTAATTACAGTGGGGGTACAGCATGGTCAAAAAAAAACTAATGTTTACTTGCATGTGAGTTGACTGTCACTAGGGATGCATTATGCTGGCTTGGACTATATGAAACGCAAAGAATGTATTCAATACATTAGGTTGCTTTCAACAGCTAGTACCTCCACCGTGGGACTCAAGCCAAGGCCTTGTCACTGAGATAGATCTGTGATTACTGTATAAAGCAGACCAAGGAGGGTTTGCCCATGAGAAACAAAAGCAGGCACAGAGGGAAGATCAAGGAGGAGAGCAATAATGGAGAGGAGAAAGCGAGCTGAAAGGGAGGGACGAACGCAAAGCCGAACAGATTGAAAGTGTCAGCGCCCCACTTTACAGCAGATGGGGATTTCACGATGCACAGCTCTCCTCTCGTTCTCTATTTACTATTCTCCCACTTAGGCTTAGCAAGAAGCAACTCTTTAGCGAGACTGTCATGGCTCTTGTCTAAATACATTTATATTCTGTTGCACAAACAAGTGCAACACAATTCAGCGCGGTGATATGAATTTGTCAGCAGCAATATACGGTCACTTGTGTCTATAAGAATAAATAATGGCAAACACACGAGCGCGAAATATTCTCCTCAAGCAAAAGAAACCAGAGGCATTACAGTGTAATTGGCTTGATATGCACACACAAACACACGTCCTGCTGTCTCCATCCTCAAGGACTGCTATGGGTTCAGGCGTAGAGCACCCGGCTCGGTAATGAGGGAGAAAACTAATATTTGGAGTGCATTAATATTGTTGATCTGAGGTGGCGCTGAGGCTAAGCACACCAGCCAACACTTGTTTGTGAAATATGCTGGTGTTTGTGTATTGAAAAGTGCAGTGGCGACCAGGCGGAGAGCATCACTCAGCCATACGCTGCGCAGTTGAACCCAGCAGATCTGCTCACACACACCCTCAGCGGCAATCCATCCTCGACCCTCCCATTACACGTACGCCAGTGGATGCACGTGGCGGCGCACACTCGGGCAAACATCATGAGCACACACAAGCATAACTGCATTCTCAATTATGGAGTAGAAAAGAAGGAAATTCTACCAGTTTAAATGTTTGTTGATATACATCATTATGCCTTCCTTTCTTTTTGACAGTGATGAAATGAACCATTACAGTCTAAATGTATAATCACTCTAGGCTTTCTTTACAACAGGAAAGCCAACTGTCATCTGAAATCAACTGAAAAATTATGGCATTTACTTTTGATATTAAAAACAGATTTATGAAATGATTTATAATAGAAACATCTACCGGGAAAATGTCATCATATCTGATTATCTTTCAGACATATATTTGCAGTGCCAATATTCTGTAATTTGAAATGTTTTCTTTTTTTCTGAGATGAAGATATTTCTTTCTTTCTTTTAATGTTATTTTTCTCGATCCATCCTCACAACTGGTTAACCCTTGTCAGGGTAAAAAGGTCTAAGCAAGCTGGTAGACTGAATAACAATGGAATCCATAAAAACCTCTTTGCACTTGATTGCACCATCATTATTGATTATTAAACATTACAAAATCAGTTACAGGTATAAGCAAAAACCATGACTAGACACTTCAATAAATAATAGGGATGTGTGAATCGATAAATATTTTTTTTCCACTGATACCAATACTGATAACTGATAACTTCCTGCTTCTCATAACCGATGCTTATAACTGATAACATCTTAAGGGTAAGACATAGTGAGTAAAGATAAATTCAACATTATAGTTATGACTCTGACTTGATAAAATAATATAACTCACATAACCACTGTAATCACAACTAAAACAAGTAAAATTATGACTTTTCAAAAATCAACATTTATTATTGTTTCAAATCAACTTGGGAGGCAAACAGACTGAAAATGAGCAAAATCAAGGCAATATTGGCTCTAGTAATGTCATTATCAGACTTCATTTTGTGCGTATTTTGGCCAATAATTATCAGCTAATATCGGGCCAATAATTATCTGTACCGTTATTGTGCATCCCTAATAAATTATATTCTCCATTATTTTAGAGTGGGCGTTGCAGTGGTATTTGAGACATGGTTTAGCATTTCATGGCCTTTCTGTGGTCTTTTAAACAACAGAGATGGTTTGAAAAGCTTTCAAGTACAGCAGTTCCCCCGCTGTGACAGGCAACAGAGCAGTGGAGGTGCTGTGAATTTGGCCTGAGGTCACTTGAAGGGATCCAGAAGGATACATGAGGTGTCACTTCCATTTATTCCTGTCTCCGACAGTCTGGTTTATAGTGTTATGGTGAATGTGCTGATGAGTAGAGAGAGGGAAGGCGAAAGGAAGGAGAGAGAGAGAGAGAGGGATGGGTGTTGTATCTGAAGTACTGAGCCTCAGCTATTACTCCTCTGCCCGTGGAGTTTGTGACTCAATTTGTGACACGATTTCTAACGATGCTACACAATTTCTAATGATGCTTTCTCCTCCATCAGGAACCCGAGGATGACCTGCTGATCCCATTGTCTCCTTGTCTCAATCACTTGTGTGTCACTGAGGCCGGTGCCAGGTCACGCACGCACAGATTTGTCTTGTGCCCGCGCCAAAGTAAAGGTGACAGGGATGGCACCATAACAAGGATGACTCACCCTTTCAAGCTGAGCATTAAAAACATCACCCATTTACATTTGCCAACCTTTGGTTAATTTGTTTTGACTGGAGAAGAGAAAAAAAAACATGTGGTAAAAAAAAAAAAAAACAACTATTGCCCCTTCTTTTCTCAATGGCTCTGTCCGAATTTTTGTGGTTTTTTTATTATCCCAATGGAAACTGGGTAGACAGTGTTTGTCTCTATTAATAACCCTTATAATAACTTACCTCACTGGACTGCCTGATTAAAAATGAAATGAAAAGTCTAATGAAGCCTGTATCTCCCTTGCTATCAAAATTTCCCCAGTGTGTGAATGTAGCCAAATGTGGCCCCCGTCTCTAACCTCCTTTAAAACCCCCACTCCACACACACACACACACACACACACTCCATGCCTGAGAGCCCAATACTTCACTATCTCACCAGAGCCATCCTGGCAACCAGAGCTTCCATACAGATCGCATCTCCGGCGCAGCACTGTCAGGCTGCATCAAGGCCTTGTGCAGGCATTAGCACATGTGGCTAACCAGGGAGGCTGCAGATTGAATTATGACTCCGCCTCATGTGGGCAGAATGAGCAGAAACACATGTGTCGCTGCTGCTGATTTAATGAGTACATTAAGCACATCAGCACACTCACCGTAAAGCGTCTGCACAGACATCTGCATGTTGTCGGAATGAGGAATCCTCTCGCTGAATGCGAGTGAAACCAACGCATCTAATTATTTCTCCTCTGCGAGGAGATGTCGGTTTAAGGTCAAGCTCTCTGGAAGAGATAAGCACCAGGTCGTTGTTTTAGAGAAAATTTCCCCCATCCTAACTAACATGCACAACCGCTGTTTTCAGATAAGGAGCTGTTTTTGGACATTTAAAAAAAAAGAAAAGAAAAGCTGGTAAACATGGTGGCAAGGCAAACATGTTGAAAAACATATTCTTCGGTTTTGGCAGCACAAACACAAGCTCATTTCCCCTCCTTGTCATTTGACAGGGACAAGATGGACTAATATATAAAGTATGTGTTTGAACAAGCCACACCAGCATCGATATTTCCAAACAGACACTGCCAAACTGTTAAACTGCAAACTGAGCTTCCTCTAAGGTCTTACATCCACAAACAAAGTGAGTGCTACACACCAACAACAGGGACAAGAGACAAAGGGAGCAGTTAGCCCAATAGCATCTCAGCTAGCAAGCTTCAGCTGGCCCAAATCAATACTTATTTACTCCCTCCAACTGGCTGGGGACAAACAGAAAAAGAGAGAGCAGGGGAATATGTGTGTGAGTGAAAGAGAGATGCTGAGTAACAAGGCAATCAATTTCAGATGTAAAAAAAAAGGACCTCGGCCCGATGCTGCAAGGAAATGAGAAAATATCTGAACTAAAAAGCAACTAATAAATGTCAAACCGTGTGTTCTTTTGTAATCACTCCATCCATCTTGCTCGATATACTGCATACAGTCTATGGTATGTGAGAGCAGTCTGGTGGAAAGCAATCAGGTAGAACCTGCTCTCTGGATCTGTGTGATGCTGCCCTGTGATAGGCTGCTTTACAGAAGAAATGGCAGAGTTATATTCTCTAGAGCAGAGAGTAGGGGCAGTGAATGGGGAAGAGGGATCATCTAAAGGTGTGTGTGGGTATGAATATGTGTGTCCAGCTATGTGCATGTGTGTGTACGTGTGGGAGGGTGTGTGTGATTGTATCTGTGAGTGTGTGCAGGGCCCAGGGTGAAGAAGTGTGCTGGGGAGGTGAAGAGTTGTACAAAATGGACTGTATTGGCAAGCCTGAGCTGAGAGAGACTGAGATGGCGAGGGCAAGGAGATAAGAGAGCCACAGCAAACAGCGAGTCAGACCAAGTAATGGAAAAAGGAGGGGATGAAGAGAGAGAGAGAGGCCAGGAGAGGTAAAGGGGCGGGAATGAATACCTGGGAAATTCTGAAAGGAGAAGCGGGCGCTGACATACAGTCCAACAGCGGTGGTGAAGTGTTAGTCAGTGTTGCTCCGTCATGTTTGGCTGTAAAGACTCCGACAGAGACATCATGGACAAGACATCGGAGGTCGCAACCCCGCGCTACGACAGCAGCAGCTGTAATTGAATCTAAATTAAAGCCAGTCAAATAATCCAAATAATCCATCCCACAGATCACTGCTGAGCATGTTACCACCAAAGCCGGAGCTCCGTTGCTGTACAGTACATTAAAACCCTTCATTACCATGAATAAATCGCCTAACAAGATATGAAGTGCCACTCCACATTGGAATCTCCTCTACGCAAGGAGAGCCCAATGTAACCGGGGATACGGAGAGAGGGAGAGAGAGAGGGAAAAGGGGGGAGGAAGGGAGCAGAGAGTGAGAGAAAGAGAGAGAAGCAAGATAGTCCAATCACTGTCAGCGGCCATGAATTATACATGAGTTGTAGTTTTAACACTGTCTGCTCACTCCCCCCGCTTTGTCACTATTAAATATTCACACCAACATCTTTGTAGGCCATTGTTAATTACTCATCACAACAACAAAAGGTCTCAACCGGAAATTGCCAATGCCAACCTCCATTAGTATGTGTACGAAGCTCACAGATAGCACTATCAGATCAGGTGGGTGGCGGCTCGTCCTCCTTTACCTTGGCACAAACTGTCTGGGTGAAATATGTCACGGTGCGCATGGTACCTTGGGCAATTTTACTGAGCATCTCTTTGTACGTGCGGGTGGGAAAATGCTACAGTGGCACTTTGTCAACCTGGCGATGTGAGAAGTTTTTTTTTTTGTGTGTGTGCACACCCCTCCCGCTTGACCCAGAGCACACAACAGTAAGTAACACTGGGCACACTGCTAAGGTGGTGTGTGTGGTTGCTACTTTTGGCATGTTAACATTCAAAAAGGTTTTTTGGAAGATCAGGAAGAAAGGATTCAGAAGTAGCGTTCATGCTGTTTGACTCTTCTCCTGCACCTCACCAAAGTTGGCAAACCAGCAAAAAGGCAGCCATGCTAAAAACAAATGCGTATTTGGATTAAAGGATCAGCTCACCTACGTAAATCGCACACAAAGAAATAAAAACTCTGAAAGTTCTGCTACCAACCAAATACTATAGGGGTGTGGGGTTGCATGACAAATTATGGCCTTTGTTTTTTTTTCTGTTTTTATAATATACTGTACAGTACTGTAGTTTCACAACACTTTTCACTTTTTCTGCTTTGTGTTGACTTGTTTCACAATGAGCAGCAGCAGCTTTTGAAATGCAATGCTCAATATTTACAGTAAGTGTTACAGGAGGTCCCATATCTATGATTTATACAGAGTCTGTATTTATCCAGGGCTTAAGAGCTGTGATTAAGAATATTGATGTCATCTTCAGGTGATAAATAATTAGCAACATTCATGAAAAACAGCAATAGGAAAATGATGATGAGCAGAGATTAGACTAATAGAGATATAGAGGTTGCTGTGAGAGGAAATTGACCGATTCTCTCTCGGGAAAGGGGTCTGACAGTATTTTATTGAATATGAATTATCTTACCAGATCAAGTTATCAACCAAAATCCTTTCAACTCCCTTATTGATTATTTAGAAGAAGAGGTCCCAGGTCCTCAGTTCAAAAGTGAAAAAGCTTTTTGATGATGAAGCACCTTCAAGAATCAAGTGCAGGTGCTTTCGAATAGCTCTTAGAGACACCGTGCCCGGAATGACTGAAAATCCTCACAGACGAGTCTAGATGTTGTAATGTGCTGTAGCCTCTTGTGTGCACCATAAACATGAGCACAACACCTACCTATTGATAGAAGTCAAACCCTAATGTGGCAGGCTGGTTATGTCTCGTTACTGTGTTCCTGTTTGACACAAAGAAAAAGATTTTTTTCTTTTTTTCCTTGAACCCATCAGGCAACATCCATCAGATGGTAGACAGAATAAACCCCAGGAACTGACAAACACCCTTTGAAACACATGATTTTTTACCAAGGGAAAGAACAAAGTCAGCGAGCAACAAGAGCTTTGCCCCCAGAAGCTGAAATTTACACACTTTAATCCTGAGCTAAGCGCCAACACTCAGAAACCTTGAGCTGTGTGGCTTTACTCTACTGGCCTGGCTAACAAGACTGCAGGGACACGCGCTGGAAAGTCACAAGGCAGAAAGTGCAGAAATGCCTCATAAAAATAAAATCTGTAGTTTGTCACACAGTACAGAGAGCTCCGAGTGTATCCGCAAATGTAAATCTGGATTTGCACGAATGTATGATCACGTTTATTATAGTGCCCAGTCCCCTATTCACCCGCTGACCAAAGTGAAGAACTGTGAGTGAGTGAGTGAGTATGTGTGTGGTGAGTGTGGTGGTGGCGGGAGGGGCGGAGGGCTGAGGGAGAGATGGTGTAAACACGCCAGCCTACATGGATTGGGCTAATATCCAGTTTGTTCCCTCTCGCCTCAGCTCCACGGTGGCTGCAACGCAATTTCTTCCAATTGACCTCCCTGCCACCGGCACAATCACTCTCCACCGGAGACACAACGGCCCCAGAATACGGAGCAGCCAACAGCGCTAGCCTGACGCTGGAGGAGCCAGCAGTGAAAGGAGGTGGGGATTGAACCAACCACAAGGCGGAAATGAGATGAATTAGAGAGCGAGAAGGAGGAGGCACGGGGAGGTGAAGGAGTGAATTTATTCTGTCGTCTAGTGGCAGTGACAAAGCACAAGCATTTAGAGATCAGCTAAGGAGGAAATTAGAAGCATTACAGCCAGCCCTGGTTGTTTCCATGTTTCCTCTCTTCCTTTGACTTTTAGTTGTTTCGCTCCAAGTGGCATTAATGAAAGTGTAAAACTCCAGATAACAAAATAACACATGAAAGACTGAGCTCAGCTGAAAAAACTTGTGGGCGAATGATACAAGAATTATGACAATTATAAGAGCGCCGGATTGTGTCAGTATGACTATAAGTAACCTCGCAATACTACAAACATGAAGGGAATCGCCCAAAGGCCAGGAACTAGATTTACGAGAGCAATAGCCCAGCCAAAGGCTAAAAGGCTTTATAACGGCAAAGGATTTCCAATAAAAGTGAGGTTGAAGCCCTCTAAGAGCAGCACTCTCAAGTAATAGGATTAGTAGAAGTCAAAGCATGGCCATCTTAACTCTTTATGTTGCAGAAATCGCTGAGAAGCATCTCTGCTACAGCCAATAGACTGGTGCTGATGGTGCAACTTAAATCCTGAACCTGCATCCATGACGCTGGGCTCTGTGCCTTTGAACTCACACACACACACACACACACACACACACACACACATATACACCCATGTACACGTGTTGTCTGCCACGCCGATGAACAGCAGCGAACAAGCGCTCATTGTGATTTGTAACACTCGCCTGGATCACGTCAAAGGCCGAGAAAGAAGTGATAGACTAGAGTCCACGAGATGCAAAGGGATCGTTGAAAATGAGTAATATGTTGAGTAAGGAACTGGTGGCTACCGGCTTATCTTTCATTCTCACTCCATTCAACATAAACTGCTGACTGCACCATGTTTCCCCCCGCAGCTACCCCCGCCCCACCCCACCCCACCCCACCCCACCCCACCCCACCCCCCCCCTGTCCCTCTCCCCGCTCCTTGCCCATGGCAACTCTCTGGGACCTGTTCTTCTCATTTCTTTAAAAGTTAAATGAAATTAGCACAGTGCATCAGTGAGTTCATTTTTCCCACTGAAAATCACTTGGTAATTTGCTCTGCACATGAAAGGAAGGCGCCAGGGCACCTGAAGGTCGGCCACATTTCTGCGCTCACCACGCACTTCCCTTTTTCAAACACAGGAGTAAAATCATTGATTTTTTTTTCTGTCCACTTCACTCTCCCATATCCCTGCCTGCAGACTTATTCCAGCGATCTGTCTCTCTCTCTCTCTCTCTCTCTCTCTCTCTCTCTCTCTCTGTGGTGCTTAGCTGAATTTGTAAGAGGCAGTGTGTTTGGCTCTCCATTAAACTCACTGAGCCAGCAGATGAACAGGGCATCCTCGCTGTGCCAGTGTTTATGTCAATGTGTGCGTGTGTGTGTGGAACCATGTTGGCGTGTGTGCATGTATTTGTGTATGTGCACATAGGTATGTTTGTACACACGTGTGCTGGCGCGTTCATATGAGTATGTGCTGCTGTTTTCCTCTCTCTGTAAGTACTGTATGTTGAAGTGAAGCCCATTTCCTTTTCCACAATTCCTAGTGGGCTCATTTCTGCACCTTTCTCAGACTCCCTAATGGGTTGATGGGTCTTCCAGTTCCTAGATCTGGCTGCTTAAATCACACCACACCACAGTCCCCGTGTACCACTGTAAAGATAAAAAAAAAAAAAAAAAAAAGGAAAAAGAAGCGCACCCCCCTTAGCTTTCTGGGAGCATTCACAATGCTGACAGCTCTCTGCTTCTTTCCCCCTACAAAGACAAACTCTGCTGCGGAAGTGGTAACCACCATTGGGAATTGAGCAGCAGGAGGATCGAGTGGAGCGGAGCAAAGAGTGATAGAATTGCACAGAGATTTAATTCTCCTCTTAGGAGGTGGCAGCTTAATGTATATAAATGCACTATAAGGAGAGGAACGAGGGAGGAACGGTAGCTACAACGTGGAGGATCATCAAGGCTATCTCAAAGCTAAGGAGCAGAGACATAATGCACGATAATTCAATATATTACTAACCTAGTAGTACAAATGTACAGCGCTGAAGCCAACGATGGCAGACTTGAGCTGTTTGTTTGCTGCTCTTGCTGCTGCGGGGGTCATAAAGAGCTGATTTCTTATGACAGGACGAGATAAGCAGATGAAAATAAAGCCATTCAATTTTCCCTTTGTTGGCAATGTTGCTTAGAAAGTCGAAACAAATAGCTTCACTGAACACTTACCTTCTGTTGTACAGGCATCAAACCCAGAGGCCAAGTCCTTTCAGATTATGTAAAACCAAAAGGTTACATTCATATGATGTCTGAAACTGTTAAATCCACAGTACTTACTCTACAAATATTCACTTCATTTAAAGGGATAGTTCAACATTTTGGCAAATTGGCCCATTGCCATAGCAGTAGGTTCGTTACCTTTAATTGTCAGTGCAAGCTATTTTTAGAACGGCCAAGCCGAGCCGCAAGCTGTTCAGAGCTACGCTACGGAGGCTAATGGGATTTCTTGGTTTTCCTCATCAAACTCATCAAATACACAATCCAACAACTCCAAAACGCTCTTGTGGACAAGTTGTGACCTGCACATTCACCACACTATGAGATAATAACAGAGTTGTTTTCGAGGTAAATTCCTGCAAAATAGCTGATGCGCGTTCCCGTCGGGGGCAGTTTTTCAGCAAGCAGTCTCTGCATTTGCCCCGAAAACAACTCTGCCTGGTAACGTTTTGTTATTATCTCATAGCGTGGTGAATGTGCAGGTCACAACTTGTCCACCAGAGCGTTTTGGAGTCGTTGGATTGTGTATTTGATGAGTTTGATGAGGGAAACCAAGAAATCCCATGAGCCTCCGCAGTAGCTCTGAGCAGCTCGCCGCTCTGCTCGGATGTTCAAAAAATAGCTTGCAATGACTATGACTATAGGGATTATGGCAATGGGCCAGTTTGCCAAAACGTTTTACTATCCCTTTAAGTTTTATAATTTTGTTCATACACATTGAAAATCACTATGTTTTTATTGGATGAGTTTTACTTTGGAAGCCGGTGTTTGTTGCCATCTTTGTGTGTGTGTATGAGAGTTGGATAAAACAGCAGAAAACCAAAATGTTTCCATCATGAACTGAGAATGAAACCAGCTCGGCAGGCTCTGTGGTTGTGTGTCTGTCTGACCCATCAGTCTGCCATGCGATACCCAGACAGAGCTCTCCGCCAACACGCTAGCTCTACCCTGACCACCTACCGTCCACACATTCCTTCTGGATTTCCTCTCGCTCCTCACCAGGCTTAAGTCTACACCAGCGTTCGGTTTCATCCACATCGCGCGGACAGCTAGCCACTGTCCCCGGCTACGGGCTCCACAGAGTCAGATCTGGGGCATGCTATGTCACTTGGGTCTGGCTTTCATCCCTCCTTCACACACTGACACTTTGTTCACTGTCACACTCCACCGGGACGTGCTAAGAAAACAAAGCTAAGACTGTCCGGTCGCTGCTTATCCAATGTGCAAATAGACACATGTGTAGGCACAAACATATACACTCACACATGCAGATGCACACAAACGCACACGTACGTTCCCTTCCTTCTGTAAGCTACTCAGCTGGAAGAATACTGTGTCAGCTATTGCTCAGTGGGAGAGGGAAGCAAAAAGATAGACAGAGACAGAAAAAGAGAAAATAAGCTCAGATAAAGAATTGAATATGTAGAAGAGAATTCATGAGGAAGGCAGCATGAAAGATGCACAGTGACATGAAGGAATATAAAGAACAAGAATATAGTGAGAGCTCAGAAATAGACAGAGACAGAGCAACAGGCTCAGGGAAAAGGAAGAAAATGGGAAGATGGACAAAAAAAAAAAAAAAGCGGAGCATCAGTCTTCGCCGGTCCATTTGGCATTCCTCTCGCTGTCCTGTCTGTGTCTTGTCCAGCTACTTAACTGTGCAGCTCAGCTATTCAGAAGCCTCTCACATAGCCTTTCGCACTGGGTTCCAACATTTTCTTGCACTTCCTTACTCTCCCTGTCTGCCTGTCTCTTAACCCCCCACTGCCACCCCAGAGCCTCAGTGTGTGACTGTCCAACAACACTCCTGGCACAGGGGAAAGTTTCTGCATATGTGAGTGCCTTCACATCCTCTTCTCTGTTATTGTTCCCCACCTTTGTAGGGAGTAGGGATTTACCCTTATGTTTTTTTTTTCATGGCTAATATGAAATGTTAGTAATCAAGGAGGCTAATAACTAATATTTAGAACCAATGCACCAACACAAAGGGACTCGAGCCGTGGCAGCTGGGTTGTTTCATACATTCATGTTTCCTACCCCATTCATATTGACCTCATGAACGAATTTTACTGCAGGACCATTATACTAGACTACAACAGCTTTACCTACACTCAATAAACTCACAACTGAGTGTATATTAGAAATTATCAGATGCACTCAAAGGCTGCAAAGTGCCTGACTGGAATTAATCAGCTGCTTTCTGTGAAGTGATACACCTGTAAAGATGCTCTTTAATTTAATAGTAACATCATGTAGTGCAATGTTAGTATCACCATATGTTTTACTCCTCCCCCCTCTTAACAGTGTAACACAGTAACATATTTCCTCAGACATTTTAACTGACTCACTCTCTACTTGTATTTGTACACAGGAATTTTTACTATTGTAGTAAAATGTCCTGTGTCAGTGTTGTGTCTCATCTCCAGGTGCAGGAGTCTCAAAGTTAATGCTGCCGTTGTGTTTATCACAGTAAGTAACTACCTGCTGTACTTTTACACTGCTGTTTACATGCTGTTCAGATCAGCGAGTGGCTGATCAGTGCAGGATAGCGTCTCTGCATGTGGTGTTTTTGAAACTTCACTGTAGAGGATTGTGATGTTTACACCATGATACAACCTTAGTCTGTGATCATCTGTGTAGACAGCAGCTTTCAATGATGTTCAACCAATCAGACGGGACATTGATGTAGATCAAAGAACTCTGAGCACAGATTTTCCAAAAACCGATACTGATGATTGAAAAATTCTTCAAATTGCAGCTGACATGGATATTGGACAAGCAGATGTAAAGAGTACTTAAAAGCAAAGTTGTCTTACAAGGACAGATTCATTTGAATGTAATGCAAATGTGCAAACAAGTCTAAGACCACTGACTTTACTGAATGTGCACCATGCATAAACATACAGTACCCCTGTCTGGCCATTATCCCTCAATCCCACTATAACTCCATCCAACAACATCTAATGAAGTAGGGGGAGAACACTGCATTATAAAAGGCATGGGGTGAGTTTAATTAAACAATGCTAATGAGCAACTAATTAAAAGCTTTCCAATCAAAACAAGGCAGTAATTACCTGGAGCAGAGATGGATAATGAGCACACTACAATCACTGGCAGACAGGCAAACCCATGGAGACCTGAGTAGATCAATTCCCTTACTATTAATGACCGCTCTCTCCTCTCTGTCTTTCCCCTATGTCTTTCTCTGCTCCAACTCTTTCAATATGTCAGACCATAGAGAGGATGAATGAGGGCTGACATGAAGCCTAGAAAGGAGCTCTTGAGGAAATACTGTAGCTTGAGTGTTGACAGAAACATCAAACATTGTTCTTATGCCAATGTCACTCACTCACCGTCTCTCTCTCTCTCTCTCACACACACACAAACACACACACTCTCCCTCTTACACACTTACTCATTGTATTGATTCTAATCTCCTTCTCCTCTTCTCTAGTGGTTTTACTGGTCCCAGATTTTCTCTCTGAATGGTGTTTAACTGTGTGGAGGGA
Organism: Trachurus trachurus; assembly: GCF_905171665.1. Classification (NCBI taxonomy): domain Eukaryota; kingdom Metazoa; phylum Chordata; class Actinopteri; order Carangiformes; family Carangidae; genus Trachurus; species Trachurus trachurus. Next base: position 26,045,744 of record NC_139901.1, on the reverse strand, counting down.
TCCCCTCCAGAGTAATTCCCTACACTGATTCAATGCTCTTCACTTTCTGGCCACATTGACAGGTAGGTGCCCACAGCTGGCTTCTCTTCCTGGCTACTACTGAGGAGAAAAAAAAGCACGACTGGAGTGACAGGGTCAGTGCCACGGAGACGGGAGGAGTCATCGTATCTAAACCGCACTGACGCCATGGGATGTAAACACGGTAAACCTCTTTGCTGTATCCTATCCAGGCCCGGCTTGCAAGAAGGAGAGAGACAGAGAGAGAGAGAGCTAGTAAGAATGGCAGGTGAGAGGAGGGAGGGGATGAAACCCTGGGAAAAATAGGAGTGTGAAATTTTACTGATAGACAAAGAAGCCCAGAGGCCTGTTAGATAAGACAGGAGATGGTGAAGGAAAGAAAGAAAGGAGTTAGACGCGGAGACAAAGAGCAAGGAGGCGATCAGAATGCAGTTGGACACAGGGATATGATGAATGGCCAGAAAGAATAAGGCAGGACATGTGGGATATGCAGAGATAGATCCAGCGACGGTGGGGGAAAGGAGAGATAAATAGATGGATGGATCGCAATGCCCTTTCGGCATTTTTCTTCCTTTTGATCCTCTCCTCACAACTAAAAAGATTATCAGTTTCTCAGAAACGCCTCAGTCAACAGGGAACAGTCAGCATCATCTGTTTCCTCTTGTCTCTTTTTCTCTCAAGCAACTCGACAGAAGGCTTTTTAATGTGCGTTCTTGTAAACCTGCGTACAGCTAATACAGTATGTATGGGCGGTGGTGTCTTAGCAAATATCTCTTTGTCATCCTGAGACAGCCATTATACTGTTATTTACAGTGATAATGGATGAAAGGCATTCTTAACCCTTTGATGCACAACATATGCACACCCCCTCTAACGCGCAACATGGGTCTAAAATGACCCGCATTCATTTTCCATGTGAATTCATGCTGGGTGAGTGTTTCTTTGTGGTATCTTTTAAAATCAATATATTTTATGATTGAATCCTCCAAGTATCATTTGAATATCTTGTTTTTAATTAGTACAGGGTGTTATTTCTATTTTTACTTTATTATTTTATGAACAAACAGACAAAAAGTCTCAGAGAGTGGACCAGTTAGCTAGCTAGCAGTTGACATTTCTACATTCTACTGTATTAGTTAACTACAGTAGAACATGTCACCAGCTAGCTAGCTAGCTAGGTAGCTGCTGACATGTTCTAGCTGGTGTCTACAATAGAATATTATTCTATTGTTGTCACCAGCTAGAACATGTCATCATGTTAATAGTTAGCTAACTTGCTAATATTAAGGTATTTCCCTTTATGACAAGTAATGTAGCTACTTATTCAAGGTAACTAAAACCTTATCAATTATGCACAGTTATCTTTAATGAGTCATCAAATGTTTCTTTAGGTAAATTGGAATAATTGTAAAACAAGTAAATATGATTATATGTGCTTAAAAAAGAATATTTACTGAAGAAAATGATAAATACTGTGCTGTGATTTCAAAGATATAACATTGAAATAGCCTACTCAGATAGAATAAACTATGGCTAGCTGTTGACCACAGTAGAATATGTCAACAGAGCTATTAATGGGGAAAAAGGACAAGTAATGACTAGTCATTATTGTAATCAAGGAAACAATGGTCTGTATTGGTGAGGGAATGCTAAAATTAAAGTATTCTTGCTATACTTGTTTTTTCAACTGGTCCACTCACTGAGACATGTTTGTTCATTTTTGTTCACAAGTAAGAAATGAAAAATGGAAATAATGACCCCACTAATAAAAAACAAGATATTAAATAATACTTGGAACATTCAATCATGAAATAGATAGATTTCAAAAGTTACAGCAAAGAAACTATCACTCAGCATGAAATCACATTGGAAATGAATGTGGGTCATTTTAGACCCATGTTGCGCATTAGAGGGGTAGTGATACAAAATGTGTTTTTATTAAAAAAGTGAAAGAGTAAAAAATAAAATAATGATGTATTATGATCAAAAACAAGTTAATTGAGGAATACCTGGAATTCTATATGATGAAATAAATTTTTCGCAAAGATATAGCACAAAAAAACTCACTCGGGTCACTTTAGACCCATGTTGTGCATCAAAGGGTTAATGAAGAAACTGTCCATCTTCTCTGCATCAAATCAAAGTTAACTCTTGAGCACAGCAATTAAGTATTAATGACACCAGTATTATTGGTATCCTTAATGCATTTCATGCAATGAGCCATGACCTATGCACTGCAGCATATACACATACACACACACACGGATGTGGTGGAAGTTATTGCTACATCTCACAACTCTGAATGTGTGAACCATTTAACCAGGTTGACAGATCAAAACAGCACCTGCTGAGGGCTAAAACTGCAGCTCAGCCAATACACATTACACACTTATTCCACCATACACTTTACAGCTTAAGTATTACCTCAACCAAAAAGAAGAGAAAAAAGCTCTGGATGAGGAAAGCTACATTTTAAAAGTTGTATTAAACGCTCTATTACTGTGGATGCGATTATCAACTCTAAAAATCACGAATATGTGTTCCGATATCTATTCAAGTAAGAGTTTCATCGTTTCCTCTGTTGTTCAAGCTACACAGCCGGAGATCATGAGCGCCATGCAAATTAACCAGCTAATACTGAGGGTGTTTTTTTTTCCTGTAGCTAGAGGAGCTTCACTGATGAAGCCCAAATGATGGAATCACACGGTGAGGCATATGAAACTGCAAAGCCACTAAATGTTATCTACGCTAATTGAATGGCAGTAAGCCTCCCACCGAATGAGAGGGGTCGGTAAAAAAAGAAATATAGAGAGGGAAAGACAGAAAGAAATCAGCCAGTATTCCTGGTGTCAGAGCATCACAGACACAGTGACCTGATAGAGAGAAAATGTGGAATTGTTGGAGCTCTAAGCCTGCGTCTGATACTACGACCCAATCTTCCTCCTGCAGAGAGGAGGGTGAAGGCACAAGGTCACATTCAACTCTCCATTTGATGTCATACAATAAAAATGCAAAACTTAAGTCATTTAGTGGATTTGGTCAAACGTGCACGAAAAAACCTAAGCCAGTTATACTCGCGTGAATGGTCAGGTGCTAAGTATCATATTAAATACGTACTGGACAGATTCTGATGACAGGTCTTGAGGTTGATGAACTTTAACAAAGCCAAAAAATTCTTCATGGACAAGCAGTGAAAATGGACAATGGATTAGTGTCAGTCCACGTTAATACCGAGAAAGAATGTGAGTGCACAAATTGAAACTAACCACAAATGCGTTACATTTTACTTGTGCTTGTGCTGCAGTGCCCGTGTTAGAGGGCAAGTGATGTATTCAGAGCTTGTTATCCAGCGGGTCAGAGAGTACACTGCCACTCAAACACACTCAGGCTCATGGCTTGGGCCAGTGGACGATGATCTCGCTGATCAACCACCGTCAGAGAAAGATTGTTTATTCCTTTTCCGATTGACTTGTTTTTTTCCCATTCATTTATGACCTTATTGGCCTTAATGTTATACAGTTTTCCATTACTTCTAATTCGCCGTGCCGTATTCTCCACGACGGCATCCTCCGCTGTCCCAACAACCCTCGCTGCTGGGTGGGTGACGATCAGGTGATTTGACAACGGATGAGATTACGCAACCTTACTCAACACTGTTCTGAGTGATGCATAAACAAGGTAGGAAAGGTCTCACAAACAGTTGAGCTACATGCTGTGACAGATGGTCACTGCAGCTACTAGTTTGTTGGCGCATTTTTTTCCACGCTGTCGTATATATTCTCAGGAAAAAACAAACACATTAGAGCTGCACATTAGAGCTGCACATTTTAGCGGAATACTATATATATATACACTGATACCAAGATTCACAAGAACATATAGGCTAACATATGTGAGGAATTACGCCTCCAGTGCAACCTACAAACACTATGAAAGATAAACAATGGTTTGTTATTTGTAATGGGGGCTAATGGAGATTTAGCGTGCCTCTCGGTGTTTGATATATACTGCTGACCTGGTTTTCTGCTCGCCGCTGTAAGGGCTTTCCATTGTAGATCTGTAGCTTCAGCCTCTGCAGGACAAAAGCAGCAGACTCTGGCAGACAGCTACCTCAGATCACACTACATGTTTCTACCTTCTCTCCACTTCTGTCATCTCCCTGTCCTCTCTTTTCCACTTTTCTCCTCTTCTGTGAGGATGGGGAGGGGATGGGGTAGGTAGGTGGGAGGGGAAAAACAGATAAGGCTGCTTCCTCAGAAATTACCTATCACAGCTTGGCAATGTGTTCAGCACTGCTGTCTGAGAAATGCTGAATTTGTCAATCCAAGCTCAACAGAAAGGAATATGTGAGCTCAATTTTAGCTGTCGTTTTAAATGAGTCGAATACTGTAGGTGTATGGATTTCAGCGTTCACGCTGCATTGCTAAAATGAAAGACAGTTCATGTTCTGCAGCTTTTATATTTATATTTATATATATATATATATTCTTTACACTTAGATTAATGCAGAGTGAATACCTTCACAACCTACTATCACAGGGCATTCATCATCAGCAACAAAACTGATTTGTTTCGAGGTAAGCCTGCTCTCCGTCGCTGTACAGCAGTCTCCCTCAGCTACGCACCACTGTAGATATATAACTGCTAGTTCTCTGCAGTTGTGCGAAGAGAGGCCATCATAAATTATAATAAAGCAGTATGGCAAGACCCAGCGCACTGTTATTACCAAATCTGTGGATATAAAGCACAGAAGTAATTGTGGGTAATGTGTATTTATTACTTACAGACTGCAGGGGGTGTGCTTATTTATTATCTGGCTGTGAGAGGGGTAAACCGCTGTGGGAGTTGCAGAGGATGTATCCCAGTTATCTCCAGACCTTTTTACCTGAATCACAGAACACCACTGCTGGCTCTCCTCCTGTATTGTACTGCTTGTTTGTGAGGCCCTGAATGGTTCTGCTTACGCCTGCGAGCTGCTGACTCCCCATAAGCCTGATTGGTCCTTTGTATGAGATATTGGCGTTTGCTGTAATTTATTTAAAAAGTTTATCTTGCCCACATATTAAAGCAAGTTTTATTTCTTTACTTTAATTGTACATTTTGTTATTTTTATTCTAACTTTGGCTTTCTTATTATTATTATGTAGCTCCAAATAAGCAAGGCAAGTTTATCTGTATAGCATTTCCGCCAACAAGACAACTCAAGGTGCTTTACATATTCGCAAAATAAGAACATAAAAAGCAAACATTATTTAAAAACAGACAAGAGAAAGAATTAAAACAGATATAAAAAGAAGTAAAACAGAAAGGGAGACAGAACAACTAAAACATAGTAAAAAAAGATATAAAATAACAGAAATACAGAAAAATCGCTCTCTTTCTGTCTTAGTATCCATCCTATAGTTTTTAAGGTGAACTCTGGGCCTTCAGGGGCCTCTTATTCACAGAGGCAACTTCCGTGATGTTGCGAGGCTGGAGTCTCTCTCCTATGCAGCGCAGCCCTCACTTTGGTTGACTAAGTGTTTATAAGAAACGTCTGCCTGTTCTGCTCTGTCTCTGCGTATGCCTGGGAGAGATGTAGCGCCGCTGTGTTGCGTTGATGTTTCATGCTCTATCTGGGACGCATTTCTTAGTAACATGCCACAGCCTAACGGGATCACAGATGAAGTGATATGATTGGAACAGATGGTTTTAAGTTCACTCCTCGCTACCCAGTCGGGCTTCCTGTAAAGGCCCAGGATAGAGGGGGAAGGACAAAAATACCAAAGGTGACACGGTGCCACGGCGCGAACAGTTGCGCTGTAAAATGCCCGTATGAGTCGTTTCAAGCTGGCGTAAAAGTCCTCTTAAAAAGAGTGGGAAACATAAAAGTGACAAAAGAACCCTTGAGTCTGAGTTTACCAATCACGTTGACTTCTTTTTTATCCTCTTAATAAACCAAAGTTTTGAAAGAAGGAGTACACAAGGAGAGCGCTTGCAATACGTGAAATGAGCCACTGTAAAAGTGCTTCTTTTGTTTTCCCTTTATTCCAAAAGAACAATCAAAACTACAATCTGCCTCGGCTTCAGCGCTCAACTATCACTGGTTGCTTTTTCCGAACACACTTAACGTGCTCTAGCAGAATCCCGTCACCTGTTCTCTCCACCACGCTGATGAAAACCTCCACCTGGAGGTTTATTCTGAAACCTCGCTTGTATCTCAGACAGGACATGATGGCTGGAGTTGTGCTGCGGGGCTGAACAGCGTGGACAGAGTCGCTAATTTAACATCTGGTACTACAGGACTGATTGTGACACCTGGGAAAAAGGGCTGCGCTGTGCACGTTGCCCCTCTCCAATCAGGAAGACAAGCCTCTCACACACATGAGTGAAATACAATTCTCCATTATTACCCGCCAGCATCCTAAATGTCAGCCCTGATTTGTAAATGATATGCTACTCCTAATTACGCTGATATTTCCAAGAGCAAAACAAACCTCTCTCCTTCACTCTCCGCCACCCCCACTCCTCTTCCCCCTCAACTCTTTCTCTGGAAATCTTCTTTCTTCTTTCTTTCTTTTTTTTTTTTATATTTCAAATGGTGCTGCCTTTTGGTGGGAAAAGAGTAATTCCATTAGCGCGGAGAGCACTTAAATTTAACATTTAAGAACCTAACACTAAAAGGTGTCCTTTCACATCCTGGAGTGCCGATTTCCTGAAGCTCGGAACAGCTGTCCATGAAAATCAAAGTCACCAACTCAAATCCCCGGGACGACTGGAAAAAGTGTAGGTGGCGGGGCATGAATGAGTAAATGACATCACCGTCTCATCTGAAGAGGGCTGTAAAACTTCAGCTGCTCAAACAGTCGCCTACTGTACACATTACAATATAGCAGCGGTGCAGTAAAATGCCAGATGAGAGTGACTGGAGGCATACACTGTCTGCCTCCATGCAATTTTCCCACGATGGGTAACGTTTATGGTTCAAAAACTAATCCGCAGCATTTTGTATGACACTTGATTTGTATTTTATGTAATAAGAGAGTCAAAACTTTGGCCACGGTATCCATTACCCTACAGTGTCAAAATGTCTGTGGGAGAGACGTATTTGAGTGCTGTGTGATAATAGAGTATTCTGAGGATGTGCAATGGTGATATATGAGTTTACCACAGGGGTTAAGGCAGCCTTTGAGCTATGTCAAATGAGTCTTCTGGCTCCAATAGTCAGCATTGGCCCTGAGGGTCAAAGAATAGGTCACGCCAAGACATCTCACAGGAGATGAAAGATCGTTTCAACATCTTAACCCACTGGGTATTACTATCATCATTAGAGATGTTTTTCACAACATAGCCTTGGGATAGAATAAATGAGCCTTTAGACAGAATAAATGACTGGTCTGGAGAAGGCCTTGCTTTACCACTGTAAGGGCAGAACTCCATGGGTTCCCGGCCTCCATTAGAGGAGGCAATGTGATTCTCTTTTGTGGCCTCCCCACGGCCCTCTCCCAGTGTGAGACGAGTCGAGTCTTCAGCTGTAGCCACCAGAGAGGCACGGCAGACAGCCATACCGACTTCAGATACTACTGTTCAGACATGGAGATTGAATGAAAAAGTTGGCACATTTGAAAGACTGCTGCGTCTGGAGAGATAGAGCGCGCATCAGGGCTGCAGACGGTCTGGAAAGAGGAGCGTGGGCTAGTCGGTCCTGATCTGAGAACCCCGACAAAGAGCCCGCCATCGCAGGGCAGACTCAGGCATCCCATTAGCCTTTGAGTCTAAATGTCAGTGTCTCCACTGGCCTAGTTCAGCGGGCTATTCGCCTCTCCCCCCTGAGACCCACGGTAGAAAAAATATAAACAGAAGCAGGAAAAATAAGTCAAATGTCATGTGAGACTATTACAATAGAGTACAATCTTTGTCTCATTTAACCCTCCTGCTGATAATGCTAATTTGTCATTTTGGAGTCAACAGCGGTTGGTTCGCCAGGAAAAAGTTAAACTGGTATTTCACAACAGCAGGTCTACAGCAGAAACAGAGCAGGTTTTTTTATTCTAATAATCCTCCTTTTATGGTATTTGTAACCTCTTCAGACTCAGACTGGCGTTGGTGATGTCGAGCAAGAAGTTTTGGGCAGATTTTGCATAGTTGCATCATCAGACTCTGACTCAATATTTTGTATAATTGTCTGTGTGTTCTCATACATGTATGTATGAGTTCATGGCTGTTTGGTTATTTGTGAACTGTGTTCATGCTGGTTGTTGCAGCCCGAGGCCCTGCCCTGAGAGTGGCCCTTGATGCCTGAGTGCTTTGTATGACATTTCCTGGTAAAGGCCATTGTAAACAAACACATCTCCACCAGGAGTACCAACAAAAATTCTCTACCCTCCTTGGTGAAATGATAACCTCATCTTCATCCTAATCTCTCCTTTACAGATCTATTTAGCTGCACAAGAAAATCAAAACCTCTTTCCACCTTCTTTCCAATTTTCCAGACTAAAAGAGCCGGGAGAACTATGGACTCGAGATTCTCAGTCTCCTATTACTTTTCCCATAAGCACTATTCTCAGTATACTATTAACTGGTGAATGGCTGTCCAAGCGTTATGCACACTTGAGATTAAATAGAGCGCTTAAAGAGGAAAAAAATCTTTTTGCTTTGGCTCAATGCAAACCTCTGCAAAGCAACCTATTTAAGAGAGATGCCACAGTTGGTCTATTAAGGACCCGAAGTGATAGAAACAAATGGTCAGTTTGTTAGTCGACACACAACTGAGGACTAATTTATACACTCTAAACATGGCAACAAAACCGAAGTGGTGCCAAAAGACTAGCACAGCATGCGATCGACATGTAAAGCACTGACTCTCCAGCTCTCTGCCTCGGCACTAATTGCACGTGTGCTGTTTAAGCATCTAAATGGACACCAGACGATTTGTCGGACAATAGAATCGCATTACTGATATCTCTATTGTGTCCTCCCTAGTCGATACCCTGCCCCCATGCACTGTAATATATCATTACTAGGAGCACAATGTGCACACTATTGGTTTAAATTTAACTCTTCCCATTAGCCTCTGTTTTGTATTTATTGTCTACAATGTTCTCTTTATGTCTGTCAGACTTGTATTGCATATTACGCACAGCGCCGGAGGAATCGCTGGCAAAGGAAAAGGTAGGCGAAATTAATGAACAATGTTGGCGTGTGTGTTTTTTCCATGGCAACACACCGCTTGCTGGGTTTCCATCCACATCCATAAAGGGCAAAAACAGTTGGAGTCATCTTCTATCCTTGCACTCAGAGGCCATCCATCACGTTCCATCTTATCTCATCCTATCCCAAATAGCAATTAGCTAACCCAGGCCGCCGCAATCTAAATCACATCCAGAATCTCACTCTGGCCATGGTTCACCATCCCATTACACACATTCCATGCAACTAACCTCCTATTTCATACTACACACACATACGGTATTGTAGCATCTCTGCTCTCCCCACGCACCCGATGAGTTTGTCTGGGGTTGAGGCTAACCTATTCACCATCCAATGTGCTCTGCAGAAACAGTACCAAAGGGAGTTGAAGTTTGAGAACATGGCAACAACAACAACAACACCACCAGCAACATTTCCTCTCTATTCCAGCAGCGCAGAGACACAATAAGTGCACACACACATACACACACACACACACACACACACACAGGTAAGCAAGGCTGAGTCTGGCGCAGAGTGTCAATTTCAGACACATAAACCGATGCAGAACTGACTGTCAGCACTTTAAGTCTGCAAATTAATATAATTTTAAAAGTTTGAAATCTATTTTGGAGAAAAGGAACTAAACAGGTTTCACTGATACGCCTCCAAGCTGTAGATTGTTGTGGAAATTTGATTAAGCTGCTGTTTAAAACAACTTTAAATAGGCGGCATGATTCAAATTAAATCCAATTAAACACAGAAATACATACATGGAAATTAAATAACAACACTCTTAAGCTCAATTACCCCTTTAAGAACTCAGTGGGATATGGAATCGACTACACACACGCAGACAGGTATAAACAATCACGCACAAAAAGAGACAGAGAGAGAAAGAGAGAGAGAAGGAGAGCAAGAAAAAGAGACAAAGGACAAACTGAGACACATTGAGAGTGATAAAAAATGCAGGAAGCTGGTTTAGCTGCGGCAGCGATGTCGCGAGGGAATTCACACAATTGTTGACTTCCATGTAGAGAGAGACAATGAGTTCAGCTTCATTGACTTCTACAGAGGCAGTGAAGCACGGTAATTACCACGGCTCAGACAGAGGAGGCGCTACCAACACAAACACCCAGCACTGTGGAGGCAAGGAAACAAACACACATACACACAGTCTCAGACGCACACACAAATAAACAGAATGACACACATGTTAACCTAAACTACATTTTTAACTAATGCACACAGGCACTCAAGGAAAAAAAAATATACAGTAGCAAGGCAGAGATTATTCCCCGGCTCAAGGAGCGGGAGAAGAGTAGGAGCGGCGGCAATTGCAAGTGATAGAGGCAGATAAACAATATCACAGAGGCAGGACGGTGCTACAGGAAAGGAACACATAGACCGAGAAGTATGAAAAAATGAGGAATGAGAATCCCCAAACAATCTAATCTGTCCTTGAGTGCCCTCCTACTGCAGCATTGTTCTGTCAGAGTCAGATAAGTTGGGAGGCGCTGCAGTGAGTGAACAGAGGAGAGGAGAGAAAAGAGAAAATCAATGATAAGAGTCTCCACTTGCCACACTAAAGGACTAAGGTGGGGCGGAAGAAGGAGGGGGGGGGTGCAGGCTGAGGAGGGTGGAGTTCGGGCAGACTACATGGGAGAAAAGGAATAAGGAGAAAGGTATCTATTGTGCATGCAATAAGCATTGTTGCGTAAGTCTTCATAATGCTTGTTATAAAGTGACGACACCAGGTTCGGTGCTGTAAACACGTCTCTGCTTTCCACACTGTTATTGTACATTTTAAATCCAAGGCGAGGTTTCTCTGTGGCTGAGAGAGAAGGCCCCATTTCTCCAAGTCCAAGATAAGCAAATCCCTTTTCCCCTGATGATGACATGAGAATAGTTTATGCTTAATGTGCAGACATCCCATCAGATAGGTGTAATATATACAACCTCTTTGTCTTCCACCTCAGGTCACCCATCCAGGGCCTGTTTAATTCATTAAACGCTATCTTAAGTGGCTGAACTGATGGACTTCCATTATTCAAAAAAAAAAGTTTCAGAGCCAGCCCTCCAATACAATTACCTCTGAGCACTGGTATCTAAATTAAAGTTAAATATTTAGAAAATCTTCCTTAAGCTGCACAGAGGGGGGGATGGGGGCGGATGTTTTATGTGTTCATTTCCAAGATAAATCTGACTGCAAACAGACGACGAAGAAAATAATTTGCCACGAGTCTGTTCTGAATTTCTTGAGTGCTGTGGTTTCTCTGTCCAAACATTCGGTGGTTGGGAGAGAAAGAATGCTTGTTCAAGTTCGTGTTCGAAAATCAGACACAAGAGCACACGTATACGCATCAAGGCCTGATGGTGGCGGGTTTATAACGAGACAGAGATTCCTTTCACCATCTCTAAGTATTTGGGTGGAACAGGGAGTGGACTGAGAACAGACTCAATGAGTTTGTAAAAGGGAGGGAGGGAAGGAGGGAGGGAGTGGGGGGGAGGTCAGCTCTTTTCCTGGGTAGAGTTTGAAAACCTCCAGACACAGAGGTAAAGATTCAGGCTCAGCTGATGAAACGCCGAGGACAGTCACACATTGATTCGTTTCATCAATAATGTTAATTGCCATCCAGTTCCTTATTTCATCAGGGAGCTTGTTCATAGCCTTTAACACTGTTAAGTCCACACATTTTTTTGCTCGGCGTAGTCTGACGAGGCTCGGGCTTCTGAATTGTTTAGGAACTCTCTGTCGGAGAGTGCAGCCCAAAAATCCTCAGCCCACTCTGTTGGCAGTAAGGTTGAATTTTATCTCGGCTGCAGATGATTGACAAGGGCCCTCATTAAGGGGGCTATCAGAAAACTTTGAAACTCCACCGCCAAATATTTAATTTCTTTGCTGGGAGTGGGTGGTAGTGATGGTGGCTTTCCAAAAACTTTCACAAACAGTCACGATTGCTTTTGCCCAAAACTTGCAATGAACCCTCTGAGCAGTGCTACGTCTTTAGGTGACTCGCTATCAGTAAGTGATGAGCTGGGCCAACAGGCCTGAGGCTAGCTGGATGGCATTATGAATAAGTTTAATACTAATTGATCATGTTTTTTTTCTGCTGCACTGGCATATACACAGCTGTTAATGCTACTTTAACAGACACATCAATATGAAGACTTGCTCTACCTGACTGAACAGATCAGGACTTATAAAACATCCAACATCTGCTATCATTATATACATTATTATATGTCCATCTACTCAACTGTCTATCTATCCGTTTTTTAAACCTTCGTATTCTCACACATACAGTGCACACATACAGAGCATGTTCTGTTAAGCGGAAGGAGTTTCTTTGTTTTTTGGCACAGATTAGTGCTTCAGCTGTGAGGAAAGGACAGCCCAATTTGTCAAGAGAGTGCATGGAGCTAATCACATCAAAGGAACTGCTACCCAGGCTAATATCAGCCCACGAGCAGGACACCTCATTCATTAGTCTGCATCTGCAGGACAAATCACTTCTATGCTGACATACAAACGCAACACACACGCGAGCACGCAAGATCATGCCTAGTAAAACGTGCGGCGGGCTATTGACATGAGATAAACAACACTGAAAAAATGTAATATGATGAATTCAATGTGACATCATATTTGACTTCCTGAATTGTTTTCTGTTCAGAGGCTCTCGCCATAAATCTCTACATGGTAAAGCGGTTCTGCAGAGCACACTGCAGCAATCATGTGTATGCAAATGTGTGTGTGTGTGTGCGTGCTTCAAAGAAAAATGGCTCTTTCTCTATGGCACCGTTCCATGTAGAGCGCCTTTTGCCTCTCCTCTGCTTGAGTGGAAATATGGATCAAATGGATGAAAGATGTTTCTGCCTTTTCTCTATAAGAAGGAGCAGACATCTATGAGGAATATCCTACCATAACAGAACAGAGGTGTGCCCTTCAATGCAGTATCATTTGTCTTTATTTTTTTCTGTCCAGTGGGTATCACATCCGACTCAGCGTTTTGACGCACCGTCCTCTGAGAAAACAAGCCCTCCTCCCTCCGGGGCTTTTCTGGCCGGAGACGAGATTACAGTTAAGGTAGAAGACCACAGCTATTTCAACTGCCGGACCAGTGGTTCCCAAACGGCGAATGTTCCCAGTTGTTGGTCGGAAACCAAACCACTAAGATGCTTATTTACTTAACACAGTCATTATTCTGCAGCATGTTAACCACAGGAACTTTATAGTCAAAGCTAGCATTAGACAGCAAGAAGCTATAGACGTTTTTATTTTGCTCATATCTCCTTGACTGACTCACAAAAAACATTTCTGGATTTAGTATGTATACACTGTGAACTGTGTGCGCTGTGTGTTGTTATGCATCTAATAAGGTGGTCATCAGATGGTGTAAAGCTATATAAAGCCTGTGTGACTGGCAGCTAATTCAGGCTCATACATGTTGCCTGTCACATGGCAGCGGTGGTTGTTGTTGGTGTGTGTAGTCGTGCGTCTGCTCCGCGAATCCTTTTCATCATAGATACTGACAATGTTTTTTTGTTGTGAGGAGAGGTAGCATGATGAGGCCACGTCTTTTATCACCATCCCAGCGAGCGTCTTTATTCTGCTTTTCCATTTCATTTTCTCTCTGTTCGTCTCATTCGGTGGAAGAGAGGAGAAAACAAACTTTCTCAAGTTCAATCATCACCAAGCAGCACCTCCGATTTTACACACATGTGCACTCGCATCCGTTTGCAAACAAACAGCCGTACACACAGTGTGGCGTGTTAAGAGGCAAACAAAGAACGCACCCCTGATTCCAAATCTATTTTCTTAAAACACAACAGGAATTGTCAAATTGCTGTCGCTAAACTTTTGCGAATTACCAAACTATGAATAATTTGTGCATAAATTAAGAGAAGGGATAATGAGAAATGCCACGCTTCTGTGATGAGAGGAAATGGAACGCAGCAGTGGCCAATCAACTCGCGAAGATTGGAAAGAGAATCAACAACCCCACCTGACATGAGAAACATGCAGGGATGAAAAACCTGACTGGAGAGTCAATAAGCTTTCATGGCTCTGGTGTTAAGACCAGCTGTAAATGAAGGGGCAGGGGCTTGTGTGTGGACGTGGGGAGATGGGCTGCTAGAGATAAGATGCGCTGGCTCCATCTCTCCTAGCTGGGGGGGATTCTGTTCCTCTGTTCTCTCCCGAGCTTTGAAGCTCTAATGCTTCTGATCTGTCATCTATCTCTTGCCTCCCATGCTGTCCAGTGTACCTCTGCTCATGAGCGCGGTGCTGCAGCCAACACGCAGAGGCAAAGAGTCTTTTGTAGCAGGCAGACTATTCTAATGTAGATCCATTAAAGAACTCGGTTCTGATGGAGCTGTTAGATATTACGTAGCTGGCTGCTGTGCAAGGCTCGTCATTTCGCCCAGATTGCCCCTGCCACACTCATCTACAGTGTGTGCATTTATTAAAGGGATAGTTCACCCAAAATTGAAATTTCACTCACTATCTACAGTACTCACCCTCATGTCGACTAAGGGCTGGGAGAAGTTTCAGAGTTATCCGTGGCTTCTCTGAGTTACTGGGGGTCTCGGCATAGCAGTGCATGTCCATATAACGGTTGCAAATGGATACCAACTGTCTTCGTAACAAAAAGACACACCAAAAAACATCCAAATACCTCCATGCTACTCGTATGTAATGTCCGTCTTGTATTGAAGCCCCAAAATTGTCCCGAAGTCTATTTTTCAAGCTTGTTTGTAGCGGAAGCTCCTCTTCCCAGTTCGTCCAAATTTGACGAACCGGGAAGAGGAGCTTCGAGAAGCTTCCGCTACAAAACAAGCTTGAAAAATAGACTTATTTAATTTTTTTCGGGACAATTTCTGATGTCGGGGCTTCAATACAAGACGGACATTACATACGAGCAGTATGGAGGTATTTGGATGTTTTTTGGTGAGTCTTTTTGTTACGAAGACAGTTGGTATCCATTTGCAACCGTTATATGGACATGTACTGCTACGCCGAGACCCCTGTAACTCAGAGAAACCACGGATAACTCTGAAACTTCTCCCAGCCCTTAGTCGACATGAGGGTGAGTAGATAATGAGTGAAATTTTCAATTTTGGGTGAACTATCCCTCTAACAACAGAAGGCAAATGTTTCACAGTGGAGTTTTCTTACGCAGTGCCTTTTTTTCCCCATTTACCACAGGGCTGGGCAAACACTGCCAAACATTTCTTCATGTACGTAGAAGGAACGGGGCCACAAGCAGGAAGCTGAGGGAGCGACGCTGCCGAGGGTTCAGGTTGTGTTGTGAGCCGGTGGTCAGTCGCCGTGGTTCTGGGATGCACTCGCTGGAGACACCCAGACGGTATCACAATAATCTCCTCTCTGCTCCCACGCTCTCTCCCTCCGTCTCCAAATCTCACCCCCCCACCCCCCCACCCCACCCAACAGCCCCGGGGTGTCTGCCTGGGAGGCACGTCAGCATGTATCTCCCTACAGTCTGTCTCTCTGCCACTGTGGCAAATCAATTCTTAATAAACCATCTGAAGGCTTCCTCTGCTATACCTTTCATTTCCCCTCCTCAAAGCTGCGGGGCAAATTAGCCTGCCAAGAGGATGAGAGGGAGCAAGCGGCAGAAGAAAGCAACGGAGAGAGGGGGATGAAAAAACGACCCAACACCTACAATTAAATTAACAAATCACTGTTCTTAATTAATCAGGGAATTACAAGCAGAACTGTGGGTTTGAGACGTGACTGACATGGCTAGCGCTCCCCGCATCTGCTTTTGTTAGCGCTGCTGGGGTGGGGAAGCAGAGAGAGGTAAAAGGAGGAGAGGAAAGGCAGATGAAAGCTTAATAAAAACTCTCCGCAGAGCTCCCTGAGCAGAATAGCGAGGCTGTTGCCCCTTCTCCTCCTCCTCCTCCTCCCCTCCTTTCTTTGGTTTCCTCTTCCTCCCACTCTCTTGTATCCTTGCCATTCCTCCCTTGCTTACTTCCTCTCTCCTCCCGCCCCAACAATCTCTATCCCTCGACTCCCCCAACCCCATTCCCTGCCCTTCTTCTCCCCCTCTACCTTTTTCTGGTTCTGAAACTATGTTTGCTAATGAGGTGTGGGATTGACAGCTGGATTACACCATCGCTTTGTAATCCTTTCATTTCTGTGTTTAGGATAATCACCCCCCCAGACCGCGGCCTCGCCTCATGTCTCTAGGGACAGTCGGCGATGTATGCGTATGCATGCCAGAGTGTGTGCGCATGTTTGTATGAAAGCGCATGCATGTGCGATACTCAATTTCTGTGCGACTATCCTTTCCAGAAAAGCCCAGTTCATAGCAGGGTAATAAAACATTCATTATCTCCACTGTACACTGAGGCCAACAACATGCCAATCACCATGCAAGACCCCCAGCACTCTGCTACATAGTTCATAAAGCACCGACTGGTAGAGAGTGAATCCAGCTTTGTGTCCACACAGGCCCGAGCTTAGAGCAGAGAAAGTAGTCCATCTGCCTGCTTGCCAACCTGTCTGCAGCCCCTCGTCCTTTTTTTTTTATTCCCCCTCAAAGATGAGCAAACAGTGTCTTCTCTTCTGAGTGTGGCTGCTCCTCCAGCCTTTCTCCTCCTCCTCCTCAGTCGCTCTCCTCCCTCCTCTTCTCCCTCCCTGCCTTCTTCCCCGCACTCCCTCACAGGAGCTTGTTCCCTCTGCGGCCACAGGATTCACTTTGTTTTTGATCATTCTCAGACTCAGAGCTAGACAACTTATCTGCTTCTCTACATTCTCCCAGGCCCAGAGGAAGAAAGCGGGGCCTTTTATTACCCTCGCTCTTTGCCTCTTCCTCTGATGTGCTGAAAAAGACAATAGACAGATAGGGGAAGGGAGAAGAAAGGGATTCTGACCAGTGTGCTTTTAAAAGCGTGTTGGTCCCAGGGCTTGAAATGGCTGGCTCACTAGCCTACATTTAGTCATGGAGTTTGACCAATAGTATTACAAGGCCGTTTTTAGCCTTACAGACAGAGAAATGCTGTACTGTCACATACCAATCTACAGCTTCCAGCTTCTGGCTCAGTGGCGTATATGTGTCGGGAATATGACAACTATTTATTAGTCAGCCAGCCTGTAATTTACAAGTATACTGTATAACCCTCATATCGAAATGGTTGTTATGAATCCTCATGTATGAATTCAGACTCTGAAGAATACACAACAAATTTCAAGGCTAAACAACAAATCATTCCTCATTCTTAGACTGTAAAAAAATCTGAATCTTCTTAAATCAAGTGTATAAAATACTTGACCTTTTGCGTAGGGGTCTTTATACAGCGCAATGCTACAGTATTGTTAAAAGAGCTATACGCTGCAGAGACCACTGCAGTGGGAATCCAAAACAGACTGTATTGTAACCCTAAATGCAAGTCATCAGTTCCCCACTTTTTAAGCAGCGCGCAAGTATTCATTGCTCAGCAGAGCACAACCGAGTAATTGAGTATGTGAGTATGTTATTAACAGACATTTTATTTCATTGAAAGAACTGCACAAGAGTTGCACACTGTAAATGTGACTTTTTTTGAACAGGGCCTGCACTCTGATGTCATGCCAACACATACCGACAAACAGATTCGACAGTTTTATAAAAATCTGCAGGAATAATCTTCGGATGTTTAAACCATCTCCGCCTCCTGCAAAGAGCAAAGTTTCCTCATTCCTTCTGGCTGCAAGCAGTTCCTCTGCTTTACTTACTCCGTGCATTGATTTTGGCAGCGAACCAGCATGCTCATTTTGCCATACTTCAACATCTGGAAATATATTGATGCCCAGATGGGTTCATGCTCTGACACATCCACACTCATACAGCCAGACCTTTTAATTCTTCACACTAATATATAAGGTTTTAAAGCATTGAATGATGGGTGAAACTGCATCAGAGATCATAAGAGCATAGCACACTCTGATTCTCTAAACAATTGCTCAATTCTTCTCGGCCATGACATTTAACAATTCTATAAACACAGTTGTGAATATACTACATGAAATAAACATGGGCAACAATTTTGATTATTGATTCTTTTCTCTTTTTTGAGCGAAGTACTCACTGGTTTAAGCTGATAAAGTGTGAGTGAGGACTTGCTGCTTCTATCTGTTTGATATCTTCATTGTTTACAGGATAAATTTAGTACCTGGTCATTTGAAGACCTTAATTTAGAGCCCCAATTCATGATGGGAATGTTTGCGGCACTTCAGGTATTCTTCTGTTAATGGGAAAATAACTGACAGATTCTTAGATGAAAATACATTTCCCCTGCTGTGAATGAAAAAAAAAAAAAAAAAAGCTGTGACTTTGAAGATTCCTACTTAATTTCCGCTGCAACCAAAACCTGCCAAAGTGTCCTCGAGCAACAATTGAAGATTCAACCTCAAAGAAAAAAGCAGAGCCTAAGCAGCCAGTTAACTCTGCCCCAAACCACCGCCTGATATAAGGATCCCCCCTTTGGGGAAATCAATCAGGTCTGTCAAAAAAAAGCCAACATCTATCTTGACATGGATCATCAGACACTGTTTGCAAAGACCAGGGGCTCCTCTGGAAGCCCCCTTTGTTAGCCCCTTATTAGCTTTTAGCCTTTTGAATAGTGTAGACCCAGACGCCATGGGACTCGTCATTGTCTTCTGATTAATTAACATTACTGGCACTCTGTTTGTCGACCCCCAACTCCTCTATCCTTTTCTCCCTCTGTCCCCTGTGTTCCTGCACGGCTTCCTTGTTCAGAGGCAATGATTCAACTGTGTGCTGAACTTAAGAACTTAATGGGGAACATTCACAGGGAGTTCAGGACACAATTAGTGATTACCAGACAGCCATGTCTTCTGAGGGCTTCCATCCTTCTTTTCATCCTCCCTTAACAAAGACGAGGGATCTTAAAGCAAAGGGAATAACATATGAGGCTGTAATGCTCATGGATTTGTCCTGCCCACATTCTCAGAAAGATCATATACTTCTGCTGCTTGATAAGAAGAGTGTGAGAAATGGACAGAAGTCTCTTTAATTAGCAATAATACAATAATGATCTGATCTCAGCTTGGGGAAACGAGGCAGAGTGAGGAGATAATGGATGGCTGAGTTAGAGGTGAGGACACGGAAAATGTTTCATACTTTTTGGTTATACTTGTATTTTTGTCATAACAATAGCTGAAAATGAGCTTTTACTCCACTTCTCTTTAATTATGTTTTGTTAAAAGAATGTGCAGTTACAGATTTTTAAGGAGGACGATTATCCAAACCGAGCTCATGTGTTTTTAATCTGTCCACTGCTTTAAAATCAAAAGTTAAAATTATGCGACAAAAGAGTCCTCAACTGCAAAACGATTTTACGCGTGTCTCTCCCACTGCCACCGCCTGCCTGTCTTAATCACAGCACGCTAATAAAATAAATAGTGATGCGGCCCTGATAGCTGAATCATCACTTTATTGGTTGCCTTCACAGTGGCTTCATTTTCTAACTGAATCAATTAGGCTGTAATTAAAATGCTGCCACAGACAAACAGAGTGGGCAGGAAGAGGACGCCACAGTGTTTGGGCCCCGGCCCAAGTTACACTGGAGTAGTGGGCGGTCTGGGAGGCAAAAGCTGGATCTCATTTGTCTTAGACTGCCACAATGGGTTTCTTTGCATACGCATGTGTGTATGTGTGTGTGTTTGAAACGTGCAGTAACAGAAGCAGCACCATGTACGATAATGTGCAATCCCCTTTAGGGTTCAGAGCCTTATCTTACACTTTCTTTTCTACCCTATCGAGAGGAAAGCGTCTCTTCTCCCTCCACCCCATCCTCTATTTCACCCTCACTCTCACAGTAGCCCAGCTGAAGGACATGGCCAGTGTGACTCTCGAGCAAAGAGAAAACAGCCTTGTAGGCTTATCGTTATCCTGCTGGTGTAATCCCTGTCCACCACAGCCAAGCAAAAGAACAGTCCAGGGCGTGCCTGGCATCACTCTGCTCCTCATGACAAACTATTTTACCAAAGACAGCAGGGACACCTCACTACAGCTGCTGTACAGCCTTAATCTCACACAAACCACACAACAAATCCTATGTAACCTCAGTCAGAAATGTGCATGTGTATCTGAGAGTGAGAAAATATCCAACACTTCACCTGAAATCACTGATCTGATGGATATGTTCCCATTTGTACAGATTTAACAAAACAAAACAAATAAAATACGTCTGGGAAAAATGAAACAAATAAATGATATCATGGACCAGAGACCGTGTAGTGATGGGATCACAGAAGCTGCAACACACCTCAACATGTGGACACTCTGAGTACTAGACTACACCCTTTTTTCCTTTTTTTTTTTAAAGCTCTGCCTTCATTTTGATCTCCGCTGTTTCAGCCAGTAAAGCAGGTCTTAGAAAGAGCAGCGGCACATCCACACAGAAAAGAAAGAGGAAGGAGAAGTGGCACAAACAGAGCTGCAAAAATGTCAGAAAACAATTAAGACAGCAGAGAAGCTCAAACGCCGTCATCCGCAAGACACAGACTTCAGACAAAATTGTGGAAGCACAGAGAGAAAACAAACAGATAAGAAAAACAACATCATCATCATCGCAAACTGAGAAATTGAGAATGGAGTCCATTGATCAAAATCAGTTCTGAAAGAGATTGAATGATTTAAGTAATAAAAAAGACAACATGGCTCCACAAAATGGAAACATTTGGGGAGATGATTTTGAAAAACGATACGAGAAAGTTTTATCCAATAATCTCAATCATGTACAAAAAAACACATTCATAAAAATTGACAATCAATCAACAGTCAAAAACAATCAGAACCCTGTTGATTATGAAATTACAATGAAGGAATGGAGCATAAAAACACAAAGTATCAGGGACAGAGGTGGTGAAACGAGACAGGACCTGCTTCAGTGCTTCAGGCTTGTTCTTCACTGCTTTCCTCATATCTGGAGCCAGTGGCTTCGACATAAGAGTCGAGATTAATTAGACCCTAACGATCACTGAGGCATTTGTGAGAGCATTAATCTGGGGTGGGGCTTTTCACAGGATTATCAGTGCCCAGATGCTGGACTTCCATATGTACACAATGCCCCGAGTAAAGGGCAAATTGGCATTTCACCAAAGCACCACACCACGGACCGCATTTACACCCATACACACTCTAATTAACCATTTTAACGCACGTAAACCCCCTCCAAAAAAAAAAAATCAGCATGTTTTATTGATTTTGAAAGGGCTTTTGAATCTACTTGGCAAAAGGAATTATAACATAAGATGATCCAAATCGGTGTAGGGGGTAAATTTTGTGACATAATTAAGTCAATTTATGTCAGTAATAAATGTGGAGTGAAAAATTGGCAACAGAAGTACAGAAGGGAGAGGTATCATTCAGAGCAAGAGCTCATCTCCCACTCTGTTAAACATCTACATTACTGGCCTATAGCAGCAGCACATTGGAAATCCCGCTCTGTGCTGCCCTGGTGCTGTCACCCACACAGCCAGGACTACAGCAGCACCTGGACCTCCTCAGGCAGAACTGACGCAGAACTGGGCCCTTTAAGAAATATAAAACATCTAAAATAATGATCCTCCAAGAGCAAAACCAGATTTCAGGACACTAAACTTTAATTCAAATGAGGAAATGCCTATCGACAATATGCCTCATATTATGATTACCTGGGGCTGAAAATCAGCACCTCAGGTAACTCTGGTTTGGCAGCGAGACAAAAAGAGTGATGAGCATTTTATGCCGTGAGAAGACAGTTTTACAAAATAGACTATCCAATTAGAATTTTGACTTAAATATTTGACTATGTAATCCAACCGGTGGCCCCAGCTGAGCCCCGAGGACACGCTGAGACTACAAATCCAAGAAATGAATCCTCAAAAGTCCGCTCTGTCAGGTGGTCCTGAGACTCATTGATCAAAGAACACCCATTGCTGTTCAGCCTCAGACCAGCGAGGCTTTCCAACCACTAATCAGATCAAATCAAATTATTACACCAACAAAAGATGCCTTATCTGGAACACTGGACAAATCAAACCGAAACTGAAAACAAACTTAATTGCTATCTGGCCCCAACAATGAATACAAATTGGCAGAGCATCACTTTACTGTCAGAGAATAAAAGCCAGAGACAGACCAGAGACAGATTCAGTGACCACTGAGCAACCACAGTATGGACCACACAAGACGTCCTGCCAACAGAGGAAAGAGGTGAGGCAGAGACAGAGCTGCACTTCCTCTTAACTCGTTACAAACAGAGATGCACCGATCCAGTTTTCTCCGATCCAATCCGATACCAATACCTGGGCTGAGCGTATCGGCCAATACCCAATACCGATCCGATACTACTGTTGAATGAATGAACCGTATACCTTGCCATGTGAGTGAAGGCATCAGGCTTGACATAAACATTTAGCCTTGTTAAAAAAGGTAACAAATTAACACAGATATAAATGTACTTAATATTATGTATTAACAAATAACAAAGTGTACATTAGCAGCAAAAAGAAATAAATAACAGTAGATCGCTGTAACTGTATTGCTGTGTATGTGCTTTGTTAATCCTGAACTTCACAGCATTAGATTACAATGGAAATCAACAGATTCTACATCTCTAGGACAAACAATTATATTGCTACTGTATGGCCTATTATACATACAGACAATATACAGAAACACACATCCATGTCCAACACATGCTCTCCATTTGCTTCTTTATGTATTTATTTATTCATTTTATTTAGTGAATTATATTCTTTCTCCTTTTCTCATAACATTATTGAATTGTATAATCATTGACCCTGGTAATATTGTTCACCTGACATTCATGCCAAAAATGCATACTGAAATTAACTGAATTGAAATAGAGAGAGAAAGTAAGAGAGAGAGAGAGAGAGAGAGAGAGCGAGTGCTCATAGTGTCCCCTTGTCATCTTGCAGCCTTCACAGCTCATACAGACCATCTGTGCCTTAAAGAGCCAGAGTCCAAGCAAAGTATTTAAACGGGTTTAATGTCTTCAGGAGGGCCATAACCTTGGTACTGTAGGACCCCAGAAGGCCCATCACACCGAAGCAGGAGGTCTCTTAATGTACCGAGCAGATGACAAGGATGCAGAGTTCACACACACACACACACACACACACTCTGCAGGGTAACTCATTCGGCAGGAAGTCACCCCCATTTTTTTTTTCTATCCACATTCCTCTACCCTCCCACCCCGTCTCCTTCGTCCCCTCCTCTCCAAACAAAAGGGAGAAGATGTCAAAAATCTCATTAAAAAATAATGGCCTCCACCTGCTTTCTTTCTTTTCTCATCCTCTCCCGCTCGCCTTTCTAATGACCAGCTTGGCAAAAACCTGGAGGATATCCACTATGCGCAGACCGCCGGACGACGACTATACCTCGGCGCACTCAGCACGTCCAAACCTCAACGCTCACACACCGAACACACAAAGGCACCTAAGTGTTACACAGCATGGGTTCCCAAGCCTAACAGTATTAATCAAAGGAACTCCTGCAGGTGGATCGCCCACCAACCCCCCCCCTCTGCTTAGCTCATAAACCACTCATGTCTGGACCTTAACAGGGAGAGAAACTCTGGACCATGTGGCTAAATCATGGATATGAGCCTCTATGGAGAATCCACACATGATTCTTTAAAACTATTGGACACATACATCGAGCCTGAGGTTACACGTAAAGTAAATACGTGTCAGCTGGCTATGTGTAACAGCTCCCATGGGTCAGATTAGCCTTTGGCCTGAAGAGCATAAACCAGCACCTCAGTATGTCTGCAGTGTCTTCTTCACTTCAGCAGACACCCAACAAATGTCAGCTTTGTGCGTTCCTGTAATTAATAACCATGAAAAAAGGATGTGTCTGCGCCTGTCTCCGTGACTGAATATCCACGCAAAAATTAGAAATAAACCATGTAATGGTTTAAACAGATGGTGGAGAGAGAAGGATTTGTGTTGTTATTCTGCATTATAACAGCGATTAGATTGTTATATAAGAAGGGGGGGGGGGGGGGGGGTTGCGGGGGACCAAACATGAATGTTTCAAAACAACAGCGCGAGAGAATCAAAGAAAGATAGGACTTCACAAAAGATTAGAATACAGTAAGATACCGTGATCCAAAACTAATAAAGACAGAAGGAAAACAATGAGGGTGATTTAGGCTGAAACAGAACGAGGAGAAAGGGGGGCTGTATTCCAACAATGTCTAATCTCCACGCGGACGCCTGTCTGCTATCAACCCAGATAACACTGCAGGCTGTGTGTCATGAGATTTGGGGCAAAAGGTAAACAGGAAATCAAAACAATCTAATTCTGTTTGAGGTTGAAGGGGAAGAGAAAACTGATGTATCGTCCATCCCTATAGAGGGAGTGGAAAGAAATGGCATCTTTTATTCAGGCTCCTGTGAGTCACTCCTTCGTAGCCGACTTCTGTCCCCCCCCCATCACCACCTCTGACAAACTGGAGAGTGTGTGTGTCAGCTCTGATTTTGTGGAGGAGAGAAGGTCATTTTCCCCCCATTATTCATGTTTTATTAAGACCAAATGCAAAAGGATCATGTAAGAGTTATTTGTGATACTGAGCCATTTCTTCATGAAAATAGTAACGTACATTAAACTGTGGGTGAAACTGACACCTACTGTATATCATCCTCTGTGCTTCAAGTTGCAAAATGATGTTCAGAATACAAAGCCTACAGCAAAATAACAGCCGGGCTATTGGATTTTGAAAAATCACCTAAAGCCTCACAGGAAAGCTCCACCAACTAAAGGCAGGAGAGACTCATCACCCGGGGGCCGCCTCCCGAATGCCCGCTGGTAGAGATTGTTGGAAATATTATCCTGGAGAAAATTATAGCTCCAGACAATTCATTTTATTCAGAATGCAAAGCTCTCTCATCCAGTTCTCCTGGTTGTCCTGAAAATGGGCAACAGCCAGAATATGCTATGAATGTGACAAAGCCAAGGTAGCACTGTAAAGAAAGAGAGAGAGACAGAGAGAAAGGATCTGGGTCAGAGTGGTGATGTATAGATTTTAATGCCGTCAACTGTGTGGTGAATCGGCTACAAACAACTGTGGTCATGTGTGTGTTTGCATGTGTTTGGATAAGGAGGTAGTTTGCATGTGTGTGTAAAGGCATAGAGAGAATGAGGAAGTGCTTACAGTGCATCGTAAATGTATTTGGGAGTACAATAGCAGTCTAGGGTCTGGCTGGCTGAGAGAGAGTTTAAGGAGAGATACAGTTACCTTAATACGGACAATCAGGCCGTTCATTGTGGCTGATGAGTTACTAGAGGGATCTAATTTTCAAAATGGAGCCAAGTATCAGAGGAGGTTCTAAAAACAAAGTGATGACTCTGCAGAGAAAATCTCCGTTTCCCTCCGAGAAGCTACAGCGAGGATGTCAGCATCCGCACGGCTCAGGTACTGACATGTCCAAAAAAAGCACATGCATCGCGATTTATCAAATCTGTCTTTCAATCTGTCTGACCGCTCTCTCTTTCTCTCTCTCTCTCTCTCTCTCTCTCTCTCTCTCTCTCTCTCTCTCTCACACACACACACACACATATACACACACAGACAAACAAAACCACAGTCACACATTCAGAAAGTAAGAGCTGCCCAAAACCACCAGTAACCCAAACAAAGTCCAAGGTCAGCAGAGTGGGCTCACTGAGCTGAAACCACCATCCCTGGCTTTCATTACCAGGAACAGAAACAGCGGAGGGATGCAGGGACACATGGGATGAGGTTACGTTTGCTGGCTCTGTTTATCTGTACGAGTCTGGCTGGGGCCCAACTCATGCTCTCTCGTCTGTGGGATACAAAACACTCCAAACATCATGACAGCATCTATCGCTGATCCAGATATCAAACCTTCAAATTATTTTTTGCAACCAACTGAGAAAACGTTTTCTCTTTTTTTTTTGGTTGTTGCTGTTTTTCTATCTTGTGCCTGAGTGCATGTTGGATGTGTGAGTTGGTCACTCAGTGTGCAACGATAACCAGGCCTGGCAGAGTTTGGCCTCTAATGGTGCCTTGAGAGTAAGTGGTAAGAAGAAGCTGTCATGGATCTAATGAAAACCAGGCGTAAAAGACACCCGGCGCCCTCAGCTCTGAATACATCACACACAATGTACATGTGTGAGCACACACACACATACACACAAACAAGACAAATGTGACCTCTCACCTCTGAAATCCATTATCTCCCCTCTTAGGCCCTCATTGTGTTTCTTTTTTTTGCAAATGTAAAACAGAACAAGTACTTTGCTACAGAAATCTGCAGAAAAAAACACTTTTCTGTCGTTATCAATATGCAATGTTGTGAGATATTCAAGTCAAACTGTAACATAATGAAAAGTCCTGCTCACATTCCAGAGTTTGAATATAAAAGCAGAGCCTACACTACACAGTGTGTTACAGCCATTAACTGTGGGGACTGAGTGGTAGGGACTTTCCAGATAAATAGACAGCGAATCAATTCAGTCAGCAGGAACGATGCAGTGTTTAGACTTTGTTCTTAATGTTAACCAATGAAAAACCTCAAGTTGGCTTAAAGAAAAAAACCTCACAATTGTTAGGAAATGATGTAAATGCAGAACAGCTCATTAAAGCGAGATTACTAAAAAAAAAAAACTTAAAGTTAAAACAAACAGGAGATGACTCACAATAAGGCTGAAAATGAAAATGACTAATGAATGCACAAGAGAAGAAAAGAGGAGTTTCATACATGTTTTGGAAAGATTTAGCCTTGGCTTTGTTCTCGGCTTTGGCTTTGTCGTCGTATCTGCTGCGGTCGTTTCAATAGCTGCGCTTGGCTTTTACATTTTCGGTGATTTGGTATTTCAGTAAGTGACTCAAAATGATAAAATGTGAAATGCAACACCCTCCCTCCTCCACGCTGACCTCCTGTCTAGACCCGGGCATCATGGCCGAGGTCCTAGTTCTGTCCCTTCCATTATTCCCCCGGTGGATAACATGAATATATATGTTTGTGTGTATGTGTATGTGTATGTGTATGTGAGTGGGTTCGTGCATCAGTGGGTGTCATTACTCCTGCCCCCATTTGACGGTTTTGGGTTAAACAATGTTATTATTAAAGCCTTTCCAGAGTCGCTTCCTGCCTCCCTCCAGTGACACCCTCACCAACTATAAATCAACTGCCTGAGCCCTGTAAGTCACATACGACGCCTGTGTGTGTGCGCCTGGCCGCTGCAGCTGTGCTCTCAGACACACATGACGATGACACTGCAGCTGTGAGTGTGTCACGGCTAAGATAAGTACTTTATTTTGGCAGGATCCCTTCAAACAAAACAGAGGAAACAAAAGATAAATGTTAAATAAAAGTGTGTGCCTGGAATGTGAATTAACTGCGAGTGTAAATACATTAAGCCTTGCATGTTTTATGAGGCTCTGTCTTTTTCATGATTTATGAAAAACTATCGTGGTTTATTTGGTCTGGTAACGCAGCAATGTTTTAACCTGACTTCTGGGTGGTTTATGTTAATAATGAAAAAAAAAAAAAACGAAATGTGCAGCACGATCACAGTGAGAAATCTATTGTTAGTGGTAAATTGAATTGTGAATACAGAAAACAACCCTGCCAGACCACTAAAGATTAGTTTATGTCTGAACGAAGACACAGAGACAATTTCATCTCCCTGAGACCAGCCCAGATAAATAATGTTCTCTGAAATAAATGGCTCCTGTGCAGCAGTGATGGCTCATTCTGTGATTGTTTGTGATTGTGTTGACACCCCCTGCTGGGCTGAGGACATCACTACCACACGCTGAAGAAACTCACTACCAGCAACAACGTCCCATATCCAATCCCACTTCCAGCCGGGCTACAATATATGAAACACTAAAATCGAGCCAACACTTCCTTCACTCTTATATCATCACTACAGCAAAGGGTAAACATTAATGTAGACACAAGAAAAAAACAACCCAAAAATATTATATCGCACCATATATCCTTAGACTAAAATATCTGTGTGCGCATGAGTCTGTGTGTACGCACACACTCAAGAGAGAGAGTCTAGACAGCTGTATCCCCGCCAGGTCTCTTACGACTAAGGAGAGTGAGAAATATATACTGTGCAGCTGCCTAAGACACAGTCGACCCACAAAAGAGCTATTGTGCGCCCACAGCAAAACAATACAGCTTAGCTGAGCTATGAGAAAAAAACCATTGGGATCAATAGAGAATTGCAATTAGCCCACATTGGCAGGAGCAGTGCCAGATTAGACACAGGATGTCGATTCCATTTCCTGCACTATCGGGCCCTCAAACTTGGTTGGCTCACTGTGTAATTGGAGCAACACACATAAAACTGGGTAAGACGTTGTAGTGTGAATGTGAGCGTATGTGAGATTAGAGTAATGAAGATAGTGAATAATGAAGAGGTTGAGCAATGTCAGAGAGAAAAAGTTAAGTCAGACAGCATGCACTCTATCCACGTACACACACCAGAATAAAAGTTTTCTTCTTCAGCTACTATTATAACAGCAGACCAGCTAACTTTACAGCAATGAGTCAGTTCTGATTGGTTTCACATCCTTTTTCCATATGTGCAAAGGCATCAATGTGAAAACTACATGACTTGACATTGAAGGAAAACGTCACCATATGCATTTCCTCTCTCCCCAGCCGGAGTGCAGGAGGGAGGGAGGGGGGGAGGGGAGGGGGGGCTCTTTCACTCACACTGTAAATCCTCTTTACAATACATGTAAAAGAAGTGACTGGCCAATTAAAGGTCTCACCTTTGAGTATGGCCTGGCCTCGCAGTACATCCCTTGAAATCAGCACAGAGTAGAAGCTCTGTGAGAAGCCAGGTCGGCAGGGACCTTTGGAAGCATGCTCCCCATTATTCCTCTGGAAGGGAGAGAATACAATGTAAGACATCGATAAACATGGATTCCATTGATTTCTCTCTTTTCCTTGGCCCCCCGAGGCTCGACGGAAAGTAGCATATAGCACAGCTGTTAGCAGGAATTTATTCAACAAGTTTATCAACTACAAGCCCCTGGGTAAAGCACATTGCTGATTTTAATACACACATGCACACACTTGCACAACGTCTGTGATAAAATGTGCTGTGTTACTTGAAATGAGAATTTGTTTTTTAAGGTTTTGTGCTCTGGGTTAAGTGAGGCACACAGACACACACACACACACACACACACACACACACAAAGGAAACTGCATGAATGCAGCAGAATTTTCTAGCTCCTGACTGTGGGTCTTAGCCGATCACAGGAGTCCAGAGAACTACAGAGGAACTATGCAGTAGATGTGTTGGTGTGTGTGTGAGTGCGTAAAATGCTCGCGCTTGCACACGAACACACACACACTGGTGCCAATGCAGACTCGGGTCTGAATGAAGAGGGGCTATAACGCACTAGTTCCTCTGGTCTTGAGGCTATTATAACACGGGGGTAAAATATCGTTGTGTCATTTGCCTACATTTCCATAGAGCGACGCTTCGGTCCCAGCAGCGGCACAGAAACATTTAGGAGGCGCTCGGTGCCGTAAGGAGCAGAACAGCCCACCGGCGCCGATTTCATTTAGCTCCCATTGATTAAATGACGAGGAAAAAAGGTTGAAAAGCACCATATAAGTTCAGAGTTTGACTTATTGAGGGCTTCTGGGTTTTGGTCGGGGAAGCCTCGTAAAGGAATGAGCCGCTGGAGTGAGCGGAATGACGGGATATAGTTTTGACAAAGAATAAAGGCATCACCCCTTGGCGAATAAATTGAGCAATATTTTTGAACTTGAGCAGGATGTGGCACCTCAGTGGTGAACCCGCAGCGACAGCAGTCAGCACAGAGGAGCCACAAGATGTTTAACTCTTACTTTTTTCCCCCTTCATTTTCCTCTCATTCAGTGAAATTCATTAGGGGGCCAATTAGCGTACTTGTCGGGAAATAAGGACCAGCGCTGCGCTGCTGCTGCTGCTGCGGCAGCACGCTGGACGCTGCGCTCCATGCGACTACATGACTTTGTTCAAGCTTCTGTGCTATCGCTTTGAAGCCCTGCACCTCCGAGACGCTGCGCCTCGCACTCTCACAACTCCTCTACACATTGCAAGCTGTGCTTAAAAAAATAAGAGAGAGAAATCTCACCCTGAATGTAGCAGAGAGAAGGACCGCTGTCAGGACCAGAGCGAAGTCAGTTCTCATCGTGGCGAGCAAAACGCGTCAGGGCTGCCTGGACGAGGAACCAGAGAGAGGGTCGACTCCCAAATCTTCTCCAATAATTGTGTAATCCCCCCTTTCTTGGTCAGACTGTCCGTTACGTCCCTCCGTGCGCTCCGTGAGTGTGCTGCAGCTCTGCCCCGAGTTTCCCCGGCTCTCTCATCTGCAGGTGAGCGCTCCGCTCAGCACCAAGGCGCAGCCAGCGTCACTCTCCAACCCCTCCTATCACCCGGTGCAGGAAAACTCCCCACACGCACTTAAAGAAATACTCGTTGGAGCTTTGGATCAAACTACCACAGCGCTGGCATCTCTCCCAGGAACCCGATATTTTAATCCGGCGACCAGCAGACTGTGTAGACGCAGGTTTATGTTTTCAGGTGGCACACAACTGAAAACCACGACTAAAGTCTAAATGGAAAAACACACTGACCATCAGCCATCAAACTTCCACCACTGCTTTACACGCATGTCGCCCCGACATTTGAGCTACTCTTTACTGGATTTACTTAATTCACTAAGTGCAGCACCTGAATTTAGTTTTAAATATCTTCAATATTTAGTTTTCTTAATATGGTGTCAAAATCAATTCATTTTAATCCTATCGATTCAGACCAGCAAACATGAGATGGAGTGATGTACTGGACTGTAAGACCTATCGCGTGCTCAGCAGGAACCATATGACCTGCAGGTGATCAACATACAGTAAATAAAAAGCCTGGGACCCCTGCTGTCTCCCCCCACCCCACCCCACCCCACTCCTCCTCCACATCCATCTTCATCACCCTGGAATCTATAAATAAAAACATAAGTCGCTCATCACTGATAAATCCTTGAGCTTGTCCCTGCATGTGTTATATGTAATGGCACAATTCTTTTAACATGCATGTGACACACTTCTTTGAGAGCTGTTTTTTTTTTCTCCAGTGGTGTGATTAACACATCATGATCATGAGCCACACGTTTAAATGCTTTGATTTTCCCCCCTAATGCAACAGTTTTCACAGATTACTTTGAGTAATGAAATGCCATTAGTGGATGTTTGTGGCATCTAGTAATGGATGCACTTTTCTTTTGAATTATTTATTTTCTGCAATATTCAGACTTTAAGACGACAGTGTGAACTCTCAGTCTGCGGCACCAACTAAACCTTTTAACAGAATTCAAAGACAAAGATGTTTGATGTGAACACGGAAATTGAGGTTGACCCTGTAAATCAGTGTGGTGTCTATTGATTGACTAGAATTTTGTATTTGATCATTTTTATTACATTTATGTTCAAATCCTGGATGGTGTTGTTCAACACCAAGTTTTTTTCCTCCTTTTTTTGGTAGAGATATACTTAACGCTGAGCTTTACTGACTCTCAGTTGATGGACTCAACAAATACTCGGCTTACCTTTTTCAACAAATCGAACATTGTCTCCGAGACGGAGGCGAGAAAAGAGAAATTTCATCAAAAGAAACACTGAACAAAGGTCAAGTCAAAGGGCTTTCAATCAGAATCTAAATGTCTCACAAAAACTCAACTTGGCTTTCTTTGAACTAAGCCTCTTTAAAAAAAAAAAAACCTGCCTCCTGACAAAAAGGGCTGATGAGACCATGTCTGAGTATTACCTTGCACCCGTGTGCATGTGGTTCAATAATACGTCTTACCATTAGCAGTTTTTGTGCCAGAGCCGAGTCTGGCAGCTACATAAAACCCCCGAACAAAAAACAGCATAATATAGAAGTTGGCCTGTCTATCTGGCCTTTTGAGCTTAATGACCTTTATATTCTGCTGTTTCTGATTGGCAGACTGGTCTCCATAACCGCGAACTGAGCCAATCGGCTCTAATCCTATCAAAAAGAATATG
Source organism: Trachurus trachurus (assembly GCF_905171665.1). NCBI lineage: Eukaryota > Metazoa > Chordata > Actinopteri > Carangiformes > Carangidae > Trachurus > Trachurus trachurus. The sequence goes on along the minus strand of NC_139901.1, from coordinate 26,013,470 downwards.
ACTCTGCATTAGTGGGTGGCTGCTCAGCCAATTTCCTCTGTGTGACATGCAGGCATTTTCCCACCTCTCTCATCCCAATCCCACGGTCCCAAAGCATGAGCTCCTATACTCCTAACCACAGTCCCTTTTTATTCCTGACAGGCCTGTGACATGGTTATGGTTTTTGTCCTGTTAAATGCTGAGATTGGCAGGTCCCTCTGCTGGGTGTGTGGCTCAGATGGGGGCTCGCTACGTGGTAATGTCAGAATAATTCCTTCACCAGTCAGACCGCTGATACTAGATCATTTTTGAAAAATGCCAAACTGCATTATTATTTCTTTTCTACAATATCTCTACCTGGCAACTACAATGCGATATCCTAAGTATGACCATTCATCACATGTTTGCACAGGGTGTTTTACACAGGGCAGCAGAAAAGTTGGTATTTACCTTGATGATGTGGTAGAGATGTGCTGATGAACACACACTGTAGTGCAGCCTGTCTCTTGCATCTCTCACTGTGGCCCTTTCCTCTGGTATTTTTCCTCCCTGCAATATTTAAAACAAATCAGATAAAGCAGAATTCGGTACTACCATATCTTATTTAGTAGAGCACTTTTTTTTTATACTGAAGACTTGTCGTGCTACAAGAAATTGCATTTCCCATTGCTGCTTGACAATTAAAGCCTCCTGCAGGTTTGCTGCCGTGGAGCAGAAACAGCAGGAGCTGTTCAGTTTGCATTAGCAGCAGCACTGATACAGCCGTTAAGTAACTGGTAACCAGTGAAATTAAACTGTTACCTCACAGCACTGAGAGGGGTGAAACAAACCCCAAACTACACAGATTCATTCCCAAGCCAGAAAAGGACAGGAAGCTGATAACAGAGCAGTCTCTTTACAGTAGTTACTGTATCAGCATGGCAACACATTATTGATTATGAGTTGTGAAGATCTGCCGACTGTTTCAACCATGCTTTTTTAATGAAGTGTTGTCACACTTTATATAATGTAGATTGCACAGAATTGTATTTAAGTTTTATTTAGATTCGGAGCACTGTGAAAATGATGTAATTCATTTGTAACTTTAAATTTGCCTGCTTTATTAACATTGTTTAAAGTTAGTAACAAGTAAACTTTATGAACTTTTGAGTCTCACTTTTCAAATAATGTTTTCTTTGTGAACAGAAGACACTCCATTAACTTTGGAGATGTTTTTTTTTTTCATGACTGTACAGTAGTTCTTCTTCATCTTATTCTGTGTTTAATGTAGTTAAGTATAAGGCTCAACTACATAAAAAACATGAATATATTCCATTTCAAATGAGGAACAAGAGCCATAACTTCTAACAACAGTCATTAACATTTATTTGAGCAGCAGCAATTGATCACTGATAACTGGAGTCTCTGTTTTGTTTTGATTCAGGAAAGTGATTTAACATTTAATTTGTCATTTCTTTCTGTAGGTACTACAGAGGAAAAAGAAAAATTAACTGGACTCGGTGAGTATATATTTCTGCAGTGCATTGGTATTTTGTGAAAAACACCAACAGTGTGATCTTTGATATTATTTTATAGTGCTGTTCAAACCAATATGAACATAGACGTGTACTCTTGCTTTGAAAGGTTTGGAAAAAAGTCTGTATCCCTCTGTGGCATTCTTCAAGGTAGAACAGAGGATGTTTGGTACAGTTATGGCTAAAGGGAAAAGTTACCACCTTCATTTGTGCTTTTCCAGTGCTTTCAGACATTTTATATTTAAACTGTCCTACTGAGCCTTCACAACATTAGCCCAAAACAAACACACATTGTAAGTATCCACAAGGTGGCTGAAAAGTCAGATTAACTGTCTGAATAATTTGGTTCGGGATGACAAGATGGTGAATATCTTCTACTGTAATCAGTGATGTGACTTTCATGCTGTAAGACATGAGAAAAATAACTTCAAAGTTACAATTGTTCAAGTCCAGTGAAAGCCAGCGTTCTGGAAATGTTGGATTTCTTTTCATTAAAAGTACATTTCAGATTTATTTTTGACAGAAAATGTCATTATAATGCCACTGTATCCACCGGCAGTTGCTAAAAAGGTGAGAAGCCGAATCTCTAGATCATACAATGCAGCCGTGAGGTGTGTCTCATCTAACTCGTTAACATGTGCACCTTAAAAAAAAATAACACCACACTCACACCATGCATGTTCCTGGCCTAAATCTTTTCTCTGGCTACATATTTATGAACACTGTGGGGAAAAAAGAAGAGAGTTTTCCAAACACTGACAAAGGTGCATTAAACTACTTTTTCTGCAGTTTACATATCTGACAGAGTGTCTGTGATTTTTTTTTAAAGCAGTGGACATTTATCAGTGAATCTTTGGCAGTGTCAGACACAGAGCACTGGCCATTGTTAAAGCTGCTAATGGAACATTAGCCAAACAAGAAGTCTAGTGTGATAATGCTGAATAGCAACATATTTGATAGTGATGACATTGAATCTAAATCTGAACATAGTGTACTGTATACTGTATTTCAAGATTTATTCTTCAGCTCAAATGTCCATTGTCTGTTCAGTAGAGCTACTGCATAAGGCTAGTTTGTATACAACAACAGGATTTTAATTGACATGACCATTCACATAAGAACACATTTGAGCCACCATTTTTTAAAGCGGGGACTATCCCACATAAACACAGAGGCTGCAGTTATCACCATCTGTCAGAAGAAGTTATGGGAGCTGGGAGCAACGTGAGCCCTCATTTCCTTAAAAAGCAGCATCTAGCTGCTAAACTCCCATCGAGGCTTGCCACTGCACTGTGTATGGGGTGCTTCATTATGTCATCTCATATTACTGTATTAGAAAATATTCAAATAAACTCAAGCCCAGGGAGTCGTAAACAGTCAGACAGCCTGGGTCTAATGGCAGTAACAGAAAGTAGGGGAGACGGGCAGCATCGCTCTAAGTCATCTGTAAGCATATTCTAAGGGGCCCAGTCATCTTGCTCTCCTGATAATGATGCTTTCATTAGCCACTGGGATGCCAGGCGTGTCCCTTACAACAAAAATAAGTACGGATCTCTCTCTCTCTCTCTCCCTCTCTCTGTTTCTCCCCGTTTCTCTCAATGAGCTGGTGTGGTCGCAGTTTGGGTTTCACACGTTTATATTCCTGTCTCCACTTCACTTTGAGCCCATTAATGTAAATTACACTGAGAAAAGAAAGCGAGTTAAAGTGCAAAGGGTAAAAAGTAAACCCACTGAGTGTGGTACGAAAAACTATGAAATTATACTCTCTTCATGTGACACCAGGGACCCTTCCACCGTCTGAACAGCCAGCCGCCCGACATGGAGAATCTCTTGTCACACTGGAATAGACTGTAAGAAAATGCAACGGGCACACTTTTCGAAAAATTGGATTCTTACGAAAAACGCGGATATGATCCCATCCATGCCTTCTGGATTTTTATGGCCACTGGGGTTTCCTTGCCCTGAGCCCAGCATCCTGTGGTATTGCTCATGGTTGACACAGGAGGCAGGGCCTTCAAAGGTCGATGATGGATTCAAAGACTCGTTGACAGCTCTGAAACAATGACACAGGGAGGTATCGGGGAAATTCTGGGTTGGAGAAAAATAGAAAACTATTGTTTAATTTCCCATCTTTGATGAACACACACTGGGAAAAAAAAATACAGCTGGATATCCCCAGTGGTGAGGCAGTGGCATGACGCCGGTTGATATTCAGGCGCCACAAAGCCAGCTGCAGAGTGGTCAGCTGAACAATGTGGAGCGGCAGGTCCCAGGTCCCACTGCCTGTGAATTTCACATGGCAAATGAACAAATGGTCAGGGGAATGTAGCATTGTGCCATTCAAATGTATTCATCATCATGAATGAGTCATGCAAATCCTGTGGTGTCTTTAAGAGCTGCTTCCAAAAAATCCACAGTTTTTTAAGCATGTGTGAGGTACTAAAGTATAAATGTGGAATTTCAAATTGAAACTATATCTGTGTCCTATGAAATCCCTGAACTACCACTATCCCACATGCATCAGAAAGCAGGGATGAGACCAAAAACATCAGATATGAATGCTACTGTATTATCTACCATAGTTTAGCATTGGCTTTCATGTGCAGCTGTCAATCACATATCTACTTTAATGGAGCCGGACTGAGGAGACAGACCAATCCGCCAACTGCAACCATCTTCAATTCTCTTTCATTAACAAAAACCCCATCATATATTGTTATCAGCGTGGGCCCCGTGGAAGCATGTACAGGTGCTTTCATGTGCAGGAGGCATGATGCATGTGCTATGTCCTATGAATGGATGAATATGTGGAGGCTCTGAGAGGAGAGGTGTTAAAATGATTCCTAGGCAGGGAGAATTTTTAGCAGCTATGGGAGGCACTCAGTGGAGATGCCCCTAAGGCTGATAGGACGCTTTGATCAGAGATGGAGGGACACGCCTGTTAAAAATCAGCAGCCACCCGTTCCCCCTCTTTCCCTTTGTATTCCTCTTTCTCTATCCTGTCTTTCTTCCTTTCCCTCTCTCTCTCTCTCTCTCTGTCTATCTCTTCATTTTGCATCCCTTCCTTCCTCTCCCCCTTTGCTCATTTTTCCTACCTCATCTCCCCAATCTCTCCCTTTCCAACTCCGTTTCTCTTATTTTTACATAACGAAGGGTCAGTGGAGCCGTCTTGTTTCCATCATGCCTCAGCCCACTCCAGCTCCCTAGGTGGTTGGACAGTCATGCCCACTGGAGAGGGTAGCACCGGACAGATGGCCCGCTGTGCTCTCTGGAACCCATCATATCCTTACGACAAGCCAGCGTTAATAAGCATGCGGCACACACAAAGCTGCACACACGACTTCCTGCAAAGAACATACACTAATAAATCACAGAAATCCAATACGGACACAACAAACGCACAAAAGGCTAAGACAAAATACCAAGCCGCAGCTATAGAATGAGTGCACGCGGATTTCGGTGCTGTTCAATGTGATTTTTCAATTGCTTTGATTTCGTGGCGGCGTTTTTATTTCTGAAAACACTCTCGCAGTGATTTGGTTTAGTGGTCCACTTTATGTCTTTTCCAGGGTTGGTGCAATGTGGGGATTCTCTGACACTGAGCAACAGTAGTGAGTAAATTATTCCATTCAATTATCTGAGCATTTGCTCAATATAAATACCATCTGGGTGCTTGAAATAGATTAGTTTAAGGCCATACTAAATTATTAAACTATTCCCAGTGAACGAGTCCCCATTCCCCTTTAAATGAGGCAGACTTATGGGGTTCATACCAAGCCCCTGGTCGTCCGACGCGCTCAGCACTTAAATCGCGCCTGCCAGAAACAGAGCGACAGGATTCCCAACAGGAACATGAAAACGGGTTCCGCCAACGCTTGACCCTCACTTCTTTTCCACTGCCCAAACTGTTAACCGATTTCCCAGACTAACAGGCCTGGCCTAACCAGCATGAGGACTGGAACAGACAAAAAGTATGCATGGAAAAAGTGTAACTCCAGATCGGGAAAGGGTGATGAAACATGAGCTCTCTGATTTTGGTATATAACTCTAGACCATAATGCGTTTGGCAGGGAGAGTTCTCCACCACACTTCTACATGACCTCAATCACTCCTCTTCTCTCGCACCCACTGATTCAGCTCTGTCAGACAACAGACCCACAGCAAAGTATTTCTCATTTATTTGGCACGCTCCCTCCGGAGGTCCAAATCAAAACGTGAACATATGGCTGCACTGCAAAGTGCAGACAGTGCTATCCTCCGAACAGCCCTTAGCACGCTGCTCCAGGGGTTTCAATGTTTTGACACAGAAACAAACGTACACGCACACTTGCCATCCCAGAAGCTTTTAGCTACGTGGCACGGGACTTTTAACCATTGTGTGACCTGTAAAGCTCTACAAAATGTTTTTGCCTGGAAAGTTTTTTCTTTAAACCATCTTGCCAGATTTCTTATACAGCTGAATTTAAAAAAAACCTTCAAACCAGAGGACAAGAGGAGAAATTAGTTTTGAAGGAAACCCTCACTGAGAAAACTCAGAGTCTTTCTTTTTATTTTTTAAAACAACTTTCTTCGTTTAAAAACACTGAGGTTTTTGTGTCTATTACTTTAATTCCATCAAATCATTGGTTCTTTGCCTTTCTGAACAAAGGAAGCACAAATCTGAAAACTCTATCGATGGGATCAGTATGAAATGTTTCATTTGGCACTGGTACTGTATGAAATACAACAACATGCAAAAATACAACAAAATCGTTTTTTTCTTTTTAATATTCTTGCTTTCTTAGGCCTCTTTCTTTTTTCTTTGCATATTTTTCGTCCTTGTTCCCCTGCCCTTTTTATTTGTTGGCTATGATGAATAGTTTCTGCGACTGCTTTTGTGAGATTGTTGTTGCATTGAAAAAAGAAAAGAAAAATAAATGTTTAAAAGGTATATACTTAGACTGTGATTATATTATTTGCCAGTGACAGTTTGCTATTCTTTTAGGGAAATGACTCAGTCACTGACACTTACATTTTCATGTTTTATACCAATTCTCCTTGAACAAGAGATGAAATGTTTGTTTGAGTGAGATGCATTAATCAAATTCCACCACAGCATATCAATTACAGCATCTTTTTTTTTTGTCCTTGCTGCAACCACAACACATTTTCAAACACTGGTCCAAAATGTGAGCTGGTACCTTGAACAGGCACTGAGATGTTAACCACAAAAGGCCTGACAGTAAACATAGGCTCCTTGCACCTCTTTTGCTCATCAGAAGGCTCAGGTGTCCCTAAGCAAGGTCTCTGCACAATAAGATCCTCCATTCATCACGTCCAGGTTGAGCTAGCATAGAAAATGAAAGACAAAAAACAAGGCACCATTACCAGCGTTTTTTGTGTTTTTTTTTAAACCTGGGCTGAGACACTCCATCAAATGGCACATCATCAAAACACACTTTGAACGAAAAATAACTTCCTCTATCTTACCGCCGATCGTGAGAGCCATTTTTCAAAGACCAAGTATAATGGAAATTATGAAAAGGCAATTTCACCCTTGGGTAGAATTAGGGCAACCCAGTGCGCTGCTGGCATTGTGCTTTATAATGTTGAGTTGTAAACACTGAGATACAGACCTGCAAGTTGTTGACACATCTCCTCGGTGCATGGTATCCTTACCCCACAGCACCAAAAGTCCTCAGTTCAGACAGCTGATGGGCAGAACTGCAGCTCCTTTGGTGTGGCAGCAATAATATGTTCCCCCTTCATCTTCTCTACTTTTAAGCCAAGTGAAAACTATTTGTTTTAATCTCCATATTGCTCTTTCACACCCAAAGCACTGACGACAGTGACTTGAAGCTGTGCTAGATTTACATATGTTCAGAATAGTGACCTTTTCACAAAGTCACATGAAAAACAGTCTGTTATATCCATTATATGGTGGTAATGCATTGTGCTCTAGGTTTGCCACTGAAGGAAGGAAATGTATGAAAATCAATGCAGGGCTATTATGGCAGAACTGTTCTTTGGTAGCTCTCACACAGTGACCTTCTCCTTGAGAGATGGACTTCAAAACTTTTTTTTCTTTTTTCTTTTCCAATAATTACAATTTTTACAACCAGCATTTTTATATGAAAGCACAATTTGACAGTTTTAAACGATGTTGTGGGGAAAAAGCAACAAAAAGGACAAATTGAACAATATTCCTTTTATCTGCTTTGACAAAGTGTGCGCTGCATTTCATGAATCATGTAAACAAGCCATTGCATTGCGAGGTGTGAAATGTTATCTTGTCTCAGCTCCGTAATTGTTGGAAATATGCGAAACACAAAATTATAAATGTGGCACCTGCACAGTGTTGCTATTTCGGGTTTTTGATCACTGCAAACACATACACCACACAAAAGGGGTTGTGTATTATTTTGCAGGGGAATTTATTCCGTGTATATGTTCTTTGTGGAAATGTCTGCAATTCAAAAACTGTCATTCCCAGAACAGCAGTGTTTGACAATAACTCTTGACAACAGGGACTAACAATATGTTCAAGCAGGAGCTTTGACTATAGGAAAGTATAAGACTGTCCAAAACAGCATCACAACCTGACACACTAACACAGCACAATTACACAGCTTAGAAAAACAAACACACACAAATGGGTACAGCCGTTATTTGTCCAATCACTTTAAACACAGGGGAATGACTGAATCACTCCATGAATGAATGAGGCTTAAGAATTGGCTTGGTTAAGACGAATATATATATTTTTTTCCAATCTGATATTACCTGTTACACACAGAGTCCAGGAGTGGACTTGAGTACAATGATGATGAATGGACTGCTGTTTGTGTTGCTGAAAACACTTAAAACACTAAAAACACTCCTCCACTGTAATCATGTTCTGTTGGGGTTGTGTGTTGGGTTTTTCATGTTCTGACTTTAGGTTGTAACATTAAAGGATTTTTAGATTTCATTACGATCATTTTCTTTAAGCCACGGGGCATAAGAGCAACTTTCGCTTGAGGCATTTCAGCGCTGCCTTCAAGACGTTTTCAGCTGCTCCCATCGATGGGCATTACGTTCTGTAAATATTTACCTAGCCTGACAAACTACACATTTAAATCTTTAAGTCAAAGTTAATTCAGTGGGTTCTGTAATGCTCTTGTCTGCAGAGCGAACTTTCCTGGCTGCATGAAACTTTGGCAGTAACATCACGGCATGTGTCTAATTTCATTTGCCCAGCTCTCCAACTCTGACTTAACATGCTTCAACTTACTGCTTTTATCCCCCTATCTCCTGCTGAGCCCGTTGGATTTGTTTATCAGCTGAGCCATCAAAGTGTTGGCGGTACTGAGACCAGTGGAGGATTTCTGTCAATCCATCTTTACTGAATAGAAATATACAGATACAGAAGTTTTTTTTCCCCTTTATTAACTTTTCTTTTCTTTTTTTTTTAACTGGAAATAAACAATAATATTGAGAACATACCAAAATTCAGCTCAAAAATACAGGAATTTTTGTGACTCCAAATCATGCATGCGTGGCAGAAAAGTGAAAACTCACTCAAAGTTCAGCTCAGGATACTTATATAAAGTTTAAAGTATTTTTTTGTACCCTGCGATAAGAGGCAACGTCCATCCCTGGGGGTGGCTGACAGGGATGATAGGTGAACAAAGTACAACACTGTCACAGCAGACACAGAGGTTCACATCCAGCCGTCAGGGAATGATGGTGCGGTTTTTTGGGGGGGGTTAAATGTAAATAAATATGTTGTGTCTCTCTGAACTTTTTTCCATGATCTTTCCGTAACCTTCAGCAGGTGCTGCGAGTGTGTAAACATGACATTTAAAAAAGTTTCACATTGCTGCAGTTATGACAATTTAGATTTTTTTATTTGCAGCTTGGACAAAATGAATACATCCTCATTACCTCAATGGAAAACGAATTATGGTTACTGTATGTTATGTTCTACTGAGCATATTTGACCTTGTCGTTTTGTTTATGTAGCACCACATAATTTTTTTTATCATACAGTAATATGCATGAGATCAAAAATATTTAAAATAAGGGTGTATTTATTTTCTTGACATATTCTGAAGGTCTTATTTTCACCTGGGAAAACTTGGATTACAGTTTTTTGCAGTATTGCCACCTTGAGGTGAAAATCTGCTTTCTCCACTCTAACCTTTGGCTGATAACACACTAGTCTGGAATTAAGGAGAAACTTCGCCTCAGCCCAGGGCTGGATTTGATATATCCAACATAAGCTGCCTCTGCTCATATCCATGTGTGTATATGTGTGTAGGAAATGTATTTACACATGCTGCAGATCCATTCTTATGAATTATACATACGGTTGTGTAGTTTTAGGGCACTGGCAGTGACGCTACACTACTCATTGGACAGCTACGAGAAGTTCGGCACCTGGGCTTGGCTGCTTTGCCTGTCCACTCTCCTGCCTCCCATTCATGCACTTCAGTACAGGATTTAAACCATCTGTAAACAGCAGAGCCATGCAGCTCCACAGGGCTTATAAATGCATCAGATAAACGCTCACAAACTTGGCTGATCTATTTTGTTTACATTAGAAAACCATGAACAGGTTTATTATCTGCTCAAGCCTTGGCAACCTGTGAGAGAGGGAGAGAGAGAGAGATGCTGCCCCTTCTACCTTTCTATAATCAGCATTATACATTAAATATTCCCAGTTATGATAATAGGCAATAAGTAATTAAACTAATTAATGCATGAATTAGCAAACACTTCTATTTAATCAGGCTTGTGTTCCAACAATATGTCGACACTACTAATTCTCAGAGGACACACGGTTGTGGAGAGAGCCAACTGTTGGCAAGGTAATTTAATGTACAGGTAGCAGTGAAAAATATATGAATTCCTGTGTGTTTATACTCCAACAGGTAAAAAAAAAATAGACTTTACAGTATATTAAATAACTTCTTTAATATTTAAAAATCTACACCAAGGGGATCTGAAGTCTAGGCAAATCATTTACACTAAAAACTGTTAAATTCTAACATGAAAATCATTTAAATAAATATAGATTCTCTTTCTGAAATAAAGTATATCTCTACAAACGCACACACACACACAGCAACAACATCATGATGTATTTTGTGTTGGCAGGAGGTCATAAAGTGTATTTATGCCCTCTCTGAAAAAATTCTCAAATACTTACAAGAAGCTTGGCTCAGTTTTATTGTCGCTGACTTTCGTAGTGTGAAAGCTGACAGACCAGGTGTGCATAAGGTCAATACTATGTCTCTTTGTTGTGCTTGTGGTGTGATTAACCTGTCTGGCACCTGTAACTCTGGCTCAACTCAGGTCAGTGACATTGTTGGCAGGGATTGTTAACCCAGCTGGTGTCTGTGACTCTGGCTACTTAATGTCTGAACTTGGATCGGTTAGACTTATTAGTGTATGGCAGCCCACCTGGGAAGTTGAACTTAGGTCACTTGGATAGGTAATAGCAGACCAAGACCCATTTCCGTCTGTGTGCTGTCATGTAGCTGTGACAGTGAGTTTGACCCATGCAGCAAGTTGCATGTGTAGGCAGCCCAGTCTGTTACTTAGTGTTAAATACACACAGCACTGTATTAAGCCCAGGAAACGGACTGGACTCGACTAGAACCTCCATTAAAATGTGTTGCAGGGATGAATTACTGCGAAGGATGCAATCACAAACATGTGTGTTTGTGCATACATTGGCACTGTGTGTGCATGTGTGGAAAAAGTGAAGGTCTCATCAATATACAATATCTGTTCAGGAATCCACTCTCCCCTCTTGAATTTACCCCGACATGTTTTGATAATGAGGCCATAAATGTTAAGCAGCACATCAAATGTAGCACTGATATTTGCCTATTGTTTTTTAATATGTGGTTACCTTATGAATAAAACATGAGTCATCTGTGGAATAAAGTTACTTCACAACATATCTTTATGTTTTCATGCATATTGCACAAACTACACTACAGCAGTGAACCACAACAGACCCACAGTTGTAAGACTTTGCTGTAAAGACGGAGTAGACTGAAGAATAAAATAAAACAGCCTGTGTGATAACTGACTGAACTTATATATGATTTGCACATCATTATCCAACACTAAGATTCCCATCATATACCTATGAAAACACTTTCTAAAAGCACTGAATGTGATTTTGGTGGTGGCAGCTGGAGGTTGTGATACCAATAAAAAGCACTTGCAGACTGTATAGTGCTCAGCTCATTGTTGTACCAACATAACACACAAGGCATCACTTTTCGAAGGCTGTGTTCTGCTGTAACTGGTGGTCCTGCACAAAACGGAAAACTGATGAAAAGACGAAGCTGGTAGGGAAAATAAAGCAGAGAACTGTTCCAGCCCCGAACACTAGGCAATATCAGAAGTGCCTAAATTACTGGATTAGAAATTGGCAAGTATGTGAGTGTACACACCGATCTGATACTACATAATGTATTGACTGAGTTTCCCACCCACATAAAACAAAAAAAATTCCCAGAAATCTATTCTTTGCCACTCTAAATCAGAGGCCTACACAGGAAGAATTGATTTCTGGTAAAGAGTACAATGTTAGCCCTTGGCCAAAGCCACTGATGGGTGGACCTCCGTATCTGGGTTCAAGATGGGTTATCCCAACCAGGGCCTGTAGGGTATTTCTGTTTCAGCATAGCTTTAGGGCCAGTGGTCACATGATGATACTCAGCCAATCATTATGACTCAATGAGTGAGTGAGATACAGCGAAACTGTAAGAGAGGCTGACCATATTAAGCATGGAGTAGTGCTGTTCAACAGTTTTAAATGATTATCCCTAATGCTGGCAATGATGAAATAAGCTAAACTACAAACAATGTAAGCAGACCACAGATGACAAAAAGTTAATTGTTTATCAGCATTTGTTGATTTTTACTAAATGATTCCACTATAAAAAGGTGTACAGTGAAGAATGCCTTAGTAAACAGCTGATGCACCACACTTCACAGAACTCCTGCAAATTATATGTAAACTTTGGTTTCAGCCTGTTTTGTAATGGACATACTACTGCACGTATGTCTCCTCCATGTCTAAAATTATCTCCAAAGCATCACTATATTGGGTTGAGAGCAGTAATAAATCACAAGACCATATGCACAAATAACAGGAAATGACTTATCAGGGCTGTGACAGGATACATCAGGAAACAAGATCCAAGCAGATGTGAGAGAGGGATACTACTTTTGATAAAACTTGGAGGTGGGTAACATGTGCATTTGTTGGATTAATGAGAAAGATATTAGAAACATCAAAGATCTCCTTAAACTAAAGTAATAGGTGAACTCATAACTTGAACTGCCGATATTCTTTAGTTCTTATTCGATGAATGGCTTGAAAAGAAATCAAAGAAACATTTATGATCCCACGTTGCGATAGATACTTGAGGATACTTGATGTCCATATTAATGAGTAAAATTTATAATTCTCTTGAGAATGATCTTTTCTTTGATTGTTTCATTCCCACTATGTGGAGCTCATTCACTGTTTGCCTTGATGATCCATTTGAATTTCTCTCAAGTGTTTAATTTTCCTAAAGACGTTCTTCAGGAGAATGAATGGACGTCTGTGAATAAGAAAAGGTTTGAACAATTACATGCTGCAGCAGCCTTGGTTTGCATAGCTGCAGCTAGTAGAACAATAACTTTTTTGTTTATAACTACAGGTGCACTATTCTTCCAGTCTTTAATAATGTGTTAGACAGTTCTTAACCCAATTTTAGTAGTCTCTGCAATCTTCTTACTGTAGATATTTTGTTTGCTTGATGCATGCCAATAATTTGACCCTGCCTTCTGAAACAGATTAACATCTTTCCACGTCTTCCAACATGTTTGTTTACGAAATGAGACTGCATCAGTAAGGGTTAAACACCTGTAAGTTGTTGCCAGCTGAAACATAATCATGCAGTAATTATCCAATGGGAGGCTCTTACCTATTAGCTTAGTTAAAATCCAAGTGGTGACTTTTTTTTTGGACAGGCAGTGTACCTTTTTTATTCCCAGAGAATTTGGAGACATGTTTCCATAAGGGCTTCATAATTAATCCAATTTTATTTTCAATAATTGTGTGTGATTTGATTTTGGCCTCAAAGAAAAAACAAGACATATGAGATAAGAGATACTGTATATCGTCATCTCAGTTATTTCTGTTTCACAACAAATTGAGCCACCTTGAATAGTGTTGCTGCTCCAGACACTTCCAATATTTAATCAAGAGACAACTGTTTGGCTGCTAGTCTGTGCTAAGATATATTTAACCTGTATCTTTTATCTACCAACACTAAAAGTTTAAAAAACAGTATAAAACATTGTTGGTGCCTGCATGAGTCGTGGGTGGAATTTGCTACCCAACAGATGATTTGGGGGAATTTTCCTATTATTTTTCACAGCTACAGTATAATTGTTCTTGAGGAAGGAAAAACAGTGTAAATGAATAATGGGGCTGCAGCAGGGAGCAACACTACTTGAACCCCGACTTACAATTGATTCAGGCACAGAAATTATTGGTCAAAGAAGTTATAAAGTTGATTAATTTTCCAGATATTTCTACTTTGTAAACCTGATAAATATAGGCAATATTCACATTCTTCCGATCATTACCTTCAACCATTTCGATCATTACTGTATATCCAAGAAAAGACAATAATACTTGGCACTTCATCTCACTCTCCTCATCAAATCCGGTAATCCAGTAAATTTAAGACTTTTCTGTTAAGCTGTGCATTTTCTTAAATGTCTTTGTGTGTTATGAACTTGTGTGTCTGCTGTTTACTTTTTTAATATGTTGTTCTACAATATCTCTATATTAAGCACTCTGAACTGCTTCTGTGTGATATGGTGCAATATAAATAAATGTGAATTGAATTGAATTTATGTACTGGCAGTTATTACAGTAAAAGGCTTTATTGTACTTTCAGAGTTAAACTTTGCATTTTGTAGCTCTATGGGTTTATATGGGTAGTTGCTAATAAAAAGAAAAGGCCATTCAAAATTTTAGACTTTATAGAATCAATAATGTCACTGTGACTCTGACACAATGGTTTCTCAAAAAAAATAGGAGGAACAAACAATGATTAGAACAAAATATGTGCACAACCGACAAAACCTTAGTGTCTGCTGGTCAAGGTCGACTTTACCACTGTGAAACCTGAGAGAAACAGCTTCACACACTGCAAGCATTCATCCACCTACACTGTTCCTCACCACACACACTTACAATCTGCTTTAGCCACATAATCTCAAAAGCTTTGATATTTTATTCTCTTTAGTAACAAAACAATCAACAGAATGGTCTTAGTGTTGGAAAAGTTTGAGACACACAGAGTAAAAACAAGTGTTGCATTCAGTGTCACGCTTTGTTACCATCCTTATTCATGGTTAAAGTGTTTGAAAAACTAGAGACACGTCTCTACTTTTTCAAACACTTTAAAACGATGAGTTTATGAAAAAGTTCAACACACATTCCAGGACAGGAATAAGGACTTTGCACATGACACAAGTGCCGAACTGTCTTAGAATGGCACTCCACCAAGGCCAAACAATCCCACACATATCCCGATTATCAACATCCCTTCTTTCTCTGATCTTTTTGATTTGTTTTTTGTTTTGTTTTTCCTAACTCAAGGCCCATAAATCGAAAAATCCTGCAATATTTAGGGCCTTGCTCCATTCCCTTCACCAAGTTACGGTAAGTGCAAATCACTTCAGTATGTTTCGTAAACTGTTTCGTAAACAAACAACCAAATGGACATGGGTTAAACAAAACCTCCTTGGTGGATATAACGAATGTTATATGACACACAAGTGTTTCGTCAACAACAAACCAAAAAATAAGTTATTATGTCATACTGATAACTCCAGCCTGACCTTGATTAGAGAGGGAGAGAGTGGAAGGGGTGAGATGGGAGACGCGTGGGGGTGGGTGAGGATGCTTTGAAGTCAGGAATGTCTTTGAAGCCTGTTAGCTTTGTAATGTGCTTTAAATGTTTCCATACCTGAGCAGAATTTCTACCTCTTACGGCCTTTTTCTGCTACCTGTTCCTCACCCCTGATGTGAGGAACGAACTCCTGCAAGTCCCACGATCCCACGAGACCCGCAGATAGCGAGAGTGCTGAGGTAAAATTACATCTTCACACTTGATGTTGTGAAGAAGTCAGTTTGCCACTAAAGAGTAAGCCATCTCCTGCTTTCACTCTGCTCACCTGTCTTATCAGATCTCTCCTTCTCGTCAGCAGACACCAACGATTCTTTGCTCCCTGACACATTCGCAGCACCGCGACAGGCTGCAGCGTCTGTGCTGCTTCCTGTCACACCCTCCCTTCCCCGTGACCTAAACCAAATATAGTGTCACACCTGAGGCACAGGGACCATAAAGAGCACTAATCGGCAGATGCCAGGGTGTTCTGCACAAAGTGCTCCAGCATGACAGTCCGTTCCCCTTGTAATTACTGCATCTTGGTTGGGATCATTAAATATTCATCCGCCATTGGCTGGGAGCAGCTCCAACTCTGCCTCTTCAGCGGCAGCTCTTTTAACATAGAGATTGGTAATGCAGCCTTTTCTTTTGTATTGCTGTGTTCTCTCCTTCACATTTAAACTTTTTGCTTTTATCTTTGCACAAGAGTTTCCTCACTTTATACTTCCTTTTTTTCCTCTTTTGCTGGATGCTCATTTTGCTAATGTTGCTCCTAACACATTCCTTTTTAATTATTACACACTCACTGTACATACTTAAAAATGTCTGTGTGTTCAGATACATCCGTATTTAAAAATATCAAAAAAAGATGAATATTTTATCACTGTACAGTATTTAGAGACTGCAGAGAGGAGAAGCAGATGTACATAATGAGAAAAGGAGATGGATGTGAAATCTTGAAAGCCTCAGTGTGTAAAATGGGTGGGGTGAGGAGGTTGGAGGGGGGTGACATCCAGTGTTCAGCGCTCACTCACTAACTGGAGCTCAACCCTCCCGTCGGCAAAGTGACGGGGGCCGCCGAGAACAAACACGTTCACAAACTAACCACTAACCGATAACAATAACTTTGACCGATGAAAGGGATAGTTCAACATTTTGGCAAGCTGCCCCATTGCCATAATCCCTATAGTCATAGGAGTAGGTTCGTTACCTTTAATTGTTGGTGCAAACTGTTTTTAGAACGGCGGAGCAGAGCCGCGAGCTGCTCAGAGCTACGCTACGGAGGCTAATGGGATTTCTTGGTTTCCCCTCATCAAACTCATCAAATACACAATCCAACAACTCCAAAACGCTCTGGTGGACAAGTTGTGACCTGCACATTCACCAGGCTATGAGATAATAACGAAAGGCTATGAGACAAGAGTTGTTTTTGAGGTAAAAACCGCTGATACGCGTTCCCGTCAGGAGCAGTCTCTGCTTTTGCCTCGAAAACAACTCTGCCTCGTAACATTCTGTTACGTTACTATCATTTTGTTTGTCTTTTTTAAACAGCGCGGTCCCATGAAGGAAGAGCAGAGGACAAACCTACACGGACACAGATGTGCATCAACTGTAATAATGGCCCTGATAAAAGAAAAAAGGGCTTCAGCTGGTTGACCTGAAGCTCCACAGAGGAGCTCTCTCTCTTCAGCCTGATGTTTGGCTGCACTTTGTATAAAAATAGTTCAGCATTGGAAAATCTAGCTGCTAATGCTGCTCAGCTGTACAGTAGCACCGTGTATGCACTTTGGGTATTGTTGCAGGTACTGTATAGTAAAGTGCTAGATAAATACAGTCCATTTACCATTTTATAACTGCAAAAACAAATATAAAAAAAAATAACAACAACAACGTCGATAGTCCTCCAATCGGCACAAACCTAGTCACAGACCATGTCTATGTCACAGACACTCGATATAGCGTTTGAACCAAGTTTGTCCACATTCGGCTACCGTATTCGGAGATGGTGATGCAACATGGCAGCCTCTGGTTCATTCTAAGCTACGAGAAAGCTTTCATTTGCGTGTGATTGTGTTTAGACTTTGGTAAATACGTATTTATGAAAGCAATATTTGATTTTTGCAAATAAAAAGCCAAATAAGTTACACACTGTCCCTTTAAGGCAGCTCCTCTCCTCTCCTCCACGAATCACAGAGCAACAAAATATGGGGAGAGCTGAAAATCACCACGATCTCACAGGATTAAGAATGAGAATTACTAAAGCACGGGCACCATTTGGGTTAAATCTCTGTGAGGGAGGTGCATTTAATATGAGAGATGGGTCAATTCAATATACTCAGCTTTATTACATGTCTTTAAAACACAGATGAAACAACTACAGTTTAAGCCAGGGAATGACCAGAAGTTAAATGTCAAAATGGTATTTGTTCCTTTTAAGAAAATTGCAATTTCTGACTCACAACACCAGTGATATCTAATACCAGTGAATGTGCTAAATAAACATTTCCCTTTATACCTCATCATTCTGCAGCTGTGTGGGCACTGGTATGTCCTTTTTATTGTGTTTATCTCATGAGACCAAGTATGTCTCATGACTAAGGTTTACTGTCTTCATTATGAATAAGCGAGGGTGCAAAGGCCATAAAGATGTGTTATGTGTCATATTAAGGTGTTAGCTAACCCATTTAAAAGAAAAGCAATAAGACATATTGTCTACTATTAGTGTTTACTGTTACTTAGGTGTTGAGACAGAGATGTGATATATTTACTTTGTAAACTGAAACTAATTAGAGCTTTTAAAAAGTCGTGTTAATATAGCTCTTTATCACTACACTGATACAGGTAAACAATGGTTGGAGGAGAGAAAAAAAGGCAATAAAACATGTTAGCATATTCTTTAATCTGAAAAAGTATTTTTCAGATCCACTCACTGCACAGAATTTGAACCAGTATATTTAGATCATCTGGTCTCTGAATATACGTGCAGGGGGGATGTTTTGGGGTCCCGTGGTGGGGCCACCAAGTGCCGATATTGGGACATTTGCATGTCTGCCCCACCCATCTGAGATTCACAGCAATATATTCCAACAACCACTGGTCACGCTGCCATAAAATTTAGTATGGGTATTTATGATCACCCTTTTCTATGCTTAATGATATCACATAATCTAAGAGGCATCTTGTCATTAATTTTGCAGAGCACGTTCATGCTCCCAAGGGGAAAAACCTTTTTTAAGACCATAAATATGGTGTATGACCGAGCAGCACCCTCAGAGCAATCTTTACTGTTGTAGTCCTACTAGGCCCAACTCCAACCTAACTGATTAGACCATAAAATAAAATACAAGCAGAGAATATATTCTTAGAGAAGACTCTTGAGAGCACCAGTTGTTGAGGAACTAAATATTGTGCATCTTTTGAGTACAATCATTTCAAAGCCAAGACAAAACATCCAAAGGCAGACGGTGTTATTATGAAAGACTGTCTCATAACCTTGATGATGGCAACATCATTTTGAAATCAGTCACAGTTTGTATTCCGATGCAAACCCAAGATGAGACAATGGGACTTGCTGATGTAGGAAAACTCACACGAAGATTTGACACAGTGTCACATAATGTCACTGTCACAAAGCCTGCAAAATTGCGATACATAAATTGTGATGATGAAACTGTCCTTGAAACTAAAACAAACACGGTAGTTCAGAAAAACATTACAAGACTGAGCATCAGGTGCAAAAAAAGTATCGCAGAGGAGGTTTTTGTGATGTATCAAATTTCCCTATCCAATTACCGTCTCTCCTTAAACCCTGTCTAGTTCTATGAATCTGTCATAGACAGAAGGTCACAAGCTTTTAGGCCTTGATGCCACAGTAACTTAATAACACAAATTCAATGCAAAAATAAAAAAATGGGATTCTTTAATAGACGTACTTAGAGACCTTGACTACATAATAGGTGTATTCATATGCATCAAACCGCTCTCACTTAATAGGAGCAGAAGTGCGGCCATCGTCTTATCACAACAAGCTTCATACAGCTGCAGTGACAAAAGTTTAAAAAGTCACAACAGCCACACAGCACGACAGCCAGCACAACCCAAACAAAACAACATAATGCAAATAAGAACGGTTTGAACTTAATGTTTACAGCCCTTGCTCCTGTAGCTCTCATCCGTGGCCTTTACTCAGTAAACTGCCAATCACTGTGGGCGACATGTTCCTTCTTTGGGTCCTGTATTTCTTTCCTTCACCCAGACGGCATCACTGACTGTACTGATACCGCAAAAATATTAGGCTACCGCTTTCATCTGTCACACGTCCACTTTCAGACCACTCACTGTAAAAAAAAAAAAAACTGTAGTCAACTCCAATGATCATTAACATTTCAAGTAGGGGTTGAGGTATAACTGGTATAGAAAGTACACTGATATGAATCTAAAGAAGCAATGACAAAACCACATCAGTGTGTTGGCAGCAGTGCAGTGGTCATGGTGGCGCACCGCCGCTGCTAGATTAGTAATTGAGCCTTCTTGATCACCCTTTAATATCAACAACAGGCAGCAGGGTGGCTTGGTGGTTTGCACTGTTGCCTCTAGACAAGAAGGCCCGGGGCCTTTCCGTGTGGGGTTTGCATGTTCTGTCTGTCTGGGTTCTCTCCTTCCATAGTCCAAAGACGTTCTCCTCTGGTTGATTGGTGACTCCAGATTGCCCCCCTGAGTGTGAATGTGAGTGTGTGCGTTGTTTGTGTCTTTGCGTCGGTCCAGTGATAGACTGGCAGCCTGGTGTACCCCGCCCTCACCCTCTGTCAGCTGGGATTGGCTTCAGCCCCCACAACCCTGCACGGATAAGCAGCACAGCCGATGGACAGATATCAACACTAACCACTAATGATTTTACTCATGCGGTGTGAGCGTGGCGACGTGTGTTGGAGGATGACTTGTCTGCAGCTGCCGTTGTGTTTTTAAATTGTCCGGGGAAAACACTGCATGCGTTGCAATATGTACGAAGCAAAAGGATAGATTCTCCAAAAACATGGAGTGACTGACAGAGCAAGATGAGGAAGACCAAGTAAAAATGTACACCAAGTTATTTTGGTGTGCCAAGTAAAAGCAACAATGCCACTTCCTGCAACAATGTAGGCTTATCCAAAGAAGAGTAACTTTTCTTTGTTTGAACAAATACAGCATTTTGGGAGTCTCACTGTGTTTGAGTTGGCTCGGGAAAAGAAAAAACACTCCTTGAGTAGCTTGAGAAATGTTTTGCATTCATTAATACTGTAGTTTTGCACAATAAATGTTCTTTACTATGTGAAATATGAGAGTACAAGAGCTGCCATAAATGATGTCATTACTGTCTATGCTTTAAATTATACACCGACATCAATTTTAGACCATACCACCAACTAGCCCTAATTTGTTTTCTAGTCTTTCATTCAAAAGTATTTGTGATTTAAGCCTTACAGTCCAAGTCAAGGGGCCGCAACTTGCAGGATGCTATAACATACAGGCCATAATGTCCTTGAAATCAGGGGTCCTATCAATCTGCCTACTGGATTCTAACACGTTGTGTTTGTTTTTGTTTTTTCCGGCCGTAACACCTTGATGGTGACATTAGAGAAAAGGTCGGGGCTTCACCTGCCACCGTCTCTGCCACAATATGGCAAACTGTTGCTTTGACATCCTCAAGACCCACAGTTTGAGGAACAGAAATGTAAATTATACCCATGTGGCTGATATCTTGTGTCTCATTACAGGTTATCACCATGTTTGTTTAAACTATAAAACTAGAACTATTTGACTTGTATAACTTGTCTGACCCCGTTTCCAGTAAACACATTAAACATTCAAACGCAGCCAAAATAGAGCAACTTGTCTTACACTGTAGTTTCGTTTGTGTCACAGAATTAATCTAGAAATTAATGATTAATGGGTGTTAATCTAGATTAACATGCATTAATGATGACAAGTGTCATAGCATTTCTCATCTCCAGGTAGATTTGTAAAATAAATTTACCCTTCGTTTGCATGCAGAGCACTGTATATTTTCTTGAGTGGCAGTTTTTTTCCTTTTTTTGCCCTGGTTATGCCTTACAAGGTGTCAGTTACATGACAGCTCGAAAGAGTTTAATTTCATAAATTCATTTAATACAATTTTAATCACTCAGTGTTGCCTTTAGTGACAGATCCAATGTAATTTCAGACTGAGACTTTACTCTGAAGCCAACATCACACACAGAATCTGCACCTGTGCGTCCCTGCCTTGGTGTCACCTTCGCGTGCATTATTCAAATCCCCCTCCTCCGACTATTTTCATAAATTTCCACGGTTAAGGACGGCTCTGCCCTACACGTTTACTGGAGTTAGTCCACAGATGTATTAAAAACACTTCTTTTCCTTTTCTCTCATGGGGGCAGTTTGTATTACCACAAAAAGCTACAGGCGCGTGGCCGTACACTTTGAATTCTAACACATACAGGGAAATGGAGTATAGATATAACAAATACAGAGTCGAGGACACTTTAAGGAAGACAAAGACAAGAGGCATAGAACTAAAATAACAAGCTATAGTACAGCTGTTATATACAGACTTAGAATTTGACCTGCATATAATTCTTAGTATGTACGATACATACAATAGTGACAATACATAAGACAATGTGTTGTATGCATACCCTAGTATGGCCATGGTCAATTTAAACACCTTGCCTGAGGTACAATATGACATTCATACCTCAGTTTCCGGCTGAAAGTGATAGCCTTGACCGAAGGACCAGAATTAAAAATAGGTCTTTTTTTTAATTCTTTGTGAAGAAAATACACTGTCCATTCCATTTTCCCATCCATATTCCCAAGATATTACGTGGTACCAATGCAAAGCAAGATGTGTTTTTACTCATTTCTATTTGATTAATACTGTTGGCAGCTAAATAAACATGTATTAAAAGGTTCCTCAGAGTATACAGATAATAGCAGTCTTCCATTGGCTGTTGGGAAATGAGCAGAGAGCAGTAGCAGCGTTCAGTGAGGAGCTCTCTCTGAGGAAGCACTGCTCTGCCGGCTGTAATAAATTGGCTGTTTATTACGTTACAGGAAATTAAACAGTGGCCCAGGAAAGGCTGCACGTTCAATTTAAACTCCTGAAGAGAGGAAGCGGTTTAAAGGGCCAATAAAGTCACTCCACAGTTCCTCCAAAAGGAGAGTGAGATGCCTCAGAAAAAGCCTTTGTCCTGCCGACTGCCTCTGTACCCTTTTATTTCTTTAATGTCAAATGTGCTCTTATCTTAATCTTCATTAATAGTGTTCCTCTCATCAAGTCTAATCTCCACTAATGACATACAGGAGCCAAACTGAAACACTTTGCCTGAGTGTTGTGCTTATTCACTGTTCCCTTTGAGACCTGTATATCACAGGGAACAAACAACACTCATTGTTATTTTGATAACTCACACTTAAGATCACCTCAAGCACCACTACTATTGTGGAATTAAATTGTCACCGTTGTCACAAGGACGCACATAAAAATAATTTCACACTTGTGAGGTACATTACGAGCAAATAAACAACAGGGGTGACAAGGCGTGTATCTTGCTTAATGGTAAATGAGAATATCTGAGTATGTGTCAGAAGTGGATGCTTTATTATTGTGGGAACGCAGGGGTAAGAGAGACAGTAAGTGGTTAGAGGAGGCATTGCATGTGCATTATCTACTGAAACAGTTGTTGCAAACGCACATGAACACCCTCCCCTTCCTCCTGTTCCTCCTCCTCCTCCTCCTCTTCGACCTTTTCAGGACTGAACCATTAGGGAAACAACAGAAGCGAATTTAGGGAAATAGTCCCAACACTTTAATTCAAAGGGATGCACACTTCATCTGAAGAGACGCTGGATTTCAAATCAAACAGAGGAGTGAAAAGAAGTTGTCACATTTATCTGTGTGTCTTTGCCTGTGTTAGAAAAATCAGATTGGCTGCACTTGCCAGAATCACAAAACAGGCAGAGAAACAGAGAGAAGGCAGCAGAGACTGTGAGTCAATACGAGACAAAAGCAGGCAGCTGGAAATTGTCACATCAACACCGTCCAGGTCCAAAGTTATTTTGGTGAAGGACTGCCGCATACAGACTTCTATCACTGTAAGCTGCTGTCTGCTTCATCAGCGTCTGACAAGTTTGGACCTGGGACAGTGAGGACGAGGGCTGTTCAGTAAACAAACCCTGTTTGTGTGTTTTTTTTGTGTGTGTGTGTGTGTGTGTGTGCACGTGCCTGTGGGTCTGCGAGTGTTCAGGTGAGGAAAACACGGTTATGTCTGACTAACCAAGCATTAGAAACAATGGATATGCTGCACAGAACTTCACAATAATACACATGCACGTAGAGGAGAGACAGGGGCATGCACACGAGCAGATAGTTAGGTAATTTAAATTTTAAGCATGTTATCCATGCTTTTCAATATAACACCTTGCAGTCATTATCATAAATTATGCACAGTTTGTACCTTAAATCAACAAATTTGTACCACGGATGCAGATGAAGCTGCTTACCCTGTATAATCACGCAGGAAAATAAGTAGTTGTGTTTCAGTGTGTTGCACTAATCATTCTGAGTGCAGTGCTTTAGCAGGCTACACAGCGCAGCAGTTTTGTATTACATTATTCAAGCCCCTCTTACACACACACTCTCCGGCCTCTTTGCAAATGTCCAGGATGTAATAAATAGACCAAACTGGAATTTAAGTAAGCATTCAGCGAAGGACAAATCATTAAGTGAGCATTTCAGATGGCAAACTGGTTGGAGTTTCCCCTCTGTGTAATGCAGTGGATGAAAATAAACAAGCATCATTGTGCGCTATGTAAGCACAAAATTCTCTAATAAATAGAAAAGGCAGAAAAGCGCTTAGCTGAAAATAAACAAAAAATGTGATGTTCAGCCTTAGATCTCTCTTTAATGGTCCTCTGGGTTTCTACATGTTCATTTTTCAATCTGGAAAAACGCAGAGGAATTACATGTTACTGAATGAATATTGACCCATTAAATTACCTAATGCAGAACTAAGCCACTATGGATTGTGCAGTAGAGGCTGTGAGCTAGCACTGCTAATGTAAGAGCTTCCCACCTTACAAAATGTTTGCTATGATTAAATTAAAACTACACGTATTGATATCACATGCTCTTTTTTTCCTTCTCCACCCTTTCCTTTTACTCACGTTATTTATAAATCCTACTCATATTCTCTCCACTATTCTTCTATTTTCTATTAATATTCTCCCCAGTTTTGTGTATTTCTCAATTTCCCATTTTTCTTTGCTCCCTCCATCCTCTCCTGTGATGATGAGAAAATGATTGCCTATCCACAAAGGGGATCTTGATCTACTTTATTACTCAGGTGGAAAAAAAAAAGGCAGGTTATTCCATCACCATTCTCTCTGGGCTTTTACAGGCCAGTGTAAAAATAATAGTGATGATGGTGATTTTGATTCCTATTTTTTGTTGTTGGTGTTGTTTTGTTTTTATATAGAATATCAAGAAAGCAATTCAATATTAATCTGTCTTTTAGGGTGGCTCTAGAGTGGGCTGTACATACAGGGCCTGAGTAGAGGACGGCAGAATGTAGAACGGAAAAGCTGGTCATGAATAAATATGACACCACATTTTTCCTTCTCCTTATCGAGGTTGCCCAGAGAGAGGTGGAAAAGGAAGCACACTGATTACTGCAACTGCCGCCGACTCTCTGACAGCAGATGTCTTGTTGATGATAGGGCACATAACTACATGAAGGAAACATACAAATCTGTTGAGAGTTAGTATACAACACCATAGCACTGTGGTTGTAGCATAAACCGGTCATTTAGGCCTATGATTCTGCTTAAGTAGAGTCATAATGCTCAGAGTCTCAATGAAGTCCTTGAATACCCTCTCTGGATTTCGGACTGCTGGTTGCATATTTGCAGTCTGTATATTTTTTGCAGGTTAATGGTCGCTGTTATTACTGCTGTAGCACTGCGTAGACACTGGTGCATGTTAGTATGCACCACTGGGTGCATTCTTGCTGAATTTCAATTAACATAATCGTTTCTCTTTTTTTCCCACAGATGTCAGCTCCAAAGCAAAAACAGAGCAATTTAAACATCAAGATTTGAAAACAGCCACCTCAGAAAAAAAAAAGACAATGAATCATGTTACTGCTGTGTGCACATCTGCAAATTTGCATGATGATCTCCTGCTGTGTCCGAGAGGCTTAACAGGAGCTCACTGTACTTAGTGGAATTGAATGTATAAAAAACTGAGGAGGAGAAAAATGACACAAGGAGACACACAGAGATAGGCTGCCAGTGGAGGATGCATTGTTTAGAAAGAAAAAAAAAAGTGTTTAATGCTCAGGCAGGTCCTTTTGTGCAGGGGGGTAATATAAGCTCTGTTGGGCTTTGCAGTGTTCCTCTATGGGCTATTCTCAGAGCACCGTAATGCTCATCAGCTGCTTCTGCTCCTCTGCAGACTCTCATACAAACACACAGGTACTAACTCCCACACACCCAGCTCATGCATTCGCTCGCTTTGTTTATGTTTTTGTTTTCTGTTGCCCTTTTTTTCTCTCCCCCAATCTCTCCCAGGTGATTGAACAAAAGATTACAGATTGCTGTCTTTAGCCGGGAGGAGCAAAGGGAGCGCTATGCAGCAGTCACCACGGCTTTACAGAGACTCTGCTCCAACAGTCAGTACAAAACTGGAAATGATGGCATTTTTACTTTTTTCATGCAACAAAAAACCTGTGTGGGGGGGGGGAATCAATCGACGCAAATGGCATTAACTAGAATGAATTCCTTGCCAGCAATCATGTAGACAACCAAAGTTAGGTGGAGCATATGCTGGTGACTTTCACGTTTGAGTGATGTTTAGCTCTCGGATAACATACTGTCTGGAGGAGGGACTGCATGAATACCAAGCAGACAAAGTGACATTTCACTTAAATCAGTGTCTGTCTGATTGACACACCTGGATGGTGAGGCACATTTTTATATTTTTTTTTACTGAGTGCACTGCTGAAGGATGTCACAGTGATTGACCTGCGAGAAATCTCCTTGTCACCACCTCTGTTTTTGCGGAGATCATAAATAAGGGGGAGAGTGTATATTAACCCCTCTCTCAGGTGACGACCCGGCTTGTTCTGTTGTTGCCACCCTCCATGCCCCCCGCACACTAACCCCTCGCTGCTGCTGCTGCTGCTGCTGCTGCTGCTGCTGCTGCTGCTGCTGCTGCTGCTGCTGCTGCTTCTGATGTGTAGGAGGTTGCTCATAATGATCGCAACACTTCATTCCTGGTCAACTTAGCTCTCTGACTTGAATGACACCTGTCTGCTTACAGGGAGAGGAGATAAAGACATGCCAAAAAAGGAACAACCATGATTTTTTTTTTTTTTTCAACAAATACACGAGAAATTCACAATGAGGGGGGAAAAAAGGGTACAGGAGTGGGAGGATATGAGATTAACCCATGAGTCAACCGTATAATCAGGCAGATAAATTAGGATGTTTGCCAAATGCCAAAAATGACTTCATGCACCACTGAATGAGGAATATGGCAAACACCAGTCACTTTTTATTTGAAATCCAAACAATCATTCAAACGTGGGAGGAAACGGTTCATATTGAACCTTTAAGATTCAAAATTTACAGTCTACTGTATCGGCACAAGAGATCATTCTGAGTTTGAACTAGTGGTTCGCCATGTGATCCAGGGGTACACTCAAATAAATTCATTCCAAATTCTTTTAAATATGATCTGACATATAGTAAATAATTGATTAAAGCACCACGATACTGTGTTGGTAATTTATGATGCATGTTATAAGTGGTACTAGCTGCAGTATAAACAATAAACCACTCACTCCTCACTGCTTTGATTCACATACATGACGCAACATATGGGCCTGACTTCACACTGAGATGAAATCACATAATTGGTCTTTGTTGTTGGTGTGCAGATTTACTGACATCTTCACAGTTCTTCTCTTACAGTCAATGCAAAACTGCAGTGTTAAAAGAAATTAAATAACATAATGTATTGCAAATTTACCTTCTCGGCTGTAATTGTATGTGTTGACTTGGAATTGGGTTAAAACCTGCATTAATGGATTTTTTTTTTTTTTTTTGCCACTTGGGAGCAAACACAACAAGCTCTTAATACAATGCAGACACATCATCACCCTATACGTATGGTTAATACAGCTAGTGTGTTAGCAAACAGCTGTTAATTTAGACAGCAGATGCAGGAAAGCATTAGCATTCATGTCCACCTAATGAGTCATTATTCTCTAGCCCTGTTTCACCAACTTCTAAAAGAAATTAGTTGCTAAATGCTCCACTGTGTTCACCAACTAGTCAGTAACTTTGCTATTTGGTGCAGTAAAGGAAGGTGTAAAGAGGGGTTATCTGAGCTTTCCCTGAGAACAGCTGCCTATTGTGAAGAGACGTATTACTAAGAACGACATCTTTCACATAAACAATTATCGCAGCAACATAAAAAATATTGATTATTGCATCTTTAAATAGGGTCACACTCACCATGGGCCTTCACATGTTTTGCTCCCTACGGCTGCCGCTGATGTACAGATGTTACTGGTTCAAAATTGCGGGGTTTTTCCTGCACTGCAGGATCGCGTGATCGCGTGACTTTTCACCACAACTGTTTTCCTCTAGGTGGCAGCACCGTACTAAATACTGCTCAGACGTTTTGGGGACAATGCTGACAGCCTGATAGCCGCGATTAGGAGTGGCGCTGTTCATGATACAGAATACAAGAGGATGAAAGGAGAACTAGCTGCAGACAGTAAATAATATAGTAGCCTCGTTTTTCAATGACAAAATGTAACGACGGCAGCTACAGTAGACTATAGCCCACGTCTCACTCTCTTTTTTCGGTCATCTGTCTCGTCATCTCCAAAATGTGTTTTTAAAATGAGCCAACTACAGTACTGTGCAGTAGTGCCGCAGATTTCTCACTCCGCACCTTGTTTGAGAGTGCAGCTGGATGATTTCTTGTGAATGAACGGGTCTGTGTCACTTTGGGGCTGGGCGATAAAACATAGGATAAATAACTTTCCCTCGATAGAAGACGCGGCCGATACAAAGTCTATAGGTTTAATTCATCCATTTTTTGACAGACAACACAAACAGCCAGTGATAATGAGAGTGGTGACACCGTCAGCCATGCAGCCGGCCTGGACTTTTTATTTTTAATTATGAAGGATCATCTGCGCAAGGCAAAGATGATAGCATCAACAAAACACGGCGTAACACACGCGGCTGTATGGGACAGGCTTTTATTTAATTCAGAACAAACCGCTTAGCAAAAATGGAAAATATAGTCTAGGGGAGAGCCGGGTCGATTGATACACTTTTCATTTAAACGTCTTTTTCAAAGATGACGTTATGTACACAAACATTTTTATCATGTGATCAACAACTCACATGTGTATTTTCTTAGTTACAAGTGTAATTTAACACATATGTTGGATGATCGCGCTGTTTTATAACTTTGAACGTAAGTTGACATTTGTCTCAAACGCCCCACCTATGCGGGTCGTTTGAGACACAGAGGAGGGACGGTTGAAACAGCATGTTTTAAACAGAAACTACTGACATTACTCTCGTTTTTATGAAGCATATCGGACAACATACTAGTGTACTTGTTATTGCCAAAATGTCACATAATTTCTCACAATATAAATAGGTCAAATAAATATTTTTGTCCCGTGCGCAATTGTCAAGATCCGCATTTCGATTAAACTCGCCTTTCTTCTTTTGTACGAGTTGTTGGACAACTGCATTTTCATTTAATTTACTTATTTCCCTGCCCTAAGTCATGTTTATGGATACACAGTTGAACATATTGTCATTTTTCCCTCGGCATTTTCCCCTCACTTTGCTGAATATCTGTTGATTCACGTCATAAACACGAACATTAAAAATATGTGGTGTTTATTAAAAATACATGTTGTTCATTCAAATCGGTTGTTGTTCATTGCAAAACAGTTAGGCTATTAATTTGGTGATTTATATACAGATATTGATCGCGCAGTGTGACCACAATCACTACGCACGGTGGCGTGAGGGACAGTTGAAACAGCTGTATCAATCGTCCCTCCAGCGACTACTGACAATAAAACCTGTTTTGCCTCTAAACTTCAAAACTATGACATTTCATAATTTAGGACCTGTTTATGTACGAATTCATCTGTTGTTAGGTCATATTATTATTGCATTAAACACACAATACAACTTTTGATCACTTTCTCCCCGGCTACGTTGGTGGAGATCTCCCACACAGTAAAAGATTTAGGCAACACATTCTTCCAGCTGGCTGTTTTTCTTCCAGTTACAGAAAGTAGCCTATGTGCAAAGTACCACATTAACATCTCTATTCATATAACGCCCATCGAAACAGCTGATTTACATGTCGGCCGTTAAGGCAAGGCAAGGCAAGGCAATTTTATTTGTATAGCCCGTTTTTACAAACAGTTTGTCTCAAAGGGCTTTACATGGCATCGTAGCAACATCCTCTGTCCTTAGACCCTCACATCGACTGAGGAAAAACTCCATGGAAACCCTTTTAACAGGGAAAAACAGGAGAAACCTCAGGGTGAGCAACAGAGGAGGGATCCCTCACCCAGGACGGACAGACGTGCAATAGATGTTGTTACAGACAAGAAAACAGTTTACAGTTTGTCACAGAATGTGCGGAATATGGAAATGTTAACACATGGCGATTGGCCATTCACGCGGCTTTGTTCTTGGTTTCGGCCAATCAGCTTATAAGCACATGGCTAATTATCAGCTTTCAACCAATCGCACTGTTTTAATGTGTGTGTGTGAAAGTTATTTTCTTTAGTTCATTTTCGTTTCTTTTGGATTTTTTTTACAACAATGTATCAATATAATATTGTTTTCGTTTCATTTCGTTATAAAAATCAATCCCTTTTCTTTGAAACAATGAGATTGAGCAGCTAAAACTCAATAAACTCAACCATGGCTTGTCTTATTGTTAATCTGAACGCACATGTATAAAGGGCAGAGTCAAGGCAGCAGATAAATCACAAAACATCAACGCGTGAAGAAGAAGAGAAAAAATAACCCCATGGTCCGACCTGACCCAGTTATTTAATGTTTAGGTTTATTTAGAAGAAGTCTGATTATGACTGCTGTTCTGGATCAGATTATTTGCTCATAATTCGGGTTATTTTCAAACAGTGGCCAAACAACAGATCAATTAATTATTATAGACTATATTTTCCATTTTTGCTAAGCGGTTTGTTCTGAATTAAATAAAAGCCTGTCCCATACAGCCGCGTGTGTTACGCCGTGTTTTGTTGATGCTATCATCTTTGCCTTGCGCAGATGATCCTTCATAATTAAAAATAAAAAGTCCAGGCCGGCTGCATGGCTGACGGTGTCACTTTGTATCGGCCGCGTCTTCTATCGAGGGAAAGTTATTTATCCTATGTTTTATCGCCCAGCCCCAAAGTGACACAGACCCGTTCATTCACAAGAAATCATCCAGCTGCACTCTCAAACAAGGTGCGGAGTGAGAAATCTGCGGCACTACTGCACAGTACTGTAGTTGGCTCATTTTAAAAACACATTTTGGAGATGACGAGACAGATGACCGAAAAAAGAGAGTGAGACGTGGGCTATAGTCTACTGTAGCTGCCGTCGTTACATTTTGTCATTGAAAAACTAGGCTACTATATTATTTACTGTCTGCAGCTAGTTCTCCTTTCATCCTCTTGTATTCTGTATCATGAACAGCGCCACTCCTAATCGCGGCGATATGTGATACATAATCATCAAGTCATAAAGCAAGACAGGCTTTATCATATTACAATAGTTTCTGTGATTTAGGCAGTGTATACAGTAGTTAGTTCTAGTTTAATAGCCTAGAGTTTAAGCTGTGGATTACTGCACAGATCACTGAGTCATCCGCCTGTCGTCCTCCGTTCTCACAGATGCCACCTGGCGGTTGTTTTGGCACATTGAGGCTTTTCATTAAAACCTCTTGTCTCGCCAAAGAAAAAAAATGCATGAGTCTTGTGCCGTCTCGCGTGGACCACGCGTGAAGTCCGCAAATTTGAACCAGTAACATCTGTAACTATAACAAGCTTTGACGCCAGCTTATACAATTAGATGCAACACTTCCCTTCTTCAAGTTCTCATTTCAAGTTGGAATGTAAATCTAGAAATCAGTGCTCCTAATCCTTGATCTCAACAGCAATGTAGAAAGCAGGTATGTCTTATCTCTGATCCTAGCAGGCAAACTCAAAGGATAGTCTTAATCATTAGCCTGCTAGCTAGATTAATAGCGATGTAGAGTATTACCATCCTGAAACTCACATGAGAGCGAGAGGATGGTTCCCGTAATGAGGCACCCATCTAAGTGCACCTGTTATATCTGTTTTATCCATTTTATCAGAGAAGAGAAGAGAAGAGAAGAGAAGAGAAGAGAAGAGAAGAGAAGAGAAGAGAAGGGAAGGGGTGTTCTCTCATGTCTCCTGTGAGTATCCCAGGTAAGAATCATTGGATATGTGTCTGTCTCTGCCTCGTTAATGGGCACACTCCCAATTAGGGAAACCCGAGGATAATCAAAAGCAAGAAATAAGGCAATACTGTAGTTCCTTCTCCTCTAATGTCTGTCTTTCTTCTCTCATTGAAAACCGGGTGTCCTTCTCAGTGACAAAGTGCCAACCAGCAACTGTTTTTTAAAACGCTACACTTGCATTTAAAGTGACACTGTAGAGTGTATTGTTGAGCGTCAGCATTATTTG
This sequence comes from Trachurus trachurus, assembly GCF_905171665.1. NCBI lineage: Eukaryota > Metazoa > Chordata > Actinopteri > Carangiformes > Carangidae > Trachurus > Trachurus trachurus. Next base: position 25,981,223 of record NC_139901.1, on the reverse strand, counting down.
CATTTAGCTGAGTACTTGCAGCTAATGCCATCACTGTGAGAACTCTGTCACCAAGCACTTATAGATCAAATACACTTGGCTGGATGACTCCCCTCAGGATTGAGAGAAACAACCATTTTATTCACAAATAGTTTCCTCAGTCTTACCGATGCATATGTAGCCTACTCTAGACAAAATAATTACATGGAGCTCCTTCCAAGGGAGCTTGCGATGTAAACATACTGTATAGACCCTATAGACGCCTAATACGCAATTAAAGAAGTCAATTATTTTCTGGTGGTTGTGTTGTTCATGTGTACAGTGTATTAAACTGGACAAAACAAGGGCGTTATCTAGGTCCACCTGAATCGAACTGTCCTTGTGTTTTGTTAAGGGAAGGATTTATTGTGCAGCTTCAGTTTTTCAAAAGGGGACAAAACTGTTTTTGGAGATAATTGTGGAAGCAGAGTTTAAGCTGTATTTCAGCAGGAGTGATTCACTTCTGAAAGCCATCGTTGTTAAAAAGATGGACTGTTAACTTTTCCATGGTGAGCCGGTCATGTATCCCACACAATGATGATACAAACTGGTTTGAATGTGGTGACGGTAAATGAGCAAACTTTAAAAGTTCACAACACCAGTCGCTCCTGTGACCTTGATGTGCTGTTCATTAGCTTGTGATTCGAATCACAACACAGAACAACATAGGAAATGCTCAAATCACACAACAGAAATGGGTGGATGTTGACCCCCCCCACCCCTCCCACCCCCGACCTCCTCCCCCCTCCAGCTGGTTAACAGCCTGTGTGGCCGTAATAACTGAAGTAATATTCCAAACTACTTTTATGTCCGCGCCCACACAGAGCACATCAGTACTGACACTATCAGTCAGAGCCCACCCCAGAGAACACTAATGTAGGGCTACTGTTTCTTTCTTCTTTTTATTGGCATTTCTGTTTTATATATGTCATTATAGCAACATGACAAAGAGAAAGGAAAGTCAGGGGAAGAGATAGAGGGCATTCATTCCAAGCAAAGACCCAGGCTGGACTCAATCTTGGGCCACTGCAGTAAGGACTGAGCTAAAGAAAGAAAGACATTTATTTCTAACCAAAAATACACTAAATCCAGTTTGATATGAATTATTCTTTGGCTTTACAAGACACGTAGCTGTGCTTTATGTTTCTGTAATGATGATATATCTCTGTATTTACACAGGATCAAGTACTCTATGACTTTGACCTTGATCAGCAAACAAGGAATGTAGTCATCATTGTCAGTGCACTGGTGGGGAGAAGAGTGGTTGATCTGAGCAACTGGCAGGGTAATTGTTGAGTCATTATATACTGTGCAGCCATCTTGTAGTTATCTTGTGCTATTAACTTTTCAAAACGGCAAAAAAAAAAAATGTAGTGAATGCAATGATGGGGGTGATATCTCCCAGTGAAATTAAATTGTCCACTTGGGACTTTTTATTGCCATGTTGCTCACAACTACTAATTCTATTTGACCTTTTTCGAAAATGTTGTTGAATAGTGTAAATGTGGTTCGAGCTCAACACCATTATTACCCTCTTGACCAAAACATCACACACATTTGCTACGTTAACTGTCCTGAGTGAGGGAGCACCCTTAATACAGTTTGATATTGGTAAAGCAGTATTTTTGTGTAGTCAAGGGGATACATTGGGATTAACAAGATGAGGGAGTAGCTAACAGGACATAATGGATGCTGCTTTTAAGTCAAAAACAGAATAAAACCAAGACCAACTGATTCTATCTACTGATTCTACAAAAAAAAAAGAAAAACCTCAAGAAGCAGCAGCAACCCCTTCCAAATTAAACTAACAGTTTGTCTGAGTGTGAAATGCAAATCAGTAATCTAATGCCTGGCCCAGTCCCCAACAAGCAACAGCACAAGTTAGTACCTCCAAAGAATTGAAAAATTACATTGATATTGAGTACAGAAGCAAACTGTCTGTCTGAGGCAGACACTCTGAATTAAATTATGGTAACTAGCCACAGAGCTGAAGACTCCTCCCCTCAGCTCCCACCAGTCCATGTCCAGTCGATGCAGCCTGTTCAGCATACTGAAAAAAAATAGTTTACATGAGGACTCTACGACTGTTCAATTCCCAAAATGGACATGGATTTCCACCAGTGTTCAGTTGCATTTACCAGTTCCACTTAGTTTGGCAGTATAGTATTGTCACTGCAGAGAATAAGAAAAGAGACAAGTAAAAGAAACATGGTGGCTTTAATGCTTTGGCTCTGTGCTGTCACCTTCCTGAAAAATCTCCAATGACAAGGCCGGCTCATAGTAGGCACGAGGGGCCTGGCTTTAACACCCCATCCAAAAACTTCAGACATCCCTAATCATTTATTGACTTTGTTGTTTAGCAGCACTTTCACTTCTTGCTCTCGTCTCAGTGGGACAGAATTGGGGAGATGGAGTGAGATCTGCTGTCTCAGAGAAACTGTATATTATTTGTACAGAGCAGAAGCCATCAGCTGTGTCTGAGAAAAGGGGATGAGATTACGAAGTGCTGTGTGACTTGAGCGGCTCTTGTCCTAAGGCTTGTTCAAACGGATTTGTACAGCACAATGCTCTGGAGAGGCTGGGCAACAGAGAGTATTTTTTTGTTGTTTGGTCAAAAGTCGGTGTGTCGTCCATATCAAAATAGAGAGCAGAGACGCTGTGTATGAGAGAGAAATGTGTACAGTGCAATTGGTGTGTAACTTGGTCTGCTCTTGATAAGCCTGAAGCCAGAAGAAAGGCCATTAGATAGTAATGGATAGTGGAGGGAAAAAAAACACCACCACAGAAATATAGCAAAAATACACTGCAAGTATAGGAGCGACTGCGATAGCAGTTTCTCCAACCAGTGCTTTTGGAAAGAGGCTGTCAATGTGTACAGTATGCTAATGAAAATGAATCATTCTAATCAGGGCTAAAGAGAGGATCTTATCATAGCCCACTGAGAGGCTTATCAATATCCCAGCTTCAAAGGAGAGGGCTAACAGCATGGGCCTGAGAAATATCTTCAAACTAGTGCAGTTGTATCAAGGAATAGCCCTCCTAATGAAGGAGTGAGGCATAATTATAGGGTAAATAATAAAACTGACTCACATCAAATACGCCTGAAATGGATTTTTCACCCCTGGCATGATTTTTGGCCTTTTTCCTATATCAGAATATACTGCGTGATGCCTGACTTGCAAATGCGTTTGGCCTTGTCAATATTATCCACTGATTTTCTTGAATGAGCAGAGCGGCGCCATAAAGCAGTTTTAATGAATAAAAAATACAGCGTCTCGAGTATGCTTGCACCATATTCCTCTGACTGCTCACACATACCATCTGACAGTCATACCGAGATCTAAGGATAGCTTAATTGAGCATACCGCAACAAACTTGAGCTCCAATTATGCCCCTTTTTGTTCTGTCAGCTTCAACTGTTAATAGCGTAAGCTTATTGTTCATTATAACCACAGGTTCAGCTTTCATTTTAACGGAGTGAAAAGCAGATTTTAAACTTCGCACATAACTGCATAAGTTCATTCACTTTGATGGCAAATTCCCATCTTTTTCAGCAAGTAATCTTTCCGACTCAGACACATACATATAAACATGCACACATTTGGTAGTGCTTTCAAGATGAAAGGTAAGGTGGCTGCTTGTCAAAAAGTGTTAATGTGAGAGTAAATGTAATTATACTGTACAAAATCAGACACATTGTTGTGAAGTGCCTCCATTTGATGGATTTGTCTGTTTGTGCCTGTAGGGGGGCTGCATCTGGTTGAAAAGTTAATAAAGCAGCCCAGCTGGAGTATAAGGAGGAGAGTGAGAAGAAGGTCAAATAGCTGTGATTTGACAAAAAGAACTATGATAGGATGAGATGATTTACTAGTTCCACCTCACAGAACCAATATTATGAAAACAGTATTTACTTGCAGTGACTACAGAGTGTACTGAAAGAATTAATTATTTTGCATGTTGTTCTTACAAATAAGTTGATAACTCAACTTAATTTCAGATAAACATAGGCTATAAGAGGCTAAAAGACCCATAATAAAATCATGTTTTTTATAGATTTATGTTAAAGATCTATCTAAACATCCAGAGGACTTTGATTATTGCCAAATTACACAGCAGCACTTTAAAAATGCAGAAGTCCCTGCTGAGAGCCATACTGACTGTCCAGTTGGTTATTTCTTCCCACATTCGCACATGAGCGAGCAAACAGCAAAATCAGGTCATGCAGTGACACAGGGCGGCACCTGATGGAGAGTTAGTAGTCACAGTAGATGGATGGAGTTGAAGTGCAGTGTTACATCTTCAGGTAAATGTTCCTACAGTTCATTCTTATCATTCTTATCACGTCTCTAAAATGTCACTATACTATGTTGTTTTTATTTTTTTCCTGTGTATTTGTCATGGTCTGTTCTTCTCTGTTTGCCTCACATTATTTACACACACACTAAATATTTAACATAGTATTATACCGTACAGTAAACCTCAGTCCACAGTCACTGGGAAAATGGTACTTTTATGAAGTCCAAGCACTAAGACAAGTCTTTGTTTTAGTTCCTTTGATTGAATCACTAAGATACTATTCTGAACTATGATTCAACATAGCTTATAGCATACAAATACACCCTCAAAACTGTTGCAAACTGTGAGGTGAAATCTATTAGTCAAAACAATACAGTGGGGTTTGCAGGAGTCAATACTCTTGTTGAGGCAAAATGTATTTAGTTTCTGTCAGCATGCTTTATTTTGTTTAGAGACTATAGAATCTGGAACATGTCAACCTTTCGATTAAACTAGATGTGCATTTTAAACAAAACATTGCCCAATTTTGTATTTTTTAACATTAATCAAAGACATTGTACTCCCTACAGATCTTGTGCATTAAAAAAAATCACTACAAAGGAAAAAACTCGATGTGACTCTCAAATCTGTGTCTATTAAATATGGCTAAATATGGCCAGGAGACAGCTTAGCTTAGCTTGAAGACTAAAAACACGGGGAAAGAGCTAGCCCAGCTCTGTCCAAAGGTTCAAAAATCTGCCAACCAGCACCTTTGAAGCTCACTAATTAGCACACTGAATCTCATTTATTTAATCCATGCAAAAAAAAGTGTAAATATGACCTGGTATGGTTTTCGAAAAGCAGTGCTGGACTATTTCTTGGCCTTAAGTAGTGATACAGACTAGGTTAACTGTGGCTTTGCTTAGCATATTTAATGGACTGATGTGACTGACATTGATCTCCTTAAATCTGAGCAAGAAAACAAGTCAAACCTTCACATTTCTACCACTGGTATAAATCTGATATGAAAAGTGTAGTTTACTGAGACAAGGACTGTCTGTATATAGGCTAAGGACATTCACCAGAGACATGACTTAAATTATTGTGTCTCTTGTGATAAATAATACCACAGGTAACTTTTGAAGTTCATCAATTCTTTTGGGATGAAAAATCTGACATGTTCACTGACCATTATGGAGACACAGTCATTGTTAGTGAGGTCACACATTCACACAGAGGAGCATCTGTCTGATTGGCTACTTATCACCGTGACATCAAGACCTTTCAGTGGACAAGACTGCTGTCAAGTTGATTCTGTCCAAGTTGACATTGTGCAGTGAGGGACGTCTGCTGCAAAACAATCAAGAGGACGAACGTCGACTGAGACCCAGAGAAATAATACTGTTTGAGGTTGTTTTTCATTCTAAGATCATGGAGCGTGTCTCCTCTGATATCCCCTTCACTCATTCACTGATGTGTTCATTTATTTATGGATCTGGCTAAGCAACCAACAGGGAATTCACATCAGCCTTCCTCATGAGAAGCCCTGTCACATCTACATATTTTTAATAGCTCATAAGTCAAACAGCCCTGGCTTGACACGACCCATCAAAAAGATGCAACACTTCGCCTGACATCCAACTTTCTCCCCGAAACCTTTGGATACATATGCCATTAACCCATCACCTACCCCTGCCCAGATGTTGGTCACCTCAATATATATACTGTGACCTTCAAGGGCATGTGCAATAAAATAAATAGCCTGCCACAATTCTGATGTACAATCCATATATCAGCCTATTACCTTCTCAGAACTTAAGGTAAGTCATATAAAAACATACACACATACACACACACACTTAAATTGGTTCCCCGTCATCACCAATCATTCATTGCAGATACAGGCCTGACTTTGACAAAAATAGCCATTAATTTCAAATTCTAGTAGGTGGAGTGTATGCCCATATCTATTCCACCATGGCTGGCCGGTTGCCACGTACGTATATTCTTCCTCCCCCGGCCTGGAGGATAAAACCGTTTTAACAGCCAAATGAATCAGGGATGCAACAGCTTCCTGCCAGCTTTGATTTCAAGTCAATATTTACACCCAAGATTAAGGGAAGTGAAAAGCAGCAGCAGCAGCTATTAAACAGAGGATTTAGCATTGGCACTTAAGACACACTTGCGTCTTCAAAAATATAGGGGTGACAACAAAAACAAAAACGCTGAGTAAGCAAGAAGTCACACACTCAGAATTAAAACAACTTGTATAAATCCACATGAAGTTGGTTAAAAAAAAGGCACAAACACCTGTAATTGTTATGCTGTCCAACACAATAGTCCTACATCATTGGGGCCTGGACTGGTTTAGTTTATCCCAACAACCCAACTCTCTCTGGTGTTTTCAGCTCAATACATCCAGCATGTCCCTTTCAAGGTGAAACATTCAATTTTACGATTAGGGTTTTCTTTTACGATTAGGACTTGTTTTTTGGTTAATGTAAGGGCTTTAGTCATAATCCTGGGTACTAATGAAATCAAAGCCTATTGATGCTAATTGTACTCACCATTAATTCTGCTATTACCAGTATACACCAACAATCTTTGGAGATACACGTTGTGATTGGCAGTGATGGAGTCACTTGCTGAATGCAAATTGCCCGGGAAAAGAGATTCACAGAAGAATGAAAATGTGTACCTGTCTGACAAAGTAGGCTGAGAGATCTCAAATAGCAACACATCATCTAAAGAAATTCAAGAGCAGATGAAAAACAAAATAATTGACATCTACCAGTCTGGAAAGTGTTACAAAGACATTTCTAATGCGTTGGGACTCCAGTGAACCACGGTGAGAGTCTTTATCCACTAATGGAGAAAGCTTGGAATAGTGGTGAAAACCTTCCCAAGATGGCTGGCTACCCTACCAAAATACTATAAAAATAAATAAATAAACAAACATTTAAGTGTGACAAATCAGCACAAAAGTAAGAAATCTGGATGGAGGGGGAACAATACCTGATTTTCTCAGCTGTAAACGGTAGGCTAAACATAAAAGGCTGAAAACCACAGGACATTTCAGTTCTGATAGTCAGCGCTGAAAAGCTCAAGCATGTGGGAGCCTCCTTTCATATCTAATGGGTCTATAAAAAGTCTAAGTCTACTGTATGTAATTGTGGGTCATTTTGATACGATTGTATACAGTACAGCCTATAAAATAGCTACTAGCTAGAGGGGTCCAAAGTTATGCATAGTTTTTTGTCAAATAATGTGAACATTTTCTGCAGCTGACACAACCGGCCGATTAATCAGGCATCGGCTTTTTCCTGCTCAAAACTACCTATTATTACACTGGCCTTTAAAAATCGACCTCCACTGTGTATGGTTCAATCTCTTGTTGTACATTGTACGACAGCTGTATTAAGTTACTGCTAATGCAAACTTAACATCTTACAGCTGCCTCCCATTAAAACCATTTAACTGCCCAAAATACAGAGTGGCTTTTACTGTGAGGCAGCCAGAGGAAACTCAACTGCATTCATCACTGTAGGTACTGCAGACAAGACCCCAGTCGCTCATCAAATATCTAGAAAACAAAAACAACAGTGACATTCAACACTGGTCCACCCAGATCATTGTTAATTTTTGCACAGGAATAAAGGAACAGGCTGTAGCCATGGTGAGCTGTTAGATGAAGAGCTGCAGGTGACAAGTCTTCACACCTCAGCAAAGTAATTTTCCTCAGAGGCTTTGATCAGAGTTGCCTGGATAATCGTTTCTCACATTTTGCAGTAAACATTAAAAAGTCATATTTACATAGTTCTGACAACAGTAAGTGGGACTGCACTGCAGTTTAATAAAAGTTCATGTAACAAAAATTCTGCCTGTTTATGATGAGGTAAATTCTTTGACATTGCAAAGGAGAAGTTATTGTATTCAGCTGCAATAAATTGTCAAATGAAAAATATTATTCTTACTGGCAATCTCTATACAAATAGACACACACACACACACACAGAGAGAGAGACACCTAGTGCATTTTAGATAAAACTTCATTATGCAAAAGAAACAAAGTAATTGTGGTTTGTTGAGTGTGAGTCAGTCTCCAAACACAGTGCAGCACCAGTGTAGTGTTGGCTTAACATGTAAATCTTGTGTCTTATTGATGCCTCCTCCATATCACAGTTCTGCCTGTGCCTGGGTTTAGGAATTAATAACGTAGTCACAAGAGTTCTTCTTAGGTGTAGTAATAAAAAGTGTATGCCTGTGTGTGTGCATGTGGACTGTATTATAATTAATGGCATCCATGTGGGAGGACATTGAAATAACTACGGTGTCATCAGCACAGTACGTATACCACAGAGTAGATCATCCATCAGACACTATGGACAAAACCAGTCAAGATGTACGGCACTGTATCATGTTACCCTGAGAAACTGTGAGCATTGTGCAAGTGAAGAGATTTATATTCACTAGTAGCTTCACTGGTGTGCCCCCCGCCCCCCTCAACCATCCAGCTGCATTTAGAGTAGAACAGCCATGTTTTAACAACCATCTCCCTTCCTGCACTATTTAATCAGATTAAACTATTTTATCTTAGTTATTCAATAAAACACGACAAGGTATTTATGGTGTTATTGAACGGTACACAAACAACCATTTCTTTCCGCACATAAAGCCACTTTAACATGGAGACCTGCATTGTTATTTCAAGGGAGTGCAATCACTTCATCCCTCCTAACTCAAAGAGCCACCTCACTAGAGTCTGACAGGAGTGAATTATGAGATGCTATGACTTTAATCTATTGCAACCACACAAACACTGGTTGACCTTAATTTCTGTGCTTATAGCGCTTTAGGCCTGTAAGGTATTAGGAGCTGGATGCTTGTCTTGATCTCCCTGCTCTCTCCCCCCCTGCTCCGTTCGTCTCTCTGTAACCCAATGCCTCATTTGTCTTGTCAAGAGCAGAGGGTTGACAGGCAGACAAACACACCCACCCACCGGCATGCCTCCATTTACCTGACTGAAATTGTGCAGAGAAAGTCTCTGACCTGTTTCACACAGTGCTTTGTGTGTTTTTAAAGCCAATCATATCTGAACCTCACATACAGTAGCTGATCAATATACCTTTCAGTCAGAGAAGACATATTCTCTGAATAAACCTTTATGTGTTTCAGAATGCACTGATAAAAAGCAAATTATTTTTATGAGACTGTCATAAGAATAACATCAGATTTATTTCCTTTAATATCTTTCTCAGGTAGGCGGTGGCTGTTATTTAATGTATTTACAAGACAGCAGAGAGAGTAGAATAAAAAGCAGAGGTGAGACGGCACCCTGTGTCTTTTTTCCTCTTTCATTCACCCAACAGAATAATATGGTGCACAAACGAGAGGAAATTGGCAGCAATTGACAGAGATTATGATTTTAAATACACACAAATAAAAAAGAATTACAAAAAAAACCCTCAAACTGCAATAAAAAGAGTCACACCTGGATTTTCAAAAGCAAACGGTGCACTGGGAGAATACACCAAAAACAAATGAGAATTATAAATCCCACCGTACAAAAAAAAAAAATGTGACAAATAACCAGTAGAGATTTTATAAAGTGACAACTGATTTGACAGTGATTTGACAGTGACAATATCTGCTTGATTTATATTCTAAATGTTCACGCCTGCATTTCAGAGAGGCGATATTTGGTGGGAATGTCAGCTGCAGGTGAGTCTGCGCCTGACATTTTGCCATTTCAAAATCTGACATTTTTTTGTCCTTATGGTAAATATTTACTAAAAAGTATAAGTAAATGTTAAAACCTTCATTTGAAGTTTGGTTGCATGAACACTTCAGTCCATATGACCTGTCATATCCTTTCCTGTTTGAACGACAGTTTAAAATAAATAGGCGTTCTGGCTGGTTGACTTCATGGTGGCGCAGTGACGCATGATTGAAGCTGTCAAACTACTGAGTCGTCGCAACTGTGTTTGTGGGAATCTGGTTATTTTGAAAACGTAAAAAGTTCCTGCTGTCATGTTACAAGTGGTTTTCATGTTTACACAAAAAAAATAGTCTTTTTCAGTTGCCACCAAACTAATTCTCATCTGAAACAAAATTATTACTCTCTCTGCACCGGGAAGATAACATTCAAATACAGTAGACAATCAATTATACATGGATTGGAGTGAGTTCATTATCTGCTTTTCTCTTTTTTAATCAGCAGACAGAGCAGGCACCTTAGTAAGATTTTAACCTGCAGTGATCTGTGGCACAATAATAATTTTGATATTCCCCATGCCATTAAGTGCCAAGACTGACAATTCATTCTGTTCTGTGAGAAAGGAACATCAATGTGATGTTAATCACTGAAGTCATTTATTTCCCTTAAACTCTGAAGCCAGCTGGAGGCTGCAGCAATAACAGCACTCTGATACCCCTCTCCATAGCCACTCAATCAGGATAATAATTGCCCAGCTATGTCTCCCTGCTATCAATCTCTACCAATCATAGTATTATTATTAAATAAAGATACAAATGCCTTCTGGCACACACATAGTGGGCTTTATCATTATGTATCTACAGTTGACAACTCTGCAGCTCTGGACACATAAAGATGATCAGGTCTGGACTGATGCACCACTATCAACACTGAGCACATAGTCCCGACTTTCCAATTAAAATCCTTTTTGTGTGCTTCTTTCCACTGGCATTTGGTGCGTTTGAGTTTGTGTATTTTTATGCATATGGTCCGGCATGATAACACTGAATGTTGAAGCTACCCTGTCTAAAATATTGTTCAATACTTGATGCTGTGAGGAAGGAACAGTTGCGTGCGTCTTCTGATGTACCCTACTATTTGTTGTCTGTCCTTCCCACATGAGATGACTCAGTGGTCTGTGGGCTGCCACTGAGACTGTTTTAGGTTGGAATTATTATCCTTTTAGTTGATCATATCTGCTTTACAACCCACGGAAAAATTTGTCAAATATTTCATGAAACCTGACTCCTTTAGGTTTGTTACATAACATGTTTGTTTAGAAAAAAAAGTAGCTGATTGTCATGTTCATGCATTTTAGAGATGTGGAAAATGCATTTAGTTTCAGGTTGATAATTGAAAAGTGTGAAAAGTGTTTAGAAGTCTAGAGAGGGGGGTAATGATGCACAAAACTTTAGTTTTAGTTAACATTTTGTAGAGGGATACCAAACCGACCGAGCGCCAAATGTGGCCCTTGTCACAGTTCTACATTTTAATTTCTCTCTGCCTTTTTTCCCCACTTCAACCACAACCCAACACTATGAGCCTAACAGTGGCTACAGGAAGCAACATAACAAACAGCAGATTAACTGATGCCTCGAGGTCCTGTGGGTCTCCCACAAATCATTCAGGGGATTCCTTGGATGCAAGTGGAGAGTGCACATCCAGATGGCTTCATTTGTGTTTCCTTTCAGCGCTCATGCAAATGTTAGTATGTGGAACACGCTTGGAAACAAAGTTAAACATAAAAAGGGGGGGGAGAAAAGTTTTTGTTTGGTTTGTCAACTCCTCAGACTTTATGCTAAAAGACAGTCAGACAGAAACATGTCAAAAAAAGGTGAGGATGTACACATCATTATCAGTGAAATGATTTCACTCAGTGTTTCACATGGCCTTTGAGCACAGACAAAATTGAATGCTGGGTTCAAATTAATTGCCTTTGTGCCGTTATCATCCTCCCACAGAATGGCTTTTATCAAAATCATTATCTAATGGCTGAAAAATTCCGTTAAAGCTCGCAGTGCTACCAACAACTCACTCATATTCTGTTTCATGGAAGCTTAAATGACCCACATCCATTTTCCTCCCACACCCTCGCCTTCCTCACTGGTACTACAGTGAACACAATGCTGCAGCACATTACCCAACAGAGCCATGGCTACAGAGAGAGAAAAGGGGCAGATTTGCACCTAATAGCAATGGCAAGGTTCATTCGTCATTATGCTGACCCTCCCACTCACCTTGTATCTGTGAATGACCCCGTGTCAATCACTGACCAGGTGTAATATTACCACAGCAGCCAATCACAACCCTGCCTTTAAATCACTCTTAAGCTGCCCTGCCTTTGAACCTAGCAATGAGGTCATTTAATATGCAATATATTTCTGAATTATGAATGAATGTCCTTATCTCTCCTCACTGAAGTGTTGATATTCAAATATTTTTTGGCCCATGGTGAGTATAGAGTATGCGTCGTTACTACTGTAAGAACTAAATTCATGATAATTTATGAAATAAATTTAGTCCTATTTTATTTTTTAAATGGATGAAAGAGCAATCCAAAGACACAAAGGCTGGGTTTGCAGTAGTAAACTGAAGTGAAAACAGGCAGTGGTTTCGTCTGTGTGTTGTGATCACATGTTATCATGGTAATTCAGCAGGTACAAGTGAAGGGAACTTACAGAGGTCAGAGGTCAGTTATGATTGTGATGCAGTGCAATTGGGGCGGCACAGAAACATAAAATAAAGGGCTTTACAAACAGAGGGTCAGTGATTACAGGCTGGTGTGTGTTTTAAAGACTCAATCACCACTGGAGGTTTTCTGAGCCTTGTCGTGTAGCACATTAAGGCAAAGGGCAAAAATAATACAGTATTAAACTTGACTCAAGTGCGGGCTGTTGCATTTATCTGCACACCTGCATCCTACTGTATATGTGTCTTATAGTTACATATTTGTAAAAAATTGTCAACCTTACTCACTTAAAACAACCGTTGATAACAGGTTTTATCAGCTGTAGCTCGCTGGGTATTTACAGATTCCATCTTCACTCAGCTGGTTTGTGTGAAAATCCTGCAAAATGGTTTTTAATATGTATTTAATTGCAATATGCAGGACCGTGTGAAGCCTTCACACACTTGAGATCCTTCTTGTCCACACAACACCTTCAGAGAGATCTGTGTTACGACCCAGCTCTTGTTTAAGGGTAAAAAAAAGGGAAGTAACATAAGAACCACTTGTTATTGGTAAATAATTTTACCCTAGCGAGGAAGGTCAATTAACACAAGAACGAGAGGCGACTAAGAGTGCTGTCAAATCACAGAGCAAAACAAAAGCAACAGACTCTACCTTTGAGGGAGATGTTTAATCTAAAACAGAAAAACAAACCAAATGAACTAACTCCTCTGTGCTAATAAGACAAACAAAAACAGCAGCCCCATGCTTAACAAGTCTAATACAGTTCTTCTACCCAACTAGTAAATCTAGCCACGTTCCAAAAGAAGAAAACGCCTCTGGTTACAAAGGTTACTGAATACTCACAATGAACAACAGAGAGCGAGCTAAATAAGCAGCATGTAATGATGCCAGTAAAGACCAAAAACGACAACTTACACAACCTGAAGATGAGTTAATGACAACAGACCACCACTGCTGTTGGCTAGCTAGCGTTATCATTGACTTCATCTGCACAAAAACATACTCATTAGCTTGTAGCAGTTAGTGACAAAAAACACTCCAGCTTCCTCATTTGTCTTTTTCATGTTTGAAAACCAGTTGGTGGTCCCTGTCACTACACACACAACACAATTTGAGTCACTCCACCATGCAACTTCAGCATGCACTATTTTGAGCAACTCAGGCTAGCTTCACTTAGCTGTTAGTCAGCCTGAGGGGTTGCCTGCTGGAGTACTCCTGATATGGTAACACATGAGAAAACCCCAGACATCACCGGGAGGCTCGGTATAACAGCCATACTGAAGGTGTGTGTGAAGAGAGAGCAGTTGTGTTTTCACTGTGAAAAATCCAGACTGAGAGAAGGTGGTCAATATTTTTATACAGTATGACTCGGGACCAGTTAAATTATTTAAATTTGGCTGGATTACAAAGAATGTGCAATGATTTGCTCACTTGCAAAATTCTTGAAATCCTAAATAACTTTCGAAGATGATGGACCCAACACATGCCCAGCATTTCCGTCAACATTTTGACCATTTTGAGTTCACCATCCAGCACTAATTGTGCAATGCATATTACTAGCCACTCGTTGCAGCCCTACATACAGTATTACCATTATTGTGATTATGAACATATGTATGCACTAGAAACTGAAGAACACTACAGAACCCACTCCATATTCCTCGTCTTTTTCTTTTCTGGACAGAGAATAATGTCACAACCCTTCAAACCACTGGTTGTCAAACACATCTACACATCTACCCTGGGGAGTGCCGAGCAACTTGAGGGGAGGCACAGCAGGAGGAAAAACTGAATTAGGAAAAAAAAAACTGTAATCATGTGGTTAGGAAAACTCAGTTATACATGTCAAATAGATAACTTTTTGTTACCTAATATATCAAGAGAGACGAAAAGAGCCTGGGATAAAAGAAAATGGTAGAAGTAGATCTGTGTTCATTCCTTTCTTCTGTGCACCAGCCACATCAAATACACAAAGATGCAGAGCTCTATCTTTCACCTGGCACAAAGTAGTCTTTATATTCCCTGTGTGGGCCTCTGCTCTAAATCCTTGGACACTGGTTCCCAATCACAAAAATGGAAAAATCTAAGGATTAACCTGCTGTGCCTAATTGTGCCCATCAATATATTATTGGACAATTAAGGGAGGGTTTAACCAACAAACAGTTGTGGCTATCTACTCTATTTCTGTAGCAAAAAACATTTCTACATAACTGTTACATTTCTACTCCACTTTAAGATTATACCTTTCTGATCTGCATATTAATATATCACTGCCCTAGAGGGACATTTATACTCGCTATTAGGGAAAGTGGACCAGACAGAATTAGGATAAGTGACCGGTGAGTATATGTATTGCTATTTAGTGGACTCATTGCTCACTTAAGGGACCTCATTTAAGGCTGACTAAAGGTTCATAGTCTGAATCTGAACTTTAAGCTATTATCATGGTAATGGCCACAAAATCAGAGCCATGCTTTCAAAATTCAGAAGAAATGAGGGCTTAAAGGCAGCATTAAAAGAAAAAAACCATCCCATAGGAATACAGCACGTGAAAGAAGAGAAAGATGAGGGTAGAAAGAGAGAGGGGGGAGTGGGGGTGGAGGCAGCAGAGTTGGGAGGGCCATCAGAGTTTGGTGTGGTGTGGATTTTCTGTTTAACTTTAACCTGGACCATCATCCTTTCTTTCTCTGACTGCTACAGACAATGGGACGTTAGGCATGCTTCTGCCGGTGTCATTGGAAGAGTAATGACATGGCACCAGGCCCATGAATGGCTCATTGGCCTGATGCACATTACTGTCTGTAAGTGTTTCTTCATCCCGCTATGGCTAGCCATGCAGCAGATCTTCTACCTGTAGCAGATATTGTGATGAATAACAAAAATGTACAGCGCGATGGCCCACAGTATCCCATCGATACAACCAAATGTGAAGGCCTGTAAGCCATTCCTCTTACACCCACCCAGTGTGTTCAACTGTAACCATTTGCTTTTCTAAATGCAGACGTTTGATTGATTCACAGCCGTGTCACAGGGATTGGTGGTGTCATGTCGAATTTACGGCAACAATCAAAGTAATTAAATGAAAGAACGAGCGAGGCACCAATTGACAATAAGTTGCTAATTCACCTATAGCTCCATATTAGCTTGTAAGTTGCAACAACAACAAACTAACCTCTAAATCTGTGTTGCCTCATGTCCATTCATGCCAGACAGACACATTTGAGGCTAAATGACTCAATTAAAGAAACAAGTTGATTTTTAAGAATCTGAATCATACACACAATCAAGCCTGTAGTATTTTGGCAAAATTTGTAACATCTGCACACAACTGAAACTGCAAGATTAACCATCAGCTTGTCAGAGCACAGTTGTTGTTTTGAGCTGTTCAAGATGTGTGATATTTTTCAGCTATTTCGACACCTTAAAAAAAAGCTGCTATTTGTTCATTTATTTTAAGTCAGCTGAAGTAAAATCTCCAGCCAACTTAACACTTAGGTTCTCAGTGTATCTTCCATAAATAATTGATGAAATCTTCCTACTTCAGCCAGTCCCAGGAGACCCTTTACCTCTCTTCAAGAATTTATTGCTGCTAGATTCAATATTCCTTTTCATTTTCTACGTTATGACAGGCCTAAGATTGATATTTGCCTAATTATTCATGCAGTGGACTGGAATCCAAAAGGAAAAAAGGAAAACTATATCGATATACTGTTTATAAAAATATAGGATGCGATGCCATACATTATCCATGACACACCAAAGCCAGAGTTTCCCAGTATCCTGAAGCTCATCTCCAGGCTAGATATGCTCCTTGGATCCACAGGCATGGAAAGGAGGGCAAAGAGAGCAGAGTGAAGCAAAAAATGAGAACACAGCATTGGGTGGTATTTCAGCATGGGATGCCCAGTCAGACTTCAGGGAGGTAATTAATTAACAACAACAACAAAAATGTCCAAGCTGAGACCTCCAGGGGCACCCTATGCTTCCTCAGATCTCTGTCCAGGATATGGATGGCTGGGCTGGAGTGGGTTTATGTGGAGCGGGGATTCATCCAGAGAGATGCCTCACAAGCAAACTCATGATGTGGAGTCAGGCATCACCATAAAACCCAGTTAGTGATAAACCTGGAGACATCAAAAATGTTTCCAGGCCTGAAGGGGAGGGGGTTGATTTCCGTCATTTTATTGCATAACAGTATCAGAAAATTGGCCCATTAAAGATATGAAAGTTGAAGTGTGTCATACTTAACCAAAACATATGTGTTAATGGCTTTTCATCTCATTTGGGTATGTAGATAGATTTAAAGTCATTATTAATACATGGCCTCTCTTCCAGGGTGTATGAAATCAGTTTAATCAGATAGACAACCTCTCTCTTGATATCCTTATTTGATATTTGAATATATTAAGTTCAACAACTACTTTGACGGGATCCTTTTTTTAAAAAAAACATTCTGTCGGACATGTTGGACTTATTCACACATTCCCACAAAATTACCATAAGTCCTTCATCACTGCACTGACTTCCTCCCAGTCATTGATTTTACCATGAAGTTTTGCTACCTTTGAAATGGTCTCAAAATAGACAAATTGATTTTCTGAGAGAAAATATGAGAATAAACCGGGGGTGATCCCATGGCATCAGAGTAGCACCATGTTTTTACATTTTCAGTGGGAACATGGAGCATCAAACTCTTCTTCAGTGTCATAAGTGTCACATTAGTCCATCTAATAAAACATGCTCATCACTTGAGCTGGAAAAGAAGACGTAAAGAGAAAGCCTGATGAGCTGTATCTGACACAAAAGGAGACAGTGCTATTACTGATAAAGCCTTAGCCTTTTGGCATCATTTGATGCCTGACCAGCTCTGCAAAATAACAAATCCCTTCAGTCTCTGGCCGCACACTGAGAACCTGTCAACCACTACATATCTCCCAGAATGTAATAATAAATTTAAAAGATGAAGGGGATTCAGGGGCTTTGTGTGTGTGATAACCAAACTACTGAAATAGTGGCAGTACAAGAAAGTAAGAACAACAGCACCCCCCCTCTCATGTATTCATGTTTTGAACCAAACTTTTAATATATAGCACCCTTTGTGTAATAGGTACAAATGGATCACTTAAAAAAAACATTTTAAAAGTTTTAAATATTGGGAGCCAGGGCCTTGACAGAGAATTTATCTTCATAATCATGAAACAAAATGTTGTCCCCGTTGCCTCTGACCACATCCTGCCTCCAGTGTACATAGATGAATCACTAACAGCAACCAAAGACCAAGAGTCACATTGCTCATCAAGAGCCACAGCAGTGCTTTAACATGTTTTTTCATCATGCATGCATTGTATGCTAAGAGGACATGGTGTTGCATGCGGGTGCTACGGCTGTTTTATTAGCTCCCTCAAACTCAATTTCCATTTAATTTGTGAGCTGGCTCCTCGAGTCTGCGCCTGGCAGCTAAAGGTATAAATCTGGCCTTATCTGGCCCCGGCATGCACAGTTCATATCCACACACCCTGTGCCAACAACAGATCTATAATTCATGGCCAAGCACACCCACGTTATTGGCTGCCCATGTATTAGAAAATACAACACAGGAAAAAGAATTCAATGTAGTGTCATCCACACAGTTCAGAAGGAAAGAGGGTATGTTTTCTCTCCCCAGAGACAAAGCATGCGACACACCCCCCCCTCTGTAGCGCTATTACACATGAAAAACAAGAATGTACTACATCGAACTTTTCACATTTATATTCTGCTGGGTGGCTCCCGGTGTCATTATGTCAAAATGAGGGTTAACATCAATGTGACCCCAAGGTGAAAGAGTGCTGTGTTTGAGAGATGGGGAATTATTTCTCCAATTAGGCTAATTGGGAGAGACAGGTCAGGGCATATAAACTGTTGAATAAAATCAAATAAACAGAGGGTATGGTGGTAGATTACCTTCAGGGATAACACTAGAAAGACCAAATCAGGCCACTGTGGCTGTGGAAATCTATATGGGGAAACAAAAAAATAAATAAATAAAAATGCTGCTAATATGGTGGCTGGCCGTGAGAACAGTTGTCTGCTTTTGATGAGTTCCGCTGAAACCCTGTCCGAGGATCATTATCCAATCATGCTCTCCAGCTCGTCTGTGTCTGTCTCATACTGCTTGCTAGCCACCTACATCAATAGCAAAAAAAAGTACTGACAAAGTTTAAAACTTTGGTCAAAGAGCTGACTGACTCGTCAGTGATGAACACATCAAGTTTTTCATTTTTCAATCTTCAGAGTAAAAAAATGTGAAGGTAAACTTCAAAATCCCCACAACGAGGCAAGATAAAGACTTTGTCGAAGAAAAGGAAAGAAAAAACACTTAAAGTAACGTGGGAAAGCAACAAGCCTCACTGCTGCGCAACCCAGCAGGAAATGAGGAAGTCTCACACTCCCACTAAGAGAGGGGAATTTAGGGCTGTGAGGTGTGTGGACATGGTGGTGCAGGAAATGCAGAGTGGAAGATGAGGAACTGAGGTTAAGTCCCTTCAGTGTCCTTTTTAATGAGCATTACTGTGCCAGAAGAGCAGGAGGAAGGCTCCGGCAGAATGGCATCATGGTCAGCCCAGCGCTGGTATAACTTCCTCAGCCCACCGAGGGCCTATACTGTAGCTGGGAACAGACAGGGAGATGAGAGAGACATCAGACACTTGGTAATTAGGACCACTCGAGAAAAGAGGTGAAGGAGGATACCACAGCTCAACACCTCATCCTCTCTTATTCTCTCTTTCCATGATTCCTTGGGGTCATGCTTGTTTTCGCCTTGATATCTCTGTTAATGAATGAGCGCAGTGCCTATTGCCCAGAGGGGACCGATGTTTGTGTCTGAAAAGGGAGGCAGGGAGGGCCACGCATCGTTTTGTGTTGTTCTGGAGCAGCTGGAGGCAATGACGGGGAACACAATAACAATTTTCATGCACTGAGTGAATGCATAAGCACCCACTCATCACAAAATCATAGGCATACAAATACAACTGTAAACGAACACCTGCTATGATGTACAGCATATGAAATAACCTATTACCATTACTATGCAACATGTTGTCATTATGTGTGCTTCAAACATGTTGAGAAAGAAAGTGTTAATAAAACCACAAGTGTAGATGTAGGAAAGGCCTCACTAGACTTAATTGAATTTTACACTGAAAGGTTTTGTGTCATACGTCTAACTGTAAGATGTACCGACCAGATTTACTGCATCAATATCCCTGACCTTATTAAGCATATCAGCACTGATTCACAACGAGTACAGCTTTCTGTTTCGCTCCATTCGTTTACATCGGACAGCTAACGGCTGACACTTCAACACTTCTTGAGACGCTTCACTATAAATACACAATAATGTGCAGGTGATCTGACTTTATTAAGATTTCTGGGGTGAGCTAATGTTAAACAACAGATAGATACTGTGTACAGCAGACAATTTCTGCAGTAGTCAATGTGTGGCCTGAATCATTATTTCAGTAAACTCTGATATAGGAGTGGGCCGCCATGAACTTTTAGCAACTTCAGTAGATTGGTTTTGGTATTAACAAAAAAATACAACACAAATAAAAAGATAAAATCACACGTTACAGTGAGGGACGACTCTTCCGTGGACTGGATCTCCAGACATATTATACATACAAATATCACGGTAACACAATTTCCCACCTATAAAATTGTTGTGAATGTGCCATAACACATTTTTCCAACCAGAGAGATTAAATAAATGATTGTCTTTTCTCGCCTCTTGTCGAGTTGGGATTAGAACTCTGCATATGAACAAAGACTTTTGTGCCACATTGGTCACAGTAATCCCAGAAAGCACAGCCAGAGATAGTGTGTCATTATAAGAACAATGGTGTGATACTGGGGGAGGAAAACACAGATGGATGCACACCTAGTGCAAACCATATAGCCTCATACATTTGAATGGCACACATACTGTACATATCCTTCCCCAGTCTTGCACCTCTTCACCCCCGCCAAGTGCTTCATCCAACTATCCAACTGTCCAGATGTTCTACAAACTCATGTACCTGCTGAAATATTCACACCTGGGCTCCCCTTGCTTGGAGCCACCCAG
Organism: Trachurus trachurus; assembly: GCF_905171665.1. Taxonomy (NCBI): domain Eukaryota; kingdom Metazoa; phylum Chordata; class Actinopteri; order Carangiformes; family Carangidae; genus Trachurus; species Trachurus trachurus. The sequence goes on along the minus strand of NC_139901.1, from coordinate 25,960,379 downwards.
GCCCGTCCACAGACGTGTCCTGTCAGTCTAAATAAAGAGGTACATGACCAACTAATCATCACGCTGCTGTGTTATTGAAACACTGCTCCAGGAGTTTTTCTAAGAATCATTATCTTTATATTTCCCTCCAGTTTAAGACCTCTCTACGCCCACATCACAAAGTATCGAGATGAAGTCTGTCCAGTCTGCTTCAAAACATGCGCAATACCTGACTATGTAATGGCATCATAAAATGTGTTTATGGGTGTAATGTTTGTGGAGATCATTTGAAGTGTGAAAGCTGTTATACTGTAAAGCAGATTGTGCTATAAACACTATAGTGTTGGAGTCAAGGAAAAAGAAGGGGAGGGCTTGAAGAGCACCCGTGGGGACAATAACGTGTTGTACACTATATCATTATACTGAAGTTGGCTTAGCACTGTAAACAATAAGCTTAATATTTCATGCTGTGGATGTTGCCTTAATGGATTATGAGACTATAAACAGGCAGAGAAATGAGTGTTTAAACTGAGCCCTCGTGTTAGATTCATTAGCAGGTCAGTTATCTAGAGATGATGTGGTCAGCTTTTATTACATCCAAACTGAACTAAGGACATCACAAGGTTTCTTCGTGTCATAAAAGAGAACAAAATTAAATTCAGTGGGCCAAAAAAAAAACAATGCCTAAGAATATAAAGGATAGGCTCAGTCCTCCTATTTGAAAGCGTCTACATGGACAGATATATGATGGCAATCTCACCCCAGACGGAATCAGATGACGGCTTAAAAAGGTGTGTTCAGTTCCATTGTCGTCTGAGATGGGTCTTCAGGAGCTCCCTGGGGAGCTCTGAAGGGCTTACTTGAACTTTGTCTGAAAGGAAAGGTCTAACTGAGCACAGAGAAATATATACAAGCCAAGACAGCAGATTCGCTGCCTTCATTGTCTCCTCCAATCATGTGTGGATTTAAAGCTCAAGGATTGCACTACAGAATGAGTGAAGAGAGAGCGCGGAACAATGACCATATGTTGAGCTTGGTGCAGCCGCAGGGGGATCGATTGGTGAATATTTCATTAGCACATGAGCTAAATTTCGAAATGACAACATACATATATCCCTGAAGGTGGGGCTACACCATATGTGCATGTTTATTTATATAGCAGGCGTGCTCTCAAGATATAGGATGATGCATATACAGTATGTAATTACTTTTTTCCTAATGTCATTGCCTGCCGTAGCCGAACCTGCAGCAGGTTAATTGTGGCAAACACAATGTAAGTTGATGAATTTTCCACTAATGTGAGGTATTTTTGTCTTGTCCATAATGTATACTGCTGCCTTTTTCTGTTGCTGTTTGTTACCGAAGCACAGAGTGGTACATTTATCTTTGTTCTTTACAAAATACCTGTAGAAGCTTAGTGACACAGCGCTGCAGAGCCAACTTTAGCAAACCTACCCCCAACAATCTTGTCTACCATTATGCTATAGTCCCAAGTAAAATGAACTCTGAGCTTCTCTTGGTCTGGCCCCAAATTATTTTGTTATGAGGGACTTAAATTCAGAAAAACCTTAAAAAGCCCCAAGGGTCTGTGCTGACAAGTTTGCTACAGTAACTGTCAGTTAGTTAGCTAACTGTCACTTAGTAAATTTGGTAGCAGTTTATATTTAGACAGGGGAGTGACAATAAAAAAGATAGACAGCTGACTGTAAAGAGGTACAATAGCTTCTTCCAGTTTGGACTCTGGCTCTCCAAAAATATCAGCACTGACAAGACACTTTGCTTTCTGGTCAAAGGTGCATATTTTCACTGCATGCTGGAACATCCTGGTCTGGATGTTAGCTGTATGAGCTGGCTAGATAAAAATAAAAAAGGAGGCGATACAGTTTGCATATAAAATATCAAGCAAAGTACATAGCGGGTACTTAAGTTGTTGATGACACTGGTGTCACGGCAGGAGGTTTACAGCAGTTTTGGCATGGCACATTCCTCTCATTTGACAGGGGATAATTAATACTTTTCAGCCTTCCTACCACAACAACTCAAATAAGTGGAATAAAAGAAGGAAGAGGAGGGGGTCACGGGAGCAATACACCCTAATCAAACCTCTTTATCTTTGTTTTTCCCTTTTCTTACCTGTCTCTCCTCCTATCTGTCCTCTCTAGTCTCCCTTTGTGAACCTTTATCTACGCATCTGTCTCTCAACTCTGTTATATCTTTCCTCTTCCTCTGTCATTATCTGTCTGTCTTTGCTTTGTTTCCACCTTGTTTCCACCTTCCACTCTCTATGAACTGTGGTCCTTTGAGTATTTTTTTTTCTTTGTCGAGATGCCTACCTCCTCCTCCCAGAGTACTGCCAAATTCATTCACATTAGGGATTGTTTAATTGGATGTTTCAAAAAAAAAATGCTGAGATTTAAGTCATTCTATCCCAACAATGCATTTTCTGTTATCATTTACAGATTAGATATTACTTTGTAGTATTTGCTGGTAACACATCTAATTCTGTGATGTGAACACATTGTATTACTTTAATCAAGCAGGCCAATTGTTATTGTTTATTTCAGTGGTGATAATTCATATTTACATTTTAATACAACACAGGCAATACTTTCATTACATTTCTTGAGAAATTGCTCACACACAGCAGAATACTGTTGCAACCTCTGCAGCTGAGCTTTTCAATATCATTAAAACACATTCAAACATCTCATTGTGCTCTCATTATACTGAGGGGTCGACTTCTGTAAGTCAATTTAAAGGTGCCTCTAGCAATCCTCTATATATAGCTTTATAACTCTTCCTGTCAGTATATCGTGACTGGGACTATGACACATTTGCAGGTTTTACAGCTACTGAGCAGCGAGAAACACTGGATGTACTTTAAGCCAGTTAAGCCTGTAACTCTATTTTTTAAGTATGTACAGTACAGTGACCTCTCATCTCTGACATCCTCCTGCACAGGAAGTAGAGATGAGCCTATTTGACATTCATGCCCACTTAAGATGAAGTATACATTATACATAAAGCATACATGCACTGTGGCCCTAAAGAAAAATGAATAATTATGATGCATTATTTCCTTACAATAAATTTGTTCTCTAGAAAAGAGCTTTTTTCAAACTCCACTCTGCTCTGATGGGAAAAAAAATGCTATTAATGTCGATTTCATTTCCTGTACCCTTCCCTGATACTTTAATTTATACACGTCCCCTTATTATCAGTTGGACTTTCTATCCCACGGGGCTTAGACATAAAGACACACAGCCCTGCAGCAATTATTAGCAATTATATCAGTAAATCACAACAGGAGAGAGCTTTAACAGGCTGGGAGTGGCCGGCTGAATCATACACCTCTCAAGCATTTTATAGCTAAAAATTATGAGCCTTGTTCTGGCAAACAACTCATTAACTAACCAACGAATTGCCTGACTAACTGATTGACTGACTGGTAAACTTATTACTGTATTACACCCTTAGAGGAAGCCGTCAGCTTTAGTGTATTTTAAACACACGGAGAAATGCAGAGCTAGTCAAATGAGTCCATCTGAGTTGAGTGAAGGAAAAAAAAATCCATCTGTTTTGCACATCACAGGGGCTTAAGCTGTTTATTTGTAAGTCAGTTTGCAGAGATAGCAGTGTGTGTGCGTGCATGTTCATGTTTGCTGACGGGGAAGAGGAAAGCAGTTTTAATCACCACTAACCCTCGCACCCTGCTGACAGCATCAGAGAGGACCAGTCTCACCCCCTTCCTATGATCAGCCTCATCAGCTGTCTGCTTAGCCCTTCATTCATCTCTTTATTATTTATTTACCTCCACTTTGTACATACATATTCCCCAGGGACTCGCATCCTTTGAGCATTTAAACAGGGCCCCTGCTAAAGTACCTGAGCCGAGGAACTTTTCCACTTTGTGTTTCACGTGCCAACCGAGTTGGCTCTGGGTTTAACTTTGACATGTGTATTTCTCCTGTTTTTATAGAGAAACCTCATTTAAAGTAATGTTTGGAGCTAACTTGATTGATTTTATCTTGACATATCTCTTCAACTACAAAAAGAACGACCCATTTACAAAGAATAATCACACTAATGGAAGGCCAATTAGAGGCACAAAATGTTAGCATATTTGTTCGCACTGGTATTGATTTTGTATATACCAAATCAAATTAACACAGTCAATAGACAGTCTTCCTATTGTATTTGCTGGCATAGCAATAGCAGATCAAGCCACTTAAATCAGCCTTTCAGCTTCCAACATCAGGTTTTGTTAAGATTCATTAGATGAGGTCATGCTTTGTGGGCACCAAGGTCAGTTTCCATTCCTTGGTTACTGTCAAGGATCCTCAAAGTCTGCTGTGCACCACGTCATGTGACACCACCTCTGGGCAGGCAACCAGAGTCCCTCTTGACTGCGTCATTGCAGAAGTGAGAGCAGGAGTGAGGGCAGGTTTGGGAAGGTTATTTTCTTCCCCCTCACTTTCAAAAAGGCTCCATAATTTGGAGCATAACTGTGAAACAACAGGAAATGTTTTCTGCAGCTAAAAGACTGAAGTTTGACTGAAAGGTATTTTACTGCATTTTACTACATTTCTGATTCTGAACTTTCTTTTGATGAGATGACTAAGGTACTGCAGTTCTTGCTTTTGCAACAGTTAACTAAAATGAAATCCTTCCTCTCTCGTGCTGATTTGGAAAAGATCATCCACACCTTCATAACTTCAAGACTAGACTACTACTGTATGATGCATTTTATTCTGGTAATATTCAAAAACTGCAGTTGATCCAAAATGCTGCTGCCAGGTATAGAGATGCGACCACATCACACCAATCCTTGCTGACTTTCACTGGTCACCTGTGAGTTTTCGAAATTATTTTAAGATTTTACTGCTCGTTTTTAAAGCCTTGAATGGTCAGGCTCCTGCCTACATCTGCAATATGCTATCCCCCCTTATGAGCCTGACTGAAGCCTGAGGTCTTCCAGCATGGCCTTTTTAATGGTCCGTCAAACTCGCCTGGGACCTCAGAGACTTGTGTGGATTTCCAACTGAAAACGTGGCATACGCCAAAATACGGAAATTGTCTTACACACAAAAAAAAATCAGATGTATCAAAGTGTGCGTACGCATGGATCCAAGCACTTTTCTTTTGTACATCCCAGTCAACGTGGAATTGAGCGCACATGTCGAAGTGCCAAACTCCTCCCTGTCCACGCCCCCATTTAAATATGGAAATCAATGTAAATAGGGCCTGCGCCAAAGATCCCCTTCTCTGCACAATCAGATAACACCATGGGGAAAACTCGGAGGAAGAGGAATTTCACTGAATTTCTCTCAATGAACTTTAGGTAAAAGGTTTTTTTTTCTCTTTTTTTTTTGCTGTCCTCCGGCATCAACACAAAGCGCAGTGGGAGAGTGTGTGAGGCGGTCAGTGCTGTCATGTCAGAACGGAGCACACACACTAAAGTTAAAAAGAAGTGGTCAGATATAAAGGTGGACGTGAAGCGGAGGACCGCTGTCGTCTCAAATGTGAGTGATGGTCTATAATTGGACTGGATTGATTGAGGTAACTTAAATGTGTTGCAGCTACAATATGTGGTAATAACAGCATTGTTACAAACTCACTCCCCAGCTCAAACTGAAAATGAGAATTGTATGGGTACTGCAACATAAATAAAAAAATATCTCATGAGATGGCTCAGATGCAGAGGGTAAATGGATGTTAAGTACGGTTTGGTTCTGGGTCATCGCATTGTGAACAATCTTCTCCACTTTTATCCATAATGGCTGCGTTGAGCAGCTGTAGATGAAGAGCAAGGACATCTACTGTACCAGAAGAGTAAGAAAGGGAAAAATAGCTGGTCAGGTTTACCATTTAAAATCAGTGGTCTTGCAGCTTGAAACTGACTATATGAAATGTTAATGCTTCTCTTATTTACTTTACAAGGCAATATTGCCAAAAAAATTGGGCCCAAGAATGTTTTACACCACAATGTATCTTATAAAGCCAGACCTGTACTTCCTCTCCGGTGGGGAAAAAAAAAATATGAAGGCACGGAGAACCTTGGGGGCTCACCTGATCTGCACGTTCATAGATGATAGAGCTTATTTCTCCATGCCAGTGTGAAAGTAGAATTACATAGACAGAGCATTCAAGTTTATCATTTAGTCACCATTTGTTTGCTCTGTGAATGGCTCTTTGGATGTGAGCCTCTGTAAATGTTGTTTTAAAAAATACCACGATGGCCATTTTCAGCCCATTCCTTAAAAGGGGCAGCTCGAAATGTGATTCTGTCCCAGTTACCTGCTGCCTGTAGTATTTTACGGTTTCCATGAGAGCTACTGTTGGCATTGACCTCAACACTTACAACGCTTGCCATTGAATCACTGTCCTATGCAGTAAGTGAGGGAGCCAAACTTATGTTTGTTCTCTTTGCTAGAAGACTATAAACACTAAAATGTTAACATATCAGAGAGGAACACCATTCTGATCTCTGACTCATGTTAGGTATCGTTTCCATATTGTACATGCATTTATCATTTCCTGAGCCTTTAATGTCACAACTCCTATCACAGCAACAACCTCCATTGTTTTCCAAAAACCTTTGAAACCATCAGTGAGCCAGAACTGATGCTCTGATATGTCCCTTCATTATAATGAATCTGGGCACTGTAGTATATCTCAAGTCAACATTCAGTCTCCAGCTGCTGTAAATACTCACCCACACACCACATAAAAAAAAATATATAGAGAAAAATTTAAGTATTTACTCTACAGCTAGACTGTACAGGAAATAATGTACCCATGTTTAAAAATTAAAGTATATATTTGTGACCTATTTTTAAAGATTTATGTCTGTAGGAGAAAACAGGCTTGAGCTGCAGAGCCACAGAGAGGTTATGGGCAGGGAAGTCTCTAAGCATTAAGAGATGGATTAACTACTGTTGATCCTGGTCTTTTTAAGGGATTTGTATACAATTAAAAAAAAACATATAGATTAAATCAGTTTATCTTTTTGAGGTTGCTTACAGTATATTAACTCTAGATGAATTGAAAACACAATCTAAAAAACACCTGGTATAATATTACTTTGACTAATTAAGCTTCTAATTTATTTTTTAATGCCATAATTAGTAAAGCAACCAGAGACTCTGCTGCAATTCTTTTGTGTTCAATATTGAAAGAGAAAGAATGCATGGCCGATATACTAAAGACATTGCCACATGAAGGAGAAGCTTTATTTAAATAAAATGTTAGCTTACTACGGTGCTGTACAGCAGCATATTACCCCCAGGATCAATACAGAGGGCAGCAGACCTCTTTGACTCTGCAACATGCAACACTTCTTGACAAGTCAATGCATGTGACCATATTGATTAAACTGAGGAAGCATGGACAAAGCACACAGCTCGCCAATAAGCAGAGAGGCACGTTACTGTTGATGAAGACAAACAGACCTCTGGACACTTGCACCACTGACTTTACGTCTTAGTGGTCAATGGGACATGGATCCTGACGAAGAGCCGCCATGCTTCACATCACACATAAGTCAGCAAAAAGACATTGGCTGTAGTGTTGCACAGGTTAGAGCACCATAAACCAGATACTGGTAGTTTTAATCAAACAGCATGCAGTTTTGATTGATGGTGTGTAGCTCTCGTGTCATTTTCCCTGACCTTGGATCAGTCTAATCCACAAGGAGGTTGCACTTCAAATGGGCTCTGGTGGTTATCTGAACAGATTCACATGTTCCACTTCCTGGTAAATCAATGTCTTTCAGTATAACCTAGTATTACTGTCTGTACAGTGAATATGAAATGTGCCAGAGACAGTCGATGGATATGTCAATGTCAGACCCTAAAGCCTCACTAATTAACACGGTCTATCTTGTTTGTTTATACCAAAGAAAACCTGAACTTTAAAATGAGTTGTGGTTTCAAAGGAGACATATTATGCCCCCTTTCCACAAATTAAAATAGTTCCCCTTAGAGACATATCTGTGACATGCTTTGGTCAAAATACCCCCAAGGATCAAACATCACAGCTCTCTTTTCATAATCTTAAAACAACCAAGAAGGCAAGACAAACACCCAAATACATATATGTTAAAGAGCCTTCAAAGAGTGATATTTCCACAATATGTCCTCTTTAAGGAGCAGCCGTTTCTTGGCCTGAAGCAACAACTGTGACCCGTTCTCCAGTGTCTAAGTATTGTCCACTTCTCTTCATCCATTCAACATGTGCTACAAACCCAGAGTACCTCTTCGACTGGAAAAAAAAAACACTTCCAGACCGGTGAACATTGTCCTGACATAATTCAATTCATTTCAATTGACATTGTCAACAATAGGCTATATTAATTTGCAGGAGAGTTGCAACAAGTGATATCATTTTTCATAATTACATTCCACTTAAAACAGGAATGTTTCTGGTTGAAATATGTAGTGAATTTCGCAGCACATATCTGTCATGACATCAGAATTTGTGCGCTCTGTCATTTAAAATGTCATTACAGAGCAAAGATCACGATTGGGAGATAAACAGCAGCGGAGAGCACTGTGAAAGTCGTATGCATCACACAGGCTGACTCTTGATTGAATCCTACACGGCTGACAAATAATCTCCCTCAGTGCTGTTTACAGAACGCCTAACAAGTGTTAAATTTGTACCACTAATCGGGGAAACTGTGAAACCACGGCATTGTGTACGGTGCAGTAATCCATTATGGAATTCCGTCATTGTTATTCTGCTCCAATCTCATTACCTCCATTCAACATTTAAGTACGTCGAAGATGAAGACTGACACAGCCGTACAATCAGAAGACGTTTCAAACATGCAACACATTGGGGGGGGGGGGGGGGGGTGACACTGCACTGCTTTTATTTTTAAGCTTGCTTCTTCCATCACACAGTGGCATCTCTCTGATGTATGAATAATACAGTAATAAGAAACACCGCCAAGGTGTTTCATATTCATAACAACTTGAACAATGTATGTAAGCACCTTTGGATTTCATGCATCTAAAATTACACCTCCCCAAGCTTTTTTTCCCCATCCCCTATAGCCAATGAAATTCATTCACTGAATGTTTCATCATGTCTCTGCCAAAGCTGTTATTGAGAAATTACAGTGCAGGCAATGAGTCAAGGAAGCACTATGACAGTGGCCCAAGTGGAAACCAGGAGAGATGTATTATTATGATATTTTCTTGGAAGAATCTGGAATTGAATTCTGATTCAGTGGAATATGATTTTAAAGCGAGTTTATACTATCCCCTGATAGATGATACACAGGCAACAGTCACGCTACACAGAGCATCGCAATAGATACACCGAGCATAGAGCTGGCCATGCACAGCACCAGCAGGCTGCATACAGATGAGCTCTGAAGGAATGGGATCACTGGGGCATAAACACAACAACAAAGGATGTAATAGAGGGTTTACCACCCAAACTCCGTTAATCCACTTTGTTATCTGTGAATTATAAGTTTCCCAACATTTTCAAAGGAATTTATTGCATGCTTTTACAGAATCTGGCTCATGGAAGTTTCTGAAAAGTCTGAATTAATACAGTCCAAGATTATGTTTGCGGCTGAAAACATAATCTTGGAAGCTGCTGCTGTTTCGTTAGAGGCCAAACTCAGCATGAGATACAGATGCAAAACTGAATTTTTGCATGAGGCATCTTACTCTGGTGTACAAAAGTGTCTGACATTTCTCTGTGTCTCTGTTTACTTTCTTTGGAGGACATCTTGGTCTTCAAAAAGAAAAAGAAAAGTGCAGCATGACCTAGGCAGCCATAGTGGCACCGCACTGTAGCTCTGAGTTGGAAATGGAAGCCAAATCATTTTTCCTTCAAAATAAAAGTGTGTGTATATGTGAGGGGGGGGGGATACTAGACTGTACTAGAATACTTTGTAAAGTTTTTCATGTGAAACTGGAGATGTACAGTCATTGCAAAACTTGGATTATATTGTGGTGAATGGATTTCTAAATGGAAGCATGCAGGCTAGACAGGTAATGTTAAGGATAAAAAATATGTAAGATGAGAACATTGGATCCTGTCTGTGTTAGTGGTTGTACCATGGGATCACATCAGTCCTCCAGGGGCAGATTAAGCTCTGATAAATGACTCAACAAGGATAAGATAGCACTGATGACTCCTTGTTTCTCTTTTCTTAACACAAACACCCCCCACATCGAATCTAATCTTATTATTTACTTCTTTATCTCTTACAAACCAGACCACTCTGTCCTTGTTTGTCAAAAGTGCATTTACAAAAATTGTGCTATTGGCAAGCTACTGCTGTGTTATAGAGTAGTTTGATATTCACACAATAATGATGAGGTCACCACATCATCAGCGCTTCAGGTTACAGAGACCTAAGAATAGTGGTTGATAAAGGATTTCACCAGGTGCATGTGCTATTTATGGCACACCTGTTCAGTACATCATGACCAGTGAGCCACTTGGTGGTGAATGAGAGGAGAGCTGCAGGTGATGAATCTGTGCTCTGTATCCGAGGAGGTCATCCACATGACATCAAGAGCGATTAGGGGCCTTGTCCCCAATCTATCAGGGGACAATCGGTGTATTTCATCATCACATCTACACCCTTTTTTCCTTCCTCCCTCCCCCACGGGAAACCACTCATCAGAAACGCGGCCATTTAGGTGTGTGGTCATGAACAAGGTCACTGTCCAACTGTATGTATGTATGCTTTCTGTGCGCATGTGTTCTTTTGCCTGCCAGCGCATACACCTCAAAGACAAAAGGAGACAAGGAGCCATCTCCCGTCCCTGAGGAGTCATCCATCAGAACTGGATCTGACCCTGGAGGACAGATGTAGTCCCGTGGTGCACGCACTCATCCTGGATGGATCCAAGGTTTCTCTGTTGTGGCTCAGGGAGCCAGAGGAGTGGTCAGACTCATTAGACATACAGTAAGGCTGGCAGGTATGAGACTCCTGGGAGCCTGTGGTTCTGTCCGTTAGTTTTGGATAGGCATCAGTCTTAATGACTGCCTTTGTACCTCATGGCCCTTCTGACCGTTTGTGTAACTCTAAGGATACTTTTCTAAGACCATAGTAGACTTCAGGCAGTAACTGAACACTTTAACTTGATAATGTCTTATAACGAGAGCTTTTACTGAAATATGAACAATACCACAGTACAAAAGCATGAATTCTACATACAACACTTACTGTAATACGCCAATGTCAGTAGTATGATTAGGTAAATGTACTTTAAGCATCAGAAATAAGTGTTCATTCCACAGGATGCCCCCTTCAGTGCTTCATGACTCATACGTGAAAATGAACACATTTCACTGTGATATGGGTTAGAATAGAAGTTTAAAGTATGAAGTAAAGCAGTAATAGAAGACTTAACGGTTGAATATGGAAAATGAGCAGAATATCACCGTCTATTGATCAGAGATAGGAATTGCAACAAGAAAAATAATTTCAGCAGTCAGTCGCAAGACCGTTGCTTAGTATAACACACCGTTGCTAGGGATGCCACTCAGATCAGAGTAGCACAGATAGAGGTGAAGAACTATGTAGGATATTTACCTTACATTTCATTTTTACCTTCATTACACAGCTTCAGACTTATTGTGATGGTAGATAAATGAGTGGAGGCTTGCTTCCACATCGTGGCTGAAAACCAAACCTGCATGATCAGAGCTTCTGAGCCGGTGTCACAGCAAGAGAGAAAAAAAAAGCTCTCGTCCCGGTGGCACTGTGAGTCCGCGACATGAATGCACTCCGTAAACCGTAATCTCTTGTTTATGAGAGACAAGACTACATTAATAAAACACATCATAACATGTATATGATAATCCATCGATCCACTGATTGATTATCAAAGGCTTCGCTGAAAACAAATGCACACGACCGGGAGGGGGCTTAGCAAAACAGCGGAGAAGTGACTCCCAGTGCCAGCTACTGGATGGTACGAGGTAAACAGGAAGTCTCTGATGAACCCGTCAAAATGTCTTAAAGAGATAACGAGGAGTTTGTATTTGGTTACAAAAAAGTCTTATATAAATGTGGATGAATCTACGTTACCCACATTGTTAATGGGTCCATTTTCGATAAATATATCATTTTGTCTTTATCGTTATTTTGTTATTATTGTCTAGTGGTCATCTCGCCCAGCATTTCCTACTTTCGGTTTCGTGGACGCTGCCCGGCGAGTCATGGGAATAAAGCTGCCGAATCGCAGTTTATGGTTGGAACTACGATGGTATCTGATTGTCTTCAAACCTCCGACTTTTATTCTTGATCAATAAAAACATTCTTGGCAAATGTTTTAGCTTTCGTCCGTCTTGCGCCGGTCCAAGAATTTCACCGTGCACACGGAGGCTCAGGGGAAATGTAGTGTGAAAACACTTTGCTTTCCAAAACTCCTCGTTGTCCTTTAAATTTATTAATTCAGGCTAAATATTTTTTTTATGGAAAAGCAATACTTGTATTCTGCACCATTCTAAACGCCCCGTGGATTTATTATTTTTGAATTACTTTTAATAAGCATTCTCCATATTCAACCTTTAAATCTTCTTTAGGTAAGGTAAGGTCAGGCTTGAGTGAATGTACCTATAGTTGCATTCCACCACTCCAACATAATCCACTATTGTTTATAAACATGGCTACATTGATGCCAAGCAGGTGAAAAGAAAATCACAAAGACTGCACCAACAACGGTTGGCCTCGACCTTTCACAGCTTTTATGCTTCATGATGCACACAAAGTCAAGCAGGGAGACATGCACAGACAAATGGCAAGAAATTATAGAGAAGTCTTATGTGAGGCCACCTTTATGATAGATTTCAAGGTAATGGCTGCAAACCTTTCACATGTCCACAGATTTTCCCTTCTCAACATTTTAAAATGTGAACAGGTTCATGTCAAGGTGTAATTCAAGCAGGTGTCAGAGCCGCTTAATGTTGAATGACCATAGAGCAGCTGCTATAGCAACCTTCTTCTGAGTGGAGAGAAGAACAACAGCGACTCTGTGGCATGCAGCAAAAATTACTGGGGTGAAAAAGTAAACTCCCTTGTTACTTATTAACTCCATTTTAGGTTAATCAAATATTGATCACAGGAGTTATCACAAATTGATATGACTGGAATAAGTTAGCAGAGTTGACATAAAAATAATTGGGAGCAAACAGTACCTGGCCACCACATGCGTTATGAAATATAAACAATTCATCCACTTCGTCTGATAACAACAGAGCAGACTATATAAAACATGATTAAAATGCTGCTATGTTTCATCAAACTAAGCAAAAACATCAAATAATGACTTCCTTGCTGGGAGAGTATCTGAAGCTTGTTCTGAATAGTTGAGTGAGCCTCTTCTCTTTGGCCAGCTGAGAACAGTACATAAGGTCATGGTCATAAGGTCACGAAGTTATGGTCTGTCAATGTGAGTTGCATGCTAAAATTATTGAGAATAAAGTCATGGTCACACCAGAAAGTAGCACAGAAAAAAAATCATGAACTCCTATTCATGTTCAGTTCTATAATCTTGATGCTACATGGCACTTCTGACAAACTATTGGAGGCCAGCAACACACTCAGACAACTTACAGTTCACACATGCCAAGGTTGTACTTGAGCAGCATCTTGTAAATGTTTGCAAATACAGCTGCTTTCATTTGGTACCCGTTTGAAGAAAGACAAACTTTGACTATGTTTTTAGATATAAGTAACAATCTGACTTCATAGAGCTACAGTAGACCTAAATTCATCCGTTGCACAAGGCTGTTTGGTTGTTGACTGTCTAAAGTAGACTTTATTTCCTGTCTAAAACATGGGGGCGATGCCCAGCTCTGTACGCCTCAGCAGAAACTGTTTGCCATCTTGAAATATTCAACAGTTACAAGACATTTTACTTTGCAAATTCAGTTAAGAGTGTGAGATACAAAAAACTTCTAGCAGTATAAAGTCTCGTTGAAGCACAGTGCACCGGCAGAGTCGAAACACCTTGTCTGTTCAGTGGGACAGGGCCCAGAACTGCCAATTCATAAGTCCTCATACTCAGGACAGTTTCCCTACGCAAATGGAAATGTCTTCAAATTATGAGGCATTTTATTTTTTTATATTTGGTGCCACTAGTCAGCAGGTGTCGCTAACCATCAATTGGAAAGATAGAGGTGGGAAATCATTTACGTTTTCCTTTTTGTGACTTTTTACCAAACCAAAACCAAAATTAAGAGATGCCAGAAACCACAGAAAGGTTTGAGATAATAAATTAGTTAATTAGTAATTTTTTTTGTGTTCAGACAATGAAATCAAGAATGATGTTACCTGCTTGACACTCCAGTCTTCCTCAGAAGCGTCATCCGACGTGCAGCTGATGTGTCATTTATCAGCAGCACGTCGGATGACGCTTCTGAGGAAGACTGGAGTCACAGTCGAAACTGTCAAGCAGGTAAAATCATTCTTGATTTCATTGTCTGAACACAAGAAAAAAATATATATATATACACAAAAAGACAAAATGAACATAATTAATCTAAATTAGTTCATTAGTTCAGCATGTTTGTTTATGATACAGTATTTGAAAAATTGGTGTAAATATTACTAACTAATGAACATTAGTTTATAAGCACAATATACCAAGCCTTCTCTATCGTGGAATATATCAAAGTTGTTGTTTTTTGTATGATCGCTTGCCATCAGCATAGCTCGAGTTGTATACAGCATTAGCTGACCACTCAGGTTCTCTATCCTGTGTGATTTTTTCCCCACTCTTCCTCCCTTACACAGCTCGTGGCTATCAAGATGGTTGACCAGTAGAGAGAAAAAAAAAAAAAACTCTGTACCACAATGAACATCAGCTACATTTTGTGAGTGCTAGATCTCCTTTTGTTCCTCACTGTTCTTCCTCTCACTCTCATTCTCCTGTAACACAACTAAATGCTATTCTGCCTCTGTGTTTCTCTCACTGCATGAATCCCTCTACCTCTCTCTCTCACCATTCTTGGCTTCACAGTTTCCATCCCTGAGGGCCGATCGATAGACTGCAACAGCCTTTCAATGAAATCTCTCCTGTGCCACTGGAGAAAAAAAAACGTCGTTCAATCGAACCGATAGCTCTCTCCCTCTGTTCCTTTTGATCACTCCTTCTTTCCCTTGCTATATATACACAATCTTCCTTCCTCTCTGTTTTGTGCTCGGTGTGAGGAGGATGACAGGGAGGTGGTACATGCAGCGGTCAGAGGCCACGGCTGGAGGCTTGTTTGATGATCACTCGGGAGGTATACCAAGAAATCATCACGCCACAGGCATTGTAAATTACCTCTGAGTAATGCAAAGGAGATAAAGCAGACAGTGTGGGGGGGTGAGAACAGGTGGGTATATTCAGTCGTGTGGTCAGCATGGATCGCAGAGGTGCAATAGCTGTCAAATAAATAAACAGCAAGCAGTCAATATCACAAGCCTTTCATATGACTTAACTTCAAGCCTAATGTGACTGCAGCATGTGTGTGTCTGCACATCTGATAAGCTTAAAGGCGAGCAGATGATCAAGGTGGTAAAAATTTGTAGACGTGAGACATTACCGCATATGTCAGCATATGTCAGCATGTTCCCATCAGGAACTCACAGACCAGGCCCTAAATTCCCATTGGGAGCTATAAGCAAAACAGCAGCTCATAAAATCAGCTTTAATTTTGGGTAAGTGGGCAGCTGTGATATCCAACTGTGAAACATATGTGTTGTCCACAGTAGGCCCAGTGCAAACCTGATTTGTCAATAACAGCTAATTGTGATGAATCAGCGAAGGAAGAGGGTTACCGATTTGTTGACCAAGTTGGAGTCACTTGTTTTCTTCTACAGTATATGCTTTTAGTATTAGTACCGGTATGAATAAGTGAGAATTAAAAGGCTACATGCTGTATGAAACCAAGCACCATTTATTTTGTAAAAGCTAGTGCGAGAAAGCACCGACTAGCATGTGTATTAAACCTATAATATGCACACTCCACTGAAGGAAGAGGCTACAACTGTGAGGCTTAACGGCCAATTTACTTGTCAAGTGTCATTTTCTTAATTACTGTTAATTACTATTATCTTAAGGTAACAGTTTTCCAAAGGCCAGTGAAAGGCATGCTTCAGTAGCTGTTCTAATTTGATCATTGAAAGGTTTAAATATAAACGTATATTACTTATATTAGAGAAGACTGCAAATACAAAAAGCTAGACGACAGCAGCTAAAAAAAAACAATAACAGCATCAGGTCGACCTGCCTCGAGATGATCCACTGACAATAAATCTGACACCGAGGGCTCTATTTCTTTCTCAGCGGTAAACGATGGGCCTGTGTACCACCTGAGTGACACTGTTGTTTGTCACAGGTGCTTTTCCCACTTGTGCAAGAATGGAATTTGGGTGACCCATCATGAACTGGGTGGACAGGCAATGTGGGGGATGTTTCACCAACAATCCCAATTCAGTCGCCAGCATAGTGCAATTTCGGTGTCAACAATCAACGGGATACACATTAATGTGTTTGCCACTGGCAGGCTGCTCGGGGCACAGTTTGGGAAGGAAAGACCTGAATGATGTGAGAGGTCCCGAACCTGACAAAGGCCCTGCAAGATTAAAGATACAGATGTTACTGGTTCAAAATTGCGGGGTTTTTCCTGCACTGCAGGATCGCGTGATCGCGTGACTTTTCACCACAACTGTTTTCCTCTAGGTGGCAGCACCGTACTAAATACTGCTCAGACGTTTTGGGGACAATGCTGACAGCCTGATAGCCGCGATTAGGAGTGGCGCTGTTCATGATACAGAATACTAGAGGATGAAAGGAGAACTAGCTGCAGACAGTAAATAATATAGTAGCCTCGTTTTTCAATGACAAAATGTAACGACGGCAGCTACAGTAGACTATAGCCCACGTCTCACTCTCTTTTTTCGGTCATCTGTCTCGTCATCTCCAAAATGTGTTTTTAAAATGAGCCAACTACAGTACTGTGCAGTAGTGCCGCAGATTTCTCACTCCGCACCTTGTTTGAGAGTGCAGCTGGATGATTTCTTGTGAATGAACGGGTCTGTGTCACTTTGGGGCTGGGCGATAAAACATAGGATAAATAACTTTCCCTCGATAGAAGACGCGGCCGATACAAAGTCTATAGGTTTAATTCATCCATTTTTTGACAGACAACACAAACAGCCAGTGATAATGAGAGTGGTGACACCGTCAGCCATGCAGCCGGCCTGGACTTTTTATTTTTAATTATGAAGGATCATCTGCGCAAGGCAAAGATGATAGCATCAACAAAACACGGCGTAACACACGCGGCTGTATAGGACAGGCTTTTATTTAATTCAGAACAAACCGCTTAGCAAAAATGGAAAATATAGTCTAGGGGAGAGCCGGGTCGATTGATACACTTTTCATTTAAACGTCTTTTTCAAAGATGACGTTATGTACACAAACATTTTTATCATGTGATCAACAACTCACATGTGTATTTTCTTAGTTACAAGTGTAATTTAACACATATGTTGGATGATCGCGCTGTTTTATAACTTTGAACGTAAGTTGACATTTGTCTCAAACGCCCCACCTATGCGGGTCGTTTGAGACACAGAGGAGGGACGGTTGAAACAGCATGTTTTAAACAGAAACTACTGACATTACTCTCGTTTTTATGAAGCATATCGGACAACATACTAGTGTACTTGTTATTGCCAAAATGTCACATAATTTCTCACAATATAAATAGGTCAAATAAATATTTTTGTCCCGTGCGCAATTGTCAAGATCCGCATTTCGATTAAACTCGCCTTTCTTCTTTTGTACGAGTTGTTGGACAACTGCATTTTCATTTAATTTACTTATTTCCCTGCCCTAAGTCATGTTTATGGATACACAGTTGAACATATTGTCATTTTTCCCTCGGCATTTTCCCCTCACTTTGCTGAATATCTGTTGATTCACGTCATAAACACGAACATTAAAAATATGTGGTGTTTATTAAAAATACATGTTGTTCATTCAGATCGGTTGTTGTTCATTGCAAAACAGTTAGGCTATTAATTTGGTGATTTATATACAGATATTGATCGCGCAGTGTGACCACAATCACTACGCACGGTGGCGTGAGGGACATTTGAAACAGCTGTATCAATCGTCCCTCCAGCGACTACTGACAATAAAACCTGTTTTGCCTCTAAACTTCAAAACTATGACATTTCATAATTTAGGACCTGTTTATGTACGAATTCATCTGTTGTTAGGTCATATTATTATTGCATTAAACACACAATACAACTTTTGATCACTTTCTCCCCGGCTACGTTGGTGGAGATCTCCCACACAGTAAAAGATTTAGGCAACACATTCTTCCAGCTGGCTGTTTTTCTTCCAGTTACAGAAAGTAGCCTATGTGCAAAGTACCACATTAACATCTCTATTCATATAACGCCCATCGAAACAGCTGATTTACATGTCGGCCGTTAAGGCAAGGCAAGGCAAGGCAATTTTATTTGTATAGCCCGTTTTTACAAACAGTTTGTCTCAAAGGGCTTTACATGGCATCGTAGCAACATCCTCTGTCCTTAGACCCTCACATCGACTGAGGAAAAACTCCATGGAAACCCTTTTAACAGGGAAAAACAGGAGAAACCTCAGGGTGAGCAACAGAGGAGGGATCCCTCACCCAGGACGGACAGACGTGCAATAGATGTTGTTACAGACAAGAAAACAGTTTACAGTTTGTCACAGAATGTGCGGAATATGGAAATGTTAACACATGGCGATTGGCCATTCACGCGGCTTTGTTCTTGGTTTCGGCCAATCAGCTTATAAGCACATGGCTAATTATCAGCTTTCAACCAATCGCACTGTTTTAATGTGTGTGTGTGAAAGTTATTTTCTTTAGTTCATTTTCGTTTCTTTTGGATTTTTTTTACAACAATGTATCAATATAATATTGTTTTCGTTTCATTTCGTTATAAAAATCAATCCCTTTTCTTTGAAACAATGAGATTGAGCAGCTAAAACTCAATAAACTCAACCATGGCTTGTCTTATTGTTAATCTGAACGCACATGTATAAAGGGCAGAGTCAAGGCAGCAGATAAATCACAAAACATCAACGCGTGAAGAAGAAGAGAAAAAATAACCCCATGGTCCGACCTGACCCAGTTATTTAATGTTTAGGTTTATTTAGAAGAAGTCTGATTATGACTGCTGTTCTGGATCAGATTATTTGCTCATAATTCGGGTTATTTTCAAACAGTGGCCAAACAACAGATCAATTAATTATTATAGACTATATTTTCCATTTTTGCTAAGCGGTTTGTTCTGAATTAAATAAAAGCCTGTCCCATACAGCCGCGTGTGTTACGCCGTGTTTTGTTGATGCTATCATCTTTGCCTTGCGCAGATGATCCTTCATAATTAAAAATAAAAAGTCCAGGCCGGCTGCATGGCTGACGGTGTCACTTTGTATCGGCCGCGTCTTCTATCGAGGGAAAGTTATTTATCCTATGTTTTATCGCCCAGCCCCAAAGTGACACAGACCCGTTCATTCACAAGAAATCATCCAGCTGCACTTTCAAACAAGGTGCGGAGTGAGAAATCTGCGGCACTACTGCACAGTACTGTAGTTGGCTCATTTTAAAAACACATTTTGGAGATGACGAGACAGATGACCGAAAAAAGAGAGTGAGACGTGGGCTATAGTCTACTGTAGCTGCCGTCGTTACATTTTGTCATTGAAAAACTAGGCTACTATATTATTTACTGTCTGCAGCTAGTTCTCCTTTCATCCTCTTGTATTCTGTATCATGAACAGCGCCACTCCTAATCGCGGCGATATGTGATACATAATCATCAAGTCATAAAGCAAGACAGGCTTTATCATATTACAATAGTTTCTGTGATTTAGGCAGTGTATACAGTAGTTAGTTCTAGTTTAATAGCCTAGAGTTTAAGCTGTGGATTACTGCACAGATCACTGAGTCATCCGCCTGTCGTCCTCCGTTCTCACAGATGCCACCTGGCGGTTGTTTTGGCACATTGAGGCTTTTCATTAAAACCTCTTGTCTCGCCAAAGAAAAAAAATGCATGAGTCTTGTGCCGTCTCGCGTGGACCACGCGTGAAGTCCGCAAATTTGAACCAGTAACATCTGTAGTTATAGTGTGAGAGCTAGTGTTGAGAGCTGTTGTCATGAAGCCTAACATTTCTTGCATTGCCCCTGGAAAAAGAGGCTGCTGTCTTTTCTTAGGACCAATGCACTCAACTCGCATTCAATTTTTACACTATATCCTTATTATTTCTGGGGAGTTTTTGACATCAAGATTAATAAAAATGCTTTCAGCTCAGCAGTGTCTATTTAGCACATGGAACCGACCACATGACAGAATAAAGAAAGGTTTCACAAAATGCTTGACATGTGTTTTAAATCAACAGCAGTGACCACTGACCAACTCCATAACCTGCTTCCCTTTCAGTAATGCACAGTAGATTAAAATAAATAAAATAAAATAAAAAAGATAATCTACAATGTTAAAGGAAACACTCATTTAAGCAAAACAGCGGAAAAGCGACCAGACTTTAATGCATAGTTTGTTCATTTTTAAATATTTATTTCTTGAAATGTGGTGATATCTGATGACCCGTGGCTGCTGGTGACCACTCTCTGACCAATCAGCGGTCTGCAATGTTTACACGTCACATTTTAGTACCGCTTCCGTTTTGGAACCGTGGCCGAGCAGGTACTAAAAAAGGTTAAGGTTTGGGTACCAGTTCTGGTACCGGTTCTGGTGTTAGTTCTGGTACCGGGTTCGGTACTGGTACTTGTTCTGGTACGGGTTATGGTTGTGGTTCTGGTGTCAGTTTGGGTACTAGTTCTGGTACCGGTTCTGGTACTGGTTCTGGTACCGGTTGCGATTCTGGTTCTGGTTCTGGTACCGGTACTAGTGCTGGTTCTGCTGCAGGGTACTGGTTCTGCTACAACTGGTGTTGGTCCTGGTGCTGGTACTAGTTCTGCTACTTCCTGTGTTGGTGCTGATGAGTGGTACTAATACTAGTCCAGTTAAGCCATGTTCTCACTACATGGTACCGGCTCGACTCGACTCGGCTCTGGTACCAGGTACTATTCTAGAGAGCGTTTCCATTACAGGATAGTACCGCCTTTAGAGTAGCCGGTCGTCATAGCGACGGTGCTTGACAAAATAAAATGAAATTCAGCAGGATTTTTCCCGTGGTTATGCCACATTTTAACCTTTATTAACTCTGCTAGAGCTCACATCATGTATGTATCTGTATCTGTGTAGATTTAACATTATT
The DNA here is from genome assembly GCF_905171665.1 of Trachurus trachurus. Lineage (NCBI taxonomy): Eukaryota > Metazoa > Chordata > Actinopteri > Carangiformes > Carangidae > Trachurus > Trachurus trachurus. Next base: position 25,939,086 of record NC_139901.1, on the reverse strand, counting down.
TCAAACATACTTAACTACTTGGTCCTTTAAGTATAATATCAATATCACAACACACTGTGAGTTAAATGGTCGTTACACCCCTTCATATTTCTTACATTGTGGATTAATCTCTATATGCCAGTGATAAACTTTCACCTTTTCTCCAACTGCATTGCAGATCTGTGTTAGTAGCCATAACAGAACAAACACAGTTACTAAAACAAATCTTAGTTCTGATGCCTGTGCTGTAATTATGTTCTAATGAAGAACCTGCTCCAGCTTAAGCCTGTGTGTATGAAATGGGATTTAGTTGTGTTTTGCATACACCAAGGCCAACAACAGACTTCAGTTAGATGTGATTGGGTTTTGTAATTTCTGGTTTTGTTTATAAACTCTATATTTTATTTATTACCTCTGCCAGGGAGGCTATACTTACACCTGTGACTGTTTATTTGTCTGCTAGATCAGGCACAGAGTATTGAGCTACAGTATGACCTTGGTGGAGTGATGGGGCACTGGCCAGGGAAGAAACTATTACCTCACGTAAACAAGTTTAACTTTTTTTTTCATGAAGTCTAGTAGATGATGTTTAACAGTGGCAACACTGGCTTATGTTGACGTCAGAACACTAGTGCCGTTCTGGCTGAAATGTTGTCATCTTCATATTTTTAGTTTTCCTAAACTGTGATTTTGTCTTGCATTTCCCTGTCCCCATACAAACTGTAACTCTAGTATGTTAATGGAAGTTCACAGTCCAATTATTGAGTGTGAACTCATCCTCAACTGCTGAGGAGACCAGACAGTGCAGTCGGTAGGTGTTGGGAAGCTTTACTTGCCTTAAGGGGCTCTCATAATGCATGAGCAGGACTCTCAGTGCCTGATCAGCAGTACGATGACATTGATGCTCAGACTTACCATCCCAGCTACCCCGCCTCCGCCTGCATTATTACATACCCAGATACCATCTTTAATTCTACTTCCTTTAAAACAAGGTTGATGTGAGGGTCATTAAACCTCCATTCATAACGTTAATTACCTGATAAGGCTTGGTGGGGTAAGATGGACGGAGAGGCTCTCAGCAGAGAAAGAGTGAACAAACCAGTTGATTTTCTCCGACAGTGAGCAGCTGTACACATTATTCTACAGCCTAAACACATCTACCATCGTCTCATATCCAAACTAGAATTACCGCCTCACAGATGTATGCCTCCATGAACCAGTAAATTGGCATTTCACAGCCTTGTCTGTCCAGACTCATACAATATATGAAGTGAAAATATGGATGCCTCACACACATTTTCAACCTGGCAGCACAGCATATCTATCCAATCACCACTGTATCAAAATGGGTATCCAAAATTTGTATCCCTAGTTTAATAGCTGACCAAATGTGAAATATGGTCATAATTTCCCCTTCTGTTCCTGAATTAGTGTTATGTATATGAATCAATGCAGAACATTATAAAGTCACTAGGAAGTGCACCTTTTAAATACCGAGCCATTTATAAAGTGTGACCACTTCATCATTTTGTCATTATCAGTAAATTTAATTTTGAGTTATGACCAAATATTGTAAGGTCACAGCGACCTTGACGTTTGACCTTTATTCACCAAATTCTTATCAGTTTATCCAGATGAAATTTTGTGCCAAATTTGAGCAATTTCCTTGAGGCGTTCCTGATATATCGATAAGATAGAAACATCATACTCATGGCCACAACTGTCCCCAACATAGACGCACAAAAATGCCAAGAGTGGATCCATTTAGTTCACATCCGAAACCCTGAGCAGGCACCACAGTATGTTTGCATAGTGTCCTAAATTCTTCATGACCCCAGCAATTAGAGCATTGACGTAAATATAAGTAACATTTGCTTGTTGAATAAATGTATTTTTCCACCCTCAGAGTCTGAACTCAGGGTCATTCACCACTGTGTCCAAATGATATTTCACATTCACACACACTTATTTTCACTAGCTTTTGCAGTGTGATGCTGCACTGTAGAGCGTGGCTGTGTTAAAGAAGATGAGCTGAAACGCTGACAGGTTGTGGTGGACAATAATGAAAGGAGGAGACTTTAAAGGGACAGTATGGGACTTTATTGGCTTTTTATTGACAAAATTAAAATATCGCTTTCATAAATACGTATTTCACTGAAGTGGAATCGCGCCCGCATACAAACGAGCGCTTTCTCGTACCTTAGAATGAGATGTTACAAGTCGTTACAAACATACAGGGGGGGGTTCACCGAACCTTCTCTGCCATGTTGAATCGCCATGTTTTACGTTCAGTGTCACCGTGGCTGTAAGTAACCTCAAACTCGGGCCGCCGGAGCTTCTCGGCTCGGGGAGAAAGTTTTCCAGACAGCGCCTGTTAAAACTGTCACCACCGTGTAGCTAGTGTGAGGAAGGACGGAGGCACTGGTGTTGCCTTCAGGTGCAGTCAGACACCTGAATGACGCCGTGAGTGACGCCGTCGGCAAACCAACTGGATGTTATTTTACTCGACGAGAGAAAGCCAGTAAAACGTGGGTCAGGTAAACAATACGACATCACCATGACAACATATTGTCACGCCTGTATTGTTTTGCCTCGTGCTGGCGGACCGTTTGTTTACATAGAGGCTTGTTTATCCTGATACATGCAGCGTGTGTTGTTTTTCTGACTTCTGCCCGAGTTTACGTAAACGCAACAGCAAGAATACGTGCCGACATGCAACCGCACCGCTAGATGGGGGTAAATCTCACATACTGTCCCTTTAATCATCTTGATTTACCTGATAAACTATACCAGAGAAACCAATAGGATTGGCTGTAGACACCAGGTTTGAAAGCAATACCTGTAAGTTGATTTAACATTTATTATGGAAATATTGATATGCTAAAATTATACAGTATTTACTTTTGTATTCTTGGGCAAAACTAACACACAAATAGCAGAACACATCCAGACAAGGACCATATCAGTTTATCAAGGAACCATGTGTGGAGTCCACAATTAGTGCTTGAGAATCTCAACAACCAGTGTGTGGGTGTTGGATTGTTTCCATGTTAAGCAGTGGTAGAAAATTATAGGTTTGCATTAGCTTTAACTCAAGTATAGCTGCCAATTAGGGCCGAACTATGAATCAAAATATTGTCAAAAAAGAAATATGGTTAGTGCAAAATGCAAATTGCAAGAATTGCACTTATTTTGATCAAAGTTTATATGTCTCACATCATATTATGATGCCTCAACCTACAAATCATTCACCATGTGTGCTTGTTTTGTACAGGACAAAAAATTGCCATCGATATATTTTTTTGCAGTGAGCAGGAGGAAGAAAAAGAAAAGTGCACTTAGCCAGTGACAATGACATATACAATATAGAGACATAATCACACATCAATACACCATGACTGCCTATTGAACACAAATGTAGTTGAATGCTATAAAAGTGGAGTTTGTGTCCCAAGGTAGTGTCTTCAGTTTGATGTCTAGAGTGCTTCCTATACAGTTGGAGCCTACACCACTCATCATTATATTGGGAATGTCAGATGATGCTAAAAAACTAAACAACTCCCAGCAGTGTTTGCTCTCCTATAGTCTCATCATTGCAAAGAAGTTACTTCTCGTGCATTTACTTTTGTTTTCATTTAAATGTATTTTTCTTAATCTCAATTTTGTATCTTACATTTTTCATCTGCCATTGTTATATGTTCTAAAAAACAAAGAGAGGGCACTATGACCTAGCAGCACACATTTCTGTATGGATGTACATTGCACACTTGGATGTGTGTGATGAATATGTAACAGTATAACATGCTCTAATAAAAAATATTTGACATAAAAGTGGAGTTTGAAGATTTTAACTTACAGCGAGCAAAAAGTTGTTAAACAACCATTTCCAGCAGCTCCCTATCTTGTCTGTGCTATCCTCACCTTCGTCAGAACACCCAGAGCGTTGACTCACAGAGCAGCAATACACACTAACGAAACATAAAGCTAATTCACTTTAAACTCCATCAACCCTTTTCCCTTGTCACTGGTAACACTGCAGTAGAGCTCCTGCATTAGACAGCCTTCCTTGCATGTCAATAGTCAGCCATCTGCTCAGGCTGCTGTAGCGGACAAGGGCCCAGCAGAGAGTTTCACCCATAGGAGGTCTTATTTGGATGAACGCAGTGCAGACAAGATGGTCAGAGGCTTAGTGATGGTCAAATAATCTTTGCGCCCAGTCACCTGTGAGACAATCCCTCAGCTTTATATAGAGAGAATGATGTATTGCTGTCTTTTCAGCTCCGACCTGACTGTAACCTAGGGATGACCTGGTTATGAATTGGCTCTCTGGAGAGAGGAGAATCATAAGCAATCCTTGGAGTTTCAGGGGACACTGCAATATGCTGCAGGCATTTCTGCTGTAAATATAGAGCCAAAACAATTAGGGATTTGCTCTGTTCTGTTTATGGTAATTTTCTGAGACAATCAGACTTAAATCCATCACACACACAAACACACACACACTGCAAATTCCACCTACAATGCCATCACGCAAAAACCATGCTGAGTCTTTTCTACTTCTACTTTCTATCATCTGTACACACCCACATTGGTCCACCCACCCACAAACACACACACAAGCTTGGTGCAGAGTGCAAGTTGAGTAGAATAGAAATAGTTCAGGTTAAAAAGGGGCTACAGTGCAATCAGTGGAAACGTAGGGAGAGATTCAATTAAATTTCTCTCTGCAGAGGAAATTCCATACACACAATATAACTGTCTCTGTTCAGATTCCATTATGTTGTCACTAACCATGAATCACAATGAAAACAGCTTCGATTTTCCTGAAATGTTGAGTATAAATTATTTTTCTAACCCCTGGCTACGTTTTAATTATGTAAGCGCTTGCTTTGAATCATCTGCTCACTGAGGAATCATTTTACTTGAAGAAATTAAAATACATTTTCAAATACATTTTCAGGAATTTCAAATGAGTTCTGCAATCGTGTCGTCCCCGACTTAAAAAGTTTCCTTATTGGAATTTACATATGAAAATTTTCGAGAAAATTATCATCATCGTCATGAATTCCATGAGCAAATTATTTCCACCTCAGGAGTCCAAGTCCTCCGCTTTCACTGACACAATACTGTCGCCAGTTCTGATAGAAGGTGTTTGTGTCTGAAGATACACTGTTAAGTGAAGAGAGGATATGAGAAAAATATTTCAAACACAGAGTGAAAAGTCCCTAAGGACCATCAGTCAGAAGACTGCAGCACTTAGGAACTAAAATAGAGCCAGGCAGAGAGCATAATTAGGCATTTTAAGTGCTTTACATAATAACAGTCAGTCATAATGAAGGCCCTGTGGGATCCAGAGGCTGGGCGGCTATTGTCACTCCGCCACAAGAAAAGCATTCACAAGAAGGCTGAAGAAAGAGATGGAGGGATAAGGGGGATGGAGAAGTGGATATATATATATATATATATATATATATATATATATATATATATATATATATATATATATATATATATATATATATATATATATATATATATATATATATATATATATATATATATATATATAAATAATACAAAATACATACATATGTACAGACATATATTCCATACTATACTAGCTAATATTCCTAAATAGCTACAAAACTTAATAATAAGAGTAAAAAAAAAAGCCAAACGCAGTCAAACTAATTAACACAGTTTCATTACCCAGCTGAGAGAGGGGCCAACATCAGTGATATATTAACAGTTCCCCAGATGCATTTAGGGACATCAAGATAAAAAAAAAAAATGAACGATAGAAAATGTGATATTGTAAAATACATAACAAAGAAACAGCAACACTGTTCCATACCAACAGTCTCCTGACTTACAGTCCCCCCCCCCCCCCCCCCCCCCCCCCCCCCCCCGTCTCCCTGTCACTCTTTGATGAGTGAACCACTTGATGTTGACAGCGGATTGATACAGGCTCTTAATGAATGATGTTTTATTAATGGTCCCATAATCAGATTACCTGCAGGCAGACAGGCTCCATCCATCTCTCACTTCGGAGGTCTAACAATGAAGGAAGAATAACACATCTGGAGGAACAGAGACACTTGTCTGGCCCACATTTAACCTTAATCAGCTACAGGAGCTCTGCTTGTACGTACAGTATTCTGCAGAGGAGACAATCAGGTAATGCATGTGTTATTGATTAATAATCATCACAAGGACAAACTTTGTTGTTAGTGAGCAGAAGCAGCTCAACAAGCACAGCTGTCTGCAGCTTTATTTATTTTTAATAGATCAAATCTGTTCATATTTTTACCTCGACTACTACCATGGCTGCTGTGACAGCAGTGTCAGGGCTAACGCTTCAGAACAGTCTATTATGTAATTTGGAAATATTCATTGTCCTCGGTGGATAAATTCCACAGCTTCAATAACCATCTACATTTTCAGTGAATGCCAGAAAGAGGTGAAGTCGCTTCATTACCTAGATTTCTTTTTCTGCCCGAAGCTATACTTAAGATTAATGATAACATAGCCTGCATGTTAACAGTGGTTAAATGTAGAACAAGATGATAGCATGTTCGTATGTCATATCTTACATGCCACACAACATCATTTGTTGACATCCACCTTTGATCCTAACTACAGTAAAGTAATGTTAGTTGGCTGACAATTAAGGTGAACAAGTTAAATTTAATAATATGAAAATTGAGTTAATCTGACAATGCAGAATGGAGCCTTACGAGATTACGCAAAACAACAACAAAGAACAAACTGGCCTTTCTCTCACCATAGTATCTTTGTTACAACTGTATTTCAAAGTGTTTTTGGCATGCCCTGACCTGACCCTAAAGATGCATCTTTTAGATACCACAACGTCACCCTGATAAATCATTCGTCAGAGTTTTTCCTTCTTGTGTTTACACACATGTATGTGTATATAAAATTACACTAGAAAAATGCAGAGTTATTTGGAAATAGTACACAACAAAAGTCAAAGAACTGATATCAAAGACAGAATAAGAGAAAGTCACAATGTGGGACTATTGTACCTGGTGTTCAGAGGCAAATCACTGACAGGGGCTGGGCATTCTCACTTGCACTGAATATCTACTACATCTGAGAAAATCTCTCTTTCTTAGCTCCATGCATTCATGAAAACAGTAGGCTCACCACACCTGCCAGTCCTCCACGATGGCTAGTGAATAGCTCAAAATAAAGCCATGGTGTCTTGTGGATTATTTTGCCTGGATTCTTTTCTTCTGCCACAGGTCTATTACTCAGCAGAAAGCATAGCTTGGAGAAACACAGAGTGTAAAAGCACAGAGTTACGCTGTTTGTCTAAAAGACCTATAGAAGGTTTTGGCCAACACAGAAACTACGCCGCAAATTCAAAGCCTTTTACATGTGGTGCACAAAGCAAAGCACTCGGAGATGTTGTAAAACACTTGGATTGAAGGCCAAAGGGGCGTCAGCACCAGATACCGTCACCATCCACAAACATAGTAGCAAATACTCCACAGACCCATTCTTGTCATAGTGACTGTCTGGCTGCGTGAGATAGTGGCTTTCCTCAATAGGCAACAACTTTACTACAGCCATACCCCAAGTTTATATCATCACACCTTGGGGAAAATGCTTAAAAGTAAAATCTGTGTAGATTAGAACTGTGTGCACAACAATTATGCAAACTATACAGAGAGATGCAGAGACACTTTTAAAGAACTGTTTGAATATTGATTCATGTGTCCACTTCAGTAAACCTGCCAAAGAAACTGTGGTTTTACTGGCTGTTACATCAGCAGAGATTCTCCAACAGAAGCAGAAGAGCTGTCATTACGCACGTCTGTGGCCATTGATAGTGCTCATACGACAAATTTATCACACTTATCTGTGAAACACAGCCACTGTGATATCTCAATCATTATTAAAAGTCAGACAGATGATTAGTGATTAATTTACAGTGCTCATGGACTAGGAACAGACTCCATAAAGCAGGGAACTTCTCAGTTAAGGAAAAAAATAATCATTTACATGGAGTAATGAATTGGATTGTTTGATCATAAAATAGACTTTCGTCGCCCAAAATAACACAAAAAACACCCACAAACATATTGCTGCAATATAATAATTCTGCCTGTCATCTTATATTTAATGTCTTCCTTGCCATTTCTCCTGAAGCTGGCTCTAAAACTGTGTGTAAAACTGGTCTCAACTATGCATATAATGCACACATTCTCACTGTTCTCTTAAATAAATGCCAAGTTACGTGTAGGGATTGTTTACACATATGTCCCCTTGACAGTTAAAGCAATACTTACCTTTCTGGAACTTTTGCACATTTCTTTGTCAAAGTTAAAATGCTATTAATAATCTGATGATACATTAAAATGTAAGAGAAACCCAACAGGGTTAAAAACTCATCATTTTTTCATTCTCATATAATTCTGAGAAAAGTCTGACCAATAATATTATTCGGTCCGATTAATAAGATTTGACGAGCGACCGAACCTACTTAATATGTAATCACTTTGTGCACCCCTCTCCTCCTCTCCCCCCTCCCGACCAGGAAGAACGCTTATTGACAGAGCAGAGTAGCAGGACACAGAGAGCAGAGGAGACTAGAGTCACAACACACACTAGAAAGAAGGTTTTTGGAAATAAATCGTTTTTTAAAAGACCAATAACTGCAGCCGCAGCTGGGCGCGGAGTTTCATGTCTGATATTGTAACGTTGATAGTGATCAAGCCCCGAGTGATACGTAAACACAGGAAGTCACATGTGTCTATAAAGCATCCAGTGCTAACGGCTAGGGGGCTAGGCTACTGTTAGCTCTGTGAGTTATCAGCGGTCCGGACCCGGTTGAACTCTGGACCGGCGCGGCTCGACTCGGCTCGGTCTGGATTTATTTTCGGCCTGAACCAGCATCAGGTGGCGCTGGTCCGGGCCGCCAGGTTGAGAACTGTAATCTGTAACAATCACTTCCCCTGCGTCTCCAGTAGCAGTAGGCTAACAACAGTTTATTATAAAACTCATCAGTCATCATCACTGAGTCCGTTTATGGTTTAAAACTCCGGTGTTGTGTTTGTTTATGTTGTTCCCGTTTCACTCGCGTTCATGTTCTGTTTACCGTTGCCATGCCAACGCATGCAGCAGGGAGGGAGGGGGCTCGTGGAGATGCAGGAGGAGGGAGAGGTGGGTGGGACTTGTGAGGGAGGTGGAGCTGTTGATTTTCAAATGTTTGTGCTGTGCTGAGTGAAATGCCAGATCGGTAAGTATTGCTTTAAATGACTGTCTGCCCTTTTGCATGTCTTAACAGAGAAAGCAGATCCTCCACAGTGGAAATATTTTCACCGATTTAATGCATTCCTGATTTTGTCTCTTAAACTATACCAGAACAGTCTGACATAACACAACACACACATGGCACTCAGCATAAATTGTAAAGAAAGGGGATGAGTTTAAAAGTTTAAAATACCCAAGGTGGGATTTTGATGATCTGCATTAGCCCATAGGGAAACATCTACAAAATGAATAGCCGCTTACAGCTTAATTTCATTAAAATTTGTGCTCACCCACAAGAGAAGTGGTACGGTACATGGAAGTCAGCTTAGAGAAGTATGAAAAATGAGAGACAAACTGTTCACTAAGTTCTCTCCTGCAGCAGTTTCCAGTCAGCAGTGAGGGCAAGAGGAATGTGTACATCACAAGTGAACTTTTTAAGTGTGATTTATGGAGCTCCTATGATTGAGGTGTCAGATTTATGACCAGACCCACTGACAGCAATTACTCCCCAAACACTAATGCAACAGAAAACTCCCCTTTGATAGATCTGGTTATTAATGCAAGTACACAGGTACGCAGCCACTAAGGGCTCCCCGGAAAGGTTAGATTTATCATGATGACATTTTACTTGTATTATGCACCCACAATCTCCCAATGTGGCCAAGGGACAGGCAAAGGAGGTGCATGGTGAGACCAACCCCACAACTACCAAAATACAAGAAAGTGCATGGCACTACAAATCCACATGTATACATTTACTGTGGCAAGGTCACCTCCAAAAATAATCTCACCATCATTTTTACACGGAAAAAAAACATCTAATAATAGGGTTACTGTCATGTTAGCTTAACACATATTTGCAAAGCAGTTTTCATCTGTCTCTAAAAAGGAAAAATAAATAAATAAACAAAGGTGCACTGAAAAAAAAGTTGTTTGTCAAAATCCTGAAAAAAGACCAAATGTTCTCATTTAGTCATTCTGAAGAGTTGCCAGGAAAAAGTCTGGATGAAAAAATCATTTTTGTAATATATTTAAATGTTGTTTGAAATTAAATCATACCAGTTTCCACCTCAGGACATCAGAGTGCTGTCATGTACTTACTTGTCACATTATTTATATGAACTGGAAAACACAGTTGTGTGCACAAACAGTTGCGTGTGTGTGTGCGCGCGCGTGTGTGCTTTATTACTATCTAGTTGTGTGTGTGCGCGCTGGTTTGGCATCATGTTCTTTGTAACCAAAAGGAAGAAACAAAAATGAGAAGTTCATAGAAACTATTTATGTTACCAGCAGCAGGATAAGAAAAGAGTGACATGAAATAAAAAGTGGGTAAAACAACAAGTCATCAGAAGTCTGCACAGAGGACGTCAGATAACTTGATATTACCACAGAGGAAAAATGTCTTTACAATCCCACTTAGATTTACTACAAAAACCAGGGAAACCCCTGCCTTACTGTTCAGTGACCTTAATGGATACATGTTTGAACCCATGTGGAGAGCCACAGGCAGTGCGGAGAGTGCTTCTCATTTCGTGTGTTTCCTGCTGTATTCAACACCTTGGGGTTGATGTTTTAATGGAGTGTGGGAGGCAGACTCCTGGGTGTTTTTGCATGATAATCCGGACTCTCTGGAGCTCTGGAGCTTGGCCTTGTGTGTTGACTGCTAATGCAAGCTGAAGATGCAGCGGCTGAATTCTGAACTCTACCTAAGATTCATTTGTTGGCTGCCTGAATGTTGAATTGACTTTAAGATACATTGAAAGTAACTGCTAACCTGTGACACATAGCTTGTCTTTATCGAGCATGGCACCTCTTCTTTCGACTAAAATACATACAGTAGATGATATCTTTATTGAAATAAACAGCATCTCCCTTTGTCTTTTTGTCTCTCTGTATTCTCCGAAACATTTTTTTTATTATGAAGGCTTATTATTATTAGAGAAAGAGATAAGAGAGAGAATAGACATAAATAAAAGCGAAATCAAGTGCTATATCAACGTTGTAGCTGCTATCAGTGTGGATGCTAATATTGTTGTCAATACCGTTAGTCATTTTCCTTGGCATAAATTTTAACCTTGAATTTTTATTGTAACTGTACCATGATGACAAGGGTCCCATATGCCTGGTGTGCAAGCATTCGTATGGGTCGTATTCTTGCTACTGTGATGACAAAAGGTCCAGTACACCTGCTGCTAGTACGCTCCCACAGGACCCATTATTGTTTCCATCCGGCCAAGGGTCCACTACAACTGCTGCTGGCATATACCTCTAGGGGTCATATCCCAATATAGGGACAGGTGAACTATTTGGTCATTTGGGATCCAGGAGTTGCTGCTAATGACAAAACTAATATGAATTTCATTGAATTTCAAACAGAATCACTGAATGAAACTCATTTGTTCACTCAATTCACGGGAGAATAATGAAAATCAGTTGGGATAACACTAACAGCTGGGGAACAATGTCAAAACTCAATAAGGAAAGTCAGCGTTTTTTAACTTTGAGATGTCGTAACTGTCCACAGATGATGTGCTGAGAGGGCTGCAGAGTCCGTGGGGAGCTCTGCATGAGAACGTGTGAGGATGTGAAGACTCTCTAGAGACGTATCATCCTTATTCCCCACAGGACCGAGCAGAATACATACAGAGAGACTCGCACACGGATACACACAAGTAAACAAATGGTAAATACAAGTAGCACATATTTGCAATCGCATCACGCAAGAGAGGCAAAGTAAATGGAAGAATGTTACAGCTGAAGTCACCATCCCCCAAAGTTGTCATTCTTCTGTGTAAGCATTTATGCAGTTAAGGCAGGGAGAGAGAAAAAACACTTGTGAAAGGATCAGGCAGGCAGGGGAAAGGATGGAGGGGGGAGGGGGCTGTTGCAGGTGAGAGCCAAAGCATGCAATAAAGATTAAGGAGGCAAAAAGAATTATGAGGCTCCAAGGCTACGGCACAGAGGGACCCGACAGATCTACTGTTTCTCCGGCTCCGTCACTCCACTGCAGGGACGGCTACATTAAAACCTCAGGGATAAAAAGGGGGAGTTTTCTCCATACCCCCCTCTCTCTTCCTCTCCACTCCAACATTGTATTGACTATTTGGCAGGAAATAGGTTGAGCTAAAGAGGCGTTTGACCCTGAGAGCAGTGTTTCATTATTTAGAGATGTTTATGCGGCAGTGTCATCTTTTCAGAAAGAAAGAATGAGGGAAGGAGAAAGTGAGTGGCTGTATTGGAGTCAAAGAAATATTCTGTTTGCACTCTGCCAAGTAAACACTGCAAATACGTGTCCTTAAGACTGTCATCAGCTGAATGTGGTGCAGGTTTTTGAAATGCCACACTGTGGAGAAGACAACATCTCACAAAACCTGCTTTGATGTGATGATTGCATATTCACAGAGGCTTTAGACATATTGTCCAGGGTTCTGTGTATATTCATATCATTGCATATTCTGACTGACTGGGCTGGGCGTTCATTACATTTTTGCCTATTGCCTCCTCTCATTTCATCATTGTGAAGCAATCAACAGCAAATTCAGCTAAACCAGTTTAATCCAACTCTTTAAATTACTCCAGAGAGTTACAGACGCTTGCTTTAGGTACAAAGCTTGATTGTTTAGGGGTGGTTTCACTTCTTACATCTCGTTTTTTAATTTTCACATTTGCCTCATCATGTCTGGTTCTATCATTATTTTGTTATAATTTAATCTTCCTCAATCATATCTAACAGCCAGGGAGTGTTTGCAACCAAGGTCCAATATATCTCTGCCTCTCTCTCTTCAAGAAAATCAATTACTCTTGATCATTCACGACCAGTGTAAGGGTCAATGCGAGATATGACTTGGTATAAGACTGACAATAGACCACATTGTGGTACTGTACAAACCTTATTTAATTACCATGTGGCCTTCAGGGGAAAAAAATAATTCTGATGGGCTGGAGGTGGCTGTGCATCATTTGTACGCGAGAGTTAAGGCATAGTTTACATTATCATATGCCATAATAGAGCATCTAACACTCCTCTGCACACTACATATTATTTTACATTTCAAATGATCAGTTCATTATGTGTGAATCAAACAATGGTGGAGAAATATAAGTAAAAGTCGACAAGCATATTTGCACCGAGTATGCTCATTGTTACACCGTGATGTTTATCAAGTTATTTTACAATGTTTACCATTGTACCTCAGCATGTTAGCATGGTATTGTCAATTAGCACTTCACACTATATGAAGTTGTGTTAATGGGAATACCGTAAGTCTTGCATTGTGAACAACCTGACCTGATGATGGCGCTGGAGGTAGAGTTGTGTGGGATCAGCAAACTTTTTTAAATTCATCTTTTGCAGAAGATACATTTGTGCATCAAATCTTACATCCATCTATCAACCCACTAAGTCAACATTGTGGTGCAACTAGTAAACTAGTAAAAGTCAAAAGTCATCAATTTTGTACATTTTGTACAATTCTGTATGGACAGATGGTGGTGGGCTGACTGACCTGCGGCAAAATACAACCATCACTAAAACCACACTGTTAACATTACAAAAAACAATCAATAATGCAAAAATGATATGCATGTCAAATGACAATACATATGGAGGCTTTCCAGCATGCTCAGCAGCTAATCTGCATCCTCATTATGTTTTACGCTGTCCTCCCCACAGGGAGCATCTTGTCCACAAACATCACTGGACCACCTTTAAAGAGACTAATAATTAAAACGGGGTGAAAAATGACACACCAAATCAGCTGGGTTTATAGACAAGTAATGGAAAAAATAAAACAAAAAATGTAATAAAGATAAGAACAAGAGTCCAGTTGTAAACACTAATAGTTTTTTTTTTTACCAAGCAGTCAAGGAATGTCTATTGTCCTTTTCCTCATTCACCTGCTCTTAGCCCCCATTTCAGGAAGGCTCTGGCAGGCAGGACATCTGACAATCGAGACCTAATCAGAGCAGCAGCCACAACCACAGCCTCACACCAATCACGTATCTCTGGACTCAAGCCTCTTTTTGTAGATGTGCAGCAAGTGTGGAACTCAGCCCCTGCGCGTTTTTGCCATCTTGTCGACTGATAGCATAATTCCCCTGCTGTCAACTCCCCTCCAGTCTTCCTCTTCTCTGCTCTGTTATTTAACTTTCCACCAGTGTAGCAGAAACGAAAAGAGGACTGACCACAGACAGGGGGAGAGAGTGAAACATGCAGCAATGGTTTACCACACATCCTCCAAGTGGAAGAAACACTCATGTGCAATTATGCTCACTGTTGATCCACTCATGAACTCATTTAGGGAATCAGGTCACTTTCTTCACACCTTAAAGTGTTCTTTGTGGTTTGTGCATTGTTATGAAAACAAACGCCAACATTTTAATTGCCGTGAAATGGCACAACAGTTTGGTTGCCATGTGGGGTTCACAAGTCCTCCACATAAACTTTACACTGATTACTGTTGTTTCTATAACTGTTTCTATAGATGTACTGTATTAGTTATGTTTTCATCATGGCAGTTCTTTCAACACTAATTATAGTTAGAAATGAATTTACAACTCACGAGAATACTTAGATAAATGATAACATAAAACTGACTTCGTGAGGTGACCAGAAAGATAAGCATCACTGCACCACTACACCGATCTGTGGGCTTTATGGTACGGTGGTCAGACTGAAGCCTGTCCAATGTGAAAGTTTGCAAATCAACACCTAAACAACTTTAAGACTGTGAGAAACAAGATGCTCGTGCTAGAGGGAACCAACACTGAACTGTCTGGCCTCAATCCTAAGCACCATGTCTAGAATAAACTAGGCATCAATACAGGAAAGCTGAACATAGCAGCGGTCAGAGAGCGAAAACTTGGCCCAAAGATTCACCTTCTATCGGGACAATGATCCAAAACACACTGCCAACAATGCAGAAGAACCCAATCATCTCTGAAGAAACCTCTGCTCAGTCGTCCACCAACGGTCCCAATACCAAAGTGACATCCCCAAACCCAGGTGTGCAGAGTTTGTCACAGTATATAGCTAATACCCAAGAAGACTCAAGGCTGTAATCACTGCCTAAGGTGTTTCAACTTAGTAGAGTGTAAAGGATCTGAATACCTCCTGCATTCATGTAATTTTTCTTTTTTGGCAAAAAAAAAAATCTAGCAAATATGATTTAGCTCTGTCATTTGAGGGTACTGAGCGTATTCTGATGACGGGAAAACATTTACTATTAGGATAAGCCATGACATAAAAACTGTGAAAAATGTGAAGGGGTCTAAATAATCACTGAATGCACTGTAAGTACTGTGCTGAGGTTAAAGTACTTAGTTGTTGCCTCTGGCAGTGGTGCAATGTTTCTGAGATTAAATCACTCACATAAAATGAAAAATTTAATTAAAATATCAGATTGTGCTGCAATGTATTTTGCCAGATATGTTGACAGGATAGTTTCCTTTACATTTCTGGTCTAGATCTACTGTGTCACTTTCTGTAATACTGCAATTTTACTGTATGTTAAGAGGTGTTGTGTTAAAATATTGAGGACAAAAGTCTCATTTCCTATTGATGATAATCAAATAATGTCTTGGTGAGGAAGCTAAGAAATTATGCAAGAAAGTTGGATGCACGACACGTGGAAAAACATGCGATCACAACAGTATGTGCCTCTTGTGCTGTTCAGCATAAAACATAATTACAGACATGTTTGACAGGTTATTTAAATACTATTTAGTTCACCCTCTTTTTGTGAGATCTGCCAAACTATCACATTAGTCCTCTTATATTTGGTTTTAATTGGTTAATTAACAAACAGCAAACTCTCTTTCCCACCGGGTTTCAACAACTATAGCCACATAAGTTTTCTATAATTCGGTAAATATCTGAGAAATCAATTGTTTTATCCTCCAATCTACAAGACGTATGAGATGAATTCGCATAATTCACTCACACATGCTCAGGTATTAAAGTTTCAGAGCCTCATGAATTAATGTTTAATCCTGGAAGTGTTCGGCAGGGAGAGCAATATGTTCCTCGTCCCCCCCACCCCCAGGCTACTTGGCAGCCATGAAGCTTAGTGTAGCTTGAGTCGGGGCCTGTTTACTAGAGGAGGAAGAGGGGAAGGATGGGGGAGAAAGAAAGAAAAAAAAATCACAACAACACAAACGTCAACGGTCCTCTATGATTATTTTTGTTACCTCGAAGGCAGATTACACCCTGGGAGAGCAGCTTCCAAAAAAAATGTGACAAACACAGACGCCTTTGGGTACGAGTTCTTGGAAGTTACCTACAGCACGCTTTTACAACGAAACATCCATCCCAAATGTAACTTTGCTGATATACTCTTAAGCTTCCTCTGAGCCTAAGGAGGGCCGAAGCTGGCTGAGTGTATCCAGTATCTGGGGATCGCTCCACCACGTTGTAAGGATGATATGCTCTACTAGACTGAGTGAGACTGATTAAACCTGACATGCACAGACACAGATAAACTGTTAAGAGACTGACAGAGATTGATGTTGCCCACAGTAAATTAGCAAAGACAGGTAGGGTGGACAGACAAAAAGCAGAGCTCTTGGAAGTTCATATTTCCATGCAACATTTTGATTCCTCCATGTTTCATTAATCTGTCATCATTTCTCCACTTTGATATGGCAAATACTCGACAGAAGACACAACAGCCTGAGGAATTGACAGAAACTGCACTTTTGTAAAAGCATGGTGATGGATATGAACCTGACACTTCAACCATGTCTCCTAAAGTCTGTTTATGATTAGACAAAATTGCAACAGCCAACATATATTAAAGGAAATGTATTGCCACCTGGATTATGTAATTTATCAACATGACAAAGCACTGCTATATCTGTCAATGTATCTGGCAAGTCACAAGATGTTTGTAGCCCAAGAGATATGGTACTTCACTGTAACTCATTCACTTATTTTCTTAATAGCTGCCTGCAGGGAACAGTATAAAAAACAGTAATAATTTACTTAAGGAACATTTTGGATTTATGAGTAATTTTTTTTACCCGCAATAATTAAAAAACAACAACATTAACTCAACCAAATAATACAAAATAAACTCAATTAAAATGATTAATGACCTTGCCTATATGTAAACTTGAACAATTAGCAAAGTAAAACAAGTAAAAGCATTAGCTATGTAGCCTATTATGTAAACAAAATTAAACTCAACCTATTTGGCTTACACACAAACAATTAAAGACACTAATGACACTGTAGACCTAAATTACTTCCTTTCGAAAATTCAGTCTATTGCCAGAAAAAAGTTCCACTTCAAACTCTAGTATAAAAGAGGCAACAACTCTTTCCTGCAAATAATGTTGGCTCTCACACAGCATAGGCAAGCTACAGTAGGCATTTTAAAAAGTCGATCTCTGCCATCCAGTGCTGCTTTTAAACTTTAAGAACCCCATTGCTCATACTACACCAACACCTGGTACCAAGAGAATAAGAGGACAGCAGACTTTGCAGAGAGACTATATTGGAGGCTAAAGTGTTGCCATTTGTTGAAAAGTTTCAATGGTTTGATAACGCTGAGGTTGAAGAAATGCTGTCAACAACTCATTTAGACACCCAAGATCAACAGATCCACACTGACATCTTCTCTCTACTTATAACACAAAAAATACTACACAACATCAAAATTACTTTGTTTCTACCCAGGCTACTCAGCTGTAAACATATCCAAATTGCTTCATTATGTTACACTGCAAAGCCTAAAATGTGTTATAAAATGACAGGTAAAGCATTATAAATCACGGCCAGGCCAGCCAGAAGCCATCTCACACCAGCACTTCAATATAGAAATGACAGAGCCCTGGGAGGTGGAAGCATCAAAGACACTCCTGCAGATATTCACTTTCCTCTATGGTGCTAGACTCAGACAGGGATATGAATAATGTTCCATATCATTACCTAAATGTGGTCCAGGATAACATGAGTAGCCTAGACAACATGTAGCTAGTAGCTCAGATGTGTGTGGCACTTTGGCTATGGTGACTGTATTGATGACAAACTTATCAAATTCGAAGTTTGCATAAACTACTATAATTAAAAGCACCATCCCCTCAGGGGTGCCCTGGGCGTTCACCCACAGCACCAAAAATGACCTTGCTCTGAACAATAATAAAAGCAGAGAGAGAGCTTCACTTACAGAAGTAGCTGGGTCTGTAGAGATGGTTTGGAGGTAGGTGGGTGGGTGGGTGGGGGTCATCAGAGGATCAACGCGGCCTTGATGGTGGTCATCATGGAGTGGGTTGAAGAATCCGGCGTCGGTTTCGAGCTCACATCCGTCCACATGTTGTCCTTGTTGTTTCAAGCTAATAGCTGCCAAGAGCGCACTGGGCTAGCGGCTAATAGCTGCTTGCAACGCAAATTATTTAATAAATCTTCGCTGTTTTATGTAAACACAGACTGGTAGAAGTTCAGCGGCATTAAAAAAAGGAAAAACAAGTATTTGGGTCTTAAAGTCTCTCCTTTTTTCTTGTCTATTTGTCCCTCGATCATACCGCCCTCCCCACTCACCTGCTGCTAATTAGGAAAAGGGAAATATCACCTCCCACTGACGTCAGCCAATGAAAACTCGCGACAACTCGCTCTGCCTCCTACTTGAAAAAACTTCAGTGAAGTTAGTTTTACCAGAGAATTTCTAATATTGAGGGTTAATAATAATAATTAATGAATAATTGAGGGTTGTCAATAGACTGGCTCTGGTTTTACAGTCTATGGTTTTAAGTTGGAAATTAGACACAATAGATATTCGACAGACATTCCAAGCCACTCCAACATTTCAGTAAACACACGGAGAAGACGCTACAGCGTGTACCAACTTCCTGTTTTAAAAAATAAAAATGTGGGATATTTAAAGCAGATGTGTTTAAAGCATAGACAAAAAGAAGCTATTGAGCTAAAATGCTAATATTTAGGCTACATAAAATTTTATATAAAAATTCTGGACAGATGTAAAATGTGAA
The DNA here is from genome assembly GCF_905171665.1 of Trachurus trachurus. NCBI lineage: Eukaryota > Metazoa > Chordata > Actinopteri > Carangiformes > Carangidae > Trachurus > Trachurus trachurus. The sequence continues at coordinate 25,919,841 of NC_139901.1, read as the reverse complement.
AATAAGTGGGTAGGCTATAGGCTGTCTCATGCAGCCAGTGGAGTCCTATGCATGGTCCTATGATCCCACACTGATTTTGAGTCAATTGATCACATGAGCTGGAAGCTATGAGCTAAAATGCTAATGTAGGCCTACATATAAACATTTATTTAAAAAAAAAATTTAGAGATTGAAAACGTAAAAACAAGAGGTGTAGCCTATCTCATGCAGCCAGTGTAGCCTACTTTGATCCCACACTGATTTTGAGTCAATTGATCACATGACCAATATATTTTAACACAATATTCAATATTGTGTTACAATGTGTTGATTTCGTGGTTATTTGTTTTATAGACACAATGCACAATATGGCACTGCTACCTTTATTTTGTTGTTTCCAATGCTCTCTTTGAATTGTTTTTTTATTTAAAATCTCACCCTGCTATAAGAAGGCAGCCGGCCGTTCCACGTGTTCCATAAAGTGCCCTTATTTTTCACTGAGCACCTGTCCGCCACTGCTACTGTGCGTGGTTTTCTTTCAAAAATGTGTTCAGCAATGCAAATTTATGAGAGATAGGCTTGGGAAGACTTTACAGAAGCTGGGTATGTTCAAATAGCATGTGGTAAAAATGAACCAGACAGTTAAACAAAACAAGCCTAAACTAAACTGTCCTCTTTTTAAAAAAAACGTGTGCAAACATGAAATGTGCTACAGCCAATCGGAAAGAGTGAGGAAAAATTTTCCAAAGACCAGACACTGTTGTAATGTCACATCAAACCGTTTATCCCTGGAGGCTGCAGAGATTTGGATGATGGTGACACTACAGGGAAGAATTGATGTGCCTCCACTTGCCTTGTAGGTAGATGAAGATAAAAGAACAAAAAAGCAAGCCGATGCAGGCACTCTGACCGCTTGATGGTCTGCACAACCTATGAATTTGTCCATGTGCCAATTGTGTGTTTATTGATTCATGTGCACAGGTGAGCACATATGATTGTGTGTGCGTGTGTGTGTGTGTAGGTCCAGCCGAATTGTTTCAGCTTGCCCATCCATGTGTCGAATCTTTTCAACCTCTCACATACCTGTGTGTTTATCTGGTGCAGTCACTGTACACACCTCGTAGCTCCTCACCTGCTAACACTTTTCTGCTGAGCCAGAGCTGCTGGCAACATGTGCCTCAAACACCCCTCTGTTCAGCTAGAGTGCTCTTTGTATAAAAGACACCCCTCTGCGTCCCTGGAATGGTTCTTATTTTCAGTCCATCTCTCTTCTGTTTGCCACCCTTTTTTTTTTTTTCTCCCCCCACTGAATCTCATTGTATCCCTGCAGCCAGTTTTAGCCCTCCAAACAAAGACATGAAAAACACTGGAATTGAAACAACATGATTGTTTTCCACTGAAATGCAATCAAACTTGTGATGAATTTCTTGTTCTCTATTATATTGCCATTTCTCTCCCTTTTTTTTGCCATTATCTGCTGTTACAGATACCGGGTACAAAAATAATTTAAAGTGACGAGGAGATCTTTCTTGGCTCCCAGACCATCTGACCTTCGCCTGCTATTTAAAACAGACAATGCCTGATTCCTCCTGATAGACAGAGATTTAGACTGGGAATTTTCCTGTTCAGATCAGTGCTTCACAAGTGATATTGAGAGCCTTAAGAGGATTATATGAATGATGCTCCATTTTCTATCTGCATGGAAAAACCATTTAACATTAAGGCTATTCTACTAAAAATATAGCGCTTAAAGTCTGTTAGCTGGGCTTTTTGTCCTGCTACCCTGTGATGAAATTAAGGATAAAATCAGCGAGAGAAAAGTGTGTTCCTCTCCTTGCAGTGTGAAGAATGGGCGTGGAGATGTGATTTACAGACATGGCTGTCGGATTACTGGCTCCAGCTGTGGAGAGGGAGAGGCCATGCGTTTTCTGTGTTTTCTCTTGTACAGCTTGTTGCAGCGCAGCGCAGCACAGCGTGGTGCTGTGTTTTGTCGTGCAGCGGGGTCGAGGGGGTCGGGACATGGACCGATTCCCTCTCTCTCTCTCTCTCTCTCTCTCTCTCTCCGCTCACTGCTAAGAAAAGCATACAACTCTCAGTCCAAAACCTGTTTTATCTCTTGCCTCCTTCTTTTTGCTCAGTCCCTCCTCCTCATCTGCCCATCTCAGCTCAATTAATCTCAGATGCCTTAGTGACCCTGAAAGAAGCCACTGTGCATGATTGAAACGACTCCCTGGGCATTGTACCTCAAATTACAGCCACAGAGGAGCCTCACACTTTCCTCCATTCTCACTCTCTGTCTATGCATGGCACATGATTTAATTGGATTTCTTGTTGCTGTGTTCTTTACTGCTTTTGTTGAAGGTTGTCGTTTTTAACTCAAGCTGTAAATTAAACTTGGGCTTGGCTACCATTTACATGCACAGGCACTTGCATTCATTTACACACATACATAAAGTTATTAAACTTACAGACACCCATACATGTTCGAGTAATGAGCAGCATAATTGTAAACACAACATGTTTATCGCTACTTGGTGAATGCTACTGTTTCCTCTTCTCAGAAAAAAAAACAATATCATCTACAGTGTAGACCTTGTTTGCTCAACAGGCACAAAAACTAACACATGGACAAGTGGAGTTAACTTTAAAATGCCCTCTCCCACTGCTGTGCAATGAGTGAGTGCAATGTCACAATGCCTTGTAATGCTGGGCTGGGTGAAATTAATGTTGTGTTGTGTTTGGCCCCGACAGGCGGAGCTCAGCTGTCCAGTCTGCTCGCCCAGAGGGCCTGAGGAGTCCCGACCCTGTGCAGAGTCTCAGCAGTGTGAGCATTTCCAGCTGGACCGCCTCAACCCACCAGCTAGAAGGTCCCAGCAACAACGCCCCAGGGGTTGCAGAAGACCTTGGCATGGCAACAGACATGGCTGCTTAATCTCAGAGTAGTACTCTAGTAGGAAAAACAGAAGTGATGTTCAAATTAAAGATGTCACCATGCAGGCATTAATTTGCAATCAATCAATGAGGAAGCGTATGGAACTGTGCATCTATCTCCGAAATCTAGCTTGTTTGAAAATTTCGAGAGATGCCAGTGAAATTAATGAGGTGTTTTATCATTTCCCGACTTCAGCTGGTCTACCTCTGGAGTTAATAAAAGTGTCAATATTAAAATCGCCTCTCACAGTGGATGAAATTTATTTCTCTGTTTAGTGCGTGGTTATTTTCTATGTGCTATTTCTCCCATTTTCTTTATTTATTTTTTTATACGGCAGCATGAGAATGGAGGCCAGATATGGAGATGTCTGTGAAGCAGTCATTGTGTCAATGTAATAATGGTGCATTTGAGTTATGTGTCTGGGGAACACAGGATGGCGGCCCCCCTATTACCTACACTCCCCACCATCTGTGCCACATCTCACTGTGGGTAATTCTGCAGTGCCTTTCTGTCTCATTCGCTGTCTCTCTGTTTGTCTCCTCCTGTCTCTTGCTTCCCTTCTGTCTCCCCTGCTCACACACATGTTGATTCATTTTGTGGGACGGAGTCAGTCTACATTTAAACTATTTATAGAGCATGATTGGGATGATATTAAACTGCCTGTGGCAAAACAAACCTTTCAGGAGCCACCTAGATTATTCTTCAATAAGGTAAAATTTGATCCACGTCTATCAATGGGATCAAGCTGTGTGTGTGTGTACGCATGTGTGTGTGCGCGCACAATGGTCGAAACGCTTTGATCAAGTTTTTTTTTCCCGTGCCCAGACTTAGACCTACATTGTTGTTAAATGGGTTCTGGTGTTTGCTCAAAAGACATAATGGAAAGACTCACAACTGATGGATGTTACTGTCGAAAATGAATATGAATGCTTTAAATCAGCAATAATTCTTTTTTCCAGTCATTATTAATTCTAGATTTGCTTTGGCAAATAGATTTGTTTTTTGGATTGATGCCCAAGTACTGTGTCATGAAGCATTCATTATTCAAAAATGCAGCTGAAACTAGGGCGCTCCTGTTAGAAACTATGTGAGAGAAAGAGTGCTGAAAGGTTTTAGAAAGCCCTTTCATGTCCCGTTTATGTTAAAGGGGCTTTTTTCTGACTAGCACTGGAGTGCAAAAACGGGTATTTTAGCAGTTAATTTAATTGCCATGGATGTCAGAGTATATTTCAAGTGTGTCCCATTCAAAAGCCACAGAAAAAAGGGAAACTCTGCAGTGTTTATGTCATAGTCAAAGATTCTTTTGGCAAGAAAATCAGTGATTCGCCCTGCACAACAACAGATGCTGTATATAAATTATGTACTAAAGTCATTAGAAAATAATTTCCTGAATGGCAAAATGCAGAAAACGGCAGGGAGACAGCAGAGAGCCTGTCTGAGGGTTATATTGATCACAAATACATTTCAAGCAGCGCAAACACCTGGTGAGTTCAATTTTTATGAACTTTTTACATTAAATGCTCCTCGGCCCATGTCCCTCTGTGGAGTCTTTGGTGTTTGTTGATCCTAACATGCTCTGCATTTCTGATCATGTTTCAAAGGTGGTGATTGAAGGCATGATTCTCATCTTGACTGATGTCGTATAATTGGGCTGGGTATCTGTTGTGTGATGAAAGATCTCCTCTCATCCACAGCTGGTCCTCTACCTTTGATGGCACTTGTTTTAATCTTTGTGGTGCATCCCCATCCCCAAAACTCATTTTAAAGCAGAGATTTACTGATGAGGCAACACAAAGTTGGGATAAGCAGCTTCTTTAAAAGTTTTTTTGTTGGTGTTGTTGTTGTTTCACAGAGCTGTCGTTCTGGTGGAGTAAACTTTCAAATGCCACATTCTTTGATTGAGGTGAGGTCAGCCTGAACGCCGCCATTGCAGTAGCATTGTAAAAAGTACAGGAGGAATATACTTTGCCGTGGTTGGGACTTGAATGATGATTTGTGTGGGCAGGTAACTCTGGAGAGGTCAAGTAAGTCTAATATCCTCTGACAGCTGAAGACGCAGTTTCTTCATTAAGACAGCTAGTGTCAGCATTATTCTGGAGACATGATGGGAACTAATAATTAAACGGCCAGGCCAAAGAAAAAAAAAATGTCACAGGGACAGACAGGTTACATCCTGCAATGACCTTTTCTCATCCAGGTACCAAACAGAGTTTAATCAGAAGAGTGAAAAATGTAAGGCTTAATGAGGAAGGGAGCGTGCCTGTCCATCATGCCTGTCCATCAAAAATACAATACAATACAAACAGCCAGCTCTTCTCTTACAGCTGTTCAGCCCATCTACAGTCATTTCAGTTATGAACAGGTCTCGATGAAGATCTCTAAGTTGCTGTTCACAACTGTTTGTTTTTTTCTTCAGTGATTCATACAGATGTGGCGTTGGCTGAAACTGTGGATTGCCATAATCAAATTTACAAGGGAAACAACCAGTAACAATTGTTGTGGAAAATATCACCCACTCTTAGCAACTCGTACTGCAGCTTCCATGTGGACTGAATTTGACGCTGAAGGGACAGATATTCACAAGTGATTGGCTGTGGCAAATAAAAATAAATCACTCCACCATCCCAGACTGAATCTAATGTCAGGCTGAACATTAAAGGAGACATATTATGCCCCCTTTCTACAAATTAGTAGTAGTTCAACCCCAACCAAGTAGTGCATATAGATGGACATAGTTTTCAGAAGGCCAACATTTCTATATTAAAATGCTTTTAAAAAGATCTTTTAGGTCTTCACTGAATGTAAGTCATAATTATTACTATTAAAATAAACTTAATAAATAAAGACATGGGATGTTTCATTCAGTGTGTAATGGACATATAGGCCTATATAATGTGTTAGTTTCACTTTTTGAATTGAACACATTCTACATCGCGGAGGCGACGTCTTTCCACTCAGGGCTTCCTTCACCTCTGAAACGGGGCAGAGCTCCGTGGAAACACCTGCCTGACACAACAACGTAGAGAACCGTGCATGTCCGCAGCGCACAGCTCCACGGACATGCACGGGGGGGGGGGGAAACGGCGTTGCCGTCGCACCGAATGCACGCGGACGCGCCGCTTTAATGAGCGCGCATGTCGCGCGTCCACATTGGAGGTCGGCTGTTATCAGTATAATCAGAGACAACCATGAATGAGTTCGCCTCAGTTTCACGTGATTGTCACTGTCAGCCTGTTAGAAAAACACTTTACTGACCCCACCTGAGACGCTGAGACCCCCCCCCTCAAAACAAAAACTCTTCGGATCTGAACGATTCACACAAGTCACCTAATTGGTCATGAAAAAAGCGAGTTTCGCTTTTCGGCGCGCTGTTTGCATCCCTGAACATCACAGCTCTTTTCATCCTCTCAAAACAGCCCAGTTCAGAGCGGCTGGTTTCAGTGCCTGTCCCTTTAAATGCAAATTAACCACTGCTTGCCCTGCCCCAGCCCTTCTACCGGTCCCAGGTAGGGGTGGTATTATGCAAATTTGAGTCCTAGTTACATCACTGGAAGACAACTGAGGGAACAGCTCGTGAAACCACGTGGATCTCAACCTAGGGAGCCTGCACATTACAGATTTTTTGGTCAATTCTCACATTTTGGGGGTCAGAAGGCAAGACAAACACCTAAATATATGTTAAAGAGCCTTCAAAAAGTGATATTTCCATAATGTGTCCCCTTTAAAGCCCTCCTGTGTATTTCCCTCCAACCAAACACGCAGCAGGTATCTTTGAGGTCTAACAAGTGCATTCAAAGTGTTCTTCTTCAGCCAATTTGCTTGGAATATTTAGACTGTGGACTTTCATATTCACCTGCTTGTAGTCATCTCTCCTCTTGAAACCAATGGCAGGTGTATCCAACGTCCTTTAGTGCTTGTGCTCTGGCTCATCCATGCAATGCAGACAACACTCTCATTAAAACCTTGCTCTGATGAGCCACTGGAACATCACAGGGTATCTGTAAGTGAGACAAAATGAAAGCTGCCAATTTTGGAGCTAAAGGCAACAGGTCAAACCTTACAGTTAATGACAGAGGATTTATTATGCATTTACATTTGATGATGCGTTTCTGAACCCACTGCTCACACTACGACACGGAACTAGATTATTACTTTTAAATTTAGGCAGGTAAAAGTAGCTCATTAGGTCAAAGTAACCGACGTGGATAGTTTTTACACCCATCCTCCCATCCTGACTTCCTCCCTGAGGCATTTAAAAATGTCACACTGCTTCCTGCTTTTTCTGGCTCTTTCTGTTTTGTCCATTTGAACAAAGAACAAGTGACTGTTGTTTGTTCAAATAGATGGATAAAACCATGTATGGTCTCTGGGGTTAAAACAGTCTTTCATATTTTCTTTCTGCATCATTTCAAATATCTCCTGGTTTTGTGTTATAAGTTTTTATTTTTTTTTAGTGGAAATCTCCATAAACCGAGAAAAACATCCAGACTAAAATGTGACCTTCAGCTTTTTCTGAACCGTTTTGCTTTATATAACGTTTTACTGAACACACTTGTAATGACAAGGAGCTGAGTGATGTAGTCCAAGAGTGATTCAACATGAAACCACCATTGACTGAGAATCATGTCGAGACTCTTTTCCTCTTGTCAAATATTCAAACCTCATTAGAAACACCTCTTTAAATGAGAGCAAGCATTAAATGAGTGTACTTTGTAGAGACATGTTCTGACAACCTATTATATTTTCATTGGCTTTCCTTTGATATTGAGACATAAAAAACAAAATGAACGGAGTAATGAGTTTAATGAATGAGGTTGTTGTAACAAAGAGAAGTGTATGGAAATGTTTTTGAATGCACCTTTCTTTTTCTTTTTTTCTTAAATTCGTGTTTTTTGTTGGTTGAGCGACCGTTCCTGCATCTGGAGGAGGTTTGTTTAGGCATTTGTTGCATCTGACGTTGCTGGCCGCGGTTGTCATCTTCTGGTTAAATGATGCGTGAAAGTGAATATCCATCTTCTGTGATCAAAAGCGTTATGTGATGGCAGTACGATACATGCATTATAAACAACCTGGCTGCTCGTGGAAGTAAAAACACCACACAGGCTCAGAAAGAGAGAGAGAGAGAGAAAAAACATGGTTTCAAGCTTTCTTTCAATTTTAAAAAACTGTTAGTTCTATATTCTTTTGTCCAACCCCCCACCCCCCCACACACACACACCAACACCTTTCCTTAAAGAGAAAACTAATGAAACTGGCTGTGTTGCAACCCGAGGTCTCACTTTAAAGATCCACACAAAGTAAAGTAAATTAAGCTGGGAAATGGAAAGTGAAAAATCTGTGAAACTGTCACGGTTCTCAGAAAAGGGACCCAAGAGCACGACTCAGGAGGCAGACGTAAAAGTAAAGAGTCTTTACTTCAAAAAACAGATAAAAAAAAACAAGCAGGCAAACAATATAAAAAGGGTCGGGCTGAGGTGAAAACATGCGAGGCCCCAAAACACGATCAGGATCAAACCAGACAAAGACCAGAGCGCTTGAAAGCTTAAGTACATGGAACCAAAACAAGCTGGCAGAGAGTAAGTGGAAACAGTAAATATAGCAGCAAGCTAATGAGGACTAAATGAGCAGTTGAGTGGGGGGAGGAGCAGGTCAGGTGATTGTACCAGTGAGAAAAGAAGGCAGGTGGTGGTGGTGGTGGGGGTGTTTAAGTCTGTACAACATGTGTGAACAAACAACTGAGCTGAATGAATGAAAGGATGAATAAGTAGACTCAAACTGAAACATTTCTTCAGATTAGCACTTTGATCCGAGAGGTCTGCTGCTCTGTGAGGCTGAGGAAGGAGTGTATGTGTGAAGTAACCGGCCTTTTTGTTATAAAAAATAAAATAAAAAACAGGCGCAAGAGGAAGTGAGGGGGTAAGAAGTCGGAGGAGGAGCTGCAGCATTAAAGTGCACAGCAAGAAATCACTCAGCCTACATGGAAAAAGTCTCCAGGCGGCCGGCTCAGCTGACTGTGGAGAAATAGCTCCACCATTAAAGCTCGCTCAACACCTGTGTGGATTTCTTAAATTGAAACTGTCCAACTCTGGGAGTGAAAGAGCTCGAGAGAGAGAGAGAGGGAGGAGTGAAGCCTGTACAGACAGATGCCGAGTAGAAGGTGGGAAGAGAAGGAGAAGGTAGACGGACAGGCCGGCCAACAAGAAGTGAGAGCAAAACAGAGAAACGTCCACTCCGCTGCTCCTGGTGATTACAGCACTATTATTTAAATGTCAGTGCCTGTCTGTAGCTCTGTCAGTCTGTAAAGGGGCGAAACTCATGTGAACAATAAACAACGTGTTAATGTCACCTTTATTTCCACTCATTTGGCTCAGAGGAAAAAAAAAAACATCCAAATGTCTAATTTCTTTTTTCATTCAGCTGTACAAGATGTACAATCTTACAGTGTGTGTGTGTGTGTGTGTGGAGAGAGAGAGAGAGAGAGAGCCCTCTTGTCTCAGCCCCTCTGTTGATGCACAGAGAACAAGGTTAATTACTTTTCTGACCTTCTCCAGAAGCTTAAAGAAATATTCCAATCATAGCTTGAATAGATAGTGCAACCAGAGATGCTGAGTCAATGGCCAAACAAAAATGAAACACTGCTGAATCTTTTTAAGTGTAACCTTATTTACCTTCACTATTACTTATCAAATGTTTCAATAAAAACCGCATTGCATGGCCGATTTAATGTCACCGGGGAAAATGGATTGCTTTTTCCCTCCACCTGCACCTGCTTACTTCTGCTTACTTCCTTTGATAAAATATGTACGCAATGCATCAACAACACATTACATCTATAGAGAAAAAAAATGCTTTAATAGATTCTTTTGGATGTCAAACTTCAGTCTGCTGGATGCGATCACTTAAGCAAAAATATTTTATTCTTATGAATACTGCATAGGTTATATTATCTCTCAGGGCACCATGAATGCTTGGTGTTTTGTTGTTTTAACTCTAGAAGAATTGATTGTGATTTTCTGATACAATGCAATGATTACAATGCAACATCGGGGCCATTTTTACAGCTTCTGCAGCTTCATGAATATCTTTGACCAGAAATGCTGTGACTCTGGAGTTCAGAGAAGTTGCAGTGTTGAAAAGCACCTGAATGTCACTGGAGACTGAACCCATGAACTGTGAGAGAAATACAAGTGTGAATGCAATCGTTTATTTTTCTTTCTTTCAACTCACGAACAAAAGAGTAAGCAAAAATAAAATGCTTTTTCTTATTTATATGTGTAGTCAGTCACTATCTAATATTTACCCTACAAAAAAACTGCAGAAAACACAGATTTTCAGAAGCTTTAAAAAAAACAAAAAAACATCCCAAATGACTTATTTGGATTTATATGATGAGTTACTGCATTAAAACGTGTTGCCTGATTTCGAGACCAAACTAAAATGATGACAGGGATAATTGTGCTTTACCTGCAGGGAATGTTGTTAACACAGGAATGGATATTTGTACTCAACAAGAGAAAGGACGCTCTGTTTCCTACTGGGATTTCTGAGCCACACAATAGAAGATACAAAGTAAATGTGAATGAATAAATTGTTGGTATTAATATAAATGTGAGCAAGGACTTTTGAAATAGTGAGGCGGTGAGTCAGAGGCGGAGGCGACCCCACATAAAAATTAGAGACCACGAATAAAGTCTCATATTTTATTTATATATTCTCATTTACGTTGTCGACGCACATCTACGTCTTTTTTGCAGATGCTGGTGCTTATGTACACAAACACACAATGTGAAAGAGCATCCACACATTTCTAGTCCCAGTTATTTTCTGTTTCTAAATGGACGACATTTTATACTCAAATGGATTTATGAGTGTAGAATGAAAGACCTGCGAGCAAGAGAGTGGTGTAAGGATATATTGCGTCATTTTCTTTTCCCAACCCATTTCAAATCCAATTCTGATCCACACCTTGAAGGAAGTAGCCATATTGAATTTATTCATTTGCTTAAAAGTTGTCATATTTATGTCATGGTTCTCCCATTGCATCCAACACTTTAAAACAAAACCTGTCCAGACGACCGTTTTAGCTCCATATCAGAAACAATCTCTGTCACATAAAAATGCAAAAATGCAAACGTGACTGATCATATACAGTGGGCATGCTTAAGGAGGCAGGTTGTCCACTCTGGCCTTGGTTAGTTGAAAAAAAAAACACTATGGATGAGAAATAGCGAGGAACTGCAGTGTTCAACAGCAGAATTTACCTGGACGGCAGCTGGTAGCGAGGAAGACAAGGTCAGTAATGCTCCTGATTTATTATCCATGTTGCTTACACCTTTGGTGGTCAAGGCTGATGAGACCCAATCAGGGAGCGACTGTGGATGTCTGTGGCATTGTTTCCAAAGGTCTCCGTCCAGTTAACAATACACCCCCAGATTTTTCAAACTACATCTCAGCTCAGCAGTGTTTCCACAAGTCTCTGTTTTCTGTGCTCGAATACACCACAGTAGCATGGAGGAGAGGTGAAAACATTGCAAAGGAGATGCATTTTAAAACACAAACATGGTGTGGTGGATGCAGACCACCACACTACAGCACCCCTGGCCTGCACACACCAGCTCTCATTTACCAAACCTCCCAGTTTCCACTCACCAGTTGTCGGCTTGTCTTTGTGCTCACTGCCAACTCATCCAGACCTCCATTTGCTTATCTGTTTCATTCCTGTTTCTGACTGTTTGCCTATGATCCTGCCTGCCACCTGTTTGTACCACTGCCTGCCTGCTTTGTTTGCCTTCCAGTGAAGACTCTTCTTTACCTGCCTTCATTGGCTCTGTGGAGCTTTTGGATTCTGGAGGATTTTTATTTCTCAAGATGTGATGATTTAAAGGTAGAGTCTGTAGATTTTAAGTTTGGTCATTGAAGTTTGTAAACACAACATTTATATTGGCCCCTTCTCTTGGGCTCAACTGCACACGCCCCCTGCCCCTGATGGCCGTTGTCAGGACAAACTGCTATTCACATTGAACCCTTCTCCACTTCGGCCTTCAAAGTTCTCCTTTGGATATTTGCCACTACCACCAAGACAGCGACCGCATGCCATCAAGCCGGGTGGCTTGGCAGCTTGGCTAGCCCCGCAGCAGCTTGGTGGCTCGGCCTGGGTCGAGCCCAGGAGCATCCACGGCCCCACCCATACTGTATTTTTGTTTCATCCCTGCTAATGGTGTATCATTCATTCGCTATCTTGATGGTAGTTTTTATACAAGCCCAAGGCACCATAGGCCCAACTTCACCTGCGCTCTGTCATTGGCTGGGATAAACACATCGATTCCACCCAGAAACATCCAAACTACACCTATACTGTACATCAAAGTACAAATACAGGCAGAGGGGGAAGAGTGCTCTACAGATGCATCACACATGAGTAGAAGCTCATAGCTGATGAGTAGGTTCAGGATTTATTTTGTATAAGTCTATATTTATTTTTTTAGGAAAATCCTACTCTACCTTTTGGTATTTGGTCCAAAATGATCAAATATCTACAGATCCACAGAATGTTTGTTTTTAACTGTTTGTTTTAAGATCCTCAAAGGCAGCTACAGTCTTCTACTATATTTTGAACGTGTTCTGTAAGGGACAGTGAGTGCTTTGGTTTAAAAATATGTTATTTCTCCAGCCCATCAGGTAGCAGAGAACCATTCTGTAACCAGTTAATTTCACTTATCATTACAGGAATAACAGTTTCATAGCCAGCAGCACTTACATGTAATATAAGGCTGATAGTGGCCTTGGTTGAGGAGCTTTGTCATTGTGTCTATATGTCTGAAACGTGTATGAAAGCCCCTCTTATAGAAGCCCCTCACACCGTCCATACAGTAGGCTACATCCATTAAAGTCAGTAAGACTGTCAGCCTGTCTCACACTGAGCTTCATTATTTGATATGCATTCATCCAGTCTTACTGGCTGATCTGCGCTGGCAGGCACCTTCAATCTCTCTGAGCTCAATTTGATCAGCAGGATAAACAAATCCACAACAATTAAAAGAGATATGAGGGTTGACAAAACAATTAACATGGGGCTAGTGCGACTCTGGGGGAGATTGTGCGCAGTCAACAAAAGACGAATAAACAAATAATCATTTGGGTGGTTGAGCAACGATGGTATTAATTGCCTGTATGCTGCAGAAAACCTTGGAGAAAATAATCTTCACAAAAAATACCCAACTGCATTCTCCATGCCTCCTCCCCAAACACACATCATGTAAAAATAAAATCTGATTCTCCACCCGTTCACTTATTAACTCATCTCTGATTACAAAACTAGAAGTGAGTAGACACCGCTGGAAACAGAACGCGGTCTCAGTGTTCTGGTCTTTAGTTTGGAGCATGCAGGGATTATCATTACTGAGGGCGTCTCTTGATTTAGGAGTCAAGCCCACGGCTACAGCCTCCTCAGGTGAACACAGTAGACATCGGCTTTGAAACGTCACTGATTTGCTTCAAATTGCTTCAGGCTTTGAATAATAATGATAATCCTCACTAGTGGAATTTTTTTTTTTTTTTTTTAAAGCCCAAATCTTCAGTGATTAATTATAATCGTCAAAGGTGTTTGAAAAGCAGGTCAACATGTCCCTTCAAATGCTAATGTTTCTCACTCTATGTCTAAATGCCAGTGGGTATGTAAATTTGAATTTTATTTTAGCCTCATGAAGCAGATCATCCCTGCGTGGTCGGCGTAGTAGCACATGTACACACAAACACATATAGACAGGCTCTCGGTTGTTGCCTATTGAGACTGAGGCTGGATATTTATCTGTGTTACCCGGAGGTGAGAGTCAATAGGGGGCAGCTTTTAGCAGCTGCATGTGTAAGTGCCATTCTGTCCCCCTGCTGCATCTGGTTAAAAGCACTGAAGAGAAATTGAGGGTGCAACCACTCTGGCTATTATGGAGTCGACATGCTGCTGGTTATCATGATGAGGTCAAAAAAAAAGAAAGAGAGGGAAAGAGTGGGGAAAAAAATAGACTCTCTCTCAAATTTCATGTTTACAAAAATGGCCCACAAAATGATTAAGCTGTAAATGCAGACACAAATTCAGGCATATGTGCATAAAAGCACATGCACCATTCACCGCTGCACTCATCCACTGTATATCTTTATATGAAGGAGTGGGATCAAAAAGACCATGTAAAATGTGAAAAGTGACACATGTAGTTAGGAACCCACAGAGAATTGTCATCCAGCTGCTCACCCTCAGCACTAAAAGCAATAATTCAACATCTCAGTTTCAGCTCTCATTAATCCTGTTTTCAGCAGAAGTCAGTAGGTTTTTCCGAGAAAAGGGCCTGTCCATCTCTAGGCCAGAAAAGCTGATGAATGGGTGGATGTTAAACTTACTTTAGTTCCACAATGAATCAATGGGGTGGGGGTGGGGGTTGTTATTGGACCTGTGTTTCATCAGGTGGCCAGAAAAACATGTCTCATAATGAATGATAATGTTGCTGCATGTCTGCTGGATGTGCAAATGGGCAATTATGTGGCAATTATTTCATAATGTTTGCCATAACTACTTTGACGAGGTCATAATAAAACACATGTTGTGTTTTTACCATACTGCGTGTTTAACCTGCCCCACCCCCAACAGCCAAAGAAAAGAAAAGGTCAGGCAGTTTTTAACAAGAAAAAAATGTAGCTAAATGTTTGGGCTTTTTTCAATGGAAAGGGAAAATGGACTGAAGAAGGCAATACAAATTCCAATTCAAAGAATCTGAGTGCAACTGTGAACAAGATAACAACAACAAAAAAAAAGATTGAGCCAACAAAAATTGCTTACAAGCTTTTGTACAGTGGCTGAAGGGTGAAGGCAGCATAACAAAACCAAATTCAACATACATCCACACTGCAGGAAAATAGCAATCATGGACCAAAATAACACATGCATCATTGTCTGTTTGCTTTAAAACAACATACAGTAATAACCCACATTCTCTGAAGTAGTCATCAAGTTATTTCACCCCCCAAAAAAATCTGTGTTACCTGCAGAGCTGTTATAAGCAGGGATGCTCCCTCTGACAACATTTGGCTTATTGCATAACTCGCGCTCTCTCTACTCACGTCTCAGCTTCCCACTGGACTTGCCTGGTTCTTGATAGTGTGGCAGTGATTAGTCAATTAGTTTCCCCTGTGTTACCTCCAGGAGTGGAGGTATTGCACATGGAAGTAGCTCCCTGTGGCGTCTCATCTGGCTCTGTCCATGGTCCTGATTTCCCCTCCAAGAGCCTGCTGGCTGTGCTGTAACTTTTACGACACACAGGCATGCACACACACACACACACACACACACACACACACACACACACACACACACACACACACACACACACACACACACACACACACACACACACACACACACACACACACACACACACACACACACACACACACAAACATAGACCAACACGATAACAACACAGCCCTTATAGGATGAGGATTGAATAGCCTTCCTTGTGTTGATAAAGAGAAAATGCATGGCTGATTATGATTACCAGAGATTAACCCCCTTATTAAAAAAAAAGGTTCCTCAGGGAGAGAGCACATCATGATCAATAGCACAGATTAAACTCCCGAGCAAACAGTAACTCCTGTCGGCTTCTTTTCAAAGTTTATAGCATCGCCAACAGAAACAAAGCATCTCCTGACTGCATCTACTGTATATCCTTACTTTGGGCTCTTTCTGCAAAAATGAGACATTCATTTTGCTTGATCTCCATGTTAACAATGCAGTCTGCGAGAGCAGCAGTGCACCATGCACCTCTTTCATATCCTTTAAAAAGCCATATACAATGAATGCAGTCATTACCTACCTGCAGGAGGCTGAAAACAAGAATCGCGATGACTTCAGCACTCCCACACACACACACAGACACACACACACACTGATAAAATGGCCTCACTAACCCTAGAACTCTGTTTATTTATAATTCTTTGTTTCCATTTACAGTAATTACACAGAGAGCTTTTGATAAGGAGGTCACCCATTCAATTGAAACTGAGTGACCTTGATTTTTTATGCAAAACAAGTGTGTTGGGTATCAATTTAAGTGCCCCGTGTATATTTGTTTATTTGCATATTCACTTTTTTGTGGGTGTGACCGCGGCATGTGTGTTTGTGTGTAATCAGTCACTGTGGGTGTGTGGGTGGTTGGGACAAATGTGTGCTTGTGTGTGTATGTGTGTGTGTACATATCGCCCCAGAGCTCAGCCCTTCTTGTCAGAGTCTGGAGCTTTTCACACTCTGTTGTTGTTGTTGTCTAGGAGCGGAGTGGCCACCCCTTTCCCCGGCCTCTCCACCTCCCTCCTCATCCCCCTGAGGGTGTCAGCCCCAGCTGGAGGAGCGGAGATCAGGCTGAGCCATGAGAAATGCCCCCCGAGGAGCTGTGAGGTGGACCGTGGTTCAGCTGAGGCAAACACTGCTAAATGCCCTGGGATGGCTCAGATCCGACAGGGTGGGTCAGGGGAGTAAGGGTGTGTGTGTGTGTGTGTGTGTGTGTGTGCGCGCGCGTGTGTGTGTGTGTGTGTGTGTGTGTGTGTGTGTGTGTGTGTGTGTGTGTGTGTGTGTGTGTGTGTGTGTGTGTGTGTGAGTGTGTGTGTGTGTGTGTGTGTGTGTGTGTGTGTGTGTGTGTGTGTGTGTGTGTGTGTGTGTGTGTGTGTGTGCGTGTGCGTGTGTGTTAGGAGGAGGATAGGATATAGGGAGCCTTGTAACATGTCATACCAATGTAGGTCACCTACGACAGACCAGATGGAAGTCGTTTGCTGCGTTGGTGAAGTGTTTTTACAGAACTATGAATTCCACATGGTTTTCCTCAGCTCAGTATCATGTACAGTCAAATGTATATTCCTGCTCATAAATGCATATGCCATCGCCATACTCCCACAGTTTATAACCTCTTCAGGGATACTTGAAAGTAGGTGATAGAGCAGATTAGCATTAGGACTGGGAGCACTGTGTAAGCAACCAATGGAGACACGCATATGGTTATTTGCGTATGAGAGCGGACCAAAGAAGATAACATAGTGTTCAAGCCGAAAAGTGAAAATGAGGTGAGCAGCATGTTTCGAGATCTGCCTGTGCAGCATCACAGCAGGGGAATGAATTTGGCCAAAAGAAATTAAAAATCTGGTGATGGAAAAAAAAAATTGAAGTCAGATTTTTTTTTTTTTATATCATCCCATTACCTTTAGGTATTGTAAGTACGGGAGGGGGGTGGGGGGGTGGATGGCATCAGCACAGATTTCATTTCCTCAAATTTACACTTTGATCTCTTAACACTCTGCTCTCACAAATGAGATGAAACTATTCAATTTCACACATTTTAACTGCTCAGTATCGACTTGCTCATGAAGAAACCTTATTTATGGGAACAGGCCAAGTACGAAAACTTGAGCGGGCTGTGTAATTGAAACGACGACAGGATTAATTTAAATCACTACATCAGTCGATACTTTGTAAACAAGATTTAGTTATAGGCTACAATTACCAGAGAATACTCATAATTCACATTCAAGAAACTAGAAACTCTTGTTTCTGGAAAACATGAGGAGACCAGGCTGCTGCGTTCAGTCTTTTGTGGATCTTAAAGCCTCTGCATCATCAACACTATATGTGATACATGTGACTGAGCCATATGGTCCATTAAAATACGATCAATATTTTTCTTTGCGAACATTAAAGCCACACTGTGTTGAATTGAATGTCTGTATGGTTTTGTTTAACAATCCCAGTTTACCAATCGCAAAGCCCCGCCCCATGTAGTTACCATAGCAACTTTCAATTTTCCAATCCCACACGGCAAATGCACATTTAATTAAATGCACAGCAGTTGTAATTCTTTATGTTATTGAAATGGGTTCTTCTTCTCGTTCCTACCCTACGGCCATCAGCTCTGCCAACTGTGCTGAAAAAAAAAAAAAAAGTTTGATCAACTGTAGCTAGCAATTATAGCTGACTGGCTAATTACTGTAAGCTAACATCAGCTCTATGGACTAGTTGCAAATGTGCTCTCCCTTGAGAATGTGTCTTATTTGTTTGCCTGTTCAGATAACACACTTGACAAGCTTACGAGTTTACTAATGCTTCACTCTCTCTAAGTTTCAGGAGTAAAAGGCTTTTAGAGGACGGGGACTGACCAAAGCATTTGGGGAAACATGACATTATTTCACACAAGTCTGACAGATGTTACAAAGAGCCAGACAAAGCTGATAACATTACCCCTTACTACACTCACTGCATCCACAACCAGCTTCCATACAAGTGAGAAAATACCGTGATTGAGTGAATTGCAAAAGGTATGGATTCATGTCAGGGTAGTGGTGTCATAAAAGACTGGGTAGTGCCAGTGTTATACATTTCCCAGCTCCACAGATAGTGTCCTCTGTATGAGTTGTTACAAAGAGCTGAAGTCGTGACACACATCAGGGCTGTTCCACTAGCTTCAGTGACAATTTCTCTCCCTCAGTATTTCTTTCACTGGGGTTTTCTGATAGTATGAAGCTCTCTTCCAGGACTTCACTATACAAGAAAAAATCACCATCCACTAGAACAGGTTTTTATTCCGACCCGAAACCTTTTCATATCAGCTGCACAAAAATATCCTTTAGCTAACAAACACAGTCCGCAGATATGATGACTCTTAATTGCCTGTAGACCGTGAGCATAAATCGTTGTTCGGTCAGAGCTGGAGACCTGTCCTGACTGCTCACCTCCTGTCAGCCGGGACTGGCCCTCAACAGACAGAAGTCTGAGTAATGGATAGATTGATACTGTTGACTATGATCCCTCTGTATTGGTTATGAACTTCTACACTCCTTTTTATTTTAGACTATAGTAGTTTTACAGCAGGTATGCCACATTTGAATTGCTGTGAATTTGAATTTGTACCAAATAGAGACACAGATACCGTAGCTGTCTGTGTGTGTCTGCCTCAGTCTGATGTGCGCAGCTGTGGAGTTTATATTTGAAAGGAAAAGAGACAGCCACAGTTTGGTTTGACTCATTTAAGGTCACATTACCTTGGCATCCTGCCGTCCATTGAAACCTTTGTAACACTGCTGTCTTGTTGTGACAACCGAAGCTTTGCGTCTTTGATAAATTTAACTTTTCAGAAATATACATGAAGTTCTTTTTCATTCCTTTCAACGTTTTGCCGTTTGACACGAGGCGTTCGTTTCTGCAGTCTGTGTCATTGCGGTGTTATTACTAAACAAGCAAATGCATTTATCACAAACATCAAAGGAAGACTTACACAGTGGTTTCCATCTGCGGTGAGAACAACTGCAGAGGCTGTGTCAGTGTCTTGTCTTTATAAATCTCTTGCTTACTTTTCATTTGCTGCACAGCACTACAACAGAGAGACGGACAAAGACTGACTGATTAAAACATGCAGCAGGATTTCCAGCCTCCTTGTGGCTTTGTGTTGATGGAGAACAGGTGATGCAGAGAAAAACACAAAGCTCTTGACAATAATTAAGCTTTAATTTTCTTTTTTTTTCTATAATTGTCAATCCTGTGAATTTCAAAACAAGTTGAATTGCTTAGCACATATTATCTTCAACAACAACAACAACAACAACAATGTGCCACATAATTTTTGACTTCTCTGTTTCACTCTGTCTGATTTACTTTGTACTTCTCTTGTCATTCAAACATAGCTATGCCGTTAAACACACACACTTTAACCTGGCAGCCACTCTAAAACACAACTGGGACTAGATGAAAGTGATCCCCACCTAACCTGAAGGCAGTTTAGCATTAGCATGTTATAATTATATGAATATAAAATCAGTAAAACATAGAGAGGGTAGGCCTATGCAACAGTTTTTAACTCGCCTGCCCAGATGAGTAGTAAGAGAAGTACGCAAGAGAGGTAAATTTGTTTTAGCATTGAACCAAAATGATTGAAAAACCTCTTCCCATTTAGATAGCTTAAAAAACAAAACACAGTCAAAATGACACAATTGGAATAAAAAAAAAAGTTAGGATGAGCAATGTATTCGTGTTACTTTGTATTTCAAGTTTACTCCCTCACAACAACAAATCCGAGCAACAACACCAATCATTTGCCTTTTATTCATTTTTCATTGAATACCCGAGTGCACACTGGCGGAGCACACTGTCAGCCGAGAGAGCAGCAGCAGATGCAACCCATGTATTACGTGAAGGCATTTAATAAAAATGCAAAGACCATAAAATTCAGTTCAGTATTGATGAATGAAAATGAAAAATATCAGTTGTGTTAATGGCTGCAGGCACCACTGCACTGCAGAATTCCCAGCCAATCAGACATGTGGCAGCATCCTTTCTCTGCGTAGTCTAATTCAGCCTTTGTATTTGCCTGGACCACAGTAATGACTGTTGGGGCTGAATCAGTCTTTTTTTTTTTTTTTAATTGAACTGTCCTATCAGTTTCCAGGCATCATGTGTCCACTTTGATCACTCTCCCTACTCTCTGACACTGTGTCAGAAGAATAACACTTTCAAACTTCAGCTGGGCCCTCACCTCCTCCTCTCACAGTGACACTGAGCAGAGCACTTACAGAGCGGAGACGTACGTCGGCCCCAGCAGACACCTCCGGGGGACGGTCCTTGGAAGGCAGGCAGACCTCCTTTAACCTCACACCCCCAGACGCTCTCGCAGGCCTCAGACTCACAAGGCTGTTCCCCTCGCAAGGACCCGCGACACTGCTAAAAGCCAGGCTGCGACTGGAGGTCACTGTGAATGGGAGTCGGGGAAAGAAAAAAGAAGTCTCAGTGGAGAGAAGGTGAGAGAATAAGTCATGTTACCCCACAGTGGTTAAGCTGTGACAAACGACTGTGCTTAAGATTTGTGAGACAGCTGTCATTGAAGTTTGGATCACTGTTTTAGCTTGTATTAGAATAGTTTATTACATAATACTGTACTTTAACCACTTCTGAATCCTTCAGACTTTTCCCATCTCCTGCTATTTATAGTCAGAGGAGACTGGAGGCGGCCTTATTCATAATTTAGTATTACTAAACTACACAATGTGCTCTGTCAAAGTGCTTTCTTTGGGCTAATGGGACTTCATTTTCACTCCTCGTAAAAAGTAGTCTCATTGTATTGGTTAAATGTGGGGACTTTTTTCTTTCCAAGTGTTTTTAATCAAGCTCTGGAAAATAACTTTTGCAATTACACCTCTGAAAACTATACCTATACACTATACTATACTATAACACGTACAGTGAATGGTGCAGCAAATCAAATCCGTTGAATCAAATAAAGTTGCTGCTCTTTGCATGTCGCAAGATTTTACACAGAACTGATTTGGCTGTGTACAAAACAACTGAATTTGCTCTTTTGACAGACTTTTAGTTCTCTGTTAATAGGCACATTAAGCTGTTCAAAATGTGAAAGAAGCTGCTTTTGTTGGCAGTGAGTGCAGCTTCTGAGAACAAATTCAGTGTTTAAATGAACAGTTTGTGGTTTTGTGGTGGCAAGGTAAACCCATTTCAAACCGGTGACGAGAGCACAGAGGAAAATATAAATATACAAATTGCTAAAATGGAAAAAAAAGAAAAAAGAAAAAAGTTCTGTAACTTTAACAGGAAAATTTTGTGTTCTTGCTGTCTTTTGTGTACTTGCAGGCACAGAATGAGGGACATTATATTTTACAGTAAAAATACATCTGTTTAGAATGAAGAATAAATGGTTACATAATAATAAATAATGATGAAAATGATAATGGGCAGACTGCACTGACCTCTGCCTGTAATAGGCTTTGCTTGTTTTTATCCATACTCATATAACTACCTCATAGTTACTGTCTATATGAAACATAATTATTTTCCTATTGCACTAAGATGATCTCCTCATGCCTCTCTTTTTTTAATCAGTATATATAGTCGGCTATTTATGGTTATAGTTATCTATTTGCACAGCTAATTTCATTCTCACATATTATTGTTATTTTTGTTTCAATATTACAGCGTATTCTTTTTTCACCGTTACCTTTTCATGCCATTGTGTGTAAAGTTTGTCCTGCACTGCTATTGTTTTTGTGTATTTTTATTCCAACTCCATTTGCCTTTATAATGTCCCACTCTGGAAAAATAAAGTTTAAAAAAAAAAAGATTTTAATCGATTAAATTGAGGGGCAAAATAATGTCAGTGTGAGCACTCGTGGAGCAACATAAATAAACAGCCTGATTCAATAAAGGGAAATAAAATATGGAGAGAAAAAATCACATGCAAAAATGAACAGTACAAATAAACCACTCGCTCTTTAGGACTTAACCACGGAGCACTGAACAACAGATGCTGTAGAAAGTCACCTCTATGAGGGTTTACTCCATTATCTTATCATCCTTGCTACTGTGATTCCATAATAGGAGGTGGTTAAGATGATAATGAAAACAGGCTGGTTGTCTGACCACTATGAATTCAAAACAGCGGGAAAATCTACATGACAGTCCTATGAAACTGTGGTTGCTAAGGAGGCATTTATGTATATTAACCCTGTAAAGTAGCCTCTTTAAATTCATGAGAATCAGCAAGTTCACCCCCCCTCCCCCAAGTCCAATCCAATCCAATCCAAACTCTCTGCGCAACAAATAATTTCCTCCCATCCCTCAACACCACCACCACCACCACCACAGGTTCACTTTCACATCGGTACTTCAAATGGAAAAGTTTCCCACTTCACTGCCAACTCTCTGTTTATGCGCCTGCGTTGTACAGTAGATAATGTGCCTTTGGAAAGACGGGAAATAACTCCTGTCATGAGTGGACGTTTCACAATCTTCACAAGTGCCGCTAAAATCACTAAATTTCACACAAATATTTCCATATAATTCATCCTGCCCCTCTCTCCGGTCGTGGTGCTCCTCCACTCGTTCTCGTTTGCATGGCGCTGACAAGTCCATCCTCCAGCTGTCATTACCCAGTGGGTGTGCTGGAGCAGAGAGCCACAATCCTGATGACGGCAAATTGTCATGAAGGTCAGTTTTTATCTGTGGACAAGAAGTAATGAGTTACAACAACAGCAACAAAAAAAAAAGCAAACAGACATATTGTTCTGGATTTAACAGACTGTAACAATGAGCAGTGCCTAAGGCTGCTCTGTTCAGGTTGGAGGACTTGTTGGCTAATTACAGTGTTGTGACATCCGTGTGGGTAGAGGGGTCGCTAATGTTAAGAGACCTGGGGTGCTGTTTCCCTTCCCAGCAGAGCAATGTGTTAAAGATGCATGCAAACAAACACTCAAGCAAAGGACAGCGTTTCATGAGGACTCAAGGTTGGATATATGAATAATGCATGGCAGCCAACAATCAAGGCATTCAAAACATTACACAATGAGTGGATTCTGTGTAGGAGAGACTGAGCTGTGTGAAGTTGCAGCAGCTACGCATGTCTTATAGCAGGAAAAAAAACACAACGCCACAACCCTGCAGGAGAAGGCAGAAGTGTTTTGTGTGCGCTCCTGTGTGTGTGTATCTGTGTAAAGTGTGTGAGAGAGGGTTTGGGTGACCTTCAGGGAACAGGTGTTGGTGTCAGCATTTACTCTGTCACGGCACATTGAGCAGCACTGTACAAACACACCAAGGAGGGGAGGGGGGGGATGAGAGAGAGACGGACAACGCATGTGAGAGATAGAGAGAGTAAATACTTGATAGTGTATAAAGAGGACTTATGGAGACAGATACATATTTGATGCTACGAAGGCATTTCAGATGTTGAATAGAAGAGACGTGACACAAAATCATTTCTCTTTGTTCAAACAAAGCCTTTACACAAGTGCTATTCCTCTATGAGACTTCCAATTCACCACTTTTCAGAGAAAAATACCGCACTGTATGCATTGTGCGTTAAGTGTTTTGGCTCCTCGTCAAGTTTCAGGTGTTCATGAGCTGTTTGTTCCACCAAAGACAGATTTCAACTCCTCTCATATATTTTCATTTCTGTTTGAAGCCCAAACAGAAAAAAACTCTTATAACGTTTCAATAAAAAAGTCTGATCATAAAAATACATTTTTGGACTAGCAGAATTAAAATATTTCCTGACTGAAACTACCTCACTGTATACAAAGTAGTTTTCAACAAGAAGAGCTACGTATAAGAGTTACCCACATACTCTGTCTCCGCTCTGGTCCGACTCCATTTGATGGAGCAAACCCTCGCCCACTGGATGCGTTGGGTCTCTGATCCGTCTCTGGAGCCCAGAGCAGATGGGGATCCGATATCATGGGAGAACTACAAGCTATCGTGATAACAGCCATGTATAAAGTGAGTTTAAAATGTAAAGAATAGGTCACATTGCCTTTCTGAGGTTGATTTGCTGTCCGGAGACATAGCGGACGCTGTGGAAATGCTCTGATTGACTTGAATGGGAGGGAATTGCTTCGGCGTTCGAAACGGAGACGGAACGGAGAGGAGACCAGGTATGTGGAAATTTGGGTTTACTCACTGATGCAGCGGGATGAATAATGTTATTTATCAATATAATACTCACAGGAACAGTGGTTACTGTGAGTACTTTAAGTAACTTTAGCTGACAATATGCCTGGACTATGACTTTACTCACTGTAGTTTATTAATGGTATTTCACTGCTTTAAAAATTGCCAATAGTAGAAAAGACATATCAGTGTGTCAGATATTTTACACAACGGTGTTGTCAAAAACACCCAGACATCACACAAGATGTATTATAGTGACAATATGCTCTTGTGCTCATGTTTTAAAGCCTCAGAGAAGCTGGTGTGCAGCAGTGCATTTGGTTTATTCACTGAAATTATCTTCAGTGTCAGTAATCCATCTGTGCAAAGTGCTGATGGAAAATCTTACATTTTCAATATAAATTGAACGTACCATCTGTAAAAATAGAAACCACACTGGAGCTTCATGTCTTCTTTATGAAAGCATATGTGCCTGTACTACTCATTCATTCCCTGCAGGATTTTTTTTTCCCGACACACATTAGGGCTATTATTACATGTAAAATATCACTGAAAGGTTAAGGTGCTTGGTTTAGATGTGGATTCACAATAGAATGAACTGTAAGAACCTGTTGTTGTCTATTTCTGTGCTTCAGAAAAGAACAACCTTGCAGCAACAAGACGAGGAAAACTTAAACACAGCATGCAGCTTGCCAGGAGTCCTTGAATGTAGATTAGCAGGTAATAGAAACCCCATTCATGTCCTCATTATTTACTGGGTTGGTTTTGGAGGGATGTTTTACAGTCACTGCACAGGTGGTTTATGGGTAGAAGGAGCCGAGCATCTGTTTAACCTGCGACAAGAATCAGACAACCATGTTGCGTCAAACTCAATTGCTTTCAATTTTCCTCTCAAACATTCATCTGGTCTATTGTAACAAGCAGATCAATATGGGTAAATAAAGACAGAAGACCCCACGATATCACTGCAGTCAGCCACCAATAATCACTCACACGAGCAGAACCTGCTGTCTTCCCAAACTGCACCTGTTCAATATGTTTCTCTCTGTTGTGAACAAAGAAAAATGATTTTTGTTTTTATTTTAAATTAAGCTATGTGTTTGTTTTCTGCATGAATGGGTGTGAATGTGCATCCTGTCTGTGAATAAAGTGTACATTTGTGTGCTTGCACACTGTGTCACGCAACACAGCAGCGTCTGCATTGGAAGCATAATGAGATTTCTGGTTCTGCTAATCGCTTCATTTTTTTCATGCCATTGTCGATAGAGGGAAACACACACTCACACAAATCTGTGTTTAAGAACAGATCAAAAGTGTCTGTAATCTCTGGCTTAGGATGTGGATCTTGGGGGAGAGAAAACACACACATTTTTTTTTTTCATCTGAGATGCACTCATTTCCCAAGTTAATTATTGCAGCCCTTAAGACAATGGATTCTTAAAGCATGCAGTGACAGTGAAAGAGTGATTACATGTTGGCTCATCTGAGTTGAGCAACTTCAGGTAAAGTGCTGCCTGTCAGATTTTGAAGGTTTGAAGGTGTTCACATCACAACAAGTCAATAAACAAATGATTTTTCATGCTTTGCAGAAAAATCACACGTGAACATTTCCTGATCCGACGCCCCTCTCAGTGGGAAACATTATTTGTCTATATCTTTCAAAGCTGTGACACCTAAATTTAGGATAATTGTTTAGATTTGTGGTAACATTGTGCTTTCAATTAAAGAGACATATTGTTAAGGTCAGAGGACCTTAGTTGTCATGGTTACAATAATAAGAAAAGGGATCAGCAAGCAGTAACTCACAGGTTAAAGCAGTCAATGGGTGCACGGCTCGATTGCCTGGTTCTTTGTACACTGAGGAAGACTACTGCGGTCGAAACGTTTGTACCTCCACCGCCACCTGCCTCATTAAAACACCAAAAGGACATTTTGAGAGTGCTGGCCTTTCTACTCTTTTTATGCTTTTTTGAGCTTTGCACCCATTGACTGCTTTAAGTGTGCTTGCTGATCCCTTTTCATGACTTTGCTGCGAGCAGTGCACCTCCACGCTGAAACAATATGGCGACATAACAGGACATTGATGGTATTACTGACGTCCGAGACACAACGCTGGCCTTCTCAGATTCTGATTCTGACAGTACCCTTAACCTTTTTCCTCAAGATGAGTCTCCTTTCGCCACATTCAGTTCAGACTGGCGAGATGCACCGATTCGTATCGGTGGTCCAATAATGCTGAATGTAGATTCAGGGTGCATCAGAAATAATTTACAATTGAATTTACGATGCATCTCTTCTAGCCTGTCTGCATCGGTAAATTCAATGGTTAAATCGATCATTACATGTTCCGAGGCAACCTGAATCCGAATCGCAGAAGCTGTCTGCAGCCTCCGTCCTGCCACAGCAGCAGCAGCAGCAGCAGCAGCAGCAGCAGCAGCAGCAGCAGCAGCAGCAGCAGCATCAGTCAGAGCTGCCAAGAAAAGTAAACAGTCTGAGTGAAGCTTGAACAGGAGTGAATCGTATTGCATTGTATCGACGGGGGCTCTACACTCACAGTATTGGTGGAGTAAGCGTATCCCACGTGGGCTCGGCATTCAAAAAGAACCGGCATTCGGCAGAGAGAACACTGAATTCTGTGAGAAGTGGTGCAAGGTTTTGAACAAATGTTCATTCGACCTCATGCTTCTAATTACTCAACAAGCTGACCGTGACCTTTCCAAGATTAGAACTGAAATGTCTGAACGAGATGAAGGTGAAATTCAGCCCTGTTTCTACGTGTTCTACATTGAAAACTTCCTATGAAAAAGAGATGACAGGGATTAAAACCAACAAATTCCGCAGAGACACTTTAGACTACAAAAAGGGCCGAATCTATTTATGGGTGACTTCTGAGGGGAGGTACCAACGTCGATGTCAATGTGGGCGTAATGACTTAATGGCTTCCAGTGGACAGTCTACTGTCTACTGTCACTGGCCACGGCGAGAGGTCCAGAATACAGATGCACAGGGGACGCAGGTGATTATCCTGTCTAACAGGCAGCTGACTCTACTGTACATGAAGAATGTGCTTTCTAAAGGTCTCTCTTTTGTTCCATCATTTTGTTCCAGTTAAGTCTTACTACTCGTGTTGAACTCTTTACATTGTTGAGGAATGTTGAGTTAAGAGCATTTTTCAAGACAATATGTCCTTTGACAACAGACTGCTGTTAACACCTCTGATGAACCTGATATGCCTTCCATTGTTATACGCAAAGCCGACAAAGGTGGAGCCATTGTTATACAGAATAAGACAACTTGATCATAAAACACTCTATATTCCACTGTCCTGTGATCTCACCTTGAAGTTTAAAAATGAAATCACTGTGTTTTTGCAAAAAGCTTTGTCTGACTCTATTATTTCTCAGCAAGTATGTGACTTTCTTGTACAAACATATCCTCTACAGCAAGTGTTGTATACATTGCTGAAGATTCATAAAACCTCTTGTGAACCAGTGCCAGGTAGACCTATAGTAGCTGGGACTCAGCCATTAACAGAACATCTTTCTCAATACATAGACTTGCATATTAAAACTTTAGTGTGTCTACTTCCCTCTTATTTAAGAGGCACATCTGATTTTTAACTAAACTAGAGTCTGTTGATGACATTCATGAAAATGACCTCCTGTGTACTATGGACATTACCAGCATCTATTCTAATGTACCACTATCTAAAGGTCTGGAAGCTCTTACCTATTATTTAGATAACAGAAGCATATTGACACCCCCGACTGGTTTTCTGGTAGAACTGTCCAATTTGATTTTGGATCCAAGAGATTTCTATGGGGTCTCCTTTCTGTAGCTGAGAAGAAGATTTTCTATACAACAACAACCCTTTTGTGGCCTCGTTAAAGTGTTGGTACAGACATATTGATGATATTTTCTTCATCTTCTCTGGCACTGGTGAAGAACTGAATGATTATGTTTCGTTTATAAACTCAAGGTTGCCTTCTATTAAGTTCTCTTTCGAGTTCAGTCTTGATTCTGTGTCGTTTTTGGATGTGTTGGTTTCCAAAAAGGAACAACTATTTACAAGTGTGTTCAGGAAGAAAATGGACACTAACGCTTTTATAGATTTTTCTAGCTATCACCCCCCAAGTCTTAAGAAAGGTTTGCCTCTTAGCCAATTTTTATGCCTGAGAAGGATTTGCAGCACTAATGCCGCTTTTGAAGAACAGGCTATGGACCTTTGCTCTCGTTTCAGGGCGAAAGGTTATAATAATGACCTTCTTTGGCAGTGTTTATAGACAGTAAGGGGGATGGACAGGAAATCTTTATTTTCACCAACTCATCATCTAAGGTTTCTCGACTTGTATGTGCTACTACTTTTTCTAATATGTCAACCGATGTGAAGAAATGTGTTATGAGACACTGGCACATTTTAACCAGTGATTCTCAGATCTGTCATGCCTTTAAAGACCCTCCTATTTTCACCCTCAGACGTACTGAGAATTTGAGTGACAAACTAATGAGAGCAGATTGTTGTAAGAGACCTGTACATTTTTTAGCGTCTGCTGGGAATTTTCTGTGCCGTTGATGTGTTCATTGTAATGCTATCATTAAAGGAGAGTTTTTTTTTTTTTACAGAAACTCTCTGTGAGAAAAAGAATCACATGCAAATCCACATTTGTCATTTATCTACTTAAGTGCCCTTGTGGCCTTTGTTATGTTGGTAAAACAATTAGAGAACTTACTGTAGAACACTAACATGATCACTGAACACTGATAACTGAACATAAAAGCAGCATCAGGAACAGGGATGCAAAATCCCCTGTTGCTAGGCACTTTAATTCAGCAGGACATGCTGTCTGTTCACTTAGATTTCAGGGTTTAGAGGTTGTGAGTTCATCTCGGAGGGGAGGTAATCGGGAAAGAGCTCTTTTGCAGAGAGAAGCCTTTTGGATCCATCAGCTCAAGACTGAGTTTCCTAAAAGACTTAATGAGGAATTATTGTTGGGATGTTTTTTCATGAATTTTTGTATGTTAACCTTGAGAGTTCAATCTTTTTTTTATATATTATCGTGTTTTGTACATTCTGTGGCTCACTTATTTGGCTGCGACATGTCTGTTTTTTTTGTTGTTGTTGTTTTTTTTAGCTTTTATAGCTTCTACAACATGTTTATTGTATTTTTTTCTTTATAATTTTTCTTCATATGCACTTTATTTATTTTACTGTGCTTTATGATCTTAAACTGATGACTCCACTTTATCTTGTAACATTTATTTTATACTTTTCATATGCACGTTATCTACTTCATTATGCTTTATGATCTGAATTTTGTCACTATTTTTCTTTTTCTTATTTAGCATTTGCACTTTACCTACGTCACTGGGCTTTATGGCCTACCTTTTTTCATATTTTTCATACGCATTATAGCCTATTTACTTCATTGTGTGATATGATTTGAATTTTGTTAATTTGTATAAATTTGTGTAAATTTTATTTTGAAAAGTGGAAGTGACAATTAGCTGACAGTATTTAAACGTCAAGCATTTCCTGGTTCTTTGTACACTGAGGAAGACTATTGCGGTCGAAATGTTTGTACCTCGCATCTGCTTCATTAAACCACCAAAAGGACATTTTGAGAGTGCTGGCCTTTCTACTCTTTTTATGGTTCCAATAATAACCTCTTAATGGTTGAAAGTAATGATGGTTGTGCTTGAACAAAAAGACATTGACCACTGGTTATAACTGGAAGAAAAATCTATGACATTTTGTTGAACCATACAGCCTTGTAATTCCTCCCATGTTCTCGTCATAATTGCCATGGTCACTGGCAGTGGTGCAACAGATCATTATTGATGCCTGATCTGTACAGTTCTCTCTCCATGGTTCGGCACGCACTTTGGTTGATGGGGGGAGGGGGGGGGGGGGACACAATTACATTGTCATTTACCTGGACTATTGGGATTTGGGGATTTTGCAAGACACATGCATGCGAGATTCTGCCCCTGGAGCCGACACTTAGTCAATACAGTGAACACAACAGACAAACATACTCAGGGTTTTTAATCATGGTGTTTTTCTTGGTGTTTATCTTGACCACTATGTAGCACTATAGAGCAATGTTTTTATAATCAACTTCCTGTTTTGTATATATCACACTACCAACAGTTTAATGTGTTTCACTGATGTGCTGATGGCAGAAGGTGCCAAAAAAATTGGCTTTGCAAATATTTTATAAGGAAATTCAAGATTCAAGATTCAAGAAGAGAAGAAGAATTCAGCACATTTCTTAGGTCTCAAGGATACTGTACAGTACACAATGGATATTGATGAAACACACTGAATGTTTACATAAGAGAAAACTTGTGGTTTATTGTAGTCAGTCAGTCTTTTAAAAGTTTAGGTCCGTGTATAAAGGAGATAACATTTCTACAATGACTGTCAAACACTCAGATTCAAGCTCACAATCAGTGTGCACAGATATTGATTTAAAATCCATTATAATCTTTTATATGAAAATATGTCACTGTCCAAATATAACCTATAGTAGCTGTATGTGAGCAGAAGAACGGACTCAGCTGGGTTGGAATTTCCTATCAGGTAAAAATGTTCACAGCAGAACTATAACCTTATGAATCAACATTAGCTCAGTGAAGCGTTTAAAGCACAAGTGTTAAGAAATGAATATGCAGATCAGTTAATCATGTTGATTGCACATATATTAACTGAGATTTGTTAATATATACAGATGGGTGACAAATTAAAGGAAAAACCTGAATAATGAACTAACATTCATGTTATAAATACGGTCTCCACATCCACTGTGAGAGCTTGTGAATTTGAGCACCAAAATCTGCAGAAAAGAAAAAGTCTACAGAGTTTTCAGTGCCTGTGTTAAAATATCTCAAAAGCTCACAGGCTGTGTGTGGAGGCAGCAGTTGTAATATCAGCTCTACTTCTTAATCTCATACACAAATACTTCTGTGCACCACCTAGCACTTAAAGTTCAGTGCCTCCTGCTCATAGCTCCTCACCTCTCTCTCCAGGGACCGTCCTCTCACTTGAGGACAGAGCATCTGTAAGCCAAACATGCTGCAGTCCAACTACATGTCTTTCTCTGCCTCCTCTGCTCAATGGCACACTGCTTACCTCACTCAGCTGAGGGTAAGGAACCAAAAAAACGAACATGTTGCAGTCCTACTACATGACCCGCTCTTTCTCCCCTGGTCAATGGTGCAGCACTTCCTTCGTTCACCCCTCTCACTGAGAGCAAGGTTAGAAAATCCCTGACATGTAACCATCCTACTACCAGTGCTGGTCCCCCATCGCTACCAAACTCTGTCAAGCCACATCTCCGACCAGCCACACATATCCAAACATGTGATAAATTCTTCAGTGATTTCGGGAACTTTTCCAACTGCATTCAAACAGGCTTAGGGAACACTTTTGCAACAACCTTCACTTGACCCTGCTCAAGATCCAAACTCGACTAATCTTGTTACTTCCATTCTTATCTGTGCTGATTCTTTACAATAATATTAATACTCACCTCCAATAATTTCATCAGTTAGAGCACCAACTCCACTGAAACATCTCAGGAGCCTCATGTGCCATTTTGTCATGGCAAAGACAATCTATATATATCTATATAGCATCGCCCCACTAGAGGGATGCCTCAAGTCTCTGCGCTGGGGCCCCTTTCCTTTGGCAACATTCATTGGTGAGATCAAACACACAACTTTCTTGATTAATGCCACTCAAGCTAAGTCTCCCCTCATGCAAAGTGAAACCTTTAAAGGTGGATTATAATAGAGCATAATGGAGGATTTTCGATCAACCTGTAAGAGCATGATCCTACTGCTTGTTTACAGAGTTATTTTTGAGTCTCCAGCATCCACTCAAACATAATCATCTAGGCTGAGAATCTTTCTCAGGCACTAAAGCCTCATTTCAACCACAGAAACTGATGTCTAAAAGCCCACAGCTGAAAGCCGACTATTTTTCTTTGATTCAAGACTGATTCTTCAGTCCCAGAAGAAAGCACCATGACAGATGGACTGACCACAAGGTGCAGGTCTTGCTCAGCATTTACGTAAGCAGAACATGATCCATTAGGAATTGGAATCATCAAGAGATCTATGCCATCATTGTTGTTGTTGTGGTACAGCCTTTATCTTCTTCTTACCACCACCTACTGGATTGGAGGTGTAGTGCATTTATCTTTATTTCTTTTGCATATAGGTCATCAGCCTGATTTACATCATTTACCCAGAACTTTAGACACAGATAACAATGGTTCACAGGAACCTTTTGGTTCCTCAAGACTTAAGACATTAAATTCTTGGCATTAACCCCCAATGTCTTCTACAAGCCCCTCCTGCCCAAAGGTCTTTAACACTACTAACTATGCCTAACTTGTGCTTCTTTACCTGATCTCCTTCTACTTTGTCTTTCAGATTTAGTCACCAGTAAGTATCTCAAGGTCTTCTACTGTAATGAAGCGTAGGTGTTGTCCCTTATTTGAAAGTTGCTTTGGAGAGAGAGAGAGTGTTTGTGTGTGTAAATGCAATGTAACGTAATGAAGCTCTGAATTAAGCCCTTCAGTCATGACAGTGTGAATAATACATTTGGATAAGCTATAGTTTCAGGGAAAACATTCAACATAACAATCCAAAGTGAAAAATAACACTGAATTTATTCATTGCTGGAATCATACTGCATTTTGTGGGTGTACACTGAATGGTAAAAGGAAGATGCAAAACAAGAGGGAGGAAGAGAGATGAAAACAATGTTGAGTTACTGGAAATGTTTTTCCTCTTCCCTCGCTCTTTCTTTCCTCTGCTGTTTTTTTTTTTTTTTTCCAGACGAACATGAGATTCAGCAAACAACTGCTGTCAGCAAACAAAGCAAACAAATTACACAGTCAGTCCTCATTGTAACATAGCGGTGATGGATGATGATGTGCCCTGAAAACACTGTAAGAAATATTGTCTGTTATTGTAAGTGCTGTTCTTGCAAATAAGAGGAATGTTTGGAAACTATTCTTAAGTTTCTCGCTTTCAAAACAAGCTGCTGACTATTTATCACATTTCACCGATAGTGTTACTTTCCACATTACATGCATTTCATTATCTGGGAAGAAATGACTTGTCACACAGCAGTCAAATTAATAATGCAAATAGTCCTTCTGCTTTTCTCTTCTATCTACAAGGGAAAGAGCAACTTGTGACGGATGTATTTAAAGTCTGGCCAGTGTTCAGATAATTAGTTCCTACTTCAGTCAGAAAAATCCAATTAAGTGGATCTATAACCTCTGGTCAATGCCTCTTTTTTTCAGCCAAAGATTTAAAGGGTTGTATAGTATGTGTGGTCCAAAATAGTCACAGGGGAGATCTAAAAAAGGTTAAGAGAGAGGTTGCGATCTATTCAATGTTCCACTTCACATTTTGGGGGGAGGGAGCTATGGGTGCATTATTTTCAGTAGAAATTAAAACCCCTCAGCATTTCCTCAGCTAATTAAAGTCCTGCCAGTAACCTTAACCATATGCTTCTGAGAGACACCTGCACCTGCACTGCCACTGTTAGCATGTGTTTGGATTACCCTGCATTAAACATCTGGGGTCTTCCTAAATGCCACTGTTTGCCTCTGAAGTGTCTCAATTACCACTGATGCTATCGGAGCCTAAGTGGGCCCACACCACGTAGGTTGCAGGGCATTTGTTAAGTGGGCCTTTGTCGTCAAGTTTCAGGGTTAATGTGAAGTGTGAGCTAATCCACTGGCCACTCAATAGCTTTAACAGCGCATGAAATCTCTTTTGTTAGTAAACCCTGTGCTTCAGGCCATATCTGAAATTGATCATGTTCCTACTCCCTTCCTGTCGTCATGGGGCTCTGGTGGAAGGAGTATCGACAGACATCCCTCTTGAGGGGAAATAGGATAGGGACAGATAGAGGCTGCTCGAAGGAATTAATAAAGGCAGGATAGAGTGGGAGTACTGCTGAGAGACTGTCTCTGAGCTTGTACTGCATTATCTATCTATCTATCTATCTATCTATCTATCTATCTATCTATCTATCTATCTATCTATCTATCTATCTATCTATCTATCTATGCAATTTTTACAGCATTTTACATCTCTAAAATTGAGAGAAAGATTTAATAGCACTAAATTGACATAGTAGAAGCGAAAATAGACCTTAAGTTATTAGTATGAAGGGTCGGGGGGTGGGTGCTTCGAAGACTCTTGGTCCTACTATGTCTATAATTCAACTTCAAAGGGTCTTTCATGTTACCCTTCCCGAGCTGGTGTATGCCCACATATAAGGGTCCAAGCACCCGTTGTATATTGCAGGCTTTCCACTGAAAATGCCTAGTCTCAAAGCTCAGTCAACGATATCCATCATCATCACACCAGCAGGGTTGATTTCTTCAACTTTAAAAAGCTCCTCCAGAGCAGCACATTATCTCGACAAGCAGCACATGCTCTTTGTCGCAAAAAAAACCTTCTTCATAAAATAGACAGAAAGCTGCTTTAATTTGAAAAATAATAGAAGTCTCTAGAAAAATAATAGAGACAAATGTTGATTAAAATAATAATTGGTACTAATAATCTGGTAATAATACCTTGGTACTTTGGTACTGGGGGGGGGGGGGGGGGGGGGGGACCTCATTAAGCGTTTAATGGAATTGACATGCAAGTTTAGAGTCAATACAAACAGCTACTGTCTGCTGTAGCCAAGAGAGTGGAGTTTTGAGACAGATGTCAGTTTGACTGTTGCCCAGATATCCATAGTTTCTGTGCCTCTGACATATGCAGGATTTGGCATTCATAATGTCCAAAATGTCCATCAGAAAACCACGAGCAGTCCAACCTCCTGCTTTTACTGTAATTGCTTTATTGGACAAGCCACCACTAGCATTTGGAAAAAACAACACTTTTTTTTTGTATGTTTGTGTACAGAGTTCAATATGGAAGCAAAGATGCCAGACTGGATTTTTGTATTGAGTGCTCAGTCTCTCTGTCATCATGACTTTTAGACTGTGGAAGGATGGATGGTGAGCTGAGAATGAACAAATGGAGTGAATTGAATATGCTTCACCTCCACTCAGTTAAACTCTTCAACTGGAAAATGGTGGGTTAATGGTGTTAATAAACAAAAATGACAAATGGAAAGTTGTGTCCTCACTGCAGCCAGATATTAATAATTCTGTTGAGGACATTAGCTGAACTGAACTATTGATTTATTTATTTTTTTCAAGATGTAGTGCTCCCATCACATCCGTATTAAATCAATGAAAAGGTGATCCAGTATCTGTTCACTGTATTTAGCATACATCTACGTGTTTATTTTCTGTAGGAAGACAAACACTGTAATTCAGTCATTATAGTCATTAGAGAGCTGTCAGTCAAACCAATTGCTTTTTTTTTCCGTTAGCGCTCCATATCCAACCTTGTCTATGTGTTCTGTACATTGTTCTGCGCCACCATCAATGCCTCATTTTGTTGCAGTTTTTATTTTCTTCCCTCCTCATTGTTACTGGCTTCCTATTTGATATTTTGCCAGTGACCACAGAGGCAAATCCAACAGATGTTTCCAAGGCCACTGGAGTGAAACTAGCAAACACTCGTTTTGTGATATATTTTTTATTTTTTATTTTTTGGCAGCCACCAGGACTTTTTGTGTCCTCTCTACAAAGGAGCACCATGGGAAAACTTTTTTCTCCTCATGTGATGATGATGATGATGGGAGGAAAAATAAAGTTCTGGTGCTACTGGTATCTGTGCAACCTGTCAGAGAAAAAAAAAATCAGTAATCTACAATCTTTGAGTGACTGACAGCTGATGGCTCTACGTCAGACTTTTAAAGATCTGTCTGTCTCCGCCGAATTTCTGCCTGTATGTGTTTGTCCTCTCATCTCCAATCGCCCATCTTTCTGACTATGATCAATCAGCATCGGTGTCTTTAGCTGGGGCCATGTGCAGCAACAACACTACCTCACCTCCCCTCCACCCTCCACCAAAGCCCTTCATTCACCGCTCCTCTTTACCGCGGCGTCTTCTGATCAGCAGCAGCCTCGGAGCGCGCTGCTGTATACGGGTGGAGGTGGGTAAGGGTGGGGGGAGTGGGGGGGAGCAGCTGCTTGGCTCTGTGACACATGACAAGTGCTTCAGCTCTGATCCGTTTTCTGTAAAGAATCATTAGCTGCAGAAAACGCAGCTGTGTCGCGCAGGTTCACAGCTCAATCGCTACAATCCATCTCCCTCGCTGGATTCTTCCTCGGAGCGTGAGGGAGACAGAGACGTCTCTCCCTGCACTGTCTCTCCTCGCTCACATTTACCATTACCAGTTTATTTATTTCATTCTTTAATGAGCTGACCCTAACGAGCGCTGACAGCATGTCTGGCGTCTGGGCCTCCTCATCACTGTCACCGGTACGACCTCCTCCCAAGTGACAAACTCGTGTCTAAATGGGGATGTGAGAGGCTGCTGGGCTATGTTTAACTAGCAGGGCACCTACAGACACAGCCTTATCTTCACATTTTCAATACTGCCTCTCAATTGTTCCTTTTTTTTTTCTCCTGGTGGTTGATTGTAGAGAGATTTGGGGTATGAGATGAAAGCCATGTTGTCAAGCTGTCAGTTTCTCTACTTGACACACACTTGGAAGTTGAGTAGATGCCATAGGAGGAGGGAGGAGGGGGGGGGGGGGGGGGGGGGCTCTTGTGATGTTACAGACAATTGCACTGTTTCAGTTCCCCGTGTCATCTATCCCGCTGTTTGTAAAGACAGTGTGACCTGCCTCTGTTTCCTCTGAGAGACGTGGGACTTGACGTGCATTAGCTCAGCCTCCTCCACAGATGACAACAATGCAGGAACTTGAAGGAAACGCGTTTTAACGTTTCAAATTGAACATACAGCGGGGTCCAGAAGTCGGAGACACTATTCTTCAAACAGACTCCTGTAAACACTCCGGCGTCTTGTTTGTTGGCGGCAGGAGGCGAGGATGGTATGGCAGTGGACTGGTGATAGACTGTCTCTGTCAGAGTTACCTTACAGCGGAGGAATAATGACGCCTCCTGGTAGAATTAGACTGATGAAACCATTAATTCTGTAAACACAAATTGCACTGAACTTTTCAAATCCCCAACAAACTACGATGGCAAACACTAATGAACAATTTATCTCAATGAATTCATTTGGTTCTCATTAGTCAGCACTGCAGTCAGTGTTTGAGTTTTTGCATGCGCTTTGTGTGAGTCCCTCTCCTGAGTACTTAGAGAAACTGGCCACATTTTCCCTCTCTTTGCTTTCATCAGCATTTCTGTTGGTAAAATGTGAGTGCTGCTCAACACAGGCATCGAATGACTAACAAGGACTGTGGTTCTGCAATATAAATGTTTTGTTTGACTTTGCATTTTTAATGTTTAGAGCCCATATGTCATCAGAAAAAAGCTGCACACCCATCATCTCTATCTAACTATGCATTCAATCTGTGGCGAGGACTGAAAATGTATTTACGGTTTAAGTTTAACTTTACAGAAGTGTAAAAGGAACAGTTAGTAACATTTTGGGAAACACATACATTTACCTAATTACCAGATGTCAACTGAGACGATTGATACTTCTCCTGTGTTTGTGTGATAAATATGGAGCTACAGCGACCAGCCAGTAAACAGGCAACAGCAGGTAAACACAAAAGAGCTTAACTTAATTTTAAACTTAGTTTTACAAGACAATATGTGAGAGAATAACCGAGGCCCAAAGCAGAATCATTTTTCTTTGTTTCTGTATTTGATATTAAGGTAAAGCCCTAAGTCACACGACAACAGGGTTTGTGCTGCTTTGCTTTGTCTTTCTGACCCGGTCTTTTATTTTATTTTTTTTATCTCCATCATCTGGTCACAACAGCAGAAGCTGGATAATACTGTCACAGTTTCTCCTTATCACATCTAGATATAAATGCACACGTGTTAACTCAGCACACTCACTCAACAGATGTTGACAGCTGAGATAAAACCTACCACCAGCATAACCACCGCAGTCTGCCTCCCTTTGCTCTCTCTGTTTTCTGCTGCCTAATGACGGAGAAACTGAATAAGAATTTACACAAAACAAGTCCAGCCCAAATAAATAAATAAATAAGGTACATATAAATGGCAACAACAAGTAAACAAAAACAACAAACAAATTCATCCAGTAGCTGTTCAGGAGTCACAATCTTCCTCCAAAGCTCTGATTTGCCCTGTTGCTCTGTTCCT
The DNA here is from genome assembly GCF_905171665.1 of Trachurus trachurus. Classification (NCBI taxonomy): domain Eukaryota; kingdom Metazoa; phylum Chordata; class Actinopteri; order Carangiformes; family Carangidae; genus Trachurus; species Trachurus trachurus. The sequence goes on along the minus strand of NC_139901.1, from coordinate 25,881,220 downwards.
TTTCTTTTTGAGCAATTAAAGTGGAAATGCAAATTACATTCTTGGCATTGAATACAAAAAAACAAGTTAATTAAGATATATATGTTCACATCAATAGGTAGGTTTTCTTATATATCAGACAAAGGAGACTGCTACTTTTAGTTCGCTCCTTAAAGCCCCTGTACAGGCTTTTCATTTAGTGTTGATTTTGGCGGCCCCTGTGGACGAAGGCGGTGGAATGAAGACTGCATTTCCCACTGTCATGAAGACGTTTGTCTGGCCGGCGCGTGTAGATTTGTTTTGGAAACGTCGGAAAGAAGATGGGACTTGCTTTTTTTTTTTTTTCTTTTAGCAGCGTAATCTATCTATTCGTATCGTTTCATCAGTGGTCCAACCCGACCATGCCTTCCAGAGGTATAGAATTAGACTACTTAGAAATAGCGTATCTTCACACTGATGGGCCCATTTGCTGTTGTAGGTAACAGAGACACATCAGCAGAAACCAGATACTTTTGTGTATATCCAGTTAAAAGCTCTGTACACGGGCTTTAAGGACGGTGCTCCAGGTGTGCGGTTCATCGTCTGTTGGGCCCACTTCCTTATTTCAATCACCTCCATGATCCAGTGTTGGTGCCTGAGTGGCTTTCTGTACAAGATGATTTTGGCCTTTTCCCAGTCCATTATGTGGTTTTCTCTTCTGCACTGCTCCATGATGGCTGATTTTGAATCATCAGTGTGGTGGTGCTGTCGTATCTGGCAGGGCGAACACGCCTACGTAAAATCAGCTGATGAGACACGTCACACCAACACTATAGTGACGCAGTAGAAACCTGTAAAGGCATGAAAACGAACAGCCTCTCCTTTGTCTGATATATGAGAAAACCTGGCTATTCAAAATTGGCAGACAGAATTAATTCCATCGAGCTATACATATCTATATAAATGCAACAAAAGGACAGTTCACCTTAAACCACCTTGGCACCCGTGGTGTGTGCACATTTTGTCAAAAGTATTTTTTTACTTTAAACTATGCTCTGTCTGGGCCGAAAATGTTTGTATGATCAATAAGTTGTGCATAAAACAGAACTTGAGCCAGTTCAGACCAATATAGGCCAAATCACTTTGTGGTTTTCAGGAGGGTGAAGTCCGTCTAGACCTCTGGTCTTAACTCAGAACAAATGCACATCATACTTGAAATCATCCTTGACATCAAAATTGCTCTTGAGTGCTATTGGAACTGACTCACACTTAATGGGAGGACAAAAAAATGTGGGAGGAAAACCTGTGTACATCCGCTGCAGCCACAAAGCCTCCATCATGTGAAGACAGGGTTCAGCACAAAACACAGAGAATAAAGGCCGACATCCACAAACATACGCAAGTGTTTTGCTTATACAGTTTACACAAGTGTGTAGCTAATCAGGATAATGTGCATTGGTTTGCTTTTAATACCCGCTCCTCTCTTATGTTTATATTAAAAAAAAGATACTCATAAAGAGACTGGGAGAAGTATTGCTTAAGAATGGCTTACTTTATGTGTGATGAACTGCTGGTCCAAAAACTTACAAAGAAGATGAACCAGTTGCTGTGAACACTGCTGCTTTTATGTCTGCACTTATCAGCAAAGTCCCTGTGTGGATTAGTGCTAATCCCCTGCCATTATGACCACAATAGTTTCATTAAATAACCCGACATATTGTAGCAAAAATGTGTTTGTCATATAATGAAACCGCAGAGGATATGCCAGTAGGGTGCAATGAAGAATACCCAAAACGAGAGAGGGACATTCAACATGGCTTAGCCTAATAACACACTGACTAGACTTGTTACGGCACAAGATTATTGTAGGAGGAGAAAGGGGTTTTATTCTGTACGGTGTTATTAAAGATTAATTAAAATTCAAACAAAAAGAAATGCTCAAATGAAGACGAAAAATAAATAAATAATCTAAAAATGGCTAGTTTGCATAAGAGCATTAAAGCTTTTCTGTAGACTGCAGTTTTTAGTGTGCTGTATAGTTCCTTTGTGAAAGTTATTCAGTGCTCAGCTGCATTCAAACATTTGACAACTGTTATCTTGAAACACATTATGATATCGCCCTCTGTCTTTAACAGCACATCCTGTCGGTTTTAACACAAAATACAGTTGCAGTGAAAATAAGGTTGGTGCAGAGATAAAACATGAAGAAGATCTGTCTGAGTAAATAGAAAAGGAGCTAAAGATGTCACAGTTCCTAGGCGCTAATATACTGTAAAGAAGACATGAGTATATTGTCAGCAATGTTGATTTACACTTGTTTGACCACCACTGTTCCCGACTGTTTTACAGCCCTGCACATATTTAACAGTATCTAACATAAGGGTTATCAGTTCAGCATTGGTGAATATACTTGTTTTCAACATCCCTGTCATATTTACACATCCAAAGCGGGACAAGGCAGCTGAATTTATATGGTACAGTACATTTCACACACAGAGGTAGTTCAAATTCAGAATATACATTAAAATAAGAATACAATTCCTTCCCAGTGCATATTCTGTGAGTGTACAGTATCTTCCTGATGACAGAGGAATTGGTAATTATGAACAGGTACTTTCAATGCATCGCTTGACTCAAATTTTCTTTCTCGTGTGACATATTTATGCTGCACTTGCAGAAATGTGCTGGGCTTATGAGTACTTGGCAAGGTGTGACAAGGCATACTATAAATTTCCAACTTCCTTCTATAGTGCGACAAGGTCTCACAGTGATAAGGTGGAGTCATATACAGAAAACTCTGATATTCAATCCAATGCTCACGCTCACTCAAAACGAAATTAATAATACAGGTATTAAATGCTGCAGCTTGCAGAACAGAAAGTAATTGACACAGGACACAACAGATAAACAGCAGTTTGTACCAGGGTTATTAAACTAAAACTAGCTGTGAATAAATAATTTAGACAACTGAGATTAAAATTAAAATGACTGATTTTACAAAAACTAAAACTAAATAAAAACTACAATGAAAAACGCAAAACTGAATTGCAGATAAAACCAGAAAATTTCCTCACAGACAGTGATCTCTGTCAACAAGTGAATCACAACCTGTTCAGGGCTGACTTCATATAAATGTATGGGAGACAGGGGTCAGGAGTTGATTAACTGCACAGATATCAGAGGAGTCTTTAATTTATGAACAGACCTCAGCGGTGGCTCTGGCCTGAGACTCAGCACTTGCCACAGCAATTTGAGACGGTTGCCACGACTATAGATGCATCGCAGGCTGAGGCAGATGATTAGACTTTTTCAAACATATATTGATTGCTTCAGCATACTTTCACTAAAAGAGTCAATTTAAACTTTACAAGTCTAGTCTATTGAATTGGTTCTCCATGTTTCAATTAATCACTGTTCAACGAGTCTCGATCCAGAACTGTGCTGAGGTCAGCCCCAGAGAGGTGTTCCCAATGCCCCACCTCTGCCACTGAGGCCCCTTGATTTCGCTGCCCTCCTGTAGGTGTTGTGTTCACAGGATGGGGAGGTCACCATGTGCAGGTCCAGGCACCGTGGCATTCCCAACCACCAGGCGCTGGTTACAGACGGTGCCCTGGGCGTCCTCTGGGCAGGTTGACCTTTTTTTTTTGCCTCATTTTTCTCATGGGGCTTTCTTGAACCAATCTTTGTCCGGCCCCTCCCCGGAGACCAATTTGCCTCTCACCAGTTGAAGTGCTCCTCCTCCCGACACACCGCTTACCTGTTCATCATTCCCTCATTAGCGTGGCAGTATAAAAATCTGTCCATTTCCATTTGCGCCTGAGTTCATCCTCATCCTGTTTTGGACTTTTTTTTAGATTTTGCCTCAGCCTTCTTAAACCATTTGCATACTTCAATATTTTAGATCCTTATCTAGACTTATTGTACTTTCACACCAAGTCGTGCTCATGAGTCCTTTTTTCTGAGAACTGTTACATATGTCACTGTAACAAGGAAACAAGAAGCATGAGTCAGTCTGAAGCTGGTCTCAGCTCCCACTCAGCTCTCAAGGTCATAATTAATTGAACGAAGGGAGGGGGAATCGACAAGACTAGTTTCTAGCGAGCCAACGCATCTTTCCATCCTCGCCTCCGAGTTACTAACTAGTCTCCCAATTAGTACTTGTTGAGGGGTTACATCCATGGAGCACGGAGAGACGTGCTGCGTTTGAGGGCTTAAATGAGACATAAGGGCAAATAAAGATCTTACTGGATCTCAATAATTGACAGACCATTCAGTAGAGGCACTGAACTACACTGACGTTTCCACTTGCACTCTCCAGAACTCTACTAAATGACAAAGCATTTGACAAGTAAACTGTGCTCATTGAGAGAAAACACAGCGACACACGCATACATGTACACACAAACATACTCTTTAGAGTGTGCATAGACTTTTGCAACTTTAATCATGACATCCATTCTTGCTTTATTACACCTGAGATTCCCCAGTTTAGCCTGAGGGCCATGCTGGGAAACTGACAGAGGGCCAGGGGCCAGTTCACATAATTATGTGTTTTGGTTGACAACCTTTCAACATTTAACTTTAAGCACTCGCTCTCAAAATGGCAGGATGTGTCAGCTCCAGGTGTGTTGCTGACAAAAATCTGAGAAATCGTACAAATCATTCCCTCTACCACCGCTGAAGTGTTTGATTAACTTATTTGCATTCCATCATCTAAGAGGAAATGACACGCTCAAGAACATAATGTTCATGAAAATGAGACTGAATTCAGTTTTCCAGCCTGACGTAGAACAGAAACACACGCACACGCACACGCGCACCCGCACCCGCACCCGCACACGCACACGCACACGCACACACACACACACACTTCCTGCACTTGGACCACCCTCGTAAAAGATTATGCAGCACAAACAGTTTATATATAGCTATAATATGCTGCATGAATTACATATTTGCCAGCATCAGCTCAGGATAGGGAAACACCTTTAAGTCAGTTTTACAATCAGTGTCCTGTAAGGCTTTACTACAGTAAATGCTACTGTCTTGACAAAATTATTACAATCACCTGCAAGACAGTGTGATGACACTGTATAACTGTGCTGATTTATATTATATGTTCTTTCTTGTCATACTGTTTTTAACTTCCTGTTTTATTTTAGTGAGTGTGTCTATGCCACTTCCTGCCATCCTGTGTTTCCTGGTCCTGTCATTGCCAACCCTGCGTCTAATGCGCTGCACCTGTTTCTCATTGTCTTCCCCTCCCAGTGTATTTACTCTGCATGTTCCCCCGTCTCCTGTGCCAGTTTATCTTTGTTCTTCATGTCAAGTGTCCTCTCCGTGTTCAGCATGAGTGGGTTTATGACCACTTTTGTTTTTGTCTAGTTTGTCTGATTTTTATTGCCTGACCTGGTTGATCACCCGTGTGCCGCCCCTGCTTGTGTTAAAGTCCCTGCCTCTGTTCTCTGCCTCTGAGCTGTGCATTGTGGGTCTTCATTTAGTGCATAGTCAATGACCATGTACAATTAAAGAGTTTTCAGATTTGCTCTGAATATAATACAAGCATTGTAACTAATAGATCTTTTCTGTTTCTCACAATAAATCACAGCTACACTATGTAGTTTTTCATAGACACTTGATGGACAAATCAAATGGATGTGAATGACAACATTTCCTGAGGTGAGAAACTGCCATAGTTACTGGCTGAATGACTGGAGCTCTTGACAGAGTGCCATTGTCATTTTAGCTGTGATTCACAGTATTTTAATTCCTTGTTGAAAGCATATTAGAAGGCAACAAAGCCACAGAATCAATCATAATCTGATAATTCTGTCGTAGATAATAAGCTGCTGACCTGTTGTGTTGACCTTGTGTGCTGTGCCTCTATGCCTAGTTTTGAAAATGAAGTGAAAGTAAAGGTGCTGACTGAATTCAGAGTCAGAACAAAGCATTGGTAAAGGAATGGACATGTTCACAAACCAGGGTCACATGACTCCACTGGCATCTGAATGCACTGATTTACACCCATTTTCTATTCTAATGTCATTTATGGCACCTGCTCAGCATTGTGCTGTAAAACTGTGACACTGCGGCTGCACTGGGCTCAAAGATGAGTGAGTGAGTACAGCTTCAAAATAAGTTGTTAAAATGCACCATCATGGACCGAAGTGTCTTACAGGAGCCCCATCCTCCCCAGTGTCTGTGTTACGCCCCTTGCAATTATGTGTGTGCTCAGTCCGAACAGAAAGACAAACTAAACTGTTGATGGAAAAGTGGTCAATCAGTCTATATTAGTGGGTTTACCTGTGTTTAAATAACCTGCTTATATCCACAAACCTTGGTGGATAAAGGGCCTCTGTAAGAACATCTAGGAGAATAACACAGACTTTGAGTGCTGAAATCAGCTTCTTTGGATTTCCGATAAAACCAGGGCAGAAAATAAAGCTACACAACATTAACCTGCTTCCAAAGGCTGACTTGTGCACTTCTCCACAGATGGACCAGATCAGCTGGACCATGTTTAGTTTTCACAAGATAAAAATGAACACGTTCATAGTACAGAGTTGAAAATAAAATTCAACAAAAAAACAAAACAAAAAACGGAGTAATTCCTCCGATCCATCCATCTCCTGCCCACAACCATTGCCACAACCAAGACTAAATTAATGACTGTCCCACAGAGAGATTAATTTGAAAAGCCAGGGGAAAAAATGAATGCAAATTTTACTACTTGAACATAAAGGACAATTCAATACAGATGGGTTTACAGATGTAATTTAGCTTTGCAAGAGGAGAAAAGGGAAGCACAGTAGCAGTAAACTCTGGATGCAATGGTTCTATTATAGCGCCTGCTTAAACCAAATTATGCAGCAGTTGAAAAACATAAAATAAATAACAGGCGGCTTTAGGCTTCACCAATGGCTTCATTACAGCCGCCCGCTAAAAGACGAGCTATGATTTCAGTTTGTATGCTGGCTGCTGTAAATCTGTGGGTGCTGCTGTAAAAGTTTTTTTCTTCCAGTATTTTTTTGATGGTTAGCAAACAGCTTTGTGGTGCATTGTCGCCACCTTCTGGTGTACAGTTACCTGTTTCATTATTTGTTGCAACTGGATACGCTCAGGGCACGATCAGAGTGCGCTAATTTAGTGCGGATGTGCACAACACTGCCTCCGAGTGATATTGTACAGTACTTGTGGGCCGCAGGCCAGTGCTATGGATTTTAGAGTGCTGTGTTGGATGGATGTTGGCAGCCTGTGTGTTGAACAAACAATCAGCAGAACATAAGCTGCAGAAGCCAGAGAAAAATACAGAGAGGAGAACATGGTGACCGGGTGCTGTGCATTCATGCTGGTTGGACTTGAGCTGTCTTGAACTCCACACCGGGACTGTGATCTAAGTTCGCTAAAAGTTCACTGTCGATGTGAGAATGAATGTGAGATATCTCCTCAGTGATCACTGACTCGCTGTCAGAATCAGAAGCAGTGCAGAAGAGCATGTACTGTAGACGAGGGGTTTGCTTTAGCCGTAGACTAATGGACAGAATTGAAATAAAATCATATTTAAAGAGTAATTGACTCAATGGCTAAAGCAAGGCAGGCAGAAAGATAAATGGTGATATAACGATGCCAGGACTGTGAATGGAGAAATTTTACAGTGAGGAAAATAGATCAGGGTATAACCAGCATTTAATCCATCAAAGTATGTGAAGGCTAAGATCTTCTTTATGAGTTCACCAAAGCTTAATTCAACATGATGGTTGATTTACATCCTGTAAAACAAACGGTGGGCTCTCAATTTTGGCTTCTGCCATATTTTATTTTCCATTCATTTATCCCCGACATCGTTTGCTGCAGTTACAAGAAAAAAATCCCAGTTAAAGATTTTTACCAGCGAGTGTACTAGTTGGTAAAACATCTTATTATTCCACAGGATCACCATGCTGGCTCTCTATCTACTCTCAACCCTGTCAGTCCCATCCCATGGGTCCATTAACTGACAAAATATGTGCATATTTGTGAGCTCCCAAAGAGAGTCTAATTGCCCTATTATGGACATTTTTACTTTTTGGAAACCCTTTATAACCTCATATTTCTGACAGATAATTTAAAATAGGACAGAAATATTCGACACCGTGGAATACATAATATACACTAGAATAACCCTTAGCTCCCACTGTTTCTCATAATACCTCCATAAGGCCTTACTTGTAGAGTTTGAACTAATGCATAAGATAAATAAATAAAATCATCTAGAAAGTAACCAAGATACTTCTATACACCAAAAACTGAGAATCATCCTTGTTGAGAGGCTGAGCATGTCTTCAAATAAGTCGTATATTTAGGTTCCTTTTTATCTATTCTAATCCATAAGAAACTTGTTAAGAGAATGGACTATATCCAGGCATCTCTAGGGACAGGAACATCTGTGTTAATTATCAGAGCTACATGTTCTGCCTGTTAGAGTCTTTTCCCAAAGATTTTTGGCAAACAGATGAAGGATTTCTGATTCCTTCTTCTTGACAATTTTGTTCTATCATGTTTTTCTTTTTGTTGCAGCTCTGTCTTTCTTCCCGTGTCTCAAACTCTGACCCATTTGAAAGAGAAAAGTGAAGGCAGAAAAAAGAACAACAGCGAGCACTGTATTTGGCCTTTTCCCTGGTAGGTGGCATGCAGCCACCAAGCTGTGTGTAAGACATGGATGGACAGGTACATGCTGGGAGACTCTATAGGCCTCCATTATGAGGCATGCTGTGTGCTTTGTCTCTGGGAAGGAAGTCGTACAGTTTACCCTTGATGCAAACAGATCAGTGTGAGACTGCAGGGATGATTGCTTGACAAAACACATTAGAAGAAACGTCTGTAGCGCCCCTCACCTTTGACGTTTCGGTTTCCTTTTACAAATCTAGACATTTTGCAAGTAACAGTCAAATAGATGGAAATCAAACAGAATGGGAAAAATACGCAAAATTACGTCCAGTAGGTTTTTTTTTTTTTTTGGGGGGGGGGGGGTTCAAGCAATTATTGAATATATCTGATGTCATCTTTGCTGCTGATCCAAACCACAGTTAAAACTGTTTGACAGGATGTAAGGTGACATTATCATCACCGGTTGATTGTGTAAAATGGCCCCATAATCCTTTAATGTTATTGGATTGGTGTAATTATAAGATCTAATGACTCCCAGGAGATTACCGCTCATATCATTACAGTTTGACCGTCAAGTGAAATCTCTTGACAACCGACAGAATGGGTTGAAGTCTCTTTTTGTTATTCTCCAAAGGAAAATCTGTCCTCATCGATTCATTAGTTTATATTTCTGTGCTCTATTGCGGTGGGGTTCAGGTTTAGTATTCCTTGCACCCAGCTGTGTTTCTCCTGCATTTGACCTAAGTACATATAGTTTGTGAATGACAGCGCTGCACTTAAATAAGACCTTTAAAGCAAGGCCGTGCAACTTTTACTGAACAACTGCCAAGTCACCGTGTTGAATCTCTTCTGTCCTCTACACAACAGCATCTCTGTAAAATTGTCTAACAATGCTACTTTATTCCAGACTACGTCACTTGTGAAGCAAAAACCCATGAGTGTACTTGATGTTGCAAGGCTGTATTTAATTGCTTATGAATTCAACTTTCAGGTGAGAGATTGTGTTGTTTCCTCTTCCCCTTTAGTTTGACATTTTGAGCAATAAGCTTATCTGAGAGTTGGATGAAACGATTGAAATATGCACCTGGAGCCATTTGGCTTTGCTTAACTTTGAGACTGGGAGCAGGAGGAAAACGTTAACCTGGCTGCAACTGTGGTTTAAAGCAGACGTATTATGCCCCCAATCCACAAATTAAAATAGTTCCCAGGTGTCTTAAAGACATGTCTGTGACATGCTTCAGTCAAAATACCCCAAGGACCAAACATCACGGCTCTCTTTTCATCCGCTCAACATAGCTCTGTTCAGAACGGCTGGTCTCAGAGCCTGTTCCTATACATGCAAATGAGTCACTGCTCACCCAGCCCCGCGTCCTCTACCGGTACTGGTACTCACATGTAGGGGTGGTATTATGCAAATTCGAAAACTAATGAAATCATTGGGTGACAATTGAGGGAACAGCTCGTAAAACCACATGGATTTCAACCCAGGGAGCCTGCGCATTACAGATGTTTTGGTCAATTCTCACATTTTGGGTGCTGGAAGCCAAGACAAACACCCAAATATGTGTTGAAGACCCTTCAAAAAGTGATATTTCTATAATATGTCCCCTTTAAAATATCCATCTACCATGCACAAGGTGGCTGATCAGAAGACACAGGGAGATTCCCGTTGGACCAGGCTGGCTGTTGGGCCATGAAGGTCCAGTGACAGGGTCGGTAAGCACCATTATTTTAAAAAGAGATCGTGTTACGTATGCTGTCGCCTCTGCTCATTTAACAAACTACTGTGAGCACGAATATGACTTTTATTCAACATCCACTTCTCACAGTGGGCTATTGGACCAGTGGCTCAGAGTAAGACAACTAATAGAGAGAGAAAGAGAGGAAAGGGGAAGGAGAGAGAGAGAGAGAGAGAGAGAGAGAGAGAGAGAGAGAGAGAGAGAGAGAGAGAGAGAGAGAGAGAGAGATCAATAGTGCTGTGTGTGGTGAGGGGCCCAGTGGAGCAGACTGCGCTGTCCACTGTGGTTCTGTGTTGCCGTCATCAACCTGTTACCTGTACGTGCTTACGTCTTTGCTGTTTTTCTCCCACAAATAATACAGACATATAATGAAATATAAATGACTTGTCCAGAAAAATCCAAACTATTTCACACAGTTGTGTATCCGCCAGCAGCAAGAGCAGAGCAGCAGAGTGGGTTCAAGACCACAGCTCAATGTGTCAGGTTATAGAATATGCAGGAGGCAGAAAACAACAGGAATTTATCCATCCATTGGATATACAGCTCGTCCTTGTGGGTTCACCGGGTGAGGGCTCGAGCCGATCCCAGCTGACGTGGGGCGAGGGCAGGCTAGGCCCTGGACAGGTTCCCCATCTATCACAGGAACAGGAATCTAGTCTGGGTGTTACAAGATGTGTGTGAAATGACAGTGATATTTATGGAGTATAGACGATCCTTATTCGCCAGGTTCATCAGGTTATTTAGAAAAACATACTGTAAATATGCAGTGATAGGTACTAGGTATGCGTCCTGCGTCCCTGATGCATTCAAATCTTAAAGGATGCAGTAAACTCACTATCCATGCATCCCGGGGACGCACCTCATTTTCCCCATGAAAAACGATACATTGTGAACAACAACTCGTGTTTAAAATCACAGTGACTAGTAGGGTTGTCACTAGTGTTGGGCGATTTTGACATTCTCAGATCGTCCCAATCGCCCTCCCTGGAGATCGCCGATAGACCTATCTATCGCCCGGGTCCGGGGGGGGGGGGGGGGGGGGGGGGCGGCGGCGGCGTATGAGTATCGCTTTTACCGTGCCCTGCTGTCATGCTGTCATGCATGCGCGCTTCTCTCTCTCTCTCTGTGTGTGTGTGAGGGCTAATAACGGAGAAAGAGCGCTATGATCAATGAACGGAACGCTATTGCGTTGCCGAAAGCCGAAAAATCTATTCTGGCGGACGTAATTTATTTGTGGCATTAGTGAACACCTCGTCGGGCTGTAACATACAGTAACAGGGCTGGCGTCGGCAGCCTAGTCACAGCCACAACACCAGCTAAACGTGTTTCCTCAAATTTGAGGCGGAGTGGCCACCCTGTTTACTACAGAGATTTTGTGTGCGGTCATATGACTACCTGGCTCCGTCTGATTGGACGTCGCCAGTGGCTGCATTTGATTGGTGAAACACTGTCATTTGACAGAGTAACTGTTGGAAGCAGCAAGCCAAGCGGCTTCATTAAAACAAAACAAACAGATTGCGCATTAGATCAATAAAAAAGTAGCGAGTATGTGTGTGTGTAAAATCGCCAAGAAAACAAAACATCGCCGCTCGTCCTTCCAATCGCCGATAGACGATTGGATCGCCAATCGGCACAACCCTAGTTGTCACGAGGACCGACACTTCGGTACCAAGTCGAAGCTGACACGCAAAAGATATGTCGGTACCTGCCTTCTTTTGGTACCGTGAGTACCGAAAAAATACAACTTGAACACTTTTTGCACCAGTCTGTAGTTTGAAAAAAGCCTGAAAGTGAATGAATGAGAACAACAGTTCTCTAGTTGAACGACTTGAAGGATAAAAGTAACGACTACGTGACTTTATGTTTTTGTTGTGCCATATTTACCTTTTTAAAGCAGAAGTAAGCGGGATGTTTGTGTTAATATAAGTCTTAAATAGTTATATCTTCCGACGGCAATCACTTACATAGAGTGCTTGGTCCGAAACACAGGTCTGTCAGTCACTCTGCTCTGCTGTAAGCCGAGGAGAAAACTTCTTGTATACTTCCTTGTATCCTACAAGCTTTATCCAATGAGGAGAGAGAACGGCATGAAGGGCTGTGTGTGCAGCCAAGGGATGCGCGTGAATGTGGTGACGTAGGGACGAGGACCAATAGATCCATGACGAGGGTGGGGGCTGCTAACTCCATCGGCTGACAAGAAGTTAGCCAAAACGACCGGATCGCTTACTTCTGCTTTAATTCTGTTCGTACTAACCCTAACCCTAACCATTTCTGCCTGAGAAGTTGTTGAAGCACAGTGGAGCTCAAATACAAGAAAGCCTAATGACTTTAGAAGAACATGGGTTCTGTTTTTGTTTTTGCTTTTTTTAATTGTGGTATTGCATAAGTATCGAGAATCGTAGAAATTTACTGGTATTGGTATCTGAAATTCTGGTATCGTGACAACCCTATTGGGGACCCATTGAATTTCCTAGGGACCCACTCAAATCACCAGCTGTGGGTCCCGGGGACTCACTGCATATGAATATAGTTTGTCAAGCCTCTTCCTTATATGTTGCTTTTCTCTCACCTTCCTTTCAGTCTCCTGTATCCACCTGTACAGATGTGATCCAGTATATAACGCTTTCTAGTGCAGTGTTTTCTCAAGCAGACACAAATGCATGTCCACCGGCATCGCCCACCTCAGCTTACAGTACAACAGTTATATTGCTCTGGCCTCTCAGCTTCTAGTCTCACGGGTGTTTCATTTTGCGAACAGGGAAACTTTACTCATGACTTTGCAGATTTTTACTAGACTTTAGTGAACTATAGCTCTCAGCTCTCAATCACCAAAACCATGGCATCAGCCCATGCAGCAGATTGTGGAGATTTTACCCTATAACTTTTCTCCAGAAGTTGTGGGAGACGTGATGTTTCCTTGAGTTTGGGCTTTCCCTTTGTGACTAGCTTCCCACACCGTCTGTTCCTCTGTTTCTTGCCATTAACTTAGACTAAACCTCATGCTCTGCGGCCTACAGGGGGTTAAGGCTGAAAATCAAACTCATCGCTCTGCCCTGCCAACTGCACTCACATATCTAGCCTCCAGACCTGGAACACACGCCTTCTGAGTTCCCCAGTCTGTTAGCATTACAATAGTGCAGTCACATCTATCAGCACAGGAAACAAGCAGCCACTAACAAAACTGTGGTTTCAGGAGACCTTCAGTTCACTGACTCAGGTTTCAGAAACATCAAGCTCAGCCCCAAAGTCTCAAATTATCCACCCTAAAGCCCCAAAGTCATCACATGCAGGCAATCAGGGGATTTACTTGCCGCATTTTGGCCCAAGATGTCAGCTTGTCAACCACTGGGCCCCTGGCTCTTTGAAAACTTAGACAATGATCCAGAAAATGACAGCACACCAACACTGACACCAATCCCTGCGCTGCTATCTTTTATTAGCACTCATACCTTTAATTGTTACCATATTGATGTCACTTCTCCCCCTCCCAAAAATATCTCGACATGGTGTGGGCCACCAGGGTAAACTAAACTTAGCTTTTCAATTTTGCAAATCAGGAAGCTTGCAATTCTCTTCAGGTATAGCTTGGAGGGAGCACGTTAACCTCCAGTTTTTTTTTTCCTCAGCCAAATGGAAAGGAATATTGGGTTGTAAGATCTGTATGCAAATCAAGTCAATATTAATTTTGGCTCATAATTTAGTTTCTACAAAACGACTCCCTTGGCATATCTAAAGTGAACATTTGCTACAGAGTATACATGCTTTGTTAGTTAGTGTAAGTTGCAGGATCCATCTGGCAGCACTGAAAGAATTTGTCACATAAGAATTAGGGAACAGTGGAGATGATGTAGCCAACCTGAAGAGCTCGCTGAAGGAACAATTCAATATTTAGTTTTGAGTTTGGTTCTTTTTACTGACAGTTTACAAAGAGATTTATAGCCTATAGATGACATTTGTATGGAAGTTACAACCAACAGCCACGTAGCTTTGGCTATATCTTAATATAATTCAATATTAGTTATTGATCTACCGTGATATCGAAGTAACACCCGCTGCTACGGATGATGGCCAAATTACAAAGTTTACAGCATAAAATCTGAAGGCACAGAGTGAAGGTGAGCGCATACATCTATGCATGGACATCGTATCTATCTTAGCCTGCATTTGTGTTTTGCCACGGGGCATTTACTGTATGAAAATCCTCTGGTCCTCTGGTGTTGCTGACTTTTATCCTTGGATGAAATCTATGCAGAACTGGAGGAATACTTTGGACCATTTTCAGTCCGCTATCATTATGTCAGAATGTGAAGTGAGTGAAATTTAAAACAGAGGCAAAGGTAAGTGCTGTACAGTAATGAGAGCCATATCCTATAAACCCTTATGTCCTCTAGCGTCTCCTTATTCACAAGTAAAACTCTGCTTTTTTTTTTTTTTTGCAGTTGGGTTTTAATTTTATAACTAAATGGAGGAAAGAGCCAATGGGCAGATGATATGACAGAAACTGAAGACACTTAACTCCCTGGCATAAACATCACTTACAATCTGCCAGATATCGGTAATTAATTACCATGAGCAAGTGGCATGATTTTATCAGCCATGAAAAAAAAATGGAATTAGTGGGGGTTTATTAGCTTCTATTAATGCATTGTTAGGAGGCTCTAATGGGCTGATGAATATAATATTCATTCTCATTTGGATAAATGGTTGTTGGGGTGGGTGGGCGCTGGACAGTCTCACAAAAAAAAAAGGAAAGAAAGTGTTAAATCAAAACATTCAAGCAGGACAAAATCATTTAGAGCCTGGCTTACAAAAGTGAATTTCCTTTTAACAAGTACAGTTATTTGGATTCTTTGAAAAATGCTAATAAGTACACCATAAAAAACCATTAATGTTATTACCTTCATAATTATTTCTCACTCTCAAAACATCAGAGTTGACCTTAATGCCTCCTCTTGCTTATCTCAAATCCATCAGGTAATTAACATCAATTTTGAGGCAATGTTTGGGAATAGGTTCTAATTCATATCCAAATGTCTCTCTAATGTTCCTTTTATTTCTTCTGTTCGGTGTCCTGAGAGTAAGTAAACAAATATATTCTTAGAATAAATCACAGACGGGGAGAATAATAAACCACCAGAAGACTCGAGCTGAATATTTAATATCGACTGATAATTACCAGTGTAAAACAGAGTAAATTAGCAAAATGCAAAATTAGGCTTTTGGGTCAGCACTTAAATTGAAATCCACTATCCTATATTAGATTAAATATAAATGTTGCGGCAGTATTTTACAAAAAAGATTTGTGTATAGGTCATGGTTGCCATAAAATGCAGCTAAATGATATTTAATTGTAAATTGCAGCTGGTGAGGTAAAGTATTTTCACCCTATGGGTTTACAAGGACCACCTGAAAGGACCACTCAGCCAAAGTAAAGATATATGCAGCGTGTAGGGGGGTGATGAACACCGGAGGTTTTCCCTTTGTGATAGCAGTAATAGAAATTGCTTTTCAGGCTGTCTTGAGGGCTCAACTTGATTTGTTTATCGGTTTGAGTTTATTCTTCTGAGTGCAAAAAGCCTTCAACCTCCTATCTGTTGTCAAAGGGTGAAATGTTTACAAAGCACATATTGCTCCTTTGGATGGCTTGTATCTCCAATGAGAGTGAGTGAAAATAGGAAATACGAATCTTCAAAGTGGATCCTTTAGCTCAAATCAAGATGGGATGCATATGGTGTGTGTTTGCGTAGTTGCCACCTTTGAGGCCCCGCTTGATAATAGTCATCCATTTTCGTCTATAGCAGACCAGTGGAGTGGAGCGGCTCCCTCACACTGACACATCTGCTGCAGTTATCACTCAGGCAGATGCATGAAAAACAGAATGATTTAGGAGGAAAATGAGAAATATTCTGACGGATTCATTTTATTGTGTTTGCCACCGAGGGTCAGCGATCTGTGGCAAAAGCCTGTAAATATATGAGCCATTCTGATTTTATGCGTCAGATTTATGCTCTGACACTGCAACTTTCATCAAAATGTCAAAGTCAAGACACCCTAACAGTGCCGTGCACTCGGGCAGATTTATTGTTCTGAAAAAGTTTTCCAGTGCTTTCTCTTGTCTTGAGATCATTTCAATCTCAGTCGTGTCATTTCAAGAAGACAAGAAGAGTGTACTTCTGCAAATATAGTGTCATCTTTCCAAGTGCTATGTACTTAATGTACTGCAAGTGGCTTCACCACAACCACCACCACTACAACCTCATGTTTCTCTATATGCACACAAGTGCCTCCACAGTGCTTACTGTGACTGCCAAACACGGTCTCCTCTTCCCTATAGTGAGTGTACAGTAAGTGAATTCCATCTCATGGTGGCACCGGGTCACCTTGCAGGTGCAGCTGAGGTATTAAGAGATTAGGGGCAGCAGCTCACCCTGTGGAAGGTTCTGGTCTGTGGTGTGCAGCCACATGCCCGGATCTTAATTGGCTCTGGTGGCAGTGAGTGCCCTGCCGTTACTGAGCTGAGTGCTGGTCAGGGGTCAGCCCAAAACAGCTCCTTCCTGTCATCTCTCCTGTCAGCCTGAAGGTCAGCGCTGTAGACCAGCATGGCAGGAAGAGCGGGTCTCAGCCACTTACCACGGCGTGTGGACAGGTGTACCACAGCGACCCGAGGATGAGACGGAAGGTTTCCAGGTGGAGGGGAGAAGTAGAGAGGAAGTGGAAAAGTTTGGAGCTGGCTCACAACTTCAAATATCCCTTCCTCCTCACCACGGCCTTTGACTAGACTTCAAGAAGTTTTTTTAAGACACGTCTGAGGTGACCGATGTGTTTATAGGTTAGTAATGGGGAGTTGTCACCACTAACAGTATTGATCAGAGGATTGAGACGGAGAGTTGGCTATGAAATGGAGCCGCAGTGGATTTGACGGATGTGGACAGGAATGAGAACCAAGAGACTTAACAATTAAAAACACCAGGAGAAAGATTTGACTTTGAATCAATGATGGAGCCTGTGCCTGGGGCTAGGGCAGAAAGGAGACGAGGAAAAGGAGGAAAAACACCGGCAGATTTCAGATGATTCCCAGTCCTGTGTCCTAGAGACCTCTTTGTGATCAGAGAGGGAGAAGTAAAGAACAAGGCAGAATGAGGAAGCGAGAGAGAGAGATAGAGAGACAGCTTGGGGAGAGGGAATGCTTCTGAACAGGGCTTCTCTTTACTTTTTTTTTTTTTTTTGGAATAAAATTGCACATCTAATAAGTAAAAGTAATTTAATTTCCCTCCAAGACATCTCGTGTCACAGTCAGAACTTATCTGGCTGTTGTGGAGCTGGAGGGTTTTTTTTTTTTTTTGCCTGAACAAGATATATGGTTTATTCTGTTAAGAGGAGCCCTTTTCAAGCTGCGTTGATTAAAGTATTGTATCAAATGCTGCGTGGCACCAACGCTGATATTTAGAAACAGAGACAAACATGGCTGCTGCAAATTAATTTTATTATCCTATGTCACACCTTTGCTTTTAACTTCACTGGCATCGTTGAATACACAACTGTTCTTTTAATTTCACTTCTAAAGTTTGTTCCAGAGTTTCAAGTGTAAGTCAAATTTGCATAGCTAATCCCACAGAAATAATGTGTTTTCTTTTATGTAGAACTCAATTATAGAGACCAGCATGGTACACCACATTAACAATTTTACTTGATTTGTTTGAAGCAATTTATCAAGATACTGGAATTAATTCTGGCAGTGGGAAGCATTTGAAGAGACAACTTTTTTTTTTTTTTTTTTAGATCATATTTATTTGTGTTTTTGTGGAGGTGGAAATAATTCTCATATACTCACAGACAGTTAAAGGCAGGTTTATTGTAGGTGCTTTATCACCAATGGAGATAAAGGTTAAAAAAAAAAAATTAACAGCTGCTGCAAAATCGCGCAAGCTGACCAACAGGAAATTAACTCAAAACAGAGATAAAGTTTTGCATGATAAGCCAATGGTTACTTTTGTCATATAATTACATTAATTTATACAAGTAGGTCTATTTAAAATTCATTTTTTGTGCATGCTCAATAAAAACATTTTTTTATCTTATAAAAATGAGGGAGCATGCTTTAATTTATTAACATCATGCACACAGAGGGAGAAATAAAAACTTTTAAACCCACTATTAATTTGTGCCCTGGTAATTCAATAATAGTAGTAGTATGCTTCTTCTTCTTTTTTGTTTTCCTGAAGTTGTACGTCATCCATCTGGAGGATGGTCACTTTTTTATTTGCCTCCCCAGATGGACTTCATATACATCCTTTACCAGCATCTGTGAGGGGAGACAACATTTTGTTGGAGGAGGTTATAGTGTTATTCTCATTTTATGATTTCAGTTGGACACATGGTGATTTAGGATATACCTCCTCCATATAGGCCTCTCTGTAAATGCTGAATCTCATTTTCTTCACCCCAGAACAAGAACAATGTTTAAAATATAAGCTGCTCAAAATCTATGCATTAGGCAAACAAGGCTTTTGCTGATGGAGGAATATCCACATGATGGAGCCGGAGGATGCTCTCAGTCCCTGGAGATCTAAGTGGTTTGCTGCAAAAGTATTAATCGGTGATCATCAGCCTTTATTCAAATAACATGAATCCTTCATTTATATTGGCATATTAGTCCTGGGGGGTAGTTGGTCCTGAGATACCCCAAAAAGCGCTGTTCATAAGGGGCCTTAACCTTCTTCCTTTTTTGCCACAAAGTGAAACTCAACTAATGCCTCGGCCAAATGTGCAGTTAGGAAAACAAAAGGCTAATCTCAGACATTATCATGATTATTATTTGCCATAGCATCTCCTTCTCGTATTTTCTTAAGGCCCTTACACACAAGGGAAGAATAAAATACGCATATTCAACACTGGTTTGCTTACATTAGCCAAACCGAGTATGCCACTGTCGTCTTGTTACCAAATGTACAACATCCAAAACAGGCAACTCACTATTTGATCACTATCCTAACCGCCGAGTTGTTTGGGGATGCTTCACACATTGTTTGTGTCCTCTGTCAAACAAGACAAAGTGGTGAAAGACACAGGTTGTTGACATTGTTGTCTTGGTGTTGTGTAACGTACGTACTTTCCACACTACGTGATTAGTTGATGTGTTTAGTAGCCGCGCGAAAGCTCAGAGAAATCAACCTCACAAAATGATGTCGCGTTTTTGCTACGTAACATTCACGGTTTGCGTAAAAAGTCTCATGATGAAAACCAGATTAAAAAACAAACAAAAAAAGATGTGGGAATTATCCTTGGTGTGTAAGGGCCGTTACTGCTCTTAGAGAATATTTGCCAGTCATGTTGGATGAAGTGCTACTACGATGGTTGACCCTCTGCCAGGTTCTCCCATCTCTGTAGATAACTTCTGAAGCCCTTTCACAGTTACCGTTGGGCTCTTGGTTACCTCCCAGACTGAGACGCCTCATGCCCAGTTACACGCTTTTGGTCAAATGGCCAACTGCTGTCCCGTCCCGCTGGGTCCAGACTTCTTCCATTTCACAGCTATTGAGGCCACTGTGCCCCTGGGAACACTCAGGAGTTTGCCCTGATCCGTGCCTCGCCACAATTTTTATCATGCAGGCAGTGGCGTGCACAGACTTTTTGAAGGGCAGGGGCGAAAAGAAAAAAAGGGCACATACATGTACAGCGCGTCCTCGCCCCTGAAGAAGGCACTTGCGCGTTTTGGCTCCCAAGAAGACACTTTAGCACACGTTTTGGCTCCCAAGATGGCGCTTTAGCACACGTTTTGGCTCCCAAGGGCCCCCCCGTCCACCCCCCTGCACACCACTGCATGCAGGTCTACTTTATGTCCTGGATTTTGTCCTAACAAGCAGTGGGACTTTATATACACAATTGTGTGCCTTTCTAATAAACTATGTCTCACAAATTACAGTTTGTCACAGCTATCAACCTGATGACTCACCTCAGAGATATTTACAGCAAACAGAAGCACTTGACCGCACAGTAAAAGGTCTGAGTAGTTTTTAAAAGAAAGATTATGATTTTTCATTCCTCTTTAGCATCATGGGTCACTGAATAAAAGCTGCTCGACATGTTATAAATTTCAACACAATGAAAAGTGCTAAATGTGACGGGTCTAAATACTTTCCAGAGATATTACTGTACAGTATATATCAAGGTGCCAACATTTCATTTCTGGTTCCACATTACATAGTGAGCATTCGCCATTCTTGAGTGGCTTCTCAACAGGAAAAGTTAATATATCCAACTGAGCACGGATATAACACAATTCTTACACCCACACAAGGCCAAGTGTTGGACAAGTTTTTTTTTATACCTTGCACATTAATAGATACACACACAGACATTACACAACATCTACACGCAACGCACACACACTCTTGTGTAATTTATGCAGAGACACCACATTGTTCTCAGCCTGTCTCTGAAATTCATCCTGACTGATAATGATTTGGAAACTTTGATACCTTTTTCTCTTTTTTTTTGTTTCTGAAGATTTTGATTCACAGAGAAATAAATGTTCCAAGTCCCCAAAAAGTACAGATGTTTGGGAAATCTTTACAAAAACTTCCCTTTGTCCTTTTATCACACAATCTCTGCAAACTGCACTCGACTACGCCATCTCCTCAGCCACTCAACTTGTGGAATAATGATGCAGCTCTCTCTCCTCTTCGCCGAGCTCATTACAAGAATCACGCACAAGATAAGTTTCCAAGTTTTGATGATGCTGTCAAGCGTATACGCGTCCATCATATTACCCATCAACAATTTAGCTATTGAATTAAACATTAAGATGCTGATATTGTCTGTTTTTCCTCAGCAGAGAAATGATTACAACTGGAGTTGACATTCTGTGTACCTTTAAACTCAGCTGCACACAAACAAGCGCTCAGACAGATAAACACAAACAACTGTGTTACTTTAAAACAGACCTGCTGTCATAAACACTGTACAAAATACCATCGAAGTTCATTTTATTTACACATGTGCACCGTTTTAGGGATGAACAAGCCGATATAAACAATCTGTGTTTACCACTTTATCATGAATATGGAAATTTGAAGGTCTGAATAGAAAAGCTCAGTTTGTTTACATGTGTGATCCTAAAATATCTTCAGCCGACTCTTAGTGGCAAGTAGTGCAGCTAAACATTTAGATTTAGTCAGACTTGGGCACTTTTTTTTTTTTTTTTTTTACATAACCTGGCTTCAACAATGGACCCAGAAGTATCCAATGAAATGCAAACACACAGTATCCAAATGCTGTGTTTACCTTCTCTTTTATCTCAGTGCGAGTCAGTGGGGTTGCTGTATATCTTACCACACTGGTAACTGAATTATGACAGATCCAGAAAAGATATTATATGCTTAGAAAATAAGACTTTCCCAGCAGAAGGTCAGACTGAGTCTGCTCCCCGCATCAACAAGAACCACCAGGTTACACTTTTCCTCACTGCTAATCAGTTGTGCTTCACCTTTCAAGTATGTCGACACTTCAGCAGTGTCACTTAATTAATGTTTTAAACAGAGAACTGACCCTTCAACTCTCTAATCCACTTACATATGCATATATACAAGTGGTTTCATATTTATTTTTCACACCCACAGTCACGTCCTTTAGGAGTTACTGTAAGACTACACCCGATACACAGCACCTTGCATTGATTGACAGTCAGAGGCATCCTTCTTCTTATATCGTCTCTTTGCAACAGCATCACTCCATCTTTAATCATTGTGGCCTGGCTCTGAAGAAAGTAATACTGATGTTCTGGTGGATTGGGAATTGAACTTTGTGCAGACACCTTTCACCAGCGGATGAATCCAAATAACTTTTAGTGATCCCCTTGACTTTTCTTCTATTGGCACAAGTTGGATTGTGGTGTAGAGATACTGTAGCTTGACCAGTATCTTTGGGTTGGATTGTGTTGAAACTGGCAACTGGCATTCAGGGTTTTTAAAAGCTTTGGTGACACTTTTACACAGTGAGACCTATAGCGACTTTGGCAGCCCCCTGCCATGTGCCTCTAGGGCCACACCGAAACCGACATTTGTTAACTATTTTGAGTACTATTAGATAGACGGCTGACCGATGAATTTTCCTGCAAACTTGCTCCAGGACAAATTGATTACTTTGATCTGTGGATGTTTTATCTAGAGCCAATACCACGTCAAAAACAGGGTAAAGTAGTGTGTGAGTAAAATGAAATCATGGCACCGGTTAAAAACAGTGATACTATGCGCGAAGCGTAGATGTCATTTCATTGACAAAGAAAACATGCTGATATTCAGCTGGTGTCATGTTCACCAGTGTCTTGCTAACCGTCACCAATTAGCACAATATATAGGCTACATGATGTCATAAAGTATTGGTGCTATGTCTGAGTACAACCTCACAGAGCGCCGTCCTACTGTTGGACCAGCAGCACACACACACACACACACAACACACAGAGAAAACGAGCTATCACCAAACCGCAGATGACTTTCATAATCTTTGAGAAGTTTTATTAATAACTCTTATTTCCATAAACGCTGCACACACATCCTCACTCCAGGCATAACTGACACCCTGGTCTCCTCTCTATCGTTAACAACACCTCTTCACAGGAAAGACGTGAGAAATGTAATTTGGAATTTCAAGTGCTTGAAAGAGACTGAGATATCACCTGGCTCCACTGAAGCTGAATATATTAACAAACAGATCAATGTATCGCAGCAGAATATCAAGACAAAGCATGTATCTCCTCAGTGGATCTGTTTTTTCATTTAACAATGTGCAAGTGGCACTCATATTTAATTATGTCAACCTCATATACCACTTGCACATGAATTACCTGAAATCACTTGTGAAATACATATGAGGGAAAGTGTAGCAAGTGTGAGTCTATTTTTTGCAGCATTACTAAGTAGAAGTTTCCTCCCTCTGGCAAAAATGAATAAAAACATTTAAAGGATAGACCCAGCTGTACGGGATGGATGGGTTTTACCAATCTTACAGGAATTACCAATGAGCTTTCATCCAAGTTTCTCTGGCTGAATCGCATTACTGAACTTTTTCAGATTCAAAGGAGCTGAAGAGTTCAAAAATGGCAGAAAAGTTATGAGCTCAATTTGCACTCCTGTTTATTTTGTTTTGCTTTAAAGATTCTGAAGTCATATTTTCTCCATCAGCCTCTAACTGTGAGTGGCAGGGATCCGGCATGAAAACAGTTTTCCGCTAAAATTAAAACAGTTCTGGATATTTCCCTTGAGAGGTTTCTGTATCCATGTTTTTTTCGGTGGTGTTTGTATTACTGGCCTGAGGAAGATGGGGTTCGGATGAAACAGGTGATGTCATGTATTTCCATGCACCAATCAAAGTATAGGAATATTTGAATTGGATGCAGATGACAGTCTACTGTGACTCTGGGTTTGGACTCTCATTTAAAAAAAAAGAAATTTGATTGTTGGTCATGAATATGTCATGTTATTGAGAATTGAGATCTGCTGAGGTTCTCAGTCAAATAGATATAATATGTACATAACATTTTATATCCTCACTGAAATTGACATTTTGTCACAACACATGGAAAAGCTCAAGTCAAAAAGTCAATTTATTACTATTTTTTTTAACCTAATAGCCCCTGAAAAATAGTATGTTTACTGCCAGTCCATCATTCTTCAGTCTTCCACATTAGATGAAGAGTTATTTGATGCATTTGTTCTTGTGAAGATTTTCATCCGTCTGACATTAAATGAATACAAAATAAGCAACAAATTAGGGATGATTTATTAAGAACACACAGCTGTGCGGAGTCTGATTTGATGTGATTGGCAGGAACCAAACACCCACCTGTCGTCAGATTCTTATTCAAATGTTGCTCAAGCCTGCCCACCTCAAAACAGTGAGAAGGACACGAACAAATGCACAAATTCAGAGAAATCTCATGAGGAAAAACAGAGACTGGTCCAACTTTGGTGGAAGACAGTGTGTGTTCACCGTCCCCCATCGCTCGGGGATCTTCATTTGCCCCAAAAGCTGGAAGCGTTCAAGTAATCAGGTAGTTGGTGTTTGGCTGTTGTGTCAAGTCTGAGCTTTACACAGACTTAATCTTATTCACTGCAGTCATTTGCAAAACTAATTAAAGTTTAATGGCAGTCCCACAAAGCTTCCTGCCTGTTTCAGAGGAGAGAGGAGACAATTCAAACTGCATAAAGAGTGTTTGGTAAATGAATCGTTTTGGTAAAACCAGCGCTACAGTATCTAATCTACATTAAGTTGATTAAACAACACGACACTCCTTCCTCATACACTTGAATGTTTGGCTCGGTTACACTGTGAGCTGCTTAAATAATTGAGGGAAGAAGAAGTCAGGGGGGAGCAAGTGCATCAAGCGTTTAGTCTCCGTGGTGTTGGTGTTTCTAGTCTGTATCCATCATGCAGATGAATCTGCAGTTTTCTGTGGATTTTAAGCTGCAGTTGGGCACGTGCACAGGTGCCACAACCTCTGGTGTAATTTTCTTAATTAGCTAATTCATGGTTTATGCATAGCCAGTCTATTCATATATATTAATGAGAGTTTGATTTTGTTACCATCTCTCACTGTCATAATATGATATTAATGAATGAAAGCCATTAAGTCCTGTATTTAGAGTGAAATGAATGTTTTCCCAAAGAAAACACATTTTCATAACATCATGATCTGGAATTTCACATTCAGCCTTGCAGCAGCTGCCGGGGAAAAGGATATACCCCTCCTCCCCATTTTTGTATTTCATTTCAAGATTATGTTTGGGGTGCATAATTATGACACTCATTAAACGCTCCTATGCTGAAACAGTGTCAAATGGGGGAAAATATCCTTGGCTGCTGTCCAACTCATTAGAATCCCTGATGACGCTTTATGGGATCAGCTTTTTTTTTATTAGCAGACCCTATTTACTATACAGCAGAATGGAAATATTACAGTAATAACTTATAATTATGTGCGGGTCCAACTGTTAATTTGAGCCGGTGACGGAGAGGCAGATTGCGAAGTGTGGTCTGCCATGCCAACAGTCACAGAGGTGAACGGGCATTGTGACAGCTCCAGCCTCGTCAACATGGTCATCTGTTATTCTGGCCCCGACATCAGAGTGCTGACAATGAATGTAACAATACACATGGCTCACAGTTTGGACTGGAAGCGTGCAGAGCAGAGTTTCTCAACTTAGGAGTCAGGACGCGGATGTGGGGTTATACACGGGGTCACAGAACATTTCTAAGATTCATGTGTTTCATATATATTTTAATAAAAGAGCCTCACACATACTCCTGAAAGTAGATATAAACATATGCCTTATTATATATAAATTGACATGAGAACATGAAAACTCTCAAATTGCTAGGGTCGTTAGAATTTCAGAGTCTGAAAATGGGGTCATGGGCCATAAAAGATGTAAAAACCCTTAGAAAGATTCATGGTTCAGTAATGTTCAGGAATTTAAAACTGCGGTGTCAAATGACAGTTTCCATTATTACAAGGTCAAAACTTATAATAGCAACGACAAATTCATTTCATAACGTTGTAAAACCATCTACTGATTGTTCATCCTGTCAACTAATTTTATATATTTTCCCCTGGAGTATTTGCTCTTCCAAAACAAAGCATTATTGACATGGATATGTTTATGTTTTTAAGTTTAGGTCACTCAAAATACTTCCTCTAAAGAATAGTCAAAGTCAAAGTCAGTTTTATTGTCAATTTATGTGATGTACTACAGAGGATCGGAATCATGATTCTGACCCCAAGGTGCTAACAACAAGACAAAGACAAGGCAAAACAGGAGTGTGAAAAAAACTGAAATAAACGTGGCATCGATCAGCATATTTTGTACTGGCATGACTTCTTGTGTTTAATCGATAATGTTTGGAGTTTGTCTACAGCGCACAAGCTTCCCATGTTAATATTTGTCTATTCATATCGTCATCGCAATATTGAACAGTGCCATCGCACAATTTGCCAATATCGTGCAGGCCTACTATATAGAGTAGTTATAAAGAAATCATATTATCATTCATTATTATTGATTATAGTCATAAAGAAAACATATAATGTGCTAATTTACCTATTCACAGAGATAATTAGAGAGATAGAGAGATAGAGAGTAGATGAGATAATTGATACCGGCCACTTTAATGGACAAGAAGGACAGAGATGATGGTGAGCCTCGCTTGACATAATGACTGAAAACAGCACCTTTAAATCTCTCTGATTTACATGTTTTCTCTCGTTTGTTTAACTTAAACCAAAAAAAAAAAAAAAAGACAAGTTGTGGTTTTTTTTTTTTTTTTTTTTTTTTAAAGTATATTTTTTCGGCTTTTTGCTTTTTATTTGATAGTGATGACAGTAGAGATAGACAGGAAATGGGGAGGCAGAGAGAGGGGGAATGACACGCAGGAAAGGTCTGCCCGACGCGGGATTCGAACCGGGGACGCCTGCGGCGAGGACTGTAGCCTCTACATGGGACGGCCGCTCTACCCACTGCGCCACGCACCGCCCCACAAGTTGTGGTTTTTTACAGAGGAATTATGTGCTGGACTATTTCTTGGCCTGGCGCAGTGACTAAATTAGTCTTTACCAATTACTCTAGCAAAGCTAATCATCCCTTGTAACATAATCCAGGTAGCAATTACATTTCAATCAATTGTCAATTTTTTACACATTTTGTCCACTTTGCACTTGGAATAAATGAATTCTTTTTAGCAGGAGCCCATTTTTTCTTCTTCTTTTTTTTTTTGTCAGGGAGCTGGAAATTGTTCTCCGAGATGGGAACAGCAATTATGTTTCCTCAACAACGGGGCTCTGCAGTCAGACACAGAAGGTTTCCACTGTTTTCTGACAAAGAAATACAAACAGCAAAGGTTCATAATGACAGTTTGACGCCTAGTTTGGAGTCCTGCAAGCCTGTCCCGCTGTGCTGCTTCAGGCATCTGTGAATGTGAAATACATATAATGGTGTCTTTCAATCATACGAACATGAATAATCAAAACAAGAAGTGTGTTTGACAGGGAAAAAGAAGAGGTCCTTAACTTGCTGTTTCTAGGAAAATCTCTTAAGACAAAAGCAACCCTCCTCCAAAGAGATTAACAACCTCTCCACTGCTGAGTGACACATTACCAATTTTGATCATGTCTCTTTAAAGTAAGAGAAATTGAAGGTCGCTATCCACTTAAGTACCATTTAATCTTACCAGACAAAAGAGGAAGACTGTGTCTAGATTATGTGCAGGTGGCTGCAGGCCTTAAGTATTGTACCATCTTGATTATCCACCCAAAGCTTAAATGTTCTCTCCCTTCGCGCTGCTGAATTAAATCCACCGCGGGTGAACTCTATCTCACTCCTAATTAAGAGTGTGTGTCCATGTGTGATATTGTTTCTCATTTCATAACCTCAATCCGCTCGGAACAGCAGCGAAATGAGGACTGAGGGTGGAAATGTTTACTGTGCTTGTGTGTGTGTGCAAACTCATTCACTTTGCTGTTTGTAGATCTATGTGTGGTTATATGTATTTATTTGTGAATACCCACACTACACTCCAACCATCCAAGTGACAGTGCAGGTGTTTTCCCGGGTGTTGTGAACAACACCGCTCATATACGCTGACACCTCTCTGAGCTTTCATTTTTTTCGCTGTTACAAAACTAAGAGCTTTAATTGGCTGTTCTCTTCCACAGCGTCCACTGTGAATACTTCTGAGTTTCTTTTGTTGCTCACAGGTCAGGGATCCATGACCTGGGATGTTGCTGCCGTGTCAGTCTCATGACCCGCAGGGGCCAAGTGTCAGCAAAGGCAAAGTGCATTCACACTCTGCCTCAGTGAGTGCAGCGCTGGTGAAAGCTCTGCCTGTGAGGTTTACTGTACTGTAGTTTGCATCTTGGAATATGATTGGTTTATTGCCTTAAAGGGATAGTTCACCCAAATTCAAATTTCACTCATTATCTACTCACCCTCATGTCGACTAAGGGCTGGGAGAATTTTCAGTCCGCGCAGCAGTATTTGTCCATATGGTTGTGAATGGTGCTCACTTTTCTTCATCCAAAAAGACACACCAAAAAACATCCAAATACCTCCATACTGCTCGTCTGTAATATCCCTCTTGTATTGAAGCCCCGACATGAGAAATTGTTCCGAAAAAAATTAAATAAGTAATAAGCTTGTTTGTAGCGGAAGCTCCCAGTGTCTCAGTTCACTGCTCTTCCTGTGTCAGTGCAAAGACCGGCGGAACAATTTCTCATGTCGGGACTTCAATACCAGAGGGACATTACAGACGAGCAGTATGGAGGTATTTAGATGTTTTTTGGTGTGTCTTTTTGGACGAAGAAAAGTGAGCACCATTCACAACCATTATGGACAAATACTGCTGCGCGGACCCCCCCCCCCCCCCCCCCCCCCGTAACTCCGAAAGGGCACGGAGGACTCTGAAAATTCTCCCAGCCCTTAGTCGAAATGAGGGTGAGTAGATAATGAGTGAAATTTGAATTTTGGGTGAACTATCCCTTTAAGATTTCAAAATGGAGAACAAAGACTGAAAAACCATTTGTTGTCATCAATCTGTGTGCTTATCTATGATTAACAAAAACACATGTATTGTAAGGTAACGGCTGAGGAAAGCCAATCTGATTTCTGCTTTGGCTACAGATGAAAATTGTTTTAGCATCAATTGTTTCTGGAACATGCACACATGCACACATGCACACACACATGCACGCACACACACAGTTCATATCAGCACACAGAGAGAAATGCACAAACAAAATCTATTGTCTCCCTGGTGATGTGATTTTGAGCACTGGGTGATAGACTGTGCTGGGATGGGGATTGGCAGCATCTCAAGATGGCTCTGAGGCTTCTCTCACTGCCATGCTTTATGGTTAAGCAGCCAGCAAATTGGGGAAGTGGCTTTATCTAATTAGAAAATACATTCCTTTAGCAAGTAGTCCCCCAGGCAGAATCATCATTATTTAAGCTGGCTGGCCTTGAGAGAAGCAGCGAGCGGCATTCTGATACATATCTAATGCTCACCATGGAAATGACGATGTGCAGCGGATATGCTCATGGTACAGTTATTGGATTTTTGATTCTTCTTTTGCCTTTCCCTGCAAATATAATGCTGTCTTTCTCTGTCACTCTTCTAAGTCTCCTTATTCTCCCAAATCTCTATTGTATATTAAAAGGCTAAGTAATAATTATCTTAGTGCCTTTTCATTAGACAATTTTCATGCTGTGGTGGAAATAGTCTTGCAGAATGTCTCACTATGTTGTTACTTCACATTAATGCATTAGAATTGGTGCAGTGGGTGCTGCAATCACCAGAGGAAATTGGTTTAAACCCCTTTAGGCTACGCAGCCGTACACAGACCATACCACCATTATACACATGATAACTTGAACTGTAATTATGTGATATCTTCCACAACATATTAGGATCAAATTGTGATTCACAGCAACACAACTGCAAGTGCACTTTAATGTGGGCCATGGAAGCCAAGGGCACAGAGGGATTAAAAAGAGACCTAATGGACAGATGCTAGCTCAGACTGAGGGCTATGCAGAATCGTCTAAACTAAACAACCTGATACATACCATAATGAGCTTTTCACTCACAACACACAAGATTTCTGTGCAAGGCACACGGCAGTGCTTTGCACCACCTTGAGTTTGGTCGGCAAATGTGTGTTTTCCCTGTATGTACTGTGCATGTGTGTGTGTAATTCCCACTTTGAAGCTTTTGTTTGTACAGTGAACAGTCTCTCTGTATCTTAGGCTACTGTGAGCCCTCCCATCACCCAGCACTGTTAATGAGGCCTCTGGGAATGGACACGGTGCTTGTGTGTGTGTGTGTGTGTGTGTGTGTGTGTGTGTGTGTGTGTGTGTGTGTGTGTGTGTGTGTGTGTGTGTGTGTGTGTGTGTGTGTGTGTGTGTGTGTGTGTAAATCCACACATAAATCCACAAGTCTGTGCGTTTGTGTGTGTGTGAAAAGGAGAGAGAGATATCACAGGTCCCTTTTAGCTGCTTTTGGATTAGTGTCCTTCCAAAACTGGAACAATTATCATCCTGCACATCTGCAGTGTTGGATTTCCTGCAAGTTATGCAAGATTACTGTATGCATAGGAATTGATTCTCATTTTCTCTGCTAAGTCCTATATCTATTCTTCTTTTAACAAACTAAAGTCTGGAACCACACACAACCCAGTGCAGCTCAATTCACATTTTAAATACGTGTGCAGACCACTAAATTTTATTTTCATGCTCAATGGTGATCGTCATAATCAATCTTAAAAAAACTATGTTACATTTGTTCCAACATGTATGTCCTCACGGTCAAGCTGCAGCTTCTCCTCTGTGACACACACACAGACGGACAGTGGTGGTGGAGACCTTGGAGAAGTAAATGTTTTATTGTAAAAATTACTGTTGCTACTGTAAAAACTTATTTTGATCATTCAAATTCTACTCCAAATCATATTATCTTTAAACAATAATAATAAGGACCAGATAGGGTTAATATACTGTTACAGCCCCACAGCCATATGAGAGGCTCTTGACAGTCTCTCTGCTGGAGCCTGGATGCATGGGGTCATGCCCTCACACAATTTGGCCAATCAGATTAATCCCCAGCGGGTTGCCAGCTACCCTCAGATTAATTGGTGTCAATTTGGTGCTGACTACGAGGTGACCTAACACTGGTGGAGGGAGACATACAGTAGGAACTGTGCACAATATTTGTTTATTTATTGCGTATCCTCACAATCTTGACTAGCATTACTGCACTGCACAGATTTTCCTCATGTTGTTCATCCCATCACATGATGAAACAGTTTAAAGGGATAGTTCAACATTTTGGCAAATTGGTCCATTGTCATAATCCCTATAGTCATAGGAGTAGGTTCGTTACCTTTATTTGTTGGTGCAAGCTATTTTTAGAACGGCGGAGCAGAGCCGTGAGCTGCTCAGAGCTACGCTACGGAGGCTCATGGGATTTCTTGGTTTCCCTCATCAAACTCATCAAATACACAATCCAACAACTCCAAAACGCTCTGGTGGACAAGTTGTGACCTGCACATTCACCACGCTATGAGATAATAACAGAACGTTACGAGACAGAGTTGTTTTTCTAGGCAAACGCAGAGACTGCTTGTCAAAAAAACTGCCCCCGACGGAAACGCACATCAGCGATTTTGCATGAATTTACCTCGAAAAAAACTGTCTGGTAACGTTGCGTTATTATCTCTTAGCGTGGTGAATGTGCAGGTCACAACTTGTCCACCAGAGCCTTTCGGAGTTGTTGGATTGTGTATTTGATGAGTTTGATGAGGGAAACCAAGAAATCCCAATAGCCTCCATAGTGTAGCTCTGAGCAGCTCACGGCTCTGCTCCGCCACTCTAAAAACAGCTTGCACCGACAACTGAAGGAAACGAACCTACTGCTATGACTATAGGGATAATGGCAATGGGCCAATTTGCCAAAAGTTGAACTATCCCTTTAACAGATGCTACAATTACTTGAAATACACAACTGTATGCCAGGAAGTCATTTAGGTCAAGACTAAGTTTTTGCCTAAATCAAAGATGATAAACCAAGTGTGTCAACCACTAGCGTAGCTGAAAATCACTTACTTTCCTCCTAACTCTAATCATTGTTTTACAGCCAGATAACCCTAATCACATTACATCTAATCCATTAAGTCCACAGCATGGAGTCGGTTGATTATGGGGAAAATTGCAGTCAAAGTGATATCCACTGTTGTCAGGGATTACCCTCAGAGGAGGATTTGGACCAAGGTAGAGAAAAGTTATAATGCTGCTTGCATTAACCCTAAGAGAGCCAACAGTTCTCTTTGTATATGTGCTTATACGTATGTGTATGTGCATGAATTTCTTTGTATAAATGTGTGTACCAAGAGAGAGATTTGAAACAAAGGGATGAGTGGGAGAGGTGTGAGGCAAGTGTGTTGCTTGATGTGCAAAGTAACAGTTCCCCACACTAAAACACAAACTTAGTTATTGTCATGTATAGTCTGGTCTGCGGACCTGCCCCTGCTTATACACGCGGCCAGCAGCTGGAGCAGCAGCAATGACTGTGCCACACAATTCATGGAGACAATTAGGTTATTTTAAAATCCATATCTGGTGAAATTCACAGTCCCTTCTCTAAAGTATATTTTTTGGTTTTTTCACGCCAACAGTTGAGAGAGACAGGAAATTGGGAGGCAGAGAGAGGGGGAATGACATGCAGGAAAGGGCTGCCCGATGTGGGATTTGAGCCGGAGCTGCCTGCAGGGAGGACTGTAGTCATGGGGCGCCTGCTTCACCTCCTGCGCCACTCGCGCCCCCACAGTCCCTTCTACGAGTCAGAATTTACTCAAATCTGAACCCCTGCATGTAAAATATATAGATTCAATGTGACAGACAGTTTTTTCCGATTACGTAACTGTCCCTGTGTTTGTCATCATTAATAAATGTCCATAAAAAAAAGCCTCATCAGGATTTAACTATGAGTTGTCTGAACATACCCAGATTCTTGCTGGACAGGAACTGGTGAGAGCAATTCAGCATACTATTGATAATAATATAGATAAAAAAAAAACATTGATTTTGGAAAAAACAACAACAACAACAGCAACAACAACAAAAAGCAGGCACGGCTGTCTTGATTTTGTATTCACAAGCCTGGCGTATACAAATATATGTAAACATTATTCATGCTTGAAAATCGAAATGAATACATTTGGTGAAGTGCCATTTCATTGTTTAAAAATGTCAAAAGTAATCGCACATTGCTGGATTCTATGGTAATGCTTATAGCCAAAGTGCTCCTAATGTTTTCTGTAAACATACAGAAGAACCTGAAGACAAAAAGCTTGACATTGAAGTTAAAAGCATGAAATAAAATATTCAATTGGAGAGCCAGGAGGCAGAAAAAGGGAGATGTAGAAAATATGGAAGTGATGAGGGATGGTAAAATGGATGGGATGGGCATTTAGAGAAATACAGTATCTAATGGTAACAGTGGACACTTTCGTGCTTTAGTTGACAATGTAAGATGGCTCTAAGCCTGGATTCCCATGATGACAGACATTATCTGGGCTCAGACAGCTTGTGTACAATGAGCTATATAATTTGATGAAAATGAACTGCTTGAAAGCTTGGTGCCTGAGATGGTCCTGAGTCACTCCTCTTAAATCCAGATTTTCTGAAAAGAAATGATTAAAATCACTCTTGTCTGTCCGTAATAGAATTAACATGCAGGGAAAATTAATTATGCATTGCCATGATTGAGTTTTTGCTTTTAATCATGACAATTTCAGGCTTCATGAAGTCTAGATTGGCCAATTTAAGGAGAGGTTAATGGGTTCTTATTATGGTTACATTTCTCGCTGCACAGTGAGTGTGCCTGAACAACAAGGAGGTCCAGGATGACCATCTCTCTGATACAAAAGCTGTAAAACTCATTTTCTTAGTGAAGAACACTACATTATCTTCCAATGAATATAGAAATACGAAATTATTTGAAACTGTTCAGGTTAATGGAATCTCAGAGGACTCCCACTACAGTCTGGTGCAGGAGAAAATCAGTGCTTCTGCATAACATGTCATAATTAATGTCAATTAATTAATATAAAAATTATGAGATTACATTGTGCTGGCTGCTCTGTGCAGTTTAGTGACTATTCATCCATTCAGGAATGTTTCTGGATTGTATGTATGTGTTTTAATCAATATAGCCAAGGTACAGGAAGCTATGTATAATAGTAGCCTACACTTAAAAGAAAATATTCTACTAATCTGCAACAGTGCAAAAATGTAATTTAGAGATTTTTTGTCTGACATCATAAATAAATGTTTTTGTATTTGCAAAACATTTACTGATGACATTTTATTTCTTTTCAAACAAAACCCACTTCTAATGGTCAAATGTTTTGTAGTTGAAGACAGAGACTCAGGACCAGTTAATTTGGGACAGCTTGATTAGTCACATCCACAGTTTTGGTCAGTGGTCATGTTTATAGTTCAGATCAAGTCTCTGAGAATTTAATGCAAGTGTAATGTCCCCAAAGAGACCAACAACAACAATGTGCATGTGTAGTTTTAAAAAGCAATCAATCACTGTGAAAAGGCAACTGAATGAAGGCAATAAGGAAATATGCTCAAGATTCTTGTTGGTGAGTTTCACTAAATTCTGCATGAACAATTTTGGCATTTGGACACACTAAAATATGTTTGACTCCCAGAGTAGTTCACCTCCTACTGATTGCGGGACCTGCTTGAGGCACCCTGGGAGTCCTGAAGACACTAATGGCCACTAGCAGCATTGCTGTTGCCGTTCCCACATAAAAGTGGTGTGAACCATAAGTAACCCTCCAGACTTAAAACCAAAATAAGTGCCAAAATTCAGAAAACACTCCTGGTACATACTTGTTTTTCCTGCAGGTTTATTTCACATTGCATTGCTCATTTCCACTGTTCCCACACCCTGTTGTTTCTTTCTTTTTCTTTTTTCAATATTGCCATATGAAGGTCAAATCATGGCCATTTCAAAACTTTTCATTGTGCACTCACTCAGCCCAAACAACAAAACACAAGCCCACAGTGTGATATGGTCCGGGTGGATATTACTCCACTAAAGTCACCAAGCGATCAAAACAGGTCAGTAAAGTAATAAAATAATAAATACCCACTACTACAGGGAAAATAATGCTATAGTTAATGTAAATGCATATACATAAAACTTTTGACAAGATGTAAAAACATCAAAGTACTGTAAGCTGGACTTGAACACGTTTCTGACAGTCCTGAAAAATCTCAACAAAGCCATTAGTTAATCTTCAAATCTGGAAACAAATCTCTCCTTAATCGTCACCTGGCAACGAAGAAAAGAAAATGGTTTATAGACAATAAGGTACTGAATAAATCAAGTGGCTTAATCTGGAATATCTCTACAATATGTTCAACACTTAGATTTGGAAAAAGTGGTTGAAGATAAGACAATTCTAAACATCAGCAGAATCTGTTTGGATGTTAAAAGTTGAACTATATGATTTTATAGAAAGTGTTGCATTATGCTTTGCCTCCATATTGCTGAGCTAATGACCATTTTCAGATCCGTTTACTGTGTGTCTTTCACAGATTGTCAGCTCTGAGTGTGTTTGGTTAGTTCAGTTAAACCTGCAGAAGTTTTTGAAGGCTTGTGTATCATCTTTTGCAGCCAAAAGAATTACGGCTGTCGTTGGCAATGAACTGAGAAAGACTGAAAATACTAAGTGTCAGAGAAAATTAAATTCACCACTTTAAAAGTCTGACAGGAGAGAATGCAAGTCTGGGACTGATACACAAATGTGGGTGTTACCTATCATTGTTTTTCATGTTTCACTTGTTTCAGAGAAAATGCTTTCTCTTTTCTTTGGATGAATAATATCTTGGGAACGAGTGTAAATTCCTGTGCTTGTTTCTTTTACATATTTTAATACTAATGTTTGTTCTTTGGATATTTAATGGTACATTCTGTGAATTGGTATTATGTTTGTATTGTAATAATAATTCAGTCATAACAACGAGTTTACGCAAAGATTGTTTCTTTCACTCTCCATACAAACATCTCCCTTTTCAGGGTCTTTACACAATGACACTTGTGCTGATGTACCCAGTAAACACAGCTGAAGAGGGAAAATAGAAGAAAAATTCAAAGATGCCCTCCATTGAAAATAGTATTTCTGTTTCTGTTTTCTTGTTATAGGAAAGGAGAAATGGTGGTTTCAGTCACAAAGGTAGTTGTGCCCAAACTCTCTCAAGTCAGCACACACTGATAACAAGTGGTAGTACCACAGGTGTAAGCTTCATTTCAAGGTTTATTATTGTTTTTCAGACATGAACACAGCAGCACTTAAAAACATGTAGGTGCAGTCATGGTCTAATTGGCAGTAAAGTATTTTGTTCTTATTTATTTATCTATGTATTGGCTGGCTTAGACTTTTGGGGTCAGTGGAGCACAAAATTACTCTGCAAATACATATTATTCAGTACATGGCAGATTTATCGTCTCCATAGAAACTGGTCTGCATTTTCTCTCTCGTTAAGGCAATTATCAGACAATAAGGTCAGGAGCAAGCATGGGGTAAACATGTAAAATGTTAAAATAAAAAGACAAGTGGGAATATGGAGGAAAGAGGAGGAGACGGAAAATCAATCTTCATAGGGGGGAGACATCTATTAATTTACCTCACAAACATCATCCATTCCACATGCATGAACAAATCCACGCACTGAGTTGCAAGTACACACAATACACACACACACACACAAACAGAGGCAGAGTCAACACTGAACAGCATCGTCTGCTTTAAACTTAACGGTCAGCTAGGCAGTAATGGGCATGAGTAACTTCAGCTTAGGTGACACTTCAGCTCCAGCTGTTTTTCTATTAACACAGTCTAGTGGGCGACAGGTGCACTCGTTTCGTTTCATGATTGAGACCGTCAACACACTGACCTGAAACGCACAGACACGTCCCAAATGTTTTTTTCCAAAATGCAGGGCCACAATTTTTGGAGCTGGAGTTTGTGTTTCATCTTTTTTGCGGTTTTCTTTTTCTTTTTTTTCCTAATATTATTATAATTATTATTATAATAAGCACACATTTGATATATATAAAAAAGACACTGCTATTTTCAGAGCTGCCAACTCTCACGCATTCGCCGTGAGACTCACGCATTTGATTGGCTTCACGCGCTCTCACGCCACACCTCCGATTTCTCACGCACACGTGATGCTCCTGGTGTAAGCTCTCAAATAACTCTCTGATTGGTGTGCGATGCTTATCCCCGTGTTGATTGGACAGCTGCTGAAGCACATAGCCCAAAGCCTGCTACTAGCCAATCACAGCGCAGTAGGCTGGAAGTCAACGTTCCGCAACCTCACAACAGCGGCACGGTGCGTAGCGTTCTGCTCCCGTCACCAAGCTGGAGCTCTAACAGGCCTGAAAGTTAAAAGCTGACCCACCCCCGGATGTTGAAGCATGGACCTGATGTGGACCGTCACACTTGCAAATACTCCTTATTTATCGCAAGTCACATCATCTTCGCAATACTAAACAGTGTCATTGCATAACATATGGCTGATATTGTGTAGGCCTATTCAGAACTATACAGTGGATTAAAGTTTGATGCAGACCTTCATCTTTTCCACAATATGAACTGTAATGACTCTTGCCCGAGAACTTATGATTGTTGTTAATGTGAAGAGATGTGTACCTAATTTAAAAAGAAAAATTAAAGTTGCATTTTGCCAACAGCTGTATCTTTCCTTTGAGGGCTTAATAGGGAAATCACATTGATCTCTGCAACAAAAACATTTTCTATTAGACTCAAAAACTCAGTTGCATATTCCTCTATTTAAAAAGGGAAAAAAACTAAACTGTCAGCAACTCTGTTAGTTAATCTGTTTAGATATCTATTGGTCAGTACTGGGTGTGTGAAAATGTGCAATTTAACACTTACTGTATTTTAAATAAAAAATAATGAGAATTGCTATCAAATCCAAACTTTGATCTCTCTGAAGCAGCTTAGGAGTAGACAGTGAAAAAAAAGGTAATCCTATGACTTCTAGAAACGCAGCAGATAAAAGAAAACCCTCTTGATACACTTTCAGTTACACTGACACTTTAAATTTTAAAATACACATTGCAGAAATTAGCCTTTGAAGTCAGTGTGCTCTCACACTTTCTCATTTCTGTTTTCAGAGCAAGGCATGCTATGAATTAGAGGAGTTTATATATCATAAATTAATATTTATTTAAGGCTCATTTGGAAAACTTTCTTAGAAATAGCTTTGAGCTTACTATTCTCCAGTGGTCAAGCAGCAATGCCTTCCTTATTCAATATATAAACTGTTAAATACTGTGTATGTATGTAACCAACTGATTTGAGGGTTATTGTTCATACAGTGATATATTTTTTGTTTCTTTGTCTTTTTCAAAATAGAAAAGGGGCTTTTTAATACCATCAGGAGGAGATGCTGTCATCCATGCTAGTTTCCATATTTTATATAATATAAAGAAACCTGTTACTTGGAAACCAAATATTGAAGATCTGATAAACATGTGGAGCAGGACCAACTGTTTTTCTTCTCTGTAATGACTCATTGACTGATTACGATTATAAACAGGCTTGTTCCGAACTGAATTTGCTCAGCACATTAAAACCAAAAGGTTATCTTGGGTTTTATTGGGTTGTTGAAATGTACAAAGGAAGATGTCTGATAGACCGTTAATACTCATTTACACCTTACCTGAAATCATACAAAGATCCTTATGTGGTAGAAGCTGTATTAGCTGTCTGAAATGATACGAGGCAACAGGACCAAGGCAATCTCTATGTTTCTGTTGCAGTTTACAAGTGTACCGTAGTGACCATTGTGAATATAAAGTGTATACTGTATCTGTCTACTGTCAGAATCATTATCAGAAGCCTCAATACCATAAGTCTTCAGCCTCATCACCCATCTTTGTTTTGGATAATATTAAAGCAACTACAAAGGACTTAAAGGGATAGTTCACCCTAGAATGATATTTCACTCATTATCTACTCACCCTCATGTTGACTAAGGGCTGGAAGAATTTTCAGAGTCCACCGTCCCTTCTCTGAGTTACAGGGGGTCTCGGCGTAGCAGTGCATTTCAATGCAACGGTTGCAAAGGGACACCAGAGCTCTTCGTAAAAAAACACACACAAAAAAACATCCAAATACCTCCATGATGCTCGTATGTAATGTCCGTCTTGTGCTGAAGCCCCAAATTGCGTAATTGTCCCGAAAAAAATTAAATAAGTCTATATTTTAAGCTTGTTTGTAGCGGAAGCTTCTCGAAGCTCCTCTTCCTGGTCCGTCCAAATCTCGCGTGATTTGCGCCGGCGTCAGTGCGGTTACTGCAAATCACGCGAGATTTGGACGGAGCAGGAAGAGGAGCTTTGTTTTTTTGTGTGTGTTTTTTTACGAAGAGCTCTGGTGTCCCTTTGCAACCGTTGCATTGAAATGCACTGCGACGCCAAGACCCCCTGTAACTCAGAGAAGGGACGGTGGACTCTGGAAATTCTTCCAGCCCTTAGTCAACATGAGGGTGAGTAGATAATGAGCAAAATATCATTCTAGGGTGAACTATCCCTTTAAAGCAGAAGTAAGTGATATATTTGTGTTAATCTAAGTCTTAAATAGTTATATCTTCTGACAGCAATCACTTACATAGAGTGTTTGGTCTGAAACACGGGTCTGTCAGTCACTCTGTTCTGCTCTGAGCCGAGGAGAAAACATTTCTCGTATCCTACAGTTTTTATCCAATGAGGAGAGAGAACGGCATGCAGGGCTGTGTGTGCAGCCAAGGGACGCCGTGAATGTGGTGACGTAGGGACGAGGACTGTTATGGTGCGTTCAAGGCAGCCCGTAACTCGTGTTTTTCCGACCTGTGAAGTCGTACCAGTTCGATCTGGTACGAGTTCACGGGTCGGAAGTTACAAGTGGCCGTTATAGTGACTTTCACAGGTAAAACAGGTCGGAAAAACACGAGTGGGTTGCCTGGAACGCTACAAAGTCGTAAGTTGTGACTTGAAGCTGTAATTTACGGTTTCAAAAGCCTGCCTGGAACGCAGCATTAGCCAAAACGACCGGATCGCTTACTTCTGCTTTAACTGATGTCTCTGTATGATCTACAA
Organism: Trachurus trachurus; assembly: GCF_905171665.1. Taxonomy (NCBI): domain Eukaryota; kingdom Metazoa; phylum Chordata; class Actinopteri; order Carangiformes; family Carangidae; genus Trachurus; species Trachurus trachurus. Next base: position 25,841,147 of record NC_139901.1, on the reverse strand, counting down.
CAGCAAATGAGGCCATCGGTGGGAAGATAGTGTCACTCGATACCTTCGTGAGGCAGTGGTTGGGTCGGTCCACTGGACAAAACAATTTACAAAATGTAGATCGGAGGAGACGGCAAACCTGACGAGGCAATAAATTAGCATTCAACTGTTGCTATAGCCAGTAAAAACTGAGCTCAATTTCATCGTCATATTTTCGTCATGGTGGATACTACAACAGGATCCGCAAACAGAAACCTACTGTTTTTGTCCACAAATCAACACAAAAATGAAAGTCCTTTGTTGCTTTAAATATGAATTGTGTTTCAGAAGTCTACAGTGGATTTTATTTTATTTCATTTTTTGTTTTCTAATGTTATTTCTTCTTCTGATATCATTGTCTGCTGGGGCTGCAAAATCTATCTCACTGTAACTGAAATCTCAACACGGCCAAATGCAGCATCCACTTTCAAAAGCTGCATTTTTGGATAAGGTTAATATAGCGGCTTCAGCCAAAAGAGCCGCTGAGAGGCTAAGCATGGGCCGGATGTCAGATGCGCTATCAAAAAGAAACTCACTGAGATTTCAGAACTAAAGATCAAAGTGTTTATTAACCAAACAAAATAGGTTAACTCATAATAAAGTGTACAAACTAAAGCAAAGTAATCCCAGTGATCAACTAACACAATGGAAAATACCAAAAATATAGCGCTCAACAAAAATACGGCAACCCACGCTCAACTCCCCCCATCTCTCTCTGAAACAAAGGAAAAACAACAGGTGAACATAAGTGCTACACCCCTCCCACAATGACGTGACCCGCTACTAAAATAATAATAAACTAAATCATACTCAAAATAAACAACACCAAACCCTTAACCTTAACTAACAACAAAACCCAATTCATGGCTCCTACAGTTAATTTTCTCACAACATTATTGTACAAAGGCGCCCAGGCCAACCCTGCTCAGACTGCAGCAGCGGCACCATTCATCCTATTAACTATTTTTCTACCACTTGTGACGCAATGAGTTTAGAAACATTATTTTAAGGTGGGAAAACTACATAGTGAGGTTTTAAATCAGATGCATCTCATCACACGACTGTAGTGTAACTTCTGAAACGTTGGAGAAAAGTCCCTCCATACTGGAGGACTTGTTGCAGTGAACGTCACCTGTAGCACTCATTTTGCTTTTTGCTGGGGCTTATCACCATACAAGCTGCTAATCATTACACTGTACCTCTCTGAAATGCTTTTGATGAGCAGAAATGTGTCCTTTCTTTTCAACAAGCACAGGCCCTTTGTTCAAGCACAAGTCGTTGCACATCCAACGGCTCCCCTGCCGTCTGAGACTCTTGAAACAAGCAAATGTTTTGCATATCCTCCATAATATTAAAGCCCTGGAAGTGGCTGGGCAAAAAATACAGATGAATGCCTGTAAATGAACATAGGAACGAGAGACAGGCAGACACAGAGAAAAGCAGACAGACCAAAAAATCAAATACTGAATGAGGACTGATGATGAGGACTGGTCCGGGGAAAAAGTATGTGCTCACAAGCCATTAATTTCCCAATCCCCCGTCCTTCGCATCTGCTCAATCTTCCTCCATTATAGACCAGAAGTATCCCCCAGTGTGTGCAGCGCCAGTGTCATTTCCATCCGACACTTTGCTCTTACCTCTGGTGTCACTGGAAAATGACAAAACTGGAACCACAGCAGAACTTTCTGTTCCACACACCACAGGCAGAAAATTGCCCTCTTTTCACTCCTCTGGCTCTACTTCATCCAGCCGTGGAAAGGCTGCAGTGTATGCGTGTTCATTCACTGAGATCCATGCCAGACCTTGTCAATTCTTTTCTGCACAGTATAGGCTATATGCCGTTTATTCAGAATGTGTAAGAGAATAATGAAGTCAGATAGTTTTGCAGGAGGAAACATAAATCAACTTGTCTAAATGACGTTTAACACGAGTTGTGTTTTTTTTTTTTTCTTTGAATCAAAATGATCTGTCACAGAAAAGGATTAGAAATCATTCCCCGACTTTTCTTAAAATGTCTCTAATCCCGTTTAATTCTGTACTGGCTCCTCCACTAAGGCTGCTCTCCCTGTGTTGTTTACTTAGGCCTCGTTTATTCAGATATAGCACCTGCCATCCCATCACACCCACACAAATAAACCCAGAAACCTCCTTCGGAAATACTTTCTCCTGCTATCTCTTTCACACAAGTGCTACTATTTATGGGCTTTGTCTTTCTGACTGACTATGTGTGTGCGCGCGTGTGTGTTATGCCTCTGTCTGTAGTGTGTCTACATATAAGCTATCATGTGAGAAAGTGTTAAGACAGCATTAGTTTTAACTTACATGACCTTGTGTTACCTTCCTTGGCAATTTGGAATAAACTACAGCCTTTAAAAACTGAAGCAGCCATTACAGATGACTACAGCTCAGTGCTTAACAAAATCTAAACATTTAGACGAAACAAAACTCCCAAATAATTCAGTTTATCATAATCCCATGCCATTTTGAATAACATCAACCTCGGTCAGGATTTTGTTCAGTTTATAAGATTTAATGAATGCGGTCGCATAGGGCTTTTTTACATTCACCACAATTCAAGTATCCTTCAATCAGCGGGAATGATTTTAACACCTACTGATTGTACCGAATCAGTGTTTAAATGAAATCCCAACCCACTGAAGGGTCGCATCACATTTGCTCCGCTGCTTCCCACAAGGCTGCTTTGTACCGTGTGGTAATATAGAAACGTTGCATGAGTTTAACACAGCGAGCGAGCGACTAAGCAACAGTAGCGCAATAATGCTCCAATCCAGTAGAGTGGGACATTGGGAATGAAAATGAGTGCAGGGCATGACATTTTGTCATTTTATGTGTATTCACTTGAAAGCACATTCCTACATGACATAATCCAAGCTGTAATTATGTTTCCCCCCAAAACCTACTTGGCAAAACTAATTAGTAGTATGTGACTGTCATTTATAGAAGCCAGGGATGATTCTAGCATATACCGCCATACAACACCTCATGGCAAACATCTTTAGAGGAGGAATAGCATTTTTTTTTTTTGACAACATGTACAGCTGCTGTGTGAGGTCTGTCTCCAGCCACCTCACCAATCACCTTTTCACATCACACATGTCACAGTCATTGTGTGTCATTTCTCTCAGCCATCATCTGACGTAACTGTGACAATCTCTGAAGTTGAAAATGTTGTGTAACCTGATCCCATTTTAACTCTTTTAATACAGTGCCTAAACCCACAATGAGCCGTACTCATTCAGCCTTTGGTTTTCCCATGCCAGCTTTTTCAACTTTACCTTGAGACAATCCAGCCCTGTCATAACTGCTTAATGTCATCAAAATAAAGGCTGGATCCAACAAATTCCAACTACACAGTTTCTCTCCTTTTACTGCCTGCTCAAGTCATTAATCCTCAATTACTATAAAATAAGCATTTAAGCTTAACTTTGTATCTGTCATCTAAAAACTATTGTGCGACGCACTTTGTCCAACGTGATTGAAATGATTTTGTGCTGAGCTTGGTTGGAGATCCTGGAAAAACGGTTAGAGTAGGCCACAGTCCAAGCCCCTTTCCTCAGACTTCTCTCTGAAGCCACACCTCCAGAGCGCAGGAACACGCAATGCTTATTCGGCGTTGGCTTCCCATCAAGGTGAAGCCACGAAGGTATCACGCTTGTCGCACTACTCAATGTAATCCCAATGTGAGCGACGCGGCTTTCTGCGATACTGTCGCATGTCACTGCATCAGCATCGCTAACTATCCGCCAGCTTTTTCTCATGGCTCATTCACATGAAAGAAAACACCTGATATAATAATTAACCACCCAGCATCAAGCTCAGAGGTATATTGCCACCTACCATACTTCAGTGTGGTACAATGTCACTGTCATTATCTGTTGTCTAGTTGAAGACTGCGGTAGACTGTTTTCATTTTTGTGAAAAAGCATTTAATGCATTGGTTGCAATTGGAGTGTGAAGAGGATTTAAAACAATTTTGTAAAAAAATTGTTCCAAAATAGGATCTCCAACACTACCTTTAAGACACTTGTAAACTCACTTTTTTTGGCTGACTGAAACCTGCAACTTCATTATTGACCTTCTGATGAGACACAAAGAAACGTCTGCTTTTTGTTTTTAATGAATCAGTCACCTGGCTTTTCATAGTTGGCCTTCGTCTAAGAAACATTACAGAGTCGAACTGGTACCGTCAAAGAAGCAGGTGCAGGCCTTTTATCCCCTTCAGGCATTGAGGTTGTTGTGTCTGGCAGAGGTCTCCACAACATCCAGATCAGTGCTGACAGGGCCATGTAAACAACAGAGTTCAGTATCCCCGGCCAAACTTTTTACGTGATGTCCTGATTTTCCAGTGTACACCCAGAAAACCTGCACCCACTGTGCCTTCTAGTAAATTTATGACCGCACACTCCCCATGCCCACCCTCAGGTCAAACAACATGCTGCTGCCCACAGACCCACATCACTGGGGGCTGTGTAGCTGCACTCCAACTGTGGAACAAACTACTCGATGACTTGACACCTGAGGGTGTCACAGACGTTGGGCCCTATTAATCCTAAAAATCTATGTTTACAGAATACCATCTGTTGTGAATGAATGCCTGGTTTTTTTGGTTGTTATAGTTTTTGGGGGGGATTTACTAGTTTTTGAGATTTTCTTTCCTGAGGATTTTAAGTTAACACTATAAATATTAATACTGTAAAGTTATAGGGATAGTTCAACATTTTGGCAAATTGGCCCATTGCCATAATCGCTATAGTCATAGCAGTAGGTTCGTTACCTTTATTTGTTGGTGCAAGCTATTTTTAGAACGGCAGAGCAGAGTCGCGAGCTGCTCAGAGCTACGCTACGGAGGCTAATGGGATTTCTTGGTTTCCCTCATCAAACTCATCAAATACACAATCCAAAAACCCCCAAACGTTGTGACCTGCACATTCACCACGCTATGAGATAATAATGGAACATTACGAGACTGAGTTGTTTTCGAGGTAAATGCAGAGATTGCTTGCTGAAAAACTGTCCCTGAAGGCAACGCGCATCAGCGATTTTGCATGAATTTACCTCGCAAACAACTCCATCTCATAATGTTCCGTTATTATCTCATAGCGTGGTGAATGTGCAGGTCACACAACTTGTCCACGTAAAGGAGTTTTTGGATTGTGTATTTGATGAGGGAAACCAAGAAATCCCATTAGCCTCCGTAGCGTAGCTCTGAGCTGCTCGTGGCTCTGCTCCGCCATTCTAAAAATAGCTTGCACCGACAAATAAAGGTAACAAAACTACTGCTATGACTATAGCGATTATGGCAATGGGCCAATTTGCCAAAATGTTGAACTATCCCTTTACTGTTAATATACATGGTTCAAGGTTCAAGGTCAACTTTATTATCCTCAGTGAAGAAATTAATGTGGTCGCACAAGTCACATGTCCAAAAACAAAACACACGCACACCAACAAAAAAACAAGGGTTATAGAATGGGCATGGTTATGATTGGAAAAAACAACACTGACTATCAGTTAAAGTCCTGTATTAATACGTTGTCACTCTATATGCTACAGCGGCTGACTTCCATCTTTGCTCGCGTCGTAATAGCCACTTGAGGGGCCTTGTCACTCAAATGTAAACATATAATTTGGGGGCATTTCCTGAAATAAAACTACATAATCTGAAGTAATTTATTATGCTGTTGTCAAACTGAGCATTCATCTGGATGGCTAACCTCTCATGTTTTCAATTATACATGTTAAATTATGAATCACAGAGAGAGAGGGTTGCCCAAGGAGACCATGCACCCAATCTGGAGCTACTTAAGTATGTCACGATTGTGCAATACACTTCTGCACAGCTATTTTTAGAGAAAAGTTGCCACCCTCTGATGATGCACATCTTCGTGTTGGCGAGCTTACCTGGAGCTACGGGGTCTTATCTGTCTCTGCCCCGATTTAAACCCAGAAAAATGAGAGTGCTGCTCAGAAGTGCCTCAGCAAAGCATGCTGTTTGGAGTTACGGGTAGGTCGGTAATGTCGGTAATGGAAACTCAGCCTTCGGGTGATATCGGACGCATGAGTTTTCTCATCAAACCAGAGTGCATGGTAATATAGTTGGTACAGTCAAACCTGGAAGGGTTGCGGTGATTCGAGGAGAGTGATGTCTGAGGTTGGTTAAGGTTGGAGATGATGATGTAAGAAGTGGGAGAAAACATCACGCTGTGGGAGGAAGGCTGGGGTTGCTGAGATCTCCGTACACAGTGGAAAACTAAGAGAAGCAGGGGGGATTCGTCACGGGGTTGTGTTGAATGTTGCGTTTTGGTGTGAACTGGATGTTGTCCTGACTTGTGAGGATTTTCCAATTTCCTGCCGAAAGAATGATGTTGTCTTGTGAAATGTTCGGCCTGACACATCCTGTAAATGCATGACATTCTTGCAAAATTAAATTCCTCCACGGAAAAGACACGCCAAACAATGGTGCGGTATAGTTCCTATCAAAGCAAGAATAATGCATGTGGAGATAAGCTGAAGTACGTACACAAAAAATGCAACAGCACTCACCTTGGTATTTGTCACAGCGGCATGACTGAACTGTCAGAGAGATGGCGGTCATTTCTCACTTCATGTAAAATATCTCGGATATTACTTTGAAAATCTGTATCACTGCAGGCTATTTTCTCCTTTAACCAACAGCATTCAGCCTAATGTGGCGAAGAGACAGTCTGAGTGATCTGAAAAAAGGATTTCAGAGAAAAAATGACTTCAGCCTCACCAAGTGTATCAGCCAGCCAAGCATTGATAGCCTTATCAGAACACTCCACAGAGAGCTCACAAGCAAACTTTTCACATCAGTGTGCCGCCGTTCTGTTGTTTGTGTGTTCAACATGAAGACAGAGGGAGTGTGTGTGTATGTGTGTGAGTGAGTGAGAGAGGGAGAGACAGACAGGCAGAGATAGATACTCTATAATGAGTTTCCATAAAGCACTCTCAGTGTGCTATCATTGTCGTGATTTTATGAATTCATCATAAAAGAGTGAGTAAATGTCACAGCTGAAGGTAATAGAACAGGATGCTGCGTTTGAAAAGAAAGGCAGAAGAGTGAGAGAATGAAGAGGGGGAGAAAAAAAGGAAATTGTAGGGGCTCCTGTGATGATTAAGCTGATAACAAGAGAGCCATGGTTGGTGTTGTTCACGTGTGCTGTCTTTACCCGGGGACTCGCAGAGATACAGGGGCGGGTTTCACTGGGAGGGAGCCGGTCATGTCTCCAAATAAAACACGACATTGATTTATGAGCGTGGACTTTCTACGACTGCAGCAGGTCCCTATAATCACTCGCACAAACACACACATGCACACAAAATCACAACGCAGTTATAAAACTGACTTGCACTGTACATTTCAGCAATTCTACCTCATTTCTGCAGACAGAGCACGGCTTGTTTTTCCACTTCTTTTTTTTTCTTTTTCTTTAAAGGTATTATTCCTCCACAGCTGCTTTCCTCTCAAACTTCAAAATACACTTACAGCCTGTATCATCACAACGAAATGAACTTCAAAGCAGAGAACTTGTTTAATTATTTAATTAATGAAAACCAATCACGCTGCATTTCATTTGCCGCATGAAAGTAGCTGGTCTGTTTGTGTGGAATGATTGATACTGTGGCGTCTCCGTCCCACTGCACTGAAGTTTTTGAACACAAAAGTGGTGACTAACTTCTGGCCGACAGCAAATACTGTAAACACTGAGGAAGTAATCATTTGTCCCTGGAAGTGCCTGTTTTAAAATTCCTGTTATGAGTTGTTGATGCTGTATTAATGCCGCTGCTGTTATCTTGCTGTGCGGCTGCTATTATGCTTTTGTTTCATTTATGTACTGCTTTAATAAAAAAACAAAAAAGCAAGAAAGACAAGGTTTTATAATGTTAATTTTGCGTCTGAGACAAATAAGCTGAAACTACTGTCGAGAGACGCAGCAACAATGCTCTCAACTTTTTTGTGAAATTAATTAAAGTTCTGCTGAGAATAATATCAGCCCAAAAGGTCAAATATGAAGACTGCAAACAAAGAAGAGCTGTCAATTTAAAACAGAAAAATACACTTAAAAAGGAATCCAAACAAGCCACAGATAATATATTTAAGGTGGTTATTCATTTAAGGTGGAGTAAACGATTCTAGTTTTTGTCAGATGGAGCAATCTCCTCACAGTCTAGTGGACAGCTGGACAAAACCCCCAGGTGTTCCTACGTAGCCCTGGTCCTGTAAATGGGACTGAGCAACACAACACTGTTGTAGCTGATCAGAAACAGCAGAGTTTGTGCTTGTCCACATGACAAGGTAAAGAAGAGGAGATGGAGGAGAGATGGGGAAACCAGAGGAAGATGGAGAGAGGGACTGGAGGTGTATGATAACTGCTGCAGGCCAGGGAAAGACAAGAAAACAGAAATAGGCTGGTGAATGTGAGCTACAGCGCAGGACTGAGAGGTGATACACCAGGAAAGCTTGACACCACACTGGGGATGTCACGATTACTTGTTTTCACAATTAATCGCGGTATTAAACAATTAATTAATTGTGTAACTTTGTTTTCATTCTGTGCGAGTTGCAGAACACAGACATGCCTGAGTGGAAAAGTTTGGCAGAGGAAGACTTATTCCCTCCAAACAAACGTATTAAGTTGATGACAACTCACCAGCCTGTAAAACATGCCGTGAAAAAGTACAGTAGCAGGCAAAGGAGGAAATACAGTATATATTATATATGAAATACTGTAAGTCTAATATGCATCATCACCTAAACTTAAACATGACTTGAATATTTCAAACATTTCCCCTTGGGGATTAATAATTGGTCATTTATTAATAGGTACTTCAAATATTTTGTGTACATTCGTAGTGTTGTGAAATTAATAAATGAATAATAATCGTGATAAATAATACCGTCATTATTTCTCTGACAATAATCGCACCAAGAACATCTATAATCGTGACATCCCTACACCACACTCCACAGATGGGGGGCAGGTTCACAGGAAGGTTATCAGAGAAAGCTACAAAGATCTCACTTAAAATCCGAGCACAGAAAGGAAACTTGATGATGTGACGAAGAAGTGAGAGGAAACTATCACTAAAGCCGTTTTCCCACTAAAATTAGCCGGTCGATGCAGGTTTTTTAAACGCGGGTCGACCCGCTAACAATCGGCATTTGGCCCCTTTCCCATTGACCAAAATGAGCCGAGTCTGCCCCCCCGCTGAGGGATCAGACAGAGCATAAACCAGTCGCCCCGCTCTCATCCGCGGTGCAAGAGACACACACAGTCATGCCACAGCCGCCCGCCGCAGAGTGTCCGTCCGCCGAGGCAGACTCTCTGGCTGGCTGACCTGGAGCACCAGGACCGCGGAGGACAGAGAGTCTGCTGCGGCCGGATGACGGACGTCCGCGGCACAACACGTCAGTTAAACAGACTGTCGCTTCTTTTCTTTTCTTTTTTTCTATCGTTTTTGGTCAGTGTTCTCTGATCTTTTGATCCCAGTCTCGGATGAGAGCAGAGCGGAGCAGAGCTTTGTTTTGGTACGTGATATGAGACGCGACCGGCGCGATGACGTAGCGTCACGTAACGTTCAGTGTCATCACGTAAATTAGCGGGTTGACGCGGGTCTGGCGTTCCCACTGCAAGCCGTTCTGAGCCGAGCCGATTAAAGGCGATTTTAACCCGCGTCGCTTGCCGAGTCGTTTGACCCGCGTCAACGCGGGTCGACGCGGCTCAGTGCGCCTTTCCCACTGCCACCAAAAGCCGATTGTTAGCGGGTTTAAACGGGTTTTTTGGCCAGTGGGAAAGGGGTATAAGTTCACGTTACATCCTTCAGACAGCAATGATTATTAAAGGTACATTGTGTAGGAATTACTCCCATCTAGCGTTGCGGTTGTATCGCAAGCAACTCAATCGTATTTTTCATGCTGCATTCACGTGAAATTGGGCAGACGGCAGACGGACGACAGCCGCTGCACGTAACGGCATAAACAAGCCTCTATGTAAACAAGTGGTCCGTCAGCACGAGGCAAAACAATACACGTGACAATATGTTGTCATGGCGATGTCGTATTGTTTACCTGACCCACGTTTTACCGGCTTTCTTTTGACTTCTGTGACTAAAATGACTTCTGGTTTGTTACCAACGGCCGTCTGCCCGACTGCAGGTGAATGCAGCATCAGTGTGACGCTCCATTCCTCCTCACTGCGTTACCGCGGTGACTTTTCACAGACGCCACCTCGACCTGAGCCGACAGCTCCGGTGTCTCCAGTGAGCTTCCATGGTTTCCTACCGTCACGCTGCCACCAGTGTTGCCAGATTGGGCGGGTTCCCGCCGTTTTTATAATCTATTGTGCGGGAAAAAATGGGTTTGGGCGGGTGGATAAAAATTGGGCTGGTTTCAGATCAGTTCGGCGGGTTTTTGTATCCGAAACGGGCACTTCAGATCGTTCTTCCTGTGATCCTCTGTTCAGCAGACAGCACACACACAGTACAGGCCGACGTGCTCAACTCACAGACTACTAATTTAAGCTCACGTCACGCACACTGGCACCGCCCTTCCTCCAACACACTAGATCGCGGTGTTTTCAAACTTCTAGCTGAGGGTTTGGCAACTTTCCAAACCCTCCTGGCGTTTTTTTTTTCACCGGCAAGTGCACAGCTGTCTTTTTTTTTTAAACAACTTTATTATTGCTTTACAAAATACACAAACAGTGCATAAAACCATATGAGCATCATATCAATAACAATTGGTCACAGCCGAGCTTACCCGCTCCATGTAGATATGAATGATATGAACAGCAAATTCAGAGCTTACCGGAACACTTCAGTTTGTTGATGGGGTGATTACTGATTAATGAAAAAAATACTTTTGAACGAAATAATCAATTTTCGTGAATAGATAACAGGAGAAGTTACACAATGTCCCTTTAAGAAAGTGAGGACAACTTTTCACAGCAGCCCCCACCTCCACCTGCGTGTCTGAGTTGGAGAGATCTGAAACCTGCACACCTGCTGCACCATCGCTTGTTGAAAACCCAAATGACAGAGTGGCTGCAGAGCCACTATCACTGGCTGTCACATTTAAATAAATGCCATCATTTAAGAAAATGTTCTACATTTCATAAATATGCTTATCACTTTCCAGCCAAGAGTTACATTAAAAGATCAACACCCTTCTCACGTCTTTTATGGTGAATATGAAAGCTATAGCCTGCAGCTGTTTAGCTGAGCAGTAACTTCCAGGAAGTTTATTCATGGACACAAACCGTTGACCCTGCGTAAATGCAGAATTTGGCTTAAATAAACGGTAGCCATTGGGAGTTTAGTCGTTTTCAGGACAATGAGGGGGGCTGCTGGATGAAGTCTCACGGCCAGATTTGACACCTGTAATGTGATGTGGAGGACTCAGCAGAGACAGGAAGGACACCCGTGTTACTTTGACCACTAATCTGATTGTAATGTGTGCGAGTGTGACCCTGGAGCAGAACCAATTTGAAGAAAACCAACTCTTTGTGAATTATTTTTAGATTAATGATGTATGATTACTGTCAGTATTTTTTTTTAACCAGCAGTACTTTGAAAAGCTCACGCTGCGATCCATTAAATTAACCAAAGCCCTTTTAAATGAGGCAAATCAAAGAGTGAGCTAACAATTAATACAGCTCTGAGAATAGCATCATGCTGAACTGACACAAAATCCCTCGCACAATAAAAAGCAGTGGTCCACTTGAAGAGGAAAACTTTGGTGACACAAAGAGAACAGCATGGAAACTTCAGCATGCTGTAAATCTCTGTATCTTCTCCGCTAATGAATCCTAAACCCATAAAAAAAATGTGTGTATTATAATTTTAATGTGTTGTGATTTCAGTGTGAGTTTTGTAGAGATGTCTGCAGGCACAAATAATTCCAACATGAATGACACTCGGGTCCACTATTACAAGAGAATAAATGGTACCTTAGATGGATAGAAGCAGAGAAAAAAAACCCAAAACAAAGCAGCCTGAGTTGTCAGCAATTCCACAATCAGTGCAGACATCATGGAAAATTAACCAGAGCAGTAAGAAGTGACAAAGCCTAGGGACTGAAAGCTGAAACAATAATTGCACTTTCATTTGTTTGTTTTTTTCTTTCTTGCAATTTGCTATTTTCTTTCTTTCAGTGAAAGGTTGAATGCATGTATCACCCCTTCAGTGTAGAGCGGGCTTGTTTTAATGAGTATTATCTCTCCATGCAAGGTTTATCACATTTTATTCAAATTTAACAGCAACTGCACTTCGAAAATGGCATCCATTAATATGTGATATTTCAAAGCCACGTACAACAATGGTTGCTATTACCCAGTTTTCTTTTTTTTGTTAGTACAGAGGAACTTTGTTGGGTTTCACAGCAGAAAACAAAGGGACAGTGGACTGAAAGGTCTACACAGCTGCAGACAGACGACGTGAATAGATTGGAAAAAGTCACAGGCGTCACCTCTGTACCTGAGCCCCCTACTCTACTATTCAGTTTCATTACAGCTGGGAAATGCTGTCATTTTCTGTTTCCTGATCCTTAAAGACAAGTAGTGTGGATCATGGAGTGTGAAATAAAGGAGTTATCGCCACTGTATCTGGGCATGTGACACCATATTTTCTCATAAATGAGGTAACATGAGATGTAAAAGGAAAGCTCTTCTGTGCACAAAATGGAGCTGGTAGTTTATTTTTTATTCATCCCAATTTCAGTGCAATGATTCTTTATGTGAAAATATCTATGCATGGATTATCAGAGTGACTCTGTAAAGGCTACTCCATAATAATATCATAGTTAGTAAAAACAATAAGATTTTGCCATTATAAATGCAGTGCATTGTTTAGTTAATTCAGTTTTACTGACTCCCAGCAAGCAACTACAAACCCATGTTTAACCTGACATTAGAGGGGGAAGAAGGGAAAACATCTTAGGGAATAACAGCTCGTTATTTTTGCTTAACTACTAACTAAATGTGTTTTGTTCTAAAAATATATATATATTGAAACTCATTCTCTTCTGTTGCCAGTAATGTCTGCAGACAAATGTGCTCAATATAATTGAGAGGTGAAGTCATACCACTCGTAAAAAATAAATCAAAAATCCAGACTTAATGTTAGTTTCTCCCTCATTTTTGGAGAAATTAATCAGTCTCTGGAGGGAATCCCAACACTGATTTCTTTCCACAGCATCAATTTAGATCTATTTCTGTCGCCGTATTGATTTTGTAGCTTCCCACATCGCCGCTATGTGTCACTTTATGATGTTTTAATTTACAGCTTTGCAATCACCTTTTTGCTAATGGCTCCAAAAACAGCATTCCCTTTTTGATCCCCTTCAGCTTGTGGTTTAAGCTATTCTGTTGCTAACAGAGCTTTATTTAGTAAACACAATCTTGTGGTTCTATAGACTCGTGTTAGGTGTGAGAAGTGAGAACGTCATTGACATTGTGTTCTTCCCTTCATGTCATGTCGTTATGTTGTGCATATTTATATTGTAGGAGCTTGTGAAGTAGGTGTTTATATGAATACATAGCAGCGCAAACACGAGGGTCTTGTACGTTGTCAAAATGTGTGCTACAGCGAGTGTGATTTTTAAAGTTTCATGAGAAAGGCTACTGTCAGAATCATACGGATTAAATATTGGATCTGACAAGCAAAAGGAACAAGCACTATGGGAAAAACTGAACAATCGTAATGTGTCAAAATCAAGAAGCTCATCCTATAAACGTAATTACTTAGGTTAGGGCTCTTATGGTGCACCAGTAAACACAACATACCACTTAAAGACCATGTCAAGTGCATCCTCAGAGCCCGACTACGGCAGAAACAGTCATTTTGAACGCGATGCATTGCTCTGTCATGCAAGCTGGTGCCAACTTAACATGAAGTATTGAAAATCTGTACACTGTCAGATTCAGAAACCGCACCAACCAGTCAGACGTTTTAGATCAAAGGGTGGGAAAGTACTGCATAACAATACAAACTGCAATAAAACAAGCATTAATCACCTGTGCCCTTTAGCTTTCAAAATTTAATTTGCGAAAGCATTTGCATATTTTGGTGACTGGCGCTGCTGCTGCTGCTGCTGCCCCAGTTAGATGAGGAGTTGAATATTCTGTTCTCGGGGTTCATTATGTGTTAAAGCTGAGTGGGCACATCTAAACTGTACCAGGTTACGTATATAGCCGATTATATAGCGGTTTTGTTACAGTACGTGCCTAAATGCCACCAGCTCCACCTCCTCTTTGCTCATCTCCCTTGTCTCCTGTGCTCCTACTCATATATGAACAGAGCTCTGAGGGTTCACTGAAGATCACATCTGAAGCAGGAGCCACTGGTGCATACACTATCTGGCTGCTCCATGTGTGTGGAGATGTGGCATTTGAAAAAAGACGAGCTTGCGTGTTAAAAAAAAAAAAAAGAAAGAAAGAGGTGGGGAGGAGGAGGGGGGCAGTCGAGCGGCAAAGGTATACGCCAGCGTACCGTGCGCCAACAAAGTGCCTTGCGCCTGCCTGCTGCCTGGTGTGGGGAGGGAGATGCGACCTGTCAGAGAGTGAGGGGGCTGGCTGAATGACTTCACATCACCCTTTCAGCTCCAGCAACTTCCCATTTATATTGTAATGCAAATCCATGGCCTGTCCCAGATGGTGCTTTTCCAGCATCGTGGGTGCATAGAAATATGATTATTTATCCCAAGCACTTCTCAAGTCTTTAATGCACCCTCCTCCGTCTGCTTCCATCCCCTCCTTCTACTGGCAGCAGTTTAAAGCCAGTGCATTCTGATGTGTCTCTCCATAATGGTTAAGGAGAGAGAAAAAAAATAGACAATAAATTTGGGGAGAATTTGACAGGGCAGCACCTAAGAGATTAAAAAAAATGTAAAGAGAAACAAAAGTAAGTGCATAAATGAGGAGGGATAGAAAAAGAAAGCTCAGGTAGATCATTTTCTTGGCTGAGTTTTGGGCTGAGAGGCACATGCAGTAATTCCTACGACTCAAAAGTGCTTTTAATCACCTCTGCCGGGCAAAATAGTCCACCAGCCCATTTCAGAGTTTGAATATGATCTTCCTAAAAGCATACACAAAATATTGCCTGGATACATTTACCCATCTGTGCCTGTGTGGAAGTACAGCCTTTTTGTTTATTGCTCACATCAAATTTAGAAAATGTTAACGCTTTTGTGCGACTTCAATACATGATGCATCCAGCACTGGGTTACAGCAACGGCCACACAAAAAGAATAAACACATGATTATTTTATTTTTGAATCAGGAAAATGCATCAATTGCCTGATAATAGGCTATTAAGAGCTGCCATGCTTATTTGCCATGCTGCCAGTCATTATTAACTGCCACATATTTATTCTCTATTAGTCGTTTTATGGGGGCACTGCTTCTCTGTCCTCTGCTTTCAGGGCGAGGTGGGCTGGCTGCACTCACTACACCAATAATACACACACAAACACACACACACAGAGTGAAAAAGAGGCTGCACAGGACACGGAAACAGGTGAAGTAAAGATAACTCAAAGATTACTGGAGCTGACACAACTATTACTGAACTTTACTGCAAGTTCAATAAAAAGGAAAAAGCCAATAAGAACTTCATCAAACCACCTGTTCAAAAGACAACAGATATTTTCATCCATTTGTTCGTTGTCTCACAACACTATTGCAGTGGTTACAGTACTCGCCAACTGTTATGGCCCTGTATTATTAGCCAATTATTACCCTCCGCCCCCCGTCGGGGGCCATTGTCTTAGAGATTTCACTGCATTAAAATGTAATGAAGAGTTGCACAACGAGAACTGCAGCTGTACTGTGGACATTAACGTGTTGTACTCTGGAGTCATTTTAAAGTTATGTCTAACAATAGATAATAGGACTTCACGGTAAATGATATTACACCAAGGTGAGAGTTGTGTGAAAATGCAGCCTATAAATATTTGTTTTTTATTTCATCTAATATCATTTACAAATCCATTTTCAGGCTGCTGTTTAATGTGACAGTACTTTGTATTCATTGTTGATGGGATCATCTGAGCGAGGTTACACACAATAGCATAAACAGCATAACTAGAGGTTTCTGCGTGTGAAACCGGCGCATCCTGAGGGACTGTATGCGCTGCAATGAGCCGTGTGCTATAAGTTGTTCTGTTATACTGTCAGCACTTCTATACTTTCATCATAACACCTTGGCTAGATCTGTCTCCTGCCTCAGAAGTATTTAGGCAGCACTTGACACGTCCCATACAGAGTAATTAAATCACAATCTGGTGTCAGATCAACTCCTCGAACTCCTGTCACATCATTATATTATATGCTCTGAAAAGCATCTGCATCTCTGACTTCAACCGCCTTGACACAAGGTTTCAGTGAAGCATGGAGGACAACCGCTGAATTATGGAGGATTACTTGAGGGTGGTTTGCAGTAAAACAGGTGATGTACTGTAGCAGTACAAGGCACAAAGGTCAAAAGGATTTTCGAAAAAAAAAAAAAAGATTTCTAAAATCTATTAGAAATGAAAAGGAAAATAAACTTTTATGTTGTAAGAGCCTTTTACCTAAATCCCAAAACTCACATTATTTAACTATAGTCAAGATAGAAAAATAGTTATATCACAAGGATATTACCTGTTTTAAAAAAGTCAGAAGCGTTGAGATGCATTATTCACAGTCGGAGCATCCACCAGAAATCATCTGGCTTGCTCCATTTTCTGTGATAAAACGTTTTCTACTGCACGTATATACTGTAACTTAAACTGACAACAAAAGATATTCACAAAAGAAAATGGGTTCAAGCTTCTGTAAAAATGTAAAAACTATGGATAAGACAGGAGATGGATGTCACCACCTTCTGTTTCTTGGAGGGTGAACATTGCTAAAAAAAAAAAAAAAGGCTGAATATTGAACCTAATCACCGCTGTGTTTACAGCCCGGCCATGTTTATATTCTTTTTGGCAAATCTCCATCATGGGAAGTCATCATGCTGCTTTGGCTACTAGCATTTCCTGTTCACAGTGCGCACAGAGCACATCACTGTTCATCCACAATATTCATACTTGTTTACATCCCTCCCTAGTCTTTCAAAAATGTTTGCTGCTGAAACTTCTGCTCTGACCCCAATATGATGGAGGTGAAGTGAATTTTGGTTTGGCTGCCCAAAACATGAAGCTGGGGAGAAAAAAACAAACAAACTTCAATTTGAAACCCCCACAACAACAGCTGTTTTCTGAAACAATGTCCTGATAACTGAGGATAATCCACAAACCCTGCTCTCAACAATTTTCCTTGCAAGTATTTTTTGGGCAGAAAGTATCCCAAATGGAAAGTGTTCAGTCAACTTTACGATACTGCTTCCTCACCATATACATAAAGGGGTACATCTGGGGGATTTAAGTCCTTTAAACTGGTTCAGCTGTTGCCATGTCAACAATTAACACCAAGTGAGGTAGAGTACAGCCGACATTTTAACATCACCAATACTTCAACAGCTTCTGTATATGCGCACACAGCTGGCTTATTTCCATAATTTGTATGCCTTTATTTTTCTCAAGCTTTCCGAATAGAGCAAATTAAAGGCAATCTAACTTTGACCAAATGTAAATGGCTTAATAGAGCTATCTCCCTGTAATTGCTCCACTCAGTCAAGCATTCATTAAGTGGTAGGGAGGCTGACTACTCTGTACTTTTTTACACAAAGCACAACAGATTTTCTCCTTGAACAACTTTCACATCATATTCTTTCTCCCCGTTTCATTTTGTGGCTTTTTCTGTGAGTCATACAACATATAACACACACACACGCTTGCACTTTGAAGGGAACATGACAGTATGCCCAATGTTAAAATTCACTCACTGGTTTAATCTCTGCTGAATTCGCTGCTGAACTCGGACAGTGAGAAGTAGGTACTGATGGTTTCATTGACCTTTTGATGAATCTGCAATCATAGACCAATCCAAATAAATGCAATACGTCCTGGTGTTCCAAAAGAGAGGAGAGAATGAAGGAAAGCTGACTGTCACGATAACCTTAACTCGTCAGAATGTGCGGTGAACCATTTCATCACCTCTAAAAGCGCAATCAAATCCATTTCAGCCCCTTTTTCACGAAACCTGACTGCAATACAAATTGTGGAATAAAACACAGCGGGGCCATTTCAGCTGAAATCAAAAATTGAGGCCTTTTTTTTATTATTATTTTTACATTCTCAAACAATTGCTTATTTTCTGCAAGAGGCAACATCTTTATTCAATGATGCAGTCGTCAGGAGATTATTGTGTTCATCATATCTGGCCTTTTGTCATTCCACATCACTCTCCAAACAGTTTACCTGCCCGCACAAAGAGCAGTAGTTGGCCATAAGCCTGGGTGGTCCCCATAGTTTCATGTTGTTCACCATCTGTGCTCAAGCAAAACCTCACTGTGGCCATTACCATGAAGGGCCAATGAAAGAGATGAGCCCGCGAGGTGACTGGGAGGTTAATGCAGCGGCTACTCTGCTCTGCACATTCAGAAGAAAAGACAGAGGAATGAAGTTTTGTGAAAAGGACAAAGGTAGCGAGCGGAGTGTGTGTTTGGGAGGTAGCAACTCGCGGTGGATTTTGTAGACTGAGACAATGACTGTTTCTCAGAGATTTTATCAGCTGTAGCTAGCTAGTTTAAATTCATGACACTCCATGAGTTGCTTGAATACTCCATTTCCACTGCCTTTTAAAGTTTCCAGCTGATTCGTTTTAAAATGAGAAGCCTGTGAAAGGGTGTGTTAACTCGCACTACACACTTTAATTTGCCTTTCTGCACGGCCGGAGCCTTTGACTTTTCCCGCTTACACTGTACAGATCAATTGACTGGCTGCGATGTTGGTGCTCACGCTGAATGTAAGCATGAAATTCAATTTTGTCCATTGACAATTCCAATAAACTTCGTTCAAACAAGACGACCACTTTGTAAACAATGTTGGCAAAAAGAGAGAAAAGCCATGTTACTTTGTGTATCTGTAGTAAATGGAAAGTAAGACGAAGAAAAAAAATATGGAGCCACAGATGGTTGGGTGATGCTGACAATATGGTCTGTTCATTCTCCAGGAAGTTAGGTTTTGTTCATAGGTTTAGCCATAACATAGAAAAGAATACTCAAGCAATATTAAAAAGAAATGCTCACTAGAGTTTATAATGGATTTTTTTTTATGACATCAGTCATGTGGGAAATTGGACCGTGGACCTGCACAAACTGACCTGCCTAAAGACGGACAGCCAATATTTCTGGAATGCAAGAATTCCAACTGATCATCCAAGAAGCAAAATGCTGATCATTCAGGCAATTAATCAAACCCATTTCTGACTCAACGTCAAACCACTGAATTGACAGAAATCTGGCCTGATTCAAAAAATGAGTCAAAACTGACCCGTTCTGATTCTTAATAGTTCAAAAGCTTTAGAACAACATGTTTGGACAACGACAGAGTTGTTCTAAACAGCATGTTTCGCTTTTACAAGAGAAACGGATGAGGAATAACTACAGTGTTTGGCAACTGTTACATTAACTCAAGTTTGGCTCAAGTTGATCGAGTGTTTTCCTCTCCAAACCAAACAGAACCGCTGTTGTTATTACCACGCTGATGTATTATTAGCACTTTGCTTCCCATGTAGTGAATGCTCCAGTCCTGAACATTTTATTTATTTATTTATTTATTTTTACCATAACCTGTAACCCCATAAAGCAGTTCGCTACTGTCATGCCTGCTGCCTTTGGAAAATAACGCTGGGTACTGTAAGTAATAAGCTATTTAGCCATGCATGATAACATTTGCAGCTTACATTAGAGCACACAAGCTCACATTTTAATTCCTCCCTCACACTTCTGATGTTTTGTTGTTTGGGTTTGGAAAGTCGATGCAAAAAAAAAAAACCTCCAAAGCCTTTAGATACAGACTATCAGTTTTACATAGTTCTCTGCACACCACCTCAGCATGTTGAAGGTGTGACAGACCTGCCACGCCTAGCTATGGTTACTTACACATGACTGGACAATCACTGTTTGGGAGGTAAGTTGAGTAAACCTTTAACAAAATATTCAAGAGAAATTAAATTACCAGCATTAATCACCATCACATGAGGAAAGAGTTAAATAATACTGGAGGAGAGTGATGACAAGAGACCGAGCCTTGATTTTGGAGATGAATAAAAACAACTACAAAGAAGAAAAAAAGGAGAAAGAAACAAGGTAACACGACTCCCAAACACAACAAAACAAATCTCACCCCGAAATAGGCATACACCTGCAACTTTTGACCACAGCTGTCTCTTCATTTCGGGGACGGCTGATCACCCAGACCCCATAGCAGAAGTGAAATCATGATGCGTGTTCACTCAACAACAGGAAGTGCAGCATCACCATCTATGGGCCAGAGAGGCAACAACACGCTCCAGAGCTGTGGCAACAGCTGCCTTTTACACAGTGCCTGCTCACCCTGTAGACACACATTGTGCCCACAAACACCGCTTTCCGAATCAATTACTCACACACCACAGGTCACGGAACAGTTCATTACTGTTCAGTTACCAGTGAATGTTCGATAGCGAGCCCATTACAGGGGAAAAGCTTCAACCTCACTGCCAAGACAACAGGGGAACGAGTATGACATTTTAATGATACTATTAAAGATGAGATGAGTGCAAACAAATAAATTAAAGCAGATTATGGTGAGCTGCATGAAATAAAATAGACGGGGGGGAAAAGTGGGGAACCAGCAAGCAGACATCAGCGTAACCGACGTCAAAGCTGGCTTCTAATTGTATCGATCCACTGTGCCCCATTACCCCGACTTGCCATTTATCTCCCTAAGATCCATAATATCATTATGATCTCTCTTAATGCATTTTACCAGCACAATATTTTTAAAACTAAGATATAAATGGAGACGCAGCATGTTTTTCCCTCCATTGACTCAAACAGGTAGTTCAACTCTGCATTCCCTTCGATTGCCATTCACTTGAGAGCAGCTGAAGCCTCTGATGTAGCTAATTAGGTCACACTTGACACACCTTTTCACGTCTTTCTCTTTCCCGCAAAACACACTCCTGGTAAACAGACACTTTTACTCGTCTTCCACATTCTCCACTTCCCGCACATTTCCTGTCCCCAGATTCCACCATCTGCCTCCCAAGTGGAGGACCACAGCACTTGCTTCAGGTTTCATCAGATGAAATTTGACTAGGTGGCACGAACATGAAAGAAAAGACTGAAATGACAAAAACACTTCCGAACTGAATGATGATCATGCCCTCCTAGTTGATTAGATAACATCCCCTGCAATTGCTCTACCACATTTTGACCTCCAGCACATTTTTTACAGACAGACAGAACAAGGCAACTTAAAAATCAATAGATTTTTATTCCACGTCAACTAAAAAATCAAACTATATCTCTTTTTCTCAAATTCGTGGTTAATATTGTATGTCTTGCTGATTAATTCACAGACTTGCTCTCCTTCTTATAAGATGAACTTGAAAAATTAAGTTGAAGATGTTTTATTGAATAAATGCTGTGTATTATATTTATTGTGTAGGACATCATTAGATTGTTAACTGGAAAGTATCACTGTATAAAAAGGCATTTTACTGATGTTACTGGCTTAGAGATTTTTTCTTGACTACATTTTATGATGTTAGTTTCTATGAGAGGTTTCCACCCTTTCAAGGGGTCATAGTAGTGTTTGATACACTTGAACGGCGAGGTGTAGAGGGGAAATCACTCTGTGGTGGAGTGATTTGTAATCTATAAAACTGTCAGGTAAATGCACTGGAGTAAAAAAAAAAAAAAAAAAGCACAATATTTCTCTTCAAAATGTTATAAGGTATAAGAATTAAAGCAGATATCAGTGGAATGTTTTTGTTAATATAAGTCCTAAATAGTCCTATTTTCCGTCAGCAATCACTTACATGAAGTATTTCAGCCTAAACACGAGTCTCTCCGTCACTCTGCTCTGCTGTAACCCGAGGAGAAAATTTTCCTTGTGGGATACAAGTGTTATCCAATGAGGAGAGAGAACGGCATGAAGGGCTGTGTGTGCAGCCAAGGGATGCGCGTGAATGTGGTGACGTAGCACGAGGACCAATTGATGCCTGACAAGGGCGGGGGCTGCTAACTCATGGTGCGTTCAAAGAAACTCGTACTTTGTGTTTTTCCTTCCTGTGAAGTCATACCAGTTCGATCTGGTACGAGTTCACGGGTCGGAAGTTACGAGTGGCCGTTATAGGGAACTTTCACAGACAACAGGATGGTAAAAACACGAGCTACGGGTTACCTGGAACGCTACCAAGTCGTAGTTGTGACTTGAAGCTGTAACTTACGGTTTCAAAAGCCTGCCTTGAACGCAGCATTAGCCGAAACGGCCGTGAAGCTGATATCTGCTTTAAAGCAGAAGTAAGCGATATTTTTGTGTTAATATAAGTCTTAAATAGTTATATCTTCAGACAGCAATCACTTACATAGAGTGTTTGGACCGAAACACGGGTCTCTCAGTCCCTCTGCTCTGCTCTGAGCCGAGGAGAAAACTTTTCTTGTATCCTACAACCTTTATCCAATGAGGAGAGAGAACGGCATGAAGGGCTGTGTGTGCAGCCAAGGGATGCGAGTGAATGTGGTGACGTAGGGACGAGGACCAATAGATCCATGACGAGGGCGGGGGCTGCTAACTCCATCGGCTGACAAGAAGTTATGGTGCGTTCAGGGCAGCCCGTAACTCGTGTTTTTCCGACCTGTGAAGTCGTACCAGTTCGATCTGGTACGAGTTCACGGGTCGGAAGTTACGAGTGGCCGTTATAGTGCACTTTTACAGACAACAGGTCGGAGAAACGCGAGTTGCGGGTTGCCTGGAACGCTACAAAGTCGTAAGTCGTGACCTGAAGCCGTAACTTACGGTTTCAAAAGCCTGCCTGGAACGCAGCATTAGCCAAAACGACCGGATCGCTTACTTCTGCTTTAAGTTGAAAATCAAAAACACTGAAGTAAAGTACTGTTATTTCCAAATTGTTTTTAACTATGATGCTTTAGTCAATGCCACAGGTACTTTCTCCGACTGATCACACAATTTAACAATGGCTGGCAGACATATGAAAGGATGCTCTGTCAGTTTGATAAGTCTGGCTTATGAATACAGATGACGTCTATGCCTCATATACATCACATTTAAAAGGCCGCTGTGTAGCACTGACCTGCTGACTGAGATGATATATCATCTATCTGATGCTGGTTTTGTACTTTTCCATCATATGGACAGACACACAAAAGGTTTCGCCTCCATGTTAAAATGGATTTATTCAATCTATTGTCAAATTTGAATTAATTGGCAGTAAAAATAGTCAGAGACCTTGGGCTGCAGTCAATATATAGGCTACTGCCTTTTCATCTCTCATTATGACTGCTAATGCATGGCAGTATTCAGTTTACAGATGATCAGTGATGAACCATATGCAACAGTAGGGAACCAATAGTTAGATTTATCACACACAGTGTGCTCAAACTATTTGTTCAATATGCTAAAACCATGCAAACTTATTTATTTCTTCCACTGAGACAAAACATTAGTAAAACTGCCAACCATTCTGGTGTTGCTCAAAGAAAAAAAAAATCAGTCAACAATAATTTAGAGATGGAGATAAGGCCATATATCTCACAGCAGCATATCCAAGCATTGCCAACAACAATCTTCATCAACTCAACAATAGATCATTAATGCAGCAGGACTCACCAGTCACTCGAGATCAAAATCCATCCTTCTCTTCCTCCCTGATGAAACATCGATCACCTCCTGGGCCAGTCTTTCAGCTGCTACACTGACGGGCTCCTTGTAGCAGCCATGCCCAGGTGTTAACAAACACAAACAGGTCGGCATCATATTTGGTAGCTTCCCTACATATCTTTGAATAGTTTTCCAGAGAGATTACGCTTTTATATGTCCACAAACTGTCGCAGTTAAGGTGTTCAATGTCAAAACCAGCTTGGACAACCGTCTGTTTCAAAAAGCCAACATGGCCGTCACTAGGCCACTGACGCAGCGATTAGCCAGGTAGCTGCAGGTGTGGGAGGGTCCTGGTGGCCGGAAGTCATTCATATTCATTCGACGGGCGTCGGGAGCGTCGGCAGCAGCAGCGAGCGTCCAGAGCGTCAAATTGAGAGAAGCTCAACTGTAGGCTATGTAGCCTTGGAGCGTCGCCGAAGCAGCAGCCAAAGTCCCGTGACCCGTCCCCGCCGGCCGCTAGAGCTGGCAGCAGGCGGCGAGATGCCAGCGACCAGACCGTCTGCAGACGTTAAAGGGATACTTCACCAAAATCAATAATTCACCTTTTTTTTTTTTAAGTAGCCTATATTTTTGGGGCTTTTTTGCCTTTAATTGACAGGACAGTTGAGAGAGAGACAGGAAATAGGAGGCAGAGAGGGGGGGGTAACACGCACGATAGGGCCGCTCGACGCAGGATTCAAACCGTGGCCGCAGTGAGGACTATTATATAGCCTTGGGCAGGTGCTGAGTGCTCTACCAACTGAGCTAACCACTGCCCCGATAATTCACCCGCCATGCCAAGGAAGGGTTTGGAGAACTTTTTGAGTTATCAAAACGCTTTTGGAGTTCCAGGGGGAGGGGTCCGGCTGGCAACGGATATTCTATGGCAGCGGATAGAGTTCACTTTTGGATCATCCAAAACACACACTATGAAATACCTCCATACTCGTCTGTACCCAAAGTTGTTCGGAAAAAATGAATTTGATCTCTGTTTTTAGCCTTGTTGTGGTATTAGCTCCCCGTGGCTGTGCAAGATGTGCGAGAGTTGCTGCGAGATGTTCTTCCGATCATACATCCAATGGTTTAAAACTACGAACGAACATCTAGCAGCAAATCTTGCGCATGTGTACAAACATCAACAGAGCCAAAAATTAAAATCTGCCTTCTGTATGTGAACGACAATGATATGCATAAGTATTGCACTCCAGTGGTTCACCTGAGTAGGCTACCTGGAGGCAGGCTCAATTCCATCCGATTGCTGTTGCACATCATCTCTCCATAAATCCTCCAACTAGTGGTTACGCAACAACTCAATGCTCATTTACATCTATTTCCCTATAGGCAGATAGCATAAAGCAATCATCATTAGGCCTACAAGTCAGAATACACTCTAACAAAACATTAGAATTACTCATTCGTAATAATATGTCAAGGCCTGCAGGGAAGCCAGTGGCAGACCTCCTCTGTGTAAGACTTAAGTGCACCTTTTTCCAAATAACAAAATAAATAAATAAGTGAATAAAAATATGCAGCATTTCCCCCACTTGCACTTGGCAGTATCTATCCCACCAGGTAGTTCTGAGATATCCTCTGCTGAGACTTTTGTCACAACTCCAATATGTGGAGGTGGATGAAATTTGGTTTGTGGTGCTCAAACTATCACAAAATAACATTTGCAAAATTCGACAGCAGTGTGTCTTTCCAGAAGCAATGTCCCAGGTCCACTGGATTTTTTGAAGACATCTCTGTAGACGTGTTTGTCCTATAGGCTATATCTCTAGTGGGAGACAGCCCCGGTGAAAGATTAAATGATGACATTGCTGGATACAGTCCTTTTTTTATGATTTAAGTCTACTGATCCTTTAAAATTAATGGGAAATACAATGTGCCACTATATGCATGAGTAGAAAGCCTAAAGTGAAATGTCTTGCTGCATGAAAGGTTAGGAAACGCGTAAATGAGCCAAATTGCAGCCGTAAATACCCGCTAAAGCAGCAAATGTGTATTAATCCATGGCTAAAAGCATGGTTACATGATTTATGTCTGTTGGAGTACAGTTTGCTTAAAACAGTGCACAGCTATTTTGGGATACTATTCAGCATTTTCATACAAAAAATGTCTCCTGTTTTTAAAGACTTATCATCAATGGAAATGACAGGGCTTGAAGCCAAGAGACAAACCATGCAGGCAGAAGAACAGAAGTCAAAAAGGGATTTGTTGACCCTAAATCAACACTCACTAATCGTAAGTGCTGCAATGTTTCCTTTATCTCTTTGGCTGTGCAGTGAGCAACACCAAGAATGTGGAAAATCAAAGTTTTGATGGAGCTAAATTATATTTTTTTCAAGGATGTGAAGGTTGTATTCTCTTGACAGTTGCTATTAGAAGCTATTGTTGCTGGGAAGAGGAGGGTGACAGATCAAGCTCATGATAATACTGTTATCAGAGCGGTTAATGCAGTCATTATGTAAAAATGATAATGGCTTTTATTTGTCATAGCAGAAATAATTCAAACAGGTTTATTTATCAGAAGCTTACTCATTAAGATATTTTGCATTAAAGAGTAAAATACTGCGCATAAAAATAACATATTTCAGAGAAGTGGGGGAGGGGGGGCAGTAACTTGAATATATAATGAAGCTGAAAGCCATAAATCAAGCAGAAGACAATGAAAGTGTCAAAATGTTGAATTATTTCAGAGAACACTGCATGTTTGATCACAGCTTTGAATCTCCCATGAAAGCACATTTCCTTCTTCAAATGCTCCCTGCAGAGTGTGGTTGCACAGTGAAAAATAAGAGAAAGAGCAACAAGAGAAAGTTGGCTGGCAAACAGTGGCTCCCCTGGCATCTTTTCCAGCACACAGCCAAGATGACCATATTGTGTCTCTAAACAAAATCGAATGGTTGGCACTGTGACAAGCCAGCCTCTGTGGTGTTCAGATCCACCGAGTCAGCACGACTGTGCTCCTTCATTCCCAGGTCACCGCATGCAGCAGCCAGCAGGGAGCTTTAGTCGTGTTTACTCTACTGCTGGATGGCAACTGTGTCATTAGTCTTTTGGCTGCAAGTAAAAAAAAAGAAGAAATAAAACAAGACGCATTGATTACTTTGTGCTAAGTTTTTAAAACTAGATGCAGTCCATCCTTAGCTCTTTCCAATTCATTAACTTATATTGTGACTAAAGATTCCTGCTGGGCTGAGACTGGGCCTTATTTATATAGTTTAAAGAATGGACATCTTTCCACAGGCTAAAGATTGTACTTAAAAAATTCACTCACACACACTTGTTTCTGCAGATGTATAGTAGAATGACTTACTCATTCATAAATTGACTTTTTAACTATTGAGACATTTTGATCAATAAACATCTTATTTAAACACTGCCACAAAAGCCCAGTATAACTGAGCTGTGACCCCAGTACAGCTCAGTTATACGAGTATTCATATACACCTTAATGCTTAAGCAAACTCAGTTCAGACTTAGTTGAAATATAACTTGCCCTGAAAATTACAGGTATCATTTTATCATTTCAATTTGTGTATTAAGGGGTTTCAGTGATTTATGTACCTTATTATTTGGATGTTAGAGTTTGGGTGGGGGGTGGGGACTGTGCCCCATTAGAGCTTTTTTTTTTTAGCAACGCCCCTGGTCTAGAGTCTTTTATTGTCCCAAAGACATTTAATAAGCCAGAGCTATAAAATGTTTGACATCATTGCCTGAAAATGACCAAAAGACACAATCATTGTGTAGATTACTTTTCCATCAAACTCAGTTAGGTTTAGTTATGAAACACTGTGCTTTGGGTTCAAAAGAATAAATCAAAGGATATAGCTTTGTGAAATATGTGATTGTTATTCACTGTCAGTGAAAGTATTCCAGTATTTCTTCCTCCAATTTGTGGGATAAAAACATTAAAACACCTATTGATTTAAAATATTCCAATTCAACAAAAGAAACAACAAACTCAGAAATGATCATAGACTGAACTTATCAAAGGGCTGTTGTGCTGTATTGTATCACACTTAAAGTTATAGTTGGCTATCCTGTTCAGAAATACGTTTTGTTATACTTGGTGAAATGGTCCTTCTATCCTGAGAGTAATCAATACATGATGTAATCAGAAAAAGGAACGAAAATAATCAGACCTCTGTCATTTGTCCACTTAAGACTGAAGCTTACAACGAATATTTATTTATGTTAAATCATCAAATTAATATGGAATAAACACAAAGAAAGTATATTTAAATTTAAAGACTAATTTAATGGCTTTCTTTGAACTTTGAACACAGTTCCTCTCCTGAGAAGTACAAAAAGGCACCAAATCCTCCAAAAGAAATAATAACAAAACCCAGGCCTACATGTGTTGAAGTCATAGACTGTATGGTTGAAGTGAAGGTTGAATATCAAAACCATCAAGACCACTCCAGACCACTTCTGTGCATGTGGCAACATGTATACAGACTACAGTATATATATTTTTCTCCTACCACGCTGGCGTGAATGAACACTTTATGGAGCTGTGCGTGCGCGCTGCGGACATGCACAAAAAAAACACTTTCAGCACATCGCACTGATGTAAATTAAATTTAATGTAGACCAATCGGTTCATTGTAAAACATTAATTTATTGATGTAAATGAGGTGATTTGTGTACAGAGCCCCGAAGCAGCGCTGCTCTTCTGTCCAGTTAACACATGAAGCCACTTTTCATTCAAACAAACTAATCAACAACTAAACAAACATTTAACAACTAATCAATGAGACCAATATTTATTTCCTAAAAAGAATTAAACCAACCGGCGGTAAACCTCTAAAGACATTGCGGGTAATTTAATCAGCTCTCTTTCTTACCCCGGGATGACGACGCAGGTTGACCGGCCGACCACCTCAGGAGACCGGGCTGCTGCCTCTGATATGACCCGCTGGTCCCGGTCATTTGGATAAACTAACCGCATATTGGGTATCTAAACGGTTAATTGCTCGCATGAAAAAATATCAAAAATTAAAAAAGTGATGACTAACAGCGCTACAGCTGGTACATCGGTTTGCCAGGTTTGCCTGCACACATCACCAAAGGTTATGGGTCAGCCGCCCCCGGAAGTAAACAAAACAATGTTAATTGCATTCATTTTTTAACGCGTTAAAATGAATCACCAAAATTAACTTTGACAGCACTAAATAAAATACAAATATGCTATTATATAGCCCACACACTATATAAATACACTATGTGAAGCCATAATCTCTAGAGCTGACAAACCTATTTGTCTGTGAAACAGAAATGGCTCCACTCTCTGAGGCGATGAATGTCTATTTTTCACGACAGCACAGTAAAAGAAATGTCTTTGGTGACACATACCTACACAATCCGCATGCACACACCACATACATACCTACACAAACACACACAGACAAAGACTTGACAGCCTCAGACGCACACATCCATTACTGACTTCCCAATAATAGCCTTTTACAGGCAAATAAAGGGTATTAGTGTAAGAGCTGTAAAACCTGTCACACCTCCTCCAGTTATATGTGTCGGACAGTCAAAAGAGGGATAAAAAAAAAAGGAAAAAAAGAAACATGTCCAATGAGAGATGAAAGAATCGATAAAGGAAAGAGAGAAAGAGTGAAAAGAGAGTGAGATTAGCCACATAGTGCTGTGTACTCACTGGGATGCAAGCAGGCTAATTGCTCAGAGACCAACATAAGGCGCTGGGATGAGAAGCATCAGCAGCTCTGATCGATTGTTAGAAGTTGTGGTGATATATGTGCATTGTGGTGGCGTTTGTGGTGGTGGGGGGGTGGAAAACACATCTGGTCCACAGGGATGATGCAGTTTATCAGATAGCCATCAGACATTCACAGCAGAGGCAGTGCTCTGATTCTTAACATAAGCAAGAGCAGCACTAACAACACAGTGTAAAGCTACAAAGCAAACAAGTTCTTAAGTAAAAGTCTAATATCTGCAAAATGAACTTAAGGCTGGTTTATATTGTGATGAATCACTCTCTGCTGTAGAACTAGTTCATGTCTGGATTTCTGGTCCACAGCTTCTTTGGGGTTCACTCCCACCACTTTCTTCAGTGTTGTTATTAGTTACGGGACAGTAAGTAAGACACAGGTGAACATGGTGGAGCAATGAACAGTTCAAGAGCCAGTTATTTCCCTGATGAGCTGGTGGAGACCAAAAACAGAGCTACAGAGTGGTCAGAAACACAACACAATGTAAAAATAGCACTATAGCAGTAGGTTCGTTACCTTTAATTGTCGGTGCAAGCTATTTTTAGAATGGCGGAGCAGAACCGCGAGCTGCTCAGAGCTACGCTACAGAGGCTAATGGGATTTCTTGGTTTCCCTCATCAAACTCATCAAATATAGGCTACAATCCAAAAACTCAAAAACGCTCTCGTGGACAAGCTGTGACCTGCACATTCACCACGCTATGAGATAATAACAACGTTGCGAGAGGGAGTCGTTTTCTAAGTAAATTCATGCAAAACCGCTGATGCACATTCACGTCGGGGGCAGTTTTTCAGCAAGCAGTCTCTGCATTTGCCTTGAAAACAACTCTGTCTCGTAACGTTCCATTATTATCTCATAGCGTGGTGATTGTGCAGGTCACAACTTGTCTACTAGAGCGTTTTGGAGTTGTTGGGTTGTGTATTTGATGAGTTTGATGAGGGAAACCAAGAAATCCCATTAGCCTCCATAGCGTAGCTCTGAGCAGCTCGCGGCTCTGCTCCGCCGTTCTAAAAATAGCTCGCATCGACAATTAAAGGTAACGAACCTACTGCTATGACTGTAGGGATTATGGCAATGGGCCAATTTGCCAAAATGTTGAACTATCCCTTTAAAGTCCTGCAATTTACTCAGGCAAGAGTAGCTATAAACACTGAACACTGTAGTGTTGATGAAGGTTTACTATTGTCAGTGGTACCGGTGTAAATGTGGCTGTGTGTGTAAATGTGATGTTTGCGAGGGTTGTGAAGTGAAACAAAGACAAGAAAAAAAGAAAAAGAGCTGGCTTGGGTGAGGCTGAGGGTGCTGGCACGATGCAGAGAGGCAGAGATGATCAGAGGCAGGGTTTAAGTAACCTGCAGAGCTCTGGGCTCATGGTGCGCTGCATCAGGCTCATACAGGTAACACACACAGTAGGGGCCGTCACACTATTGTATTACACTGTAGCTTGGTGCTCCAAATATGCTGGCATCTGAGTTACTTTCTACCTCTGGATACTTGTTTCTAACAGGTAGTAATCAAGATTCAACGAAATTGTATCAGTGATTATTTAGATGATTGTATCAGTTTAAGTGATTATATGTCAGTGGGAGGCAGTAGATGTGAGGCGTTGTGTCGTTTGTTAATCACAGGGCAGTAGACAAAAAAAAAATCATAATTTACACTGCCACAATGAACGATGAGTATTGGCTATAAAAGATCCCACTTTTCATCCTCAGCCACCTAATTCCATTTCACACACAGATCAGTTGTATCAGTGGCAGATCATCCTCATTTAAAACCATTAATGGCTTTCCTGCAGAGAATTCAGTGCAGTGGATGTGATTATTTTGTCCCACCCCCCACTTTTTTTTATTTTTTATGTGTGGGTCGTGTCCAATTTATTTGCTCACATATCAGTTTGAAGTAAGTGTTAAATCATTGTGTTGTCTGAGCTGCGCCACGGCGAGCTCTGTCAACATTTGTAGTGAAATGAACGATCCGAAATCTCATATTGGCACTGGCCTGTTCTCTGGTTTCCATTCACAAAGGTCCTAATTGTTATTCATCATCATTTACCTCCATCTCATACTCAGATCAGTCGTGGCAGGGGTAAAGAGGATGGGGAGGTGGGGAGTGAAGAGGCTGGGGAGGTGGGGAGTTTGTGGGGGGCTGGGGGTGACGGCACACAAGCTACAGCTGGGCAAACATAGGAGGCACATTGTGTGAGCCAACTGGAGCGCCACTGCCTCTCAGCGGCGACTGCTAGAGCGGCATGACCAATGGATGGATCTTCCACCAACACTAAAATGAGTCACATCTCCTTTTATTTTTTTTATCATGGCTCCATGCCAGGTCCTCAGAGTGAGGAATAGGACACATTGAGTCAGGAAACTTACAGGAAGTGATTAAGGACATGTAAGAATAAAAAGTTCTTCAATGGATTCAGCTACATCTGACATAATTCTGCAAAAAATAATATTTTATTCAATATGAACAGATTATTGTCCACTTGCAATTAATAAGGTGTGAAATTAACTACAGTCTGTCTCATGATACTGTATTCAAATGGATTAAAACCTAGAAAATGTGAATGAGATGGAAAGAAAAAGGAAATGAGAGTGGAGCAGGAAATAAATTCCACTGCTGCCAGGCAAGGTACATCAGAGAAAATATAATAAGGAGAATTTAGCACAGCATTGACAAGTGAAGGCAATGAAGATGAATGGAAAGTGACTGCAAACAAAATTAATATCTGCTTTATTCTTGTTGTTTTGCATCCCTGATAAATTCAAAAGAGGAAAAACGTGGCGTTATGTCCTATCAAAGTTCAAATCAAATTAAAAATAATGTGCATCATCAGCCAATCACGTTTCCTTCAATCCATCATTATGTGTCTCAGAGGGAACATTATGCAGTTTGATAAACACCAGGGCTGCATGCGGCGTGAACACGTGCACTATCATCAGTGTCATATCTCACAATAAAGATATTGGACAGGGGTTTGTAGAGTGAAGGCAATAAAGATTCGGTCTAATGCATGCTTTTTCTTACAGTCGTCAGTTGCTAAATAGAACAGATCATTTAAAACTAACCCGTTATCTGCACTTCACAAGACTGCAAACCTCATCTCATGACATATTATGCTATACATGTATTTACATATGAGGGAAAAACAAACAACCACACAGAAAAGTGACAGCGACATCCAGTGCAAGGCGGAAAAAATTAATAACAAGAGACTTAAGGTGAATAACAGAAAGCATACACCAGGCTGCATTTCATATCAAGATTAATATGCAAAAACCCACAGAAGACTATAATTATCTCTCCAAAGATTACTGGCACCAGCTCCCATTGTGATGAAGCTCTATTTGATTATCCCCTCCAAGATCTAACACCATACTTTGATCCATGTCCTCACACCCTCACAAAAGCTAAAATTGTTTGGGCGTATAATGAAATGGCTACATAAGATGAAGGGATACCTCTGTCTCTGTTACTAGGGGGAATTTGCTTTATGATATGCTAATGCATTAAGGGGAAGAAATAAGTGGAAAATGCTGCAATGATAACTGTACTGTACGGTACAAAAAAATTTGAATTAGCAGCAGGTTTGTACTTTGAAACTCATCCTTTTTAACCCAAACCTCTTATCCCAGCATGTCTGAGTGAGAGTAGCATGTGAAGTGGTCATCCATAGAGCACCATGCCATGTAATTCGTAACCGTTTAAATTCTGTGTTATGAAAAGTTCAGCCATCTTTGCTGTAGTTAATCCATCAATCTAAAATGAGAAGCATTCTGGTTTTGTGCCAACATGTTCTTTGTACCACTCACGCAGCTGGTTTTCATAACTGGTTCCAGGAAAATTATATAGTTCAATCAATGTATTCGTACAAACAATGTAGTCTAATTTGTATTAGAAAGGATAGCTACAAATGTTGATTTGACAGATATTGATTGTTTAATGAAATTATATGGCAACAAGGCAAGTCAATGAGAAAAGGGTCCATGTCCTGCTGCACTGGATGCTTATCATCCAGTGCAGCAGCGCTCGTGGAGTTACTTTTTGTATTTTCCTTTTACTTCATGTTTAAAACAGTGACACGATGTGGATCCTATCTGAGTTTATGATGCATATGCATAAACTTTGCCTCTGTGCTGCTGTTGAATATGGACACACATGGAGTGATCACCTCTTTAGTTCACATTATAAACATTTGTCAAAGCAACACCTAATGTTGAACATGCATGTCTATATGATGGAGTCAGTAGGAGACAAAGGAAAATGAAAGCGATGATGAAAATGTTCAGCCTGTGACACCTCATCTCATAGAATATCATATAACATTGTGGTGAATATTAATCACACTATAGGTATTGGTATTAATGATTGTGATCCTGGCGTAATTCTATGGTCTAATCTTCACACAAGCATCAATTTGGACAGTAAGATTATTTCTGATGTGAATCCAGTGTGATACTGTGTATAAATGATATTGGTACAACAATAAAAGTAATTTGACATGTAGGTTTTTGATTGCACTTTTGTGAGCTAGTTTGGCCTGTGGCCTCGACTACCATGCCCCTCACACCAGAAGTTTCCAGGTTTAGACTTAAAGTGGGTTGGAGGTTAAAATCAGATTTCTGTAACATAATGATGTTTTATCATTATGACTTCTTCCTGTGGGTGTTGTTGTGCCACATTTCTTCAATTAAATCAAACTACACTTTCACAGATGAACAGAGGGATGAACATCAGCCACCTCACTGCTGCCACATGGGTATATACTGCCCTCTAGTGGCTTCATCTTTCTTCTCTGATTATTCTATGTGACTTTCTTCAAACATCCCCAAAGGTCTCTCCCCTGCAGAGGGCCCCCTTGTCAAAGTTATTGTATCGTAATTCACCTCTTTTCTCTTCTCTCTCTCTCTGTCGTAAGGCTGCACAGACTGACTATTATTACTCCTTAATATTTACAGATGAAACCAACACATTGCACGATCTGACTTGTTGCACACAATAAAGAAAGGTTCATAAGTGGAGCATATGATGTGACAGGGTAAGGAAGAGCATAAACGTCCCTGTTTCTACCCCCAAGCAAGCAGCACACAGCAGATGGCATTTCATAACCAATCACCATTTCAGATTCTATTGCCCAATCAGTTTTACATTTATATGTAAAGTAGCCTACTTTTCCAGCAGATCAACAGATGGCTTGAAATGTATGCTTGGGGACACTTATGTGAAGACTTCATGATGTCTATTCCTCATTCCAAACTGAAAACAGGTTTTAAAAATAGCAAAGAGGAGGTAATGTGCAGATGTTGAAGACACATGATGTGATTTTATCTCATCACAGTTGAAGGTGGTGGGGTGTTTAATGGCTTGAAATATCGGCAAGGCTATTGCACTTGGAATAGAGATGTTTTTCTTCTTTGGTTGTTTATGGACGTTTTATTATTTACTGCATTTATCAAACAGATGGAGGCACTGGGAGGGTTAGACACAGGCCAATGTGTACACTTTTGTCAATATAAATGGGAGACAACGCGCTCAACTCCCATGAACAAAAACAAAAACTGTGTGCTGAATTTCGTCTGTGTGGCAAATAAATCTTTAAACTTGGAGTGCTGTATCTTACATTTTTTGAACTTTTCACCTTTGTCAAGCCATGGACACACAACCCACTCACTCACTCACTCACTCACTCACTCACTCACTCACTCACTCACTCACTCACTCACTCACTCACTCACATACACACATAAACACATACAGATGCACATATACATACTCATAGTAGTTTAATCTATAACAACACATTATATTTTCATGATAGAAAGATGGGGTTATCGTTTTTTAATAAAAAACAATACACCATATTATAACAACAACAACATAGTAACTACAGTTTTCAGATAAATGTAGTATAAGGAAGTATAAGGAGTATTAAGAACAACATTTGCCAGTGAGGTACAAGTACCTGTAAAAACAATATAGTCTGCTTGAGTAAACATTTTTTATTCCAGTAATTTGCGGATCAAAAATGTCAAGAATTGTGTTACAACTGTGATAAATTTGATTAAAAGTCTTTTTTTTTTAGGTTACATACATAAACATAAACGTGTGTTTAAACAGCATTTACATGACCACAGCCACTATTTGTGTTTTGGTTCAATAAAGCTCAACAAAGACTTTTAACCTGAATGAAAGCTCCCTAAAAATAGTATCATTATTATTCACCCAATTTTATTTACACGCCTTTCCTCTGTTCATCTCCTGTGGTGTGAGCCTTGCAGCAGAAAAGGAAGGAAGTAGAGTTAAGGCCCTTGGGTCCTCTTTTTAAATCAAAAATAAAGGAGTCCTGGTAGATTGAAGCAGAACGACGGAAGACAAAAGAACACATGAGCTTAAAAACGTCACATTAATGTGATTTGATCAGCTAATAAACTTTTACAAAAATAAATACGCACACATTTATTAGTGGTCCTTTCCTTTGGTTTAATAAAACGAATACTCTTAGAGACTCACACATGTGAATGTGACTACAAGCCAAGTCGACAAGGAAACAACACCTCCCTCCCTGGCTGGAAAATGGCAACTCTTCCCTGACTGTGGGAAGTTCACTTGCAGCCTGCTACATATCTTTTGTGCTACATCCATTAAAATATGAACCAGTCATGTAACAAACACAATCTCTTTAGAGTGCATCAGTGC
Organism: Trachurus trachurus; assembly: GCF_905171665.1. Taxonomy (NCBI): domain Eukaryota; kingdom Metazoa; phylum Chordata; class Actinopteri; order Carangiformes; family Carangidae; genus Trachurus; species Trachurus trachurus. Next base: position 25,804,853 of record NC_139901.1, on the reverse strand, counting down.
TGAACGACGCACACAAAGGTTACTCTGACCTTCCAATAAATAGTAATAAAGGGATTTATTAAATTCACTGAGCTAAGAAGCCACATATCTTATGTGCTTGATCGAAGTTCTTTAAGGCTTTTTTTTTCTATATAAAAGTATAATGACATCTTCTAGGTATGGCATGAAAAATTTAGGGTTTTGTCTAAAGCAGGAGCAGACTCCACTTGGGATTATTCACATACCTCCACTGGATAGTTATACAGTCATTAATAAGCACTATATCCAAAATACTTTTGTTAAAACTGTATATTAAAAGCCCAATCTCTTACATCTTTACATAGCACTCGTGCATTCACATTGTGTGCTATACATTCTCTTTAGCATGCACTGCACTTTGGCTTACATGCGAGGAAAAGAAGCAGAAGCACAAACGTAAATAAATAACTGCATGATAAAAGAGGAAATCAAATCTCATCTTTGCTTTACAAATCATCAACGGCCACAACAGACAACTTATTCAGTAAATAGAATCATTGTCTTCTGACATGCACGAAAGAGGTGCAACACAAAATACAGTGTGATTGAAAATGCTGTGTACAGTCAGTCAGTGCAAACACTCTCCCATCACTATAGAAATCTTCACACTGACTTCCTCCTGGATCGGGGGAACTCCCGGAAGTTATGCCCAGGTGAGGGCGTGCTTCCCGGGGAAGAGAGTCCAGTGTTGTCCCTGGACCCCGGCGAGCAGCCTGGGATCCTATAGGACACTGAGTTGTAATAAACAGAATTGATGTGGCAGCCGTGGTGTTCACTGTGAGACATCAGAGGACTATCACAAATCCCTAAGCGGTAGCAGACGCAGGAGCAGAGGGAGCTGAGGCTCGAGTCCGGTCTGTGTTTTCCTGCCTTGATCTGAAAATGCAGCCTGTTTCTGCAGGGGCTTCTCTGCCTCTCCTGATCCTCTGCTGGGGAGGCGATGAGGTTGGTGCGGCTGGTTCCCTCCTCCATCGGGAGGAAGAGCGTGCTGTGGCTGCGGCTGTGCACTGCGTTGCTCCTGTTCCTCTCCCTGTGGCTGCCTCTGCTCTGTTCACCCACAACATGGAGACCCACGGCCCCGTCCAAAAGGCCTCTGTCCCTCTTCAGTGATGCCCTCTCTTGTGCATCCCTCCTCTCATCCTCAGTGTTCATGGTGAGGAAGCGAAGCACCACCAAATTGAGGAAGGCCCCGATCACAGTCAGGCCCACCAGGATGTACATGAAACTGAACGCCACGTAGGGGGTTTTCTCCTGGAGGTCCTCCTTTTTCTGCAGGGCCACAAAGTCCCCAAAGCCGATGGTGGTGAGTGTGATGAAGCAGTAGTAGTACGCGTGGAAGAAGCTCCATCCCTCAAAGTGGGAGAAAGCTGCAGCTCCCACACACAGAGTCCCAATGCAGGACAGGAAGCCGACCAGGACCATGTTCTCCATGGACACCTCGGTGCGTCGAAAGCCCATGCACTGCTTCGCCTTGTGGAGGAGATAACGGACAAATGTGTTCATCCTTTCTCCCAGGCTCTGAAACATGACCAAAGTGAGAGGGATGCCCAGCACGGCGTAGAACATGCAGAAGACCTTTCCTGCATCTGTGCCTGGTGCTGCATGCCCATAACCTGAATGCAGAGGGATGAGAATTAGACTGTGACTCATATACTGTGGGAATGCATGGGTGGCAAAACACACATTCATTGTTTACACATGATTTTGTCATTAAAACAAGCCTTAAATATATTGTATAAGTCACATAAATAAGCTGCATTTACCTCCTCCAGTGTAAATAATACTACAGCAACTGAGTAAAAGCAGAAGAAACAGAACAAAGATGGATGCATCACATTAACTTACCAATGGTGGTGATGACTGTTATGGCAAAGTAAAAAGAACCAGCAAATTTCCACTGTCTCCCGGCGCGATGGGGCTCCGCTTGCAGCACCACTCGCTCGATTTCGCGGTAGTCGTCCTCGGAGAAGCGATACTTCTTCTTCATCTCGTTGCGCTTCTGCTCCAGGATGCGTCTGCGGGAGCTCTCCGTCTCCGACTCCAGCGCGTCAAACACCGCGGCGCCGACCAGCAAGTAGGAGAACATGCAGAGGATGAGCGACAAGGTCCGCACGTTTTGCTTCTTCATCCTCGGCGTCGGCATGAAAAGTCGGGGAGCAGATTGGCACAGTTACAGGTGGTGATGGTGGTGGTACTGCTCTCCCGCGTATGGACTCCACATTGGTGGTGCAGCCTGTTGCGTGAAACGTAGTATCGTATACGGAGAGGCGCGCGTAGTGAAATCAAACCTGGAAACGTGTCTCACCGGGTTTAAATGTCTTATCGATGTAAAAACGCTCATACTCTGCGGTGCGCATCGATAGATGCTCTAGACTCGGTCATCTGTTAAACTCAAGTGGCTTCAGCTCGTCTCTTCGCATGCGCAAACCACACGCCAGTAAAAAAAAAAAAAAAAAAAAAAAAAAAGGTGTGTGTAACGTAACAGATGTTTATGACACCTAGTGAGAAGTGACGACAGTGTTCGGGTTCATCACACCTGTGTGCAACAAGTCAGGTCCCGACTCGACCCGGCAGATACCAATCTAACACGAGGAGGAGGAGGAGGAGGAGGAGGAGGAGGGGAGGGAGGGAGGGAGTGGGAGGGGGGTGGGTACCATGGACAGAGACCAGGGTCTCACACTTGAACTGGTGTTAAAGACTGAGTAGTCTATCTTGAGCTGTGTATCCACAGGAACATGGACACCTGTGGTTTAGACGGTTGAGAGGACAAGTCATCTGGAGCTGAATAGCCTGTATAATTATTGGAATAATAAATGTAGCTGTTAAACAGAGGCATCAACACAAAGCCAAATGTAAAGTTTGTGAAGTTTATCTATCTATCTATCTATCTATCTATCTATCTATCTATCTATCTATCTATCTATCTATCTATCTATCTATCTATCTATCTATCTATCTATTTCTTCATACCCATGGCAACTAAAATTAGGAGTCCTGTTTGAGCTCTGATTAAATACTGATAAGCCTGTCTGAAAAATGGGTGATGAAGACAAATTAAATTGAGTCAGTAAGTTTTTGAGATAGCCTATTGTTATAATGTCAGCCCATGTTTATTACCCATTAATACCCATCTTAATAATAATGATAATATCTGTGATTAAAATTGCTTTACAAACCATAAACCAAGCAAGATATACATACATGCATTATATTCACATACGCACAGACATATATAAATACTATGTATAAATAAAAATATACGTATGCACATGTGTGACGCATATAAAGTCTGCATCTTAAAAATAGACACAGGTCATGTCAGTGTGAGCTGTGCAGCAGAGATAGATGCACATTTACTGGTCGGTCTCAGTGGTTTCAGTCTTGTCACTTTGAAAGCATAGATATATGTTTGTGTCACATTTGTGAACTGGTGCATGCAATACAGTGGCCGAATTAACAACATTGCAACACTGGATCCTTCTGGAAACATACTGTAGCTGGTGCTGGTTGCCGTGGTTACTTAAACCGAGAAGCACACACAGACTTGGGGACTGTCAGGGAGGTTGAAGCTAATATGTTAAGCGCCATGATCCTGGCCTGCTGCATGCCGCCGTTCAGGGAGTCATGTTGTTGTTGCCACTGCATCACAGTGTGTGGACCGGTTTTTAACATGTCAAAAACGTGTGAATGAAGTTGTATCGGATACAAAGCGAATAGAAGCAGCCTCATCGTGTCACAGTGGGCATTAACAGCACAAACAGGGCATCGCAGGTGGATCATTGTGTCCTCTTTTGTTCCTCTCCAAAAGAGCAACCTGCTCTTCGTGGCCCTGTTTTGCTGTTAAGTGGCTAAATCAGCACACTTATATCCCTGTTGTGATTCAAATCAGCTCTCCATAAATCAATTACATCTCAGCCGATAAGAGAGGGACCTGAAACCCTAATAGCCACCCATCAATCCACACAGATTGTATTTGCATCCTTTTCAAAAGCCCAAGGACCTGGCACAGAGTGAGGGGGCCCATCAATCCACATTGGAGCTGTGCTTGAGGATAAGTATTTTGACTCAACGAGATGCTTCATTGATTTAGTTCTCTACTCTCAGGTACATTCATTATTGCATGCACATATTACCCTGTAATTTACGGGGAACAATGACAACTGGAAACTGCGACTTCTGAGGAAATTGTGGTGAAATTGCAGGTTTTCGCACTAGCTGAAGTTAAACTGCCTTGTGGCTTTGAATGTGTTTGAAGAAGCAGTTGAAGTAGCATAAAGAGATGAAAAAAGGAAGCAGTGAAACGTTTAGTCAAGTGCACATAGAAACTGAGCTGCACTGCCTCTTGCATGGCCAACATGAGTGGCATCAACATACATGCAATCTCCTCATCACCCATGCATCATTACCTGGTCTCCTGCACCTGTTACACACAGACTCCACCATCACCACCTATACCTGGCTGACATATAATATAAACAACACATGCAGGCATAATAGATGAATATAATATATTCCTAGTCCTACAAATAAAGAAAGCAAACATAAAGGTCAAATTCTATTATACTACATTTCTTTGGCAGAAATTTGTAAAATAAACATGTTTTTTTTTTAATCTGAAAATCAAAAAGACAACCTCAGTGTCTGAAGGGATGCTGAGAATATGCAGATGGTACAAAAACCATTTTGAAGATGCACATGGCATCACACAGAGAAAAGAGGACCTTGTGCCTGAAGGCACATTTCTCCACTAAATAAAAACCCATCTGCCAATTCTGCAACAACAACAAAAATGCAAATCTGGCAAAATCCTAGAGGGAGGCTTATAAAAATTAAGCTCCTCTGTAAAAGCCAAACTTTAAGAATGGGAGGGGAGTCTTTAGCAAGGAACAGCAGCTGTGCTTTGACAAGGATAGGAGACAATTACAGACAGGGACAATAGAGAAGTGCAAGATTAGGAAGCAGAGAGAGGATTCGTGTGCAGACAAACCTGTTGTCAGTCAGTGAAAAGAGATGAGGACCTGATGACACCAAGATTCAGACAGATGTGAATTTAACTGCAGCAGATTGAGATAATGATCTGCTGACTGGCTTTTTACTCGCAGATTTGATTAGTCAGGACATGTATTTAAAAAAACGAATTTTCAGTTCACGGAAGAATGGGCTGAAGTGCTGAAAATTGCCAAAGAAATATTAGAACGACCTAAAGTGCTGTTTTGTTTATTATTTCTAATTGACACTGGTTTATTTATATCCCATTTAATAAGGATAGTATAGGATGCAGCCATATTTTACTCAGACTTGACCACCGTTAACACCCCCGTATTCACAAAGCACCACTGTAGACTACAGCAATACTTCGATTAACACTGAAAGTTTCTAATGAAAGGTTTTCCCCTATGTCCAATTAACAAAGCAGCTGAAACCAACATTTACCAAAAGACTCATAAGTTAAACGTGTTCAATCCATTTTTATAGACGACTTCGATTGCAAGAACCATAGAAACTGGCTGATGAGAGGCCGGTCTGTGCCAGTTAAATTTAGGTACAACAACCCCTATATTGTCAGAGTAAAAGTACAAAGTAGTAGAAAACAGAAACACTAAGGTGGGATGCAAGTGCCTCAATTAGATATTTAATTCATATTTACAAGCACAATCATTCTGCTGACTCTGAATATTTCTCAATCTGTGCCACAGATCTGTGCGTACATTAATAAAACAAGTCATTCTTACATTCACAAAGCATCGACCATTAAGTGTAATAAACAGTTTGGCTCCCTAAAACTGTGACTTTGTCTATAACAGCTGGTGCTGTTATCGACACTCTCTGTTCACACTGTTGATTGTTTTGATTAAACAGCGCTACAGATGTCCCCTGTGACTGATTTGCACTCACTTTAAATCTTCATTAGCTGAAACATTCTGCTAGTTTTAATGCTGCTCCTTAAGTTTTGATGGTGCTTGAGTAAATCAGCTTTGAACTAGGTTAGTATAAGGACTCTGGAGGGATAAGCTCATGTAACGATCCTGTGGAGCAGAGTTCAATCAGATGACCCTTGACTCCACCCACCTAGTCTCTGCAGGAATAAACTACATGAAGCAGGATACTCACATAAAAAAAGGTAGAGTAGATTAGATTTATTGTGAAAGCCTCAACAAACACATCCAGTCCGGGTTTACATAATGGCTATAATCTGTATGTCTATTATCAAATCGTTCCATCTGTATTGATCTCACTGAGAATACAGCAATAGGGAATCCATTTCATGAAGCAGAGGCACTAAATAGCAACAGCAAATACTGGATGCCTGCAGAGCCCTCTGGTTTCCACAGTAACTGGGACCAAAAATAGAAACCCACACCAGCGGCCATTCAACACTGAATCCCCTGTGATAATACACTATTCTATTTATACCTTCTGATGGTGAAGATGCATAAATGCATCTGTCAGGTTACTGTCAAAAGACGGACATCATGGTCCAATTATATGTTCACACCTCCACATCCTTTTTTGTGCTGCGGGTTCTTATGATATAATAACTATTCAGTGTGATGCAGTTATAATGACAATTAGACACCAAGGATGATTTAAGGGCACACTTGGTCAGAAAAGGGTGTGAAAATATTACAGATACTATATAACCATGCATGGACTACTGAACAAGTCTCATTGATACAGGCACAGAAACCCACAAGGAGCCTCTGAATTAAGGGATTTGTTGACATTTGCTGTTAGAAAGTCAATCAAACAATAGGCCCAAAACAGCCACAAAGACATGCAAAATGAGTACAAAGAGATGTAAACAACTAAAGGTGATTAGAAAAAAAGGTACAAAGAGGTACAAAACCATCATGAAGAGATGCAAATTGTTTGGGACTTGACACAAAATTAGTGCAGAGAGATGCAGGATGACCAAAATGTGACATGAAATGGGTAAAAATAGACACAAAATGAACAAAGACAAGACATCAAATGAGTATGACTGTACAAAAATGACTACAAAGACATGCAAAACAACTATTGAGATACAAAACTATGTGTGGCACGTGGGTGTTGCACTGCTGTAAGAAGGGATGGGGGACCATCATATCTCAGAATGTGTTCATCAAGTGGAGCCATATAAGTCCATGAGGTCAGTTTTAGTTAATGCAAATGTAAGACCTGGTAAAGCTGTTCAGTGCTTGATTCACACAGGAATAGGCTCTTAAAAAGTTTGGTGATCATTTCAAACAAAAATTCAATGACATCACTTTAGATTTTGATTTGATTTCACTATTTCTGTCATTTTATAGACAAAAGTACAAGTTGATTAATAGATAGTGTTGGTTGTAGTTTTGATCAGAGCCTGCGACATGTTAGAATATAATTTTGGAGCATTTCTTTGTTGGTTTTGTCTTTTTCTCTTTGTTTATGTGCTTTCATGTTTTTTTTTGTTTTCATTATCAAAAGCACATGGCATTTGCACAAAACAAACATAACAGATAGCCTACTGAAATCCCAACATGCATCACCTCGGCTATTAATGCAGAAGTTCCCTGCAGGGTTTTGCCTGAGAACTGAGTAAGAGTGAACAATGAGAGAAGAAGAAGAGTGTTTCTCTCACATACTGTGTATCTAAGTATCTCTATACAAAAGTGTGTGGACCTGTGCTGCAAGGTAGCTCATATAAGGCGGTTCCTGTATTACCTTACATGGCATCATTCATTTTCAATTTGGCAGATTATTAGTTATCTGCACTATCACAGTCTGGCTGTAGCCTTTTGTTAAGTAACAGTCAAGTGAAAGAGTTTTCCTGTACTTAAGATAGGCTGCCTGACTCATATCAGCTGGTTTGCAGTTTTTATCACCACCAACACCAACACTACTAGTGTGCCGCCTTCAAATGTCTCGGGAAATTCAAGTATTCACTCGAAAGCACATTAATAACACATCAACGGGTGCCAAATAACCTTGTAATGTTGTCAGATTGATCTGATTGCACCTACCAGGAGAGGGCGTTTAGACCAAAAAGGGATAAATACCTTCCTGAGGACAACTAGTGATGTATTTTTTTTTTTTTAGCCTAATCCATCTTAATGTGAATCCTGTGAGGCAGCAGCTCTATATATAGTAGGCTACATGTATAGGATGTCATACTCCGAAGTATAAATGACGCCAAACGCTATGTTTTAAATTCATTTTCCAATTAAAGTAAAGGCAAATCGCAAATGTGTGTCAAGTGGCGTGAAGTTGGATTAACGCAATTTACCGGGGGTCCGTGAAGGCAGCACAGCAGCAGCAGCAGCAGCAGCAGCACTGCAGCCGCCAACGGTGCTGCTGTGCTGTCTGACGATGGTAGACTGCAAAGACGGATGGTCAGGGCCGTCGTCCCCGTCCAAACTAAACTAAACATGCTGGTCTAACCTGATCCATGTACCGTTTGCAGAGCTTAAACCGGCGTCAAACGTTTTACTTATATTTAGCAAATACGATATAAACTGTGTCTATAATAATAATAATTATTATTATTATAATAATGGAGGACGACTGTGTTTGTGAGTACGACTCGACCTGGGACACAGAGAGTGATGGAGACGACCCGGCTGGAGAGAGCCAAACCCGGCGGTCAAGTCAAGACAAAAACAAATCCAGTTGGACTTTAGTACGTGATTTCATTGATACTCACCAGCCAGAACCGTAACTCACCTTGCAGCTGTCATGGCGTTTGATTGTGTTTGACTTGTGACTCGCTGCTGGTCCACCCTGCCAGGCGTTTGGTTTGTATTATTGGCCAAGACTGGAAAGCTAATGTTAGCTTAGCGGCTGACTGACTGACTGCTGCAGGCTGGCTAACTAGCCTAGCTGAGCCAGTAGCCACTTAGCTTAGCTCACTTGTTAGGGTTTTCTTTTTTTTTTAATCGCTGGATAAATGTTTATATTTTTTTTATGTAGGGCTACGTACACCGATATCTATCCACATGTTGTATTATTATTTTTTAAGTTATAATTGTGACATATTTGTGGGAGTGTGAGGGATTGATTAGCTTGGCCTTAAATATGTCAATTTGCATTTACACCTTATGCTAGGTTTTTTAAAATGTTATTTTCACAGACGTTACATGTTGTAGCTTCATTGCTAATTTAAAAAAAACAACACACACACAACTTGTCATCGATTAAGGTGCATTTACTCATCGGGGATACACACACAAATGATGTAGTTATATATATTTTTTTACTTTCACTTTTACTTGCAGTGGCATCATACGCCCAGAAACATGAGGGCAGCAAAGGACATGCAGAACTACAGGAGAGGATATCCAGTGAGTAACAGAGACAAGATACTGCACATAACATCCTCTATCTATCTATCTATCTATCTATCTATCTATCTATCTATGATATCGTGTTTTTCTTGATAACTGCTCCCTTAAATTAACTGCTTACTTATTTAACTGTGTATTCATTTTAGTATAATATGATCATGTATGCTATTCTGGGGCTTGACTTCTAACTAACTAAAATGAATGTGTTGAACAAATGAATAATGGTACTGTAGGTGCAAAACTGAATTGCCCTTCGGAATGAATAAAGTTGTATTCAATTCAATTCGGTATCAAATGGAGAGCGTTTGTTTTTTTGTTGTTTTACAGAACCTTACAGATGATGAGTGTGCAGAGGACAAAATGAATAATTTGCAGTTCTATCTCAATAAATATCCCTCTGCTCCTGATGGTAACCTATTTGAATATTCTTACACGGTATTTACACTGGTTACTAATGTCCTGTGTGAAATTAACGTCTACTTTTTTTTCTCATTGGGAACAGATGTCTACATCGAGTCGTTTCTTAAGGAATGGAAAAATGACTACAAAAGACTGGAGAGGGTTCACTCCTACATCCAGTGGTATGTATTGTTCAGTATGTTTTGTCTGTGTCCAATCTGAATCAATGTCATCTCATTTTGGGATCCCAATGACCTTGCAGTTTGAGGCCTGATATAAAACTGAGACGTAAGTAGAGTTGAGATGAGCTGGTGCCATTAGTGTGTGCCAATTACCAGAACATGAACTCAGTCCCAAATCCAAACAACATGATAAATTTAAACGGATTTGTATGCATTTTACAAAATCTTGATAAATTAATGTTTTTTTTTAGAGTGCTGTTGAATATAACATACAATGCTATGCACAATGAAGAAAAAGGAGACAAGTAAACTTTATTGTGGACTGTGGTGAAGCAGCTCAGGTGACACCTCATAGAAAAACAAATTACATTTTTGTGAAGTTAAATTCTCAATGTTATGCAGAATATACTACCAGGATTAATATATTGAACACTATATATTTAAAGCAGATATCAGTGGAATGTTTTTGTTAATATAAGTCCTAAATAGTCCTATTTTCCGTCAGCAATCACTTACATGAAGTATTTCAGCCTAAACACGAGTCTCTCCGTCACTCTGCTCTGCTGTAACCCGAGGAGAAAATTTTCCTTGTGGGATACAAGTGTTATCCAATGAGGAGAGAGAACGGCATGAAGGGCTGTGTGTGCAGCCAAGGGATGCGCGTGAATGTGGTGACGTAGCACGAGGACCAATTGATGCCTGACAAGGGCGGGGGCTGCTAACTCATGGTGCGTTCAAAGAAACTCGTACTTTGTGTTTTTCCTTCCTGTGAAGTCATACCAGTTCGATCTGGTACGAGTTCACGGGTCGGAAGTTACGAGTGGCCGTTATAGGGAACTTTCACAGACAACAGGATGGTAAAAACACGAGCTACGGGTTACCTGGAACGCTACCAAGTCGTAGTTGTGACTTGAAGCTGTAACTTACGGTTTCAAAAGCCTGCCTTGAACGCAGCATTAGCCGAAACGGCCGTGAAGCTGATATCTGCTTTAATATATTATGGAACTAGGACTCTAACAACACTCAAAACTGGTATGTATTGCTAATGTGTATCACACCTAGGCACTTTTAGTCATATCAAACATAACATCGAGCATGTTCCTCCACTGTTAACTTAAGTTCACGGTCTTTGTTCAGAATGAAATGAGCTCAGTAAAAATATGTCATTCCTCTGGATGATTTGCTTGACAGTGTATTAACAAAATGTTGAAATGATTCTCCAAAAACTGTAATTGCATACGTTAAGGGACCTGTTTTCTAGCCGAGAGTTGTCTAGTCTTTCCTGTCACTGACTTGATCTTGCCAGAAGACAAATTGTGAGTTAATTGGCACATAATTCAGTGATATCCAGGGGTTTCATCCTGTTCCAGTGTTCAGTTTAGTGGTTATAATGTTTCTGTCATTTGCGGATTCACAGGGCTTCAGAGTTGCATGTGATGTTTTACAGGGATTATGCACCAAGAAAATATTTAACATTTTAGCAGTTGAACGGTTTCAGGAGCAGCTGACGCCATCATCATTAAATTAGAATAGTGATTCATTAGATGTTAATTGCTTTTGTGTTGTTTCTCTTCTGTATCCTCTGCCATTGTCAGGTTGTTTCCACTGCGAGAACCGGGGGTTAATTACATGGCTTCAGAACTCACCAAGAAGGAGATTGAGGTAAGAGGGAACAACAGGTTCTCGAAATAAATGCTCAGCCAAACGGTTTATTCTGCAGAATCTGACTCTCGGCTGTGACTTGCAATTTCTAGCACAACAGAAAGCAGCACAACAAATGTATTTGGCCCATTACGTTGATTCTGCAAAGTCATATCTGATGAGCACAAAGTCAGAATCAAATGTCATCCAATGAGCGTCTGTGAATTTCAAATTTCAGCTACCACAGTTGAAGTTAAACACCACCACAACACGTATGCGCTTAAGATACTTGCACATTTTTTTTGCCTGTCATCCCTCTTCTCTATTCACTTGTTTCCTGTCAGCTTTCTGCTGTTTCCCCAAAAAATACTGCAGAACCTACATATCTGGCAAAAATGTTTTAACAAAAACCCTCCTGTATATTAGTTACGTCACATTTTTGTTGAGTTGAGCGTAACATCTGAAAAAATGAATCAAATTAGAAGATTTCTTGCCATCAGCAGCAGAAGGACACTGGTTTTCAACTCATCAGTCCCTTTACTCCCTCTCACAGAATCTCCCAAATGTTTATTGTAAGACTGAAGTCATCACTGTAAAGTCTGAACCTGTGTTTACCAAAAAGCCTTGTAAGTTGAAATGGTCTCGTAAATGATTGCAGATTAACAAGTGCCTCTCTTTGACCCGTGGGAGACTAACAGCATTTTAAAAAGCTCCAGAGCTTGAGGGAGGAAACAAAAGCTGCATGATTTGTTGTCTCGTTTTTAAGTCTATAGTTATATCATAGATGCTAATGTTTTAACTGATACTTATGAGCAAGCGAGTATAGATTAGAAAATGACAATAACTTGCTGCTTGATTTGTTTATTCACTTTTTCTTCTTGTCTTACAAATTACCTTCTTATTCAGATGATACTTACCTTATGTTCAATTTTCTAGTTCCATATCTTCTCCTCTTTTTTTAAAAATGTGGTTGTACAGAAATGATGACTGAATGATAATCACAATACAGCAGACCATATTCATGAAACTTATATGAATCATCACTGCTTCAGTTTAGACTGAATGTTAGTTAATATCTATCCATCTCAAGAAGGAACTAAATTAAAGTTTTCTTTTTTACACCCATCACCCAGTAACATGGAGCATTGAAGCTGGAAAGCTTTGGGTCATTTGCTGCACATAAAGCAACATTTTAAACATTTAAACACCTTCAAATAAAACATGATCCCTTCTACACTTATGCTTCATAATGGATGTTTTAATACACAGCACAGCTCACAGACAGTTCAACAACCAAAGTTTTTTTAAAGGGTTTTCAGCTTTACTTTGAGCACCAGAGTCGACCGACAATAAGAAAACTCTTGCAACTGCTGCTTTGGGAAACAGCATATTGAATTTCCATTTGCATTTTACTTGGATGTTTTGAGCCATCTTATTGTCAGTATGCAATCTTGAAAGCATATTAATATATTTTCTCCACTGTATCTGTTCCTTAGGCCTTTAAGAAGAATGAGGACGCCAAAAAGAGACTAGTTGAATCCTATGAACTAATGTTGGGCTTCTATGGCATCCGATTGGTCAACAAAGAGACGGGTGAAGTGAAACGTGCAGAAAATTGGAAGGAGCGCTTTGGCAACCTAGAACGGTAAATACTAAATACCATTACCAAAGCATCTTCAGACGTATGTACTTATTACAGTTGTAATATCAGCTTCGACTGTGTGATCTCTTGTAGGAATATGCACAACAACCTGCGCATCACTCGCATCCTGAAGAGCCTCGGGGAGCTGGGATTTGAGCACTATCAGGCCCCACTCGTGCGCTTCTTTCTGGAAGAGACTCTGGTCAAGAAGACCCTCAGCAGTGTGAAACGCAGCGTGCTTGACTATTTCTTGTTCGCGGTGCTGGACAAGCAGAAACGTCAGGATCTCGTGCGCTTCGCCTACCTTCACTTTGAGCCAAAGGATAAGTTCGTGTGGTGTCCCAGAAAGATTCAGAAACAATTCAGGAAGGCCGAGAAAAGAGCTGATACCATTGGGAACGGAGATGGAAAAGATGAAGTTTATTCACGGGGTAAAAGTAAAGATGGAGAAGCAGTTGTGCCACAAAAAGAGGACGGATTGGATAATGGCACAAAGACTCAGAAAGGAACTGATAAAACAGCAAATAAAGACAAAAACAAACTGTCAGAGGCATCGCCCGAGTCAAAACCAGAGGCTGAGACTGTTGGTAATGGGAACGCAGAGGCTGAGCCTAAAAATGAAATTTTAGGGAATGGGAACGACTCTACAGACGATGTTGATGACATGGATCAATCACCTAGTCACGACACTTCGGCGGCAAAACCTGAGCCCAGCGTGGACAGTGACCACAAAATTACCACCAACTCAAAGGATAAGGAGCCAGACAACTGTATGCAAACAGATGGGGATATAGACACTGAGAAACCGCCGAAGAAGAAGAGAGAGGATAACAAGGAGCTGCCAAGCAACGGCTCGGCTTTGGACTCAGCCAGTGGGCAGATGGAGGAAAAAACTGGTGCTAATAAAGCCGCTGGTCAAACGAGCCCGTCGGCACAAACACCCCATAAGACCTCAAAACACTCCCCCTCTCTTTCTTCAGGGAGGGAGGAAAAAATCCCAAGGACTGATTTTAATCAAGCGCTAGATAAAAAGGAAGATGAAGAAGAAGAAGAAGGGGAACAAGACATGTCGCAGGAGAATGTGTCAGCAACAAATGGGTCACTCACGAGCACCGACAAACCTGTGGATGAACAGATGAATGGGAAAGAGTTGGAGGATATCGATATGGCAAACTCCTCAAGCTCAGACCAAAATGTGGAAAATTCATGAATAAAACTGGACGATTGGAGGAAAAACATGGATTTGATCTTAAATAAAACTGGATATAGGGACAGAATATGACTTTTAAAAGACTTTCTCGGCCTTATTTCTACTATATTTGATGTTTAGATATCGATTCTTTTCACTTTGAAGGAGTATATGATTAATTCACCAAATGTTGGACTGGATGTGACTCAGCTTTCAGCGATAAGGCTGGTGATGATATTCTACCTTTTTTGTTTGTTTGTTTGTTTCAGAAAATCCTATGAAATTACCAAAGGCGCGGGCCTCTTATTACTTTCACTTTCTAACTTGGTCCCATTTGTTCCTATGAAGTTTAAAACAGATAAAGAATATTTAGTTGAATTTTTAACATCTGGTTTCACAAGTGTTACTCAAACAGGACTCGACAGTAGTTACAGCAGCAGCAGCAGCAGCATGGTGTATGTGACAAACTCCATGTTTGTTTGTTTGAATGAATGAAGGATCTTGTCACGCAGTGCAACTCTGATGACAGTTGAAGACGGGACAGAAGAATGAGCTATAATTTGTGAGTGGGATGAATTCAGTGTTGGTTTTGGTCTTTTCATGGGATTTCTTGACAAGAAGAAAAATATACAATGTTACTGGACTCATCCTTTTCAAAGTAGTGAAGACTAAGACTGTCAGCAACTGATATAAGATATCTACAGAAAACATAAAGCACTATTATTAATGTTTGTCAACAAAATGATTTCTGCCTTTTTAACACCCTAATACTGTCACAAATGAAGTTTTTTTATATTTTAATTTGCACTGAAAAATGATTAATTGGAAGAGCTTTTCCCCTCTGAGCTGTTTATTTTCTTCTCTTTTTACGTAAGTAAAAACTACTTGTGTACTAGTTTGTGTCTCTGCTGGACCCTGCTGTTCATGGATTTAAGACTGAATGTCTCTTAAATTATGTTTCAATAATGTTGCACATCTGTGTGGTTTCATGCAGATTTGGGAAATAGGCTTTTGAACAACTGCCAAAAATGAGATGGGACTGATTGATTGTACGATACTATGTCTTCTCGGCAGAACTGATTAATCTCTGGCTATAATTTAAAGTCCGCTGTAAATTAATTTGAGATGGGTGCAGACTGAATATTTACAAACCAGGTTGGTTTGTATTGATGCATCTTTCTATATTTGCACTTCATTTTGAATATTAATTGTTGAAGTTATGGTATTTACATAATGAAATGGTAATAATAACTTTACAAAAGTGCTGAATTCTTTATATATGTTACTTTTTTTCCCAAGTAAATACCTGGCTGTTGACAAAGCAGAATAAAGTTATACTATTTTCTGAGGCGTTTATGACATTAATCTGTTTAGTCAAAGTCTTGAGTGCTGTTTCGATGTATTAAATTTGCAGTTCTCAGGAAAAACACTGTCGGCTTTTGCTCCAGAAATATTGGTCTTTTTCTTTTTTCAGCGAACAGACTGAGCTGCAGAGAAGTGGTATGACTCATGAGAAGAGAGATGTTGAAGAGAGATATTGATGCTACACAGCTTGTTCAGACCTCAGGATCAGTATAGAGTCGAGGGTGTGAATAAGGACAGTGGGAAAAAATACACAGTTTATTATTGCATTGTCCATGCCAGTCTCTATCTTTAGATCCACCCACATTATTATAAAGAAAATACTAAACACATTTTGCTGAGTTATTCTAAGTTTAGATCCCAGAGTGTGTTTCAGCTTAATGACGGAGGATGTGGATAAGTTGTTCTCTACGTGTCCAAACTGAGGCTTCATGTTTTCAGGTTGTTACTTTCAGTTAGGTCAAAAGGTCAACATCACTGTAATGACACCAAGGGTTGGTTTTTTTTTGACAATAACTTGGAAGAATTTGCTCTGTTAGAGAAAATTTAACACAAGATAAAATGACAAAGTGATAACATTTTATATCTAAAATAACCTCCTAAGCTACGACTCAGTAACTGAGCAGGAGATCGTGATCATTTTCCACAAATGTTGGATCTTTAACCTGTGACACTAATGTTGGTTGGAGACTTGGAGCTGTGGTAACTGTATGTGTGTGAATCATGTGTGAGTCTGGGCAAACATGCTGCTGAAGTAGGATTAATATCACTGCATTAATGTGGCAAAATGTTATTGAACTGATTTATTTAAAGTGTTTAACTCAATTTGTTTCACTTATTTTAATCATGTTAATTTGATTTAATGTAATATAATGTAGTATAATATATATATACATATAAACAAAAAGTTAGGGATATTCAACTTTTGGATTTGACCTTCTCTAACCCCTTGAATACACAACTGTTCAGTGTTTCAGTACTTATAACATAACATGCTGTTCTCTTAACAAGGTGATTAACCACAAAGATCACAATAATAAGTGTCTAATTCATGAATACAGTTTGTATTTAAACAGTCCCCTTCATGTTCACATGTTGACATCCTGAGACCAAGACGACACCCAACAATCCATCAACGGCACCTGGACCATGTCGAGGCTTCAGACGATGGGATGTTGTCAGAGGGAAGTGTCCACTGAGCTCAGAGTGTCACAGAGTGTCATCGGCAGGTTGAAGAGAGACAGAGAGAGACTGGAAGAGTCACAGAAAGGCAGAGAAGTGGACGTCCTTAGGTCACATAACTTATTGACAGGTTGACATTTTTTGTTGTGATATACCACCACTGTAGTTAGCTTTTGTTTTGTTTCCATACTTATACACATGCCCTATTTCATGATATAATGCCAATGTAGCATGAACGTTTTACATTTTCCATAAATTTCCCCCGAAAGCTTTATCCCTAACTTCAGTAGTCAGTAATGTGGGTCAGTTAGTGTATTGTAGTGTATAACATTGAACCTGATGCTATATATTTAAGGTTAAACTAGTCTCTGCAGCGTTTGGAGGATCTGAGTAAAATAACCCTGGTGATGCCACATTTGCTGTCTGGTTTGTAAATTTAACACCAGATGGGGTTTAATTAAAATATGCTGTTGGATTATGGGAAATGTATTTGGCAGCATACAGTGTCTTTTGGGGGGCTCTTGATTTTTCTAATGTTCCCCTTTAATTGGATGTAGCTATAAGCTAGGCCTACATAATGGACAGTTTCTACTTGCAGACATGAGGATCTGTGCTGCAGGTCAGCCTGTTATTGGCCAAATGACCAGCCCCTGCATATTTTAACTTTTTTTTTTTTTTTTTTTTTAGCTCGGCCTACTTTCTTCCTGTCTCTCCCTGGTCTCTCTCCTCTTCTGCCTGCCTACCTTTACCCAGTCCCACTCCTCCTCACCCCCCTCACCCCTGTGCACAGCGCGCTGCACTGAGTTCAGCCCCTTCGGCTGGAGACTCGGGTTTATCTGGAACCAAAGAGAAGCCATTCAGGAGCTGTGCGCCGTCCAGTGAAGCAAGGCTCCGTCGCGGACGCTGGGGGGGAGTGAGTGAGTGAGAGAGGACCGGGAACCGGGGATTTGACCTTTTTCCACATTTAACTCGGGTTTGTGAGCGCGAGCGGGGGGAGAAGCCATGGCGGTGGTCTCCGCTCTTTGGGTGCTCTTACTGTGCCAGCTTTTGACATCATCCTCAGCCCAGGTAAGGGGTGACCGAGAGCCGCCTGCGTGTTTTCTCTGGAATAACTCAAAACGTTCACTTGTTGCATCAAGTTTCTGTGTCCTGCGGATCCACCTGTTGATATTATAGGTTTTCTCTTGTGTTGTTGATGCTACTGATGATGATGGTGGTGGTGATGATGAGGAGGACAGTTGCTCTCAAAGCTGCTTCAGGCCTGAGCTGCAGCATCTTTACCTTAAAACCTAATGCTGTGTGTTTCTGTACAGTCAAATGCTTCAGGTGCAATATAATAAGGTGTTCATACAGTAGGCTGCATGTAGCCTGTCCAGGTCTGCAGGCCTGTCTCTGCTCCGTCAGATCAGTGTAATTGTCTGCAGGTGGCTGTGCTTTTCGCACCACTTGATGAAGTCGGGGTTATGTTTTCTCTGAACCTGAGGAATGCGCGGATTGGAGATCAGTGCCACAACCACACAATGCCACCTCTGTTCATTCAGGCTCCCTGACTGAGCTCCACGCTGGAGCTCATTCACAGAGCCCTCAGTGAAATGAGTTTATTTTGTTTTAATCATCCGTGAACTACTGATTTATTTATGTTTTTGTAGGAATCTAGTTTAGCCTTCCTCTGTTGTGAGAAGGAAGATTGAAAGCATCTTTCTGAATCATAGTTTTCATGTTGTGTTGCACCTGCATCAATCAATGTGGCCTATATGTTTATTTTATTATATCTTTGATTAGATTGAATCATTACACTTCATCTTGTTCCGAGATAATGATTTTCACTGTATTGATGTAATATATCACTTCCTGTTTCATCTCAGATCTTCTTATTGACGTAGCTGCGTCAAATGAAGTGAAGATGCTTTAGAAGTTACAAGGAGAGAAATGATGAATGATTTTGATAAATGTTGTGTTGCAGAGGCCGGGCCCCAGAGGACCTCCTGGGGTGGAGGGACCCCCAGGACCAGCGGGAAGGGATGGCACTGACGTGAGTTGACCAGATCTCAGGAGTGCCTTTTCCTTAAGCTACTGTGCCCTTCTCTTTTTTTTCCCTGTGTAACATGACAGTCAACCAACTGCAGAAAGTAGATAAGGCAAATGTCAGCTTCTTTCTCTCTTTATTACTGGAAATAAACTGATTTCCTCTCCGTCTCAAAGAGATTGTCAAATCGCAGGTCAAGGTTACCAAAAATTGGAAAAATGCTTTTAAATTTGCACCACAGACGCTGTGTCAGTGGCTTTATATCTTTACCTCTCTTTTTTAGGAAGTCTGACCCAGTAATCTTTGGTAGAAAGTGTTTTCTTTGTGCAAAAATGTGGCTAAAATTGGTCTCGATGTTAGTTTTTATCACACTGACTCCTCCCACAGCCACGCCTACTAATATCAAATCATATTCATGGGTGTCAGGGAGGCAGGGTTTAGGTGTGGATCTACTGTATGGACCTCTGTGAGTGGAAATCCGTCTGATTAATTATCCTTTCCTACTACATTATATCAACAATATGGATTACCTGGCTGTCACCTATTTATTCTTTAGTTGGTCACACACAACATACAACAAGTCAGATGTTGTGATTTCTATTATTGTATCTTGTCAATAAATGTGGACAATTCAAGAACAGTCCACTGAGATTTAAGATCTTTTAACTGAGAATGTTTTTGCCTGCATGTAGGATGTGATATTATGGTAGAAAAACAACACTGTGTCACATTATTTGTACAAGTTAAAGGAGGAAATTGGATTAAGGGTAAACCAAGTAAAAAAAAAAAAAAAAACTCTAGTAACATGATCACAAACTTTGGAAATATTTTTTCAACCATTAATAGTTAAATCTTTATTTTTGTCGAACTTTTCTGCTGTTCCTCAAAAAGTTTTGAGATTTTATTTCCATGTCAGAAAATCCCAGTGTGTTTTTTTTTAGCTGTTGATATTTCTGTGACTCCTTCTAGGTTTAGGCACACAGAGGGTCCATTCATACATTCCCCAACCCAGTGAGACCATCTAGAGTTTCACCTCACACCTCCTCCTTGTACCTTCAGCCCCCCACCTCCCTGTTCAAACCAAACTGAGGCTTTTATCATGTGACCAGTCCACACCGGGTCAGTGTAGAAGTGTTTGCTCTTCCCCAGTCGCTGCAGAAGCTAAACACTGAAGCTCCAGACCAGAGAGTCTCACAACTTGAGTCTTAATATACCTGTTGTTGGGTGTTACACTAAAGTTATTGATGAATCTTAGGCAGGAAACAGGAAGTCTGACTGTACAGAGCAGGGACAGGACACTGGACGTCTTTTGGCGTGTGTGCTGGTGGAATTTAAAAGGATTAATTTGTATAATCTCAGATTAATCTGGTGGTGCTCGAGTACAACTAATGAACTCTGAAAATGAATGAAAGGAATGTTTTTGCCTGTGATTTTTATTTGTTCTTTATCATCAACAGGGAAAACCTGGACCTGCTGGCCTGGCAGGGAAAGCAGTAAGTTTTCCAACAAGTCAAGTCAATCTTATGTTGGGACTGTGTAAAAGTCACTAGGCTAGTATGGCTGCAAAAAAGCAAACACGATATCATATATGGATGTATTATATTACTTGGAATGATAAGAGAATAAAAGACTATTCCCTGCTGTCCCAAAAAGATCACAATACCCATCCCCTCTTGTGATCCCTGCCCTCCTTGTAATACTTTTTACACAGTTCCTTATTTTGCCTACAGCATTTTTAATCAATTATATCCTCTGTTCTTAGAGTCTTGATTAGGATTAAGAATAACTTCTGAATAAAAAACTGTAATGATAATGAAAAGGTCAAAAGGTCAATTTCTTGTGCACTCTTTCATAAGTCTCTGTCTATGTTAGGGTCCCAAAGGGAAAGCAGGAATACCAGGATCAGCAGGAAAACCAGGTCTGCCAGGACTTCCAGGGGTTGATGTAAGTGGACAACAAACACACACGCGCGTGCAAACAGATATTTCTGTGCCATGAATCGATGCCCAAACCCAGTGAAGCTTCTGGAGTGATTACTGTCAAATGTTCAAAAACAGCAGCACCGATGTTCAGTTGGATGATGTACTTTGTTTTTCAGGGTTTGACAGGTCCTGATGGTCCCTCTGGGAAGGACGGACCCGCTGGGGAAGCAGTAAGTGTGTTTTCAGTCTTGTGATCTCTGTGGGATGAGGAGGATCCACTTTACAGATGCAGCCAGTTGAGTTTTTTTTTTTTTTTTTTCTTCAACCTCTCTACTTCAAACCACTCCACATTAATCGTTTTTGTGAGTGTGTGACACACTCACAAAAACACATAAACATGTATCCAAACTCATCCTTGCTGTGACTGGTTACTGCGGCCACTGTTTTCCCCTGTCTACCTGGATTTGTCAAGGCGGCTCAGCCTCTTGGTGGGAATATTTTTAATGAGGGATCAGAATCGGATTTATTTCTGCTGCTTCCCTAATCCGGCCCGGAATGCACACTGTTTCCCACCAACCTGCGAGACTGTCGGGGATGATGATCCGTTGCCGTGATGCTGAGGGAAACAGGTGTTATCCTCCGAGAGATACAAGAGTTACAATACGTGTGACACCAAACTGCGGCTGTATCCTATGATCAGACGGGAAAGGCTTTGATTTTCCACATAAAATATAAGATATGAGGGGGAATAAATACTCCGGGACCTCCGCTGTGAGGCTGCAAAGTCACTGTCAGGACACATAAACGCCCCCAGCGATTCAACTAATTAGCCAACCTAATGAGGAAGCTTGCGTCAACCAGTGTCCCTAATTACTCAGATTACTACAGTGTTATGGCTGGTTCGTAGTGCTGAGGAGTCGTGCAAAGACGAAACAGGAGGAGGCTGGAGGAGTCTGAGGAGGATAATCCAGTATGTGACAGTAAAGCAGATATACAGTAACAAGCTAATGCATATACACACAAATATGTTGTTTTTTCCCCCCATATTTTTAGGTATATTTTTTTAATATCGTTTAATAACTTGTTTGTGGTGCAACACAGTTTGCACACTGAGGAATGCAGTAAATAAGTGTAACATGGAAGTGTCAGGCCTGTTTATTTGGACTCTTTTGCCCTTTCACCTCTAACACAACACAAATACAGCTGTGAGGGGCAAACAAAGGGTTTCAGGAGGAGGAAGGAGCACACTGCAGTTAGGAAGCAGAGAAGAAAGAAAACCGCTGTTTGATCATTTATGTGTGGGACAACTTTTTATTTTACTGACGGCAATGATGATAGATGGAGTCTGTAAACAAACTGAAGTTAGTGAGGGAAAAGAAGATGTTTTATTGTGTTCTCCACATTAACAATGACAACAACATGAATGATTTTCTATAATTGATTTGGATAAATCATCAATATCAATCACAGTAACTTTTCTCTGACAGTGTTTTTTTTATTACTATTAGTTAAAGAATTGAGCTACAGCTGAAAAGTCACTACATACAACTTTTGTCTCTTTGTAGCACACAGTTATTAAATCGTCATTAATTATGAATTGATTCATAAATATGTCTGTCAGTCATTAATCGTGCCAAACAAAGCTTTAAATACCAAGTGTATTTTCAATACAGATTCCCACAAGTGACACACGTTTTTAATCAAAGTGAAGAAATTAATAGGGGACAAAATAATAAGCATATACAGCAGCAACACTTCCTGTCTCTTGTTGTGTCTCACTAGAATGTGACCACACAAATTCACAAACAAAACCCTTTGAGTAACCATCCTTAAAATAACCACTGGTGGCAAATATACTGGCTTTATGCAATCTATCTGCAAAATGCAAAAGCATAGAGCTTGTCATTTTTGTGCATACCTCCTGAAAGTTACTTGTAAGTGACCACAGAATATTAGATAACATTGTTGTGACAAGACTATAATCTCTTCACCGTCTTGCTTTTATTTGTTTCTTTATTACCAATCGTCAAAGGATTAATGTGTAGCCTACGTCTGTTTTGCACTGTTGAAATGCTGACTGGGATATTTTTGTTTGTTCTCTTTAGGGTGAAGCCGGACCTCCTGGGCCACCTGGATCTCCTGTAAGTACCCCTGCATACTATATATAGTTCCATATAGAAAAACATTTAGATACCATCCCTTCATGTATGGCATCAATGGCCTAAAAACACTCATTCCTATGTCCAATATATACCACCATATTACATGTTTACATAAAGACAATGAGGCAGAATCGCATGCTTACTTTGAGAATGCAGAATTACATCACATGGTGCATATTAATGTTGTGAGAAAATTGAATCATCTCTTGTGTGTTTGTGACTTAATTTGCCTTCCTGTGTCTTCCGTAGGGCAGAGGGAGACCAGGAGCTGCAGTGAGTACACACTACTGCCTTTTTCATGTCATTATCATGTGCAAAAACATGGAGAGTGTGATGGATTTGTATTATTTTTTCCACTTAATTATTGTTTGTTTTCGTCCTGGAATCATATGCTTCACTTGATCATATACATGTTACCGTGCTACTGTGTGTTGTAGCCCAACTTGTGCGCTACATCTACTTAAGTATTCTTATGTCGTGCACACATCCAGTGTCTTTTCTTTCCAGGGACTACCTGGAACCAACGGGCTGCCAGGCGGAGTCGGACCCCTGGGGCCAGTGGTGAGTGTCTCTCTGATCTCCCCAGTTAGACTTCCTGTCATCCTTATTAAGGAGTTTTACCCACTGATTCAGAACGAGATTCCTGTTATATATTCTGTTTTATTCCATCTTTGATTCAGCACCCGCAGAAAACTCTATGAACTCATCATCCAGTTAATTTAATAGGTGAACAGTGGAGTGGACCAAGACTTCTATACAAGCTTCTGTAGCAGAAACAGTGAATTCTCATACAGAGAGAAATTCAGTTATCTTTTGAGTGGTGCGAAATTTCCATACAGTATGTGTAGCCTATAATAGGAAGAGAATGAAAATAACCACTGCAAAGGGAGGACACGTCAGTATGTGGGCAGGCCTGCTGTTATACTGGGTTATGATTGTCCAGTGGTCATACTCTCGATAAGTTATTGTCTGTTTAGAGTTTTAGGAATACAATTGCAGAGGTTGAGGTTGAGATATCCAAACTGAACTGTTAGTCCATAAACACTGGATCCAGCACTTGTCATAATTTCAACAGGATGGATCCACACTGCATGGTCATTGGCCTGTTAGTTACTCAGTTAGACTGAAGGTGTTGGAGATGCCTCTGATTTCCTTGCTCTTCTATCTATTCCCCAGGGTGCTGAAGGTCTTGCAGGACTTCCCGGACCTCCTGGCCCTGATGGACCCCCAGTAAGTGGAGTCATCATTATATACATTGACGACTCAACTAGTGCACCAGTCGTACATTTTTCCATTGCAACCCAGTGAATCTCTTGCTGAACATTTGTGAATTCATCCATCTGGTAAGAAGGGAAGGCACTGATTTCCTGCTGTGTGTTGTCACTCCTTTCTCACTCAGGGTCTTCCTGGTACTCTTCATGATCTCAACGGCGACCTTCTGGTAAGAATTTCAACCATGCACACAGTGAAAGTAGGGTAGTGAACTAAAGCAGTGTCTTCTGTGCAGAGTCCTCAGTGTTTTTTTTGTGTGTCTGCCCTCTGCAGTGTCCCGCAATCTGTCCTCCTGGTCCCCCCGGTCCTCCTGGGATGCCAGGATTCAAGGTAGATATAGTCTGTCTTGTGAATTAAATGCTTCTCAATAAATCATTTGGGAACATATGTAAAACTGATGTCATCTGATGCACACTCCTCTCTGTGTTTCCCCCTCTGTGTATTTTTGCTCCACCAGGGTCACACAGGACATAAAGGAGACAAAGGAGAAGTTGGAAAGAATGGAGAGAAGGTGAGTTTTTTTCTGTGACATGAATATTATGGTCTATTATGGCCTGTTTTTGTTGAGTACAGGTACATGAGTTTCTGTGCTTTGTTATTTTTGATGCTATACTGATGATCCTGTTCTGTCTGTAGGGAGATTCTGGTCCACCTGGCCCTCCAGGTATTCCCGGCACTGTGGGTCTGCAGGTGAGTAACGTAACGATTATTCACCACATCCAAGCAGTATTTGAGGGAGTTTTTTTCTGATTTAGTTTGAAAGTGACCTAATAATGCTTCATAATGTTTCAGGGCCCACGTGGACTGAGAGGTTTACAAGGCCCGATGGGAGCTGTCGGAGACAGGGTAAGGAACTTCATCTTTCCTCCTCTCTTCATCTTCTGACCAATCTCAACACAGACATTTACACTTGTGGTCAATCACTGTTTCTTCAATCAATATCCTCTCTTTTTCCATAGGGCCTGACTGGTTTCAGAGGCAAGCCTGGCGTCGCCGGCATCATCGGAAAGACAGTGAGTCTCTCCTTGTCTGTGACACACTTTAAAACTAAACCAGTGTTTGATACTGGTGTGCAGCGAGAGTAGACGGCTGGTCCCATCAATGAATAGCTGTGTGTGTTTCATCTGATGTCTCCAGGGTGATGCTGGAGAAAAAGGACCACAGGGATTCAGAGGACCCAAAGGAGAAATTGTAAGTTAAAGGACTTGACAGTTGTAATCCTTAGAGGTATAAGCAGTACATATGTAAATGGCACCTTAATGTGTCTCTCAACAGGGTAAAATTGGTCCCAAAGGAGGTCCAGGAGGAGCAGGACCCAAAGGGGAGCCTGTAAGTACATGTCTGAGGAGTTACACCTTTTTAAAATAAAATACGAGGTCGCTAAGAAACATGTTGATCACGTTTGGTGTCTTCTACAGGGTATCCCCGGCAGAGATGGTAAAGATGGAACACCAGGATTGGATGGCGAGAAGGTGCGTTTCACCCGTTCTTCCTGTGTGATTGAGGTTTTGCTTCATGTAGATGTGATCAACATCTACTGCCTTGACGAGGCTGATGTCACAGTCACAGTGTTGTTCGTGTTGACAGGGTGATGCCGGGCGCCATGGAGTCGTTGGAGAGAAAGGACCAAACGGCCTTCCTGTAAGTACTGTGAAGTCAACCTGGGTGTTTCCTGTCTGATTGATAATAAAGGACATTAGTTAAATCTCATTATGTTGATTCTCTTGGTATCATTCTGCACAAACTCAGTCCTAATCACTGTTTGTGATCGTTGGTGTGTTCAGCTCCTGAAAGGCAAACCCAAATTAGTATGATTAGACTGTATATCTTCTAAGGGAATAGCCTTTAATATGCCTCCTGCCTTAAACAGATGAGGTGACTGTCATGTATCATCTGTTCCAGGGTCTACAAGGAAAGGCTGGCACAAAGGGATCCAAAGGAGGAGTTGTGAGTATAACAACTATCTGGAAAAAGACTTAGAAATTGGAGTTAAAGTGAGGATTGTGAAGAACAACTATTATGTTCTGTCTCTTTTTACACCAGGGTGATCCAGGGAAGCCTGGAGAGACGGGACCCTCTGGAGAGCCAGGTATTCCTGTATGTATCTGATGGGCTTTTGGGGGATATTACTGGGTTACAGGCTCTCTGACATTTACCCACATGAAACCTGTGGTCGCTAAACTTGTCTGCATCATCTTTCCTCCTCTTCCTTCAGGGTGACATCGGTATCCCAGGAGAGAGGGGGATAGCAGGACCCAGAGGAGTGGCTGTGAGTTCATGGTTACACTGTAAACTATATGCTTGTGTCCGTTATCAAATTGCTGCACTGCTTGTATAGCTATAAAAACTTCCAAAGCATCTATTAGAGGACATTTAAAAATAATCTTTGCCCCATTTACGATCCAGTTTATGGGACTTTCTTCTGCACAGATGGCCATCTGTAACCAGCTTACAGAATTTAGACTCAGTCTCTAATATACAGTGCTAATAACCAGTCTGGATATTTGAGTGTATAATGACTGAAAAAGAAAAGAAATTAATATAAAGTGCCCATTTACTTTAAAGACCACAATGCATAGCGGCATCCAGCATGAATATGAGATCAAACTGGAATAGAGGGATAATAAACTACTGCCCTTCAAAGTTAATGATATTCTGCTATAGAGGCATTGAGAGTATTGCTGCCGATTCTGTGGCTCGCTGAGGTGGAGTTAGGAGAAATGGGGGGCCGCTGATGAGAGCAGATTCTCATAAAGGAGGAATTCATAAACAGAGAGGTCCTTGTTTCTCACATCAGCGCCTGCAGCGAGGAAAAAGGATGAAGCATCGTAGGAATTAACATAGTTATATCGCACTGTGCTCTGCATAATGAATCACACCTCACACAACCATCACGTACTTTTAGCCTTTGTTTTTTTTCTCTCAAATCTTCTCAAGAAAAAACAACTTGTCCAGCAGTGATACCTCATTAACATCCAGTTTTAGTATTATATGTGTTTATTAATAGAAGACTTGACAATGTCTCTGTCCATTAGGGAGGTATTGGACCAGTGGGTCGGCCAGGACCCCAGGGAGTGAAAGGCTTCCAGGTCAGTTGCATGAAATCAATGAGAATAATCCGTTTTTTTTATCTCTTTAATTATTATTATTTTAAGTTCATTCACTGACTGTGTGGGTTGTGTGCTGCAGGGGGTAAAAGGAGGATTGGGGGATCCAGGTCTTCCAGGTCCAACAGGAATCCGTGGAGAGTTTGGTGACAGGGTGAGTTTGATGTGTGTGATAATATGATATATGTCCCATTATGTTTTAAAGCCACCCTGTGTAACCCATAATACACCTCAAGATAGCAACTCATTTGTTTTCCTATCATAAGAAGAATGCAGTCTCTCGATGGTTAATAATGCATCTATGTTATTTTCCCAAGAATAATGTATAATACCATTCGCATTCAAGCTCCTAGAGTCTGTTTTAGGTTCTAAAATATCTTATTTTGTCTGACAAGATATTATTAGACAATAAATAGATAGCCAGAATCGACTAATAGTTGCAGATCTAATACATTATGGAAATAAACAACAACAAAAAGGTCACTCCTTAAGATACAAGGCCTTATCTGCACAGACACACAGCAGAGATCTGTGACTGTATACAGCTGTCTTCATAGGAGGGACTGTATGTCAATAACCAGGTCGTCCCTCCTCAGCCACTGGCATGAGCTCAAACTGCGGCCAGGAGAGAGCTCAAAACACAAAGCGGCCTCCTGTTCAGAATCTGAAGTTAGAACAAAGCCCGTCTTTATACCAGCCCCGGTTCCCCTGAAAACAGCCCACCTCACTTCCCTTCATCCCCCCATCCCACAGCCGGCCTTCCACAAACCTCTCTCCATGGCTCTTATTCATCCTCTTCCTCTCTCCTATAGGGTCCAGTTGGAGCTTCTGGAGCTAAAGGAGACATGGTAAATATTTCTGGGTCAAAGGTCACACAGGTCAAAAACCTAAATATGGCCTCCATTGACTGACCGGTGACAGTTTCCACTCACTACTTTGAAAGTATCTTAGATGCTGTTTGATAAATCAGCCCATGTGTTTGCTTTTCTTAGTGATGATGATACTCAAACTGTTTTATTTGCTCAACAGAGAATTACTATAATATTTTCAGCCCTGAATAAAAAAAACACACACACTTCAACAAAACTGGGGTTATGTATCTTCTCTTGTTTCTTTAGGGTGTGGCAGGAAGTGATGGTTTACCAGGAGAGAACGGAGAGCCTGTAAGTTTTGTCTTTCTCTTTGTATTTTATTTTATTTCCTCTGTCATATTTTGTTGTAAAGTTAATTTGGCACCCTGCTGCCTGACCGCTGCTTGTTTAAAGTCTTTGATTATAAAATTATTTGACATGTTTATAAAGCACTTCATGATCTGGCACCAGCCCGTAGCTCTTAGTTATTCTGATGTGCAGGATAAAAACACACAGTCTGACACCGGCTGAAAAGTGCTGATGTCTTTTGATGAGAACGTTTTTTTTCAGCCACTGGTTAAATCTCACTTAATCATTCATTATTTTGATGATACTGAATATTGAAGAACCTTAAATTGCACTAACCTGTATAAAATGTGGCATATGAATCGATGATTGAGTTGTTTATTGATGACTTCTACGATATGTTTTATGTTTTTCCAGGGTCCCTTTGGGCCAGTTGGACAAAAAGGACAGGTGCGTCTTGTCACTGTTTTTTAATTCACATGTTTGTCGTGTCCTCTCACACTTTTTTCATTCACAGAGTCTCACATGAACCTTTTACATCCAAACCAGTTTAACCCATCTTTGATCAGTGTTTCCCAGTGTGTTTTTGTAATCTGATATGAGTCACAGCTCTGCAAGATGCACTCAAATACAATCTCACTGACACTGAACAGTTTCAACTATTTCCTATCTATGACTTTTAACTATTTCAACCATTCAATCCTTTACTTTTAGGTAAACATGTACAAACAATTTCAATGGTTTATCAATTTATTGAGCTTATTCACCACTTATCAATCACCGCGTGCTGATCATTTTGTTTATACATGAGTTCAAGCCTACTATTTCAAGTTTTTTCATATAACCTTAAGTTAACCATGTTTACTATTTATCCATTAGTTTAATTATGTAGCTATCGATCAGGTGCAATCACTGACCCAATATGAGCTCTATTTGTTTCTTTCTTCTTCTAGTTTCAAGTTCAACTGCAGAAACACTCCCAGAGGTGTAGGTAGCCCTGCAGCACCAGAAGTCTGTCTATGGACACACAACACAGTTAGATGATGTGTGTGGGTGTAATTAGCAGCACAAGTTGGTCCTGACTCCCTCTGTCTGTGCTCCCTCTCTGAACATTAAGAGCTGGTGTCTTGCTCTGAGCTGTTGCCCACTTGTCAGAGTCATTGCACATGATTCAGCCTCACATTCCAGGTTTAATAGGATTAATTAGAGATAGGTATTGCTGCTTTAGCTTTATTGGCCTGTTTGCTGCTATTGCCACAAGGGAGAGACGAGTCACATTAAGCTGCAGCACAATTTATGTAACTAGAGACATGCTAATGATGAGACTCACTCTCTTAGTCTCATTTACTGTTTGCTGTGCTCGTCGGAGTAATTATCAAGCAACAAGCTGCCATACGAATCCGCCCCCGCGTTGTCTCAACAGACCCAGTTTGCTCCTTGGTTGGTGTTTAGTCAGTGATCAAATCAGACGCTTATGGATGTTTTTAGCTCCAGTTTGAGATTGATTTTTATAATTTTTGCAGAATATAATGAGTTATTTAATGGGCAATTCTTGTTGATTACAGGCCGGGAAACGGGGTGAACTGGGACCTAAGGGTGTCACAGGCCCACAGGGAGAGCTTGGTGCAAGAGGCCTCCCAGGAAAACAAGGGCTAATGGGCTTCCAGGGGGAGCAGGGTTTGCCTGGAATTGCAGGAAAGACAGGTGTACCTGTGAGTGATTTTTTTCTTCTGCTTCTGACTGGTGGCAGCATATTAAATGTTAATGTTTCCTAATAAACTTCATGAATGAGGTTACACTTTTTAAATATCTCTTCAGGGTAAACTGACAAGTGAACAGCACATCAGAGAGCTGTGTGGATCAATGATTGATGGTGAGAGACCTGAATTAACCTCTGTTCATAATTCATTGCAGTGTTGAATAAAAGAGAAGCTGGAGATTCACCTGCTTGTGTTGTGTCTTGTAGATCAGATTGCACAGCTGGCTGCTAACCTGCGAAGGCCCCTGACCCCTGGTATGGTGGGCCGCCCGGGCCCTGCCGGTCCTCCAGGAAAGCCAGGTGTTGTCGGCTCTATTGGGCACCCAGGCTCCCGTGGAGCACCAGGGTACAGAGGGCTGCCAGGAGAGCTTGGAGACCCTGGTCCCAGAGGTATGGAAAACACAAATCAGTGTCACAACAAATCTGTCTGATCAGGGGCATCGAATGCAATCAACAATTAACAACCAATAAAATTTCAATGTCATAAGGCACTGTAAAAAATGTCAAACAAACTAAAGAAATGTTAAAAAATATTGTGTAAAAACCATGAAATCCAATAATTATCAGTTTTATAATGACAGTTTTCCACACATTTACTTTTAACCACTAAATAAATATTTGTTTTCACACCAGGTGATGTTGGTGAAGCAGGTGATAAGGGACCCACTGGCAAAGCCATTGACGGGCCAACTGGAGACCAAGGATACCAAGGTATGTGGCAAATATAGACATAATTAATAAGATTATCAAAAGCTGCATGCCATTTAGATGTGCCAGTTCCAGGGGAGGCCAACACATGAGTGATTTACTGGCACAAATTGGAGGGGAGCCATTATTAGTGTTATTAATTACACCTGTGACCATGTGAAAATGGGTCAATCGTGGCATAATTTGTCATATTAACGTCAGCATGAAATCAACCTTCACAGATTTTCCTTCAACATGGTTTAATTTCATGCCAAACCCAATTGTCAGATACATAGTGTAATTAAAATACTAAAATACTTCCCACAGGTCTCCCAGGTGTAGCTGGAGTTGTCAAGGATGGCCGTGATGGATCTCCTGGAGATCCAGGTGAGTCTGGAGAGTCAGGCAGGGTAGGTAGGACTGGGCACCAGGGACCTCCGGGTATCTGTGACACAACGGCCTGCCAGGGAGCATCAGTCGCTGGGAAATCATCCAACCCCAAAAACCATTAATCATGACTTCCCCAACACCACCATCCAACCCGAGGAGGAAGGGTGAAAAGTGAGGGAACGAAGGAATGAAAGAAGAGAGCGATCACAACAATGTCCTCTTTATTTAAATACATGTATCACAAGATGGGAAGAGTAACATCAACAACAGATGTGATATTTTGAGAGGAATAAAGGAACATCCAAGGAGTGACATGAATAACAGAGCAACTGAGAGACAAAAACATCATGATGACATCCAAAAATAAAGTGGACAGAGACATGGAAGAGTCAAAGAGAACAACTGCATTGCTCTAAATACTATCACATAACAAGACTTGACTTACAAACAACTGGAAAATGAATGATGAGTCCTTTTTGTGTAAAAAAAAACTTTGTACATGTTGTTTCCATGCCCTTTACTTTGGTTAACATCCTACTGGCAGACGACACTAAAAACAACAGTGACTGTCTCTGAAGTGAATGTGCATGTATCATGGCCCATGAGTGTAAATCACAGGTGTTACCTCAGCACACAAGCTTACAGTGTAAAATATGGAGATAGATGCCAGAGGCAAAGCAACCTCTGTCAAGGAGCTGTGTATGTGTTGTAAAAGGAATAAAAACAAATACCCAGGTGCCCAGACATTGTGTAGATTAATGCAAAAAATTTTAACTTTTGATAGTCTTTTTTTTTACAGCTTGTTTTTTTTTTTTTTTTTTAATTACATGTGAAGCTGATTCTCTAGATTTGAGAATCAAAAATGAAATAAAACTTGTGGATGCATAAATCAGACATTGTAAAATAAGTTTAAGATTCTTAGGAAAGCAAAGCAAAAAAAAAATCTCTTTTTTTTTTCAATCTGCATTGACCACATCCACTATGTACTACCAGTGCTGTAACTATTAAATATACATGACTTTAAATACTATTTATTATTTGTGGGTGACTGTTGTATGTACAGTAAGATGCTACAGCGACATGTTGTAAGAAAGAACAAATAAAGCCACTTTTCAGTAAAACATTACTCTTTTCTACATATCAAATGAACAGTCTTTACTTCAGAAAAATATGCTTAACACCATGAAAGTTAAATAAACTCCATTAATTCACAAGGCAGCAACACTTATTTCCATGAAAAATGTGAAAACATTTTTAACATATTATGAACAAGTTTAACACGGGTAAACAATTTTTAAAAAATCAACTAGATAAAATTTTAATCAGGTGTAAAAACTAATCCCATAAAATTAGGATGAGCCAAATCAATGATAGTGAAAAGCTGAAAACTACTCTTCAGAATCGTATCTTGTGTTTCTAAAGGGAAACAGTGCCACCTGTTGATGACTTATTTTTTAACCAATGCTGGCTCTCTTTCACACATATCAGTATTTGAATAGTTGACATCGCAATTTAAACACTAGACTGGCAATTCAGATCATTTTTGGGCATTACATGGTATGGGACTAAAAGTGTTCTATATCATTTTAATGTAGTCAGAAGCAGAACCCCTCTCAAAAGGAGACTTTGTCATTTAAGATCTAACAACACAACCAGTTCTCATGGGACAAACTCATCTTATTTAAATGTACTGGAGATTTAGATGTGTATGGGTATGGGTATGTGTGAGTGTGTTTATTATTGTTCTACCGCAAGAGAAGTGCTCAGTGTCTTGTCCATCTCCCGGTGAACTTGGTTCTTGTCCAAAGAAGGACAGGACTTCTGTCCCTTCTCATTGATGAATGCCGTCTGAAACTCCTGTAAAAGAGGAGAATATTAGATTATTGTGGTTAATTACATAATTGTTGAGTTCTAGCCTGCTGGTGGTGCTGCGCACTGTTAGTCTAATGTGGTTGGATAAATGAGGGCTTGTTTTAATTTGCTGCCATGAATTTTTCAGGATATGCAAATCAATTGAAAACTGCAAAACTAGACGATCCATCACAGTAAAATGATGAAGTCTATTTGATTTTATTCTGAGAAATTAAGAGGAATTTGATTTGTGGTCTCTAAATAAGAAAAGTCATAAGAAATCTGCTGCAGTTCTATAACTCAACAAGAGAAAATGTAATAAAGCTTCCATCCTCCAGGCCCCGGTTTCAAGTCTTGAATGATTTAGTTGCAGGATTATCAACCCAAAATGTTTAACTCAACTACTCAGCGTACCTCTTTGAAGGTGTCTCCATACGTTTTATTGATGTACTTGAGGAAGGCAGTCGTCCACTGCAGAGTGGTGACTTTGTCTGTGTCTGACTCACAGAAAGGCACCAACACGTTCAGCTCGTCACAGTACACACGAATCCTCCTCCTGCATCACAGCCAATACAGATGTTTTCAATCAGTGTTTTTTTTTTTACTTTACAGACCTGTGTCCTTGCTTCATGTCCCATCAGCTTATGTAAGACATTACTGGATCCATCTATGACTGCAGTGTACAATTATTATTTTCATTATATTCAAAACATCACTGCACATCACAAAATCCTAGAGCCAATGCTGCTTTCAAATACTGTCTTGTTTTGTCCAACCAAGTCCAGAATAATGCATATTTTACTCATTAAACAGTTGCCATTAATTCTCTTTCAACCTAATGATTAATTGACCAATCATTGCAGTTCTGTATCTATCCAAACCTAATTAATTTGTCTTTAATTAACACATCAAACAACTACATATTAGATCACCAAAATTTTAATTTACTTACTTTATACTGAATAAATCAGTGTTTTCCAAACTTAAGAACCCTTTTCTAGGCATTTTTCCATCACGTCTGTTATTTCTGACAGCTGCAGACCTAAAACATTTGTTGCTCTAATAGTGACAACTGGAAACTGCAAGATCACTAGTCTTTGAGTAGATTCCACATATCTGTATATTTAAAGAAAGCGCGATATGAAAATGGAGTGAAGTAATTTTGCCTTTGTTTTTTAATGAAGTGCTCTTAAATATGTTCAGTAACACTGGAAATAAATGTTGCAGCACTCTTGGCTCATACTCGAGGCACCCGAGGGTGTTGCAGCAACAACTTCAGAAACTTCTGGACTGAACTACTGGGTGTTGATTATGAAGGGGAATATGTGTGGTGAGAAAACAAGGACATTATTTTGGACACAGTCCACAATGCACTTAAAATTAACAATATGTTACACTGCCAAAGTAATATACAAGTCCAGGAAGAGAGGAAGAGGCCCAAATTGTGACTAAAAATAAATTAATATTTACATAGTATTTCATCAGATCAGTGTGGAGGTTGTAGTGAAACTTTCAGCTGCTATAATGGCTGCTCACCTGCGTTCTCTCTCCTTAATGTTGTGCCTCTCCCTGCGCTGACTATGTGAAACACAAGGCTGAGCTCTCTTCTTTGTGCTGCTCCCTGACTCTGAAGAAACCTTTGCAGTCTTCGTGGGTTTAGGGATGTGGGCACCACCATGTTTCTTGGAGGCATTGGGTGTCACCTTATCTAGAAAAAAAGATTTAAAAAGATGAATGCATGAGACTCTATATAAAAACCTTTTCATGTATTTGTGATGTTTTTTTTGGGGGGGGGAGTTTTAAAAACGTTTGGTTGAGATGACTTACTATTTCTTTCTATGCTCACTAACTTCTCCTGTGTTGGGTTGCTGCTGTTGCTGCTGCTGCAGCTGCTGTGGTGGGCTTTGGTAAGAACCCTTTCTGGGCAAACGTTGAATGCAAAGCTCTTGGGGATGATTAAACCCTGGAGCTTGTTAGGTTCAACCATATGAGGGATATGGCCAAATACCTGAGATAGAAACAGACACAAATAATTAAACAATTAATTCTGCTATGAAGCTTTAGTGAATATAAAAAAAAACATGTTTGTATTCTTTCACCACACCTGGCCACACACGTTGGTGAGAGGGTTAAATACAGCCCCTACATTTGTAACCTCAATGGGATTTGGTCTGTCAGTTTTCATCCACTTGTGCACTTGTGGATGTACGACTGCCTCATGAGCCTCTGCAGACTGCTGAAGCATCGTCAAAAAACTGAAACACAACACAGATTTTGCAAATTCAATGAAAACGGGTACATTAGCTTTTTTTTTTCTACTAATAAATAGCAATAATGAAGAATAACTGAGGCTTACTTGGTGAGAACTGCTGACTGAACGTCCTTGGGTCTTGGGGTGTCAGCAGACATGGTGTTGAACCTTTTCTCCAAGCAAACCCTTGCAGATGATCTGGACTTTCTGAGTGGTGATGTCCTGCTGCTGGCTGGTGATTCTCTCGGACTGTTTTCACCTCTGATCCTGGCCAGCACGCTCCCTGGGACCTCTCCGAAAGAAGTTGGTGTCTTTTCTCCTGGCATCACCACGCAGTGCTCTTCAGTGGAAGTCGACAGGTCGATAGCTTGAGTGGTCGTGAAGGGAGACATCGCTGTGGACCCAGTGGCTTCTTTGACTGTCCCTGTGGCAGGTTGAGCTCCAGCAGGGTCATCAGGCCCCTCCGTGGACCCAGCGTGAGCCTCCACGTGAGCCTGGATGAGGTGCTGAAGCTGGGTGTACTCAGCCTCCGGCATCTCCATCAGGCCGAGCTCAGCTCCCAACATCTGCCCCTGATCATGTGACAAACATCCAGCTTGGCTCAACATCACAGAGCCACAGGTGTGTTGTTGTTCTCTGGACGAAGGTGAGCCATGGATGGTTTCACAGGCGAAGGACAAGGCCGACATCTTGGACTCTAAAGATGGAGGAGAGAGACGGAGTTCTTTAATGTTTAACATCTCCACCGACAAAGGCCACTAAATTAACCCAGAAAAGGCCGGCACAAAACTAATTAATAAAATATATACATATTCATTTAAATTAATACTAATAAATACACATAGCCCAAAATAATTAATAGAGAATTATAAGATGTAGAAAGCTAGCTCGCGACTGTACGTTGACGTTAGCGAACGAGGGACGTTTAAGCTAAGCTAAGTCCACTTGTTTGCTAATTACAAACCGGTTGACATTTGTAATAGTTCCTTATTAAATCGTCCATTTCACACGGGTTGTGAAAGTGTAACCAAGCTGTATTTATCTATTTTCATTACTTTGACAGGTCTCTCACACTCACCTCACCGATAGCTGCTCGTTCAACGGCCGCGGTGGTGGAAACAGACGTTGGTGTCCAACTCCCGGTGGTTGTTTACACCTTGGCTGGTTAATCAAATGCATTTTAATTTTGTACAACCACCGAAATGTTATAAACAGCTTTCCATTTTTTTTGTAAAGCGATTAAACTAAGTACATTGACTGAAGTAAGGTTTATTTATTTATTCGTTATTTCTCAAAATGTATCAGTAGGCCATCAGAAAAATATTCTTCATGGGGTCCGTCCGCAGGCAGAGAGAGACAACGACATCCATTAAGTCATTCATTTTCAAGGTCCCAGAATGAATAAAACATAAGAAGAAAACACAGCATTGCTATATTCTTCATCCTTATATCAACAACACATTTCAGATTGTTAAATTACAGATTTGCATCCTCCCGATGGCAAATCAAACAAAATCAATTAATAAATCATTATTCAATAACATTTTTGCTACAACCACAAGATCCACATCCATTTGAAGGCCACTACACATTCTAAATTTTCCATAACATTTTGCACTCCCTCAAGATCTGTCTGCAAAGCAGATCAAATCAGATCATGAAATAAATCTGAGACTATGGATCAAAATGAATCAGCATTGGGTGGTAACGGTTTAAAGGTTTCACTAGAGTTAGATTATCTCTGAAGTTGAGGTACAAAATGAAATAATTTAGTTTATTCTATCAATTTACAGAAGCAAACAAATTTGTAAACAGTGTGAAAGTGTAATCGTTTTACTGCTTTAACTCCTATGGCCTACGTTTATTTATAGCAAAGGTCACATTACAAATCACAAACACAATATTGCAATTAATTAATTCAATATCAATGGGCCTTAATTCTAGGTAGTTTAGTGCAGTGGTTCCTAAAGGTTATCATGCTCCTCCAAAGGGTCACAAGATCAATGGGGTATTATGACTGATTGGAAAGGGTTGTAGACAGTTGAAACTCTACAAAAGCCCACAACTTTCTTTAGTGTTAATCATAAACAATGTGTTTAATTTAACCAATTTGTTTTTGCTGTTTTGTTTTAATCATGCAAAAATCATTACAGAGTAAGAGATTTTGTTTGAAATGTAGGGGAGTAAACACAAAAGAAAAGGTTTTTTATATTTAGTGCAAGGACTGAGATTAAGTGCAACGTTACACAAGCTTGCACTTTACTACTCTATTTGAGTAAATATACTCGTTTCACTGCAATTACCAAGGCCAGAATATCAACTGGCAAAAGACTAGAGATTCAACTGTGCACTGTCGCCCCCCTTTGGTAAAACATGAGTTTTGCAGGTGGAGAATGCTATATTTGCATCAAACTGATTCAGTCCTCTATAGGGACTTTGTTTTGCCTACTTTTTGTATCCCTACTTGCTTGTAACACCAAAAAAAAAAAAATGAAAAAGTACTGTTTGTAGTATAGTATGTAGTAAGTTATTATGGAAAAATGTCATTCCAATTCAAGATTAAACCAACAGATTATGTCAGTGATCAATATTTCTCTCAAGCCGTACTTACAGTGCTCAAATGTAGAAAATAGAGTAGGGTACAGGTTCTTCCCTGTGTATGCTTTGTATTGTATTTTAGGCGGGTACATATATGAAAAAAAACACCTAACCCTAAAAAAATTCTAACAAAAGGTTTCTCAGCTGTTTTTTATAGTATTAGATGTCCTTAATAACATACTAAAAGTTTACCAAAATTTTACCACTAGAAAGGTGTTAAATACTAGCAGCCCTAAAAATTCAAGTTGGTTGTGTTTTTAGGAGTAAAATGTTGTATAAATCAGGCTATGAATGATATATCAACAATCACCTCTGTAAAAACCTTCAGAATATAGAAAGGGATCAAACTGGAAGGTTTGGTGTCTGTAAGTGCTGCTGAAGTGGAGATTTCGGGCTCTTATACAACATTTTACTCCTAAAAACCCGACCAACTTGAATTGTTAGGGCTGCTAGTATTTTCTCATTTACAGAGTGATAAAGAGAGATATCCAAAATCCCCTCTGTAAAAACTTCTGACTCTAGTATGTCAACAAAATAAAACAAGAATTTTGAAAGTGGCTTTTATCCATTGTTCAGATTTCGGATATGCAAATTAGCGCATATTTAATTAGATATTGCCTAATTTACATATTTAAACATACAATTTGACAAAACTTGTAATACAAAAAATATTTGTCTTAATGTAATTGATAAACTGTTAGTTAAAAATTTTACCCTATTCACCTGTGGTGTCTCCTCAGGCTTCCTATCCATCTTGGACGCCATCTTGAAAATGACACCTTTCTAGTGGTCAAATTTTGGTAAACTTTTAGTATGTTATTAAGGACATCTAATACTATAAAAAACAACTGAGAAACCTTTTGTTAGAATTTTTTTAGGGTCAAGTCATATTTGCACCTGACTATTTAACTTTATACATCTAATCCTCCCTTTTTTATTGCCTACAGACTGCATTCAAGGTCTATAGTCAGCTATAGCTGCTATGCACATTAATAATTTACACACACAAACATATGATTAGGTTATTAAATTTGAAATGCTATAACTTACCTAACCAAACCAAGACCCACAAACATTTATAGTTTACAGAAGCAGATAGTAATGTAACATTAAATGAATCTGTAGAAAGGTTTCAAGTTTAAGTCGATTTAACAGTCCTGGTGTGCAGCTTTATTAATACATTTTACGTAGTTTATAAACAAATCAATTTTGTATGATGTCTTCTACTTAATTGCACTGTTGCACAATGTTTCTTTATGTAATGATGTGAAATCTTCTCCAACCACAAGAGATATTAATTATATACAACACATCAATTAAAAAACATAAGGGAGCAACATTTTTTTATATTCATCCCCAAGTGGAGGTTCTTACCTTGCACCGGGATTACATAAAATCAAGATGTAATGTAAGCCTTTTGTAGATATTCTTTCTAGCAAAAAGGTGTGCGTCTAAATGTGTCCCTGGCCTCTGGGAAAGATACTTTTTACAATTTACCACAAAATTCAAAAATCAATCCAGATATCAATGAGAAAATCAGACATAATACAAATGTAAAAAGGTATACGTACTTTTATTGACTTGAAACAAGCCATCTCTTATCATCAGAGGAACATAAAACTCAGACCAAGATTACTGCACTGATGCTATGGCTATGTTAAAAAGAAAGAAAAAGAAACAAAACTGTACATTTTCTGTACAAAACATTTCTGACTATTTCCAAATACAAATACACACTGAGCTGAATGCAAAGATTTTCAATTAAATTTAAGAGGCACAAACATTTACTCCGAACATATGACAGAACCAGAATTCAGTGAAGCATTTCCATATGCTATAATTCTAATCTTGCATGGTTTAATGGACTGTATGACATGAACAATCATTTTCCTTGAAAAACAAAAAAACATTAAATTTGTGTTAAACTGTATTAGTTCTATCCAATGCAAGGTACTATTTTTGCAGGTCTAATTCAGCAGCCTTGTTGTCCTGAGGGCCTATGTTTTTTTGCCAGCCTTTAACTTGGGTTGACATTGCTTTTGTTCACATCACTATTCATACTTTGATTAGTTCTAGTTTCAACAGATGCATCAAAATTCCCCTGTTTATCAGTTTCATTGCCCATTCCAGCACGTGTTCTTGCATCTACTGATGCGCTTCTTTTAACAGCAGGACTTGTCCTTCGTCTACCTCTACTCCACTCCCTATCTGGGGAGAAACCCGTCTGCTTTTGTGGTTGGTTGAAGAGATCAGGATTGCTCATCTTGTGATTTGGGAAGCGTATGAGACCTTCTGTAGGAGTTGGAAGTAAGGCAGCTCTGTGTCTCTGGGGTTTTACTGTTTGCTGATTTTGTTGGTTGTCAAAATCTGGACAGGAGTTTCCCACACTGTTTGGACCTGGACCTTGGGGCCGATTGAAAGGTGCAGAATGTGGGTCATTAGGGCCCTGGAATCTGGGACCCTGATGAGGATTATTGAAATCAACTAATGCAGATTTATCTGTGCCTATCATGTCTGGACCTCTTCTATCAGAGCCAGGGACCTCAGTATTTGTGTCCCACCTCCCAGGCCCATGTCTCACATGTGAACCTCTATCAGACCCTGGCCCTCTCATGTCTGGACCTCTCCTTTCTCTTCTAAAGTCTTGTTCAAATTCTTGTCTTTCAGATCCAATCCCCCCACAATCTGAAAACCTCCCATCTGTCCCTGGACCCTCAATGTTTGAACTTCTGTGTCCTGGCCCTGGGTGTCTGAAATCTGGGCCTCCTGGGCCTATCCTATTAGGTCCTTCCATCTCAAATCCTCTCCTGTTTGGACATGAATTCATCATCCCTGGCCCTCCCCCATGGCCACTAGGTCCTTCCATGTTTGGCCCTCTCATATTGCCCCTGACGTCTGACTGCCTCCATTCATTGTTCATATCTGGACCTCCCTCAAAACCTGGTCCCCTAAAGCCTGGATTTCTTCTATCATGGCCTCGTCCCCGAACATTTGAACCTCTTTCTCCTCTGAAAAATGACCCCATTCCCCTTCTGTTTGGCCTAGAACCCCCTCTACCAGACTCCCTCCATTCATTTTCAGGTCCTCCCCTTGGCCCTTGGTACATCAAATCTGGATCATCTGGTGTAGGCCCTGGGCCCCTACAACTAGGACCACTCCAATCATCTCCTTGACTCTCATCGGGTCCTGGAAATTGCATATTTGTTCTTTCCTGCCTCTGTGTTGTTGCCCCCCGACCTCCAGTGCATCTCCAATCACTATGAGGACCATGCCTACTATGTTCTTGGCCTTGCTCATTAAGACCGTCTTGGATAGGTGGTGGACCACTGTCATGTCTTTCCCAAGTATCTCCTGAATCCCCTCCTTCATCTACACCAGAATCCATATTGGGGCCTCTTTCATCTGACCATGGTTCTTGTCTGTCTATTCCTTTGCTCCTATCATCCCAAGACTGGGGGTGTAGACTACTCATATCTGGCCTTGGTCCTCTAAAATTTCTCCTCATAGGTCGTGAACCCCTGAAGCTTCGTTCTGTTCTATGAGGTCCTTGATGCTCTCTACCTGGGTTTTCGTGGACAGGCTCTGACCCTCGAAAGTCCTCCCCTCCCCAGTCATTTCTTCTGTCATGCCATCGACCATCTGCATTTGGACCTTTTTGCTCTCTGAAGTCTGGATCACCCGATCTTCTCCATTCAGGACTTGGGCCCTCCATATCTGGACGTCGCCGTTCAGGCCCAGGTTCCCTAAAGCCTGAGCCACCAGAGTGTCTTGTGTCAGGCCCTGAGCTCATGGAATCTGGACCTCTTAATTCACAACCAGGTGCTCTAAAGTCTGGACCTCTTGGACCTTTCCCTTGACTTTCTGGCCCAATTGTTGGAAAGTTTGGACCTCTCCTGTCAAACTCTGGGCCCTTTATATCTGGATGTCTTTTTTCTGCCTCAGAGACCCTGAACTGTGGGCCTCCTGGAAAGTTCCTGTTGTCATTTGTTCCCTCCATATGTGGAGGTCTTCTTTCTGGCCCAGGTCCCCTGAAATTAGGACCTTCAACATGTCTCATGTTAGGCTCTGGGTTCTCCATGTTTGGGCCTGCAGAATGCAGAGGCCCTGGCTGCCTCATATTCGGACCTGAATGCTGAAGCCTTGGTTGCCTCATGTTTTGATCTCCTGGCCCTCTCCTCTCCATCCCTGGGTCCTCCATATTTGGATGAGCCCTGTCAGGCCTAGGACCCCTGAAGCATGGTTCTCTGTGTCCTTGACCATGAGGCCCTTGACCTTCCATATATGGACCAGTTGTTTCAGGTCCTGCTCCAATAAAGGCTGATCCAGAACCTTGCATATGTGGTCCTCTACTGTCAGGACAGAGTCCACTAGCATTTTGATCTTCTGGTCCTCTGCTGTCAGGTCCTTGACCATCCATAGAGGGACCTCTCCTTTCAGATCCTGGCCCTCTTAGGTTTGGACCCCCTGGTCTTCTCATTTCAGGGCCTTGTCCCTGGAAATCTGGACCTCCAGATCCTCTCCTGTCAGGCCACTGACTGTCTATAAAGGGACCTCTCATTTCAGGCCCTGGTCCACTGAATTCTGGACCTTGCCCCCCTCTATGAGGTCCTACAGCCTCCATAGCTCGACCTCTCCCTTCAGGTCCTGCTCCACTGAAGTCTGGACATCTGGGCCCTCTATTGTCAAGCCCAGGACTCTCCATAGATAAACTTCTTCTCTCAGATCCTGACCCTCTGAAACTTGGATCACCAGGCCTTGCGCTTCCAGGTCCAGGGCCTGCCATAGATATATTTCTGTTTTCAGGACCTGGTCCCCTGAACTCTGGACCTACAGGTCCTCTCCTGTCAGCCCTTGGACCCTCCACAGCTGGACCTCTCCTTTCAGGCCCTGGACCCCAGACATCTTGATTTCCTGGTCCTCTCCTGTCAGGCCCTGGACCAACCATATCAGGACCTCTTCTTTCAGGGCCTTGTCCTCTGACATCTTGATTTCTTGGTCCTCTTCTGTCGGGCCCTGGACCAATCATATCAGGACCTCTTCTTTCAGGGCCTG
This sequence comes from Trachurus trachurus, assembly GCF_905171665.1. Classification (NCBI taxonomy): domain Eukaryota; kingdom Metazoa; phylum Chordata; class Actinopteri; order Carangiformes; family Carangidae; genus Trachurus; species Trachurus trachurus. The sequence continues at coordinate 25,761,699 of NC_139901.1, read as the reverse complement.
GCCCCCTGAAATCTGTACCTCCAGGTCCCATATAGTCAGTTACAGGACCTTCCAAAGCTCGATCTCTCCAGTCAACCTGTGGTCCCTTTGTGTCAGGCCCTAGATTATCCATATTTGAATCTCTCATTTCAGACCCTGGTTTCCTGAAATCTGGACCTCCTCTCCTCTCCTTTACTGGGACCTCAATACCAAGTCCTCTCCCTTCAGGTGCTGGTGTCATGAAATCTGGACCCACTGGTTCTCTGTCAGGCCGATGACTCTCTATATTTGGGCCTCTCCTATCAGACGAATGGACCCTCCGTTCATCTTGGGTAAATGGCCTTCCTCTAACTGAACCTCTCCTATCTGGACCTCTCCAATCATTTCTTATTTCTGTTGCTGGGCCATCCCACTCTGACCTTGGAGTCCTATGACTCCTGATATCAGATCTGGCACCACCTGGTCCTGGACCTGTCACATCTGGATTTGTCATGTTTGGCATCGGACACTTGTCATCTTGACCAGTTTGATCATTTCTCCTCTCTAGACCTGGACGTTGATTTCTTCCTTGCATGTCTGCATGCATCCTGGGACCTGTCTGCATTGTACCTGTTGCTCCCATGTCTCTATTTGAACTTCTTGAATGTGACTCAGTTCTATCACCCCTTAAATCTGAGCTAACCATACAATCCATACCCTGACCAGGCCCCATGTAACTTCTCCCTGTCATATCTTGTTTTCTTGGTTCATGCATCATGTCTGATTGTTTCATGTCTAGGCCATGCACGTTCCTTTCACCCCGAATATCTGTCTTATGCTCCTTGAAATGCCCTCCAGGCCCACTACTATCTTGTCCAATGCACGGAATGTTAGACCCACTACTTTTATAATTTATGTTTGACTCTGGTCCTCTTATGGGTACATCTTGCCCTCTTTGTGGGCCCTGCCTCTTATCTGTCATCAATGGGGATGGCGTATCTGTTTTTAGAACTCTCCCCTCCAAACCTGATGAACCTGGACTTGAATCTCTCATGCCCCCTCCCATCATAGCAGATCTCATAGCCCCAGTGTGTGAGCGTTCACCTCTATCTTTTTGGGGTCTATCTATTCCTATAACATCTGTAGTCCTATATTGTATCTGTGGACCTCTTGGATGAAACATACCTGAAGAAGGACCACTAATAGGACCACATATATCTGATAAAGGGCCTTTCATGATTGGGTCGCCCCTCTCATTGCGTAAGCCTGATTCTCCCATTTGTAAATTATCTTGCATCTGACTTATTCCTGAGCTGCCCATGATTGGACCTGAACCAATTCTACCAGTATAAGTGTGATGAGCAGCTGGTTCTCTTACATTTGTCTCTGAACTCTGCATACCTGTCCTTGGGTCTTGTATCTGTAATCCAGAACCCCAAATGTTGGGGCTCATGCCTTGCATGTCTGGACACCACCTATCAGGCCCTGGGAATATTTTTCCAGTTTCTCTTACCCCTGTCTTTTGCCCACTATGTCCTGGTTCATTCACATTGGGTGCTTGACTCATTGGATGCTTTGAAGGGTCTATTTCAGGTACAGAACTCTGCATATCTGAGTCTGTGGCTAGCTTTGAAAGAACTCCTGCATGACTGTCCCATCCAAACTGTTTGTTTACCCCAATCCTACATTGATCTCTTACACCTGGGATTGATAGTGGACTTCCCACAATAGGTCCCTGCACATTGGACACTGTTGCATGACCGCCACTAGACAAACTATTTTCAACTTTAGTAAGTGACATTGAGGCACTGGTGTGTATTTCAGGATCTCTTATTTCCGCAGTATTGACAGACTCTACCTCTTCTATGTTATTAGGCTTCAAGAACTGAGGTTCTGGATCTGGGCTCTGAGGGGAATCTCGAATAGGTGGGTCAATTTCTCTGAGAGGAACTGAAGTTTCAATTTTGTTTTGAAGCAGAGTTTCCTGTTGAGAGGGTTTCTCCACCTGTGTAGAAGAACCACTCACTGAATTGTTTTGAAGACCATGGGATATTAGTTGGTCTGAATTCTCAAGTTTCACATTGAGAGGCAGTTCATTTGAATAGGGAGAAAAGTCAGGACTCTCAGCAAGATTACATTTTGACTGTTGTCCATCGGGATCATTTTTAAAAGTAACTGGCATGGATGATGATTTGTTACCCTCTACAAATTGTCCAACAGAGTCTGAAGCATTACATGGAACTATTGTATCTTTTGATTTCTCAAGGACTTGAGGGGAAAGTCCTCGGTGCAGTTTTGGTGAGAGGGATGCAGAATCTTTTTTTCTAGGAGATGATGGGGATCTTTTATGACCACGAGAATGTCTGCGGGTAGAATGCTCTTTATGATGGCGACCGTGGCGTTCAGACTGGCTTCTAGCTCTATGTTTTGACCTGTCCCTTTCACTTCTCCTCTGTCTATCCCTTTCTCTACGTCTGTGGGAATGTGCGGGTGAATGCCTCTGTGATCTTCTTGAGGGACTTCTATGGTCCCTTTCACGATGACTTCGCTTCTTTGGTGACTGCCTTCGCTTTCTACTGTGGTATGAATTTGAGGTCACTCCCTTGTGGCTGAAACTATGCCCTGATGTATCATGAGTCTTTGTGCTACTTCCCTGAAACACATCCTCTTGAATTTCATTAAAAAGTGATTCGTCCTCGGGGTCATACGCTACATCAGAATCTTCAATTTCCCCAGCAGAGGAATACTTGTCACTGTCCTCAAGATTTTCCGGTGCTTTATCTTGGTCTGCAACAGTATCTGTGTCTTTCGTTTTTACAGTAGGGGTGGGAGTTTTGTTTTCTTGCTTAACAGATTGTGAATCCACCTTTGATTTGCCCACAGTCTCTGCAGGGTTGCTGGTCATGTCTGTTGATTCTGAAGACTTTGGCTCTGTTTGCATTATGCCACTTTGCTGAGATGACAGTTGACTGGGGGGCAAAGATTTTGCTGGTGGAGACATCAGGGAATCAGAAACAGAAAAGTGAGCCATGAACATACCCACAGCCTCTCTCTGTTGACGTAGTGCCTCTTCCTGCTCTTTCAACTGCCGTTTTTGCTCTTCAATCTGCTTATTGAGCTCCTCCAGCATACGCTGTTGTTCAGTCAGAGTTGCAGCTGAGACAACCACAGTGCCCATAGGAAGGGTTGCCATTTCTGCAGCCGGAGCAGGAGTTTGTAATGGGGTGGCCGTGGTTGTTATAACTGGTGGTGGTGTTGGGCATGTTGGAGAATCTGATGTTTGAGTTGGAACAGAGGCCTTTGGAACAACTGTATCACTCTGCATATCTTCAAAGATAGTCTCATCTTCTGGGTCATAGGCTACATCATCATCCACAATGTCTGCTAATACAGGGCCATCTCTCTCATTTTTGTCTATGTTCTGTGAAGCAATCATTCCAAATCCAATGGCTGGATCATACTCATCTTCTGGGTCATATGGTTTGTCAAAGTCATTTTCCTCTTCTATCTCTTTCACTTTTGATTTCTGTCCATATTGTTGCACAATGGGATCTGACATTGCTGCAGACATCTGAGAAAACACTCTATTCTTCTTAGTACGTAGTGTTGTTGGGGAACTTACATCAGAAGAGTCTTTCTTATCGCCAAACAAAGTCTTTAAGATGGCCTGCAGTGGTGTCTTATTACTGGACGCTGTGGTGGTGGACTCAGTGACGGCAACACCAGCTGAAGTAGATACAGGGGGAGTCCCTCTTGTGGAAGTCAAACGAGATGACACAGTAACTGAGCCAGAAGGTGAAGAATCTGTTGGTGACCCAGGGCAAGATGGTGAATCAGGAGGTGTGGTATTTGTAGGGGTCTCTGGATCATAGGGTTGAAATATCTCCAATTTGTCAGAACCATAGAGGACTGGAGGTTTGGGGATCCACATAGGATCTTTGGGCATATGAACTTTGGGTCTCTTTTCTTCAATTTCCTGAGGCAAACTTCCTGGGCGTTTTGTCTTCTGGATGATAGCCAGACCCAGAAGAAGATTTGGACGGTTCTTTTCAAGCCCTGTGAAATAAAGAAAAGCCGGATCAACAAAAAAGTCATTACAACAAATGTGGTCAGAAAGGTTAATTCATTAGATTTACAAAACAAAAATAAGTGACTCATTAGGGCCTGGGCTAGTAACTGTCATGAGGACTGTTTTGGTGGGATACTGTAGTTATATTTAAGCTGTTACTGTTGCTAATGTTACGCTTGCCCAAACCAAATGATAAAAAACTTCATTATGCAAAACTTGAAGTTGTGGTTGAAGAATTCTCTCACCTGGCCCTTCAAATGGCTGTATTATGGATGGTATTGATTCCTTTGCACTGAGTGGTACAAGGTATACATCCTTGATGGAACGGCTGCTGTTGGCAACAACACCAAATCGACCTCTGCTGCTGAAGTACGAGAATAGAGAGACATAGGCCACCTCTTCCTCTTCTGTTGCAGGTTGAAACCGGATCACACACAGCTCCTAATAAGCAAAAAAAAAAAAAAATTATATGTATGAACAGGTTTTCAATATTACTACAGTATATATGGTGCAAACAGGAGCTCTATATACTGCTTACCTTTGTAACGGAGGTCTTAAGCTTTGCAACATAGTCCCATACTGTTTGAGGCAAGATTCGTCCTCCAATTTGTATGGTATCAGGTAGATCCTTAACACATGATGACAAAAAACATACAGATCAGTTCCAGTTCCATTTGTCTGATACTCTGTAAATAGTTACAGTGGTTGGCTTTATGCACAGCTCCACTACTTCCTGAAATAAGCCAGCTCGTTTATTTCCTGTCTTACATTATTGGACAAACTGATTCATCCAGGTGTGTCTGACCTCACAATAATGGTCAGGCACACCTGGATTAATCAGTTGGTCCAATAATGTAAAACAGGAAATAAACGAGCTGGCTTATTTCAGGAAGTAGTGGAGCTGTGCATAAAGCCCATTCATTGTTCAGCACTATACCGCTTTAAGATTTTCAGCCGATCCTGAAACCAGATATCCCTTGGTGACAAACTTGGCTACTGTGAGCATGTTTAGGAAGCCTTTCCACACTATCTCTTGCTTAGCCAGAAACTGAGCTGACTCTCCACCAGGTGGTGATTCAGAGATCGCATTCCTAAAACACAGGAGAGAGCAGCAACATAACAATCATATCCACACACTGTGCAGATTTCAGCCCGATGTGTACATTTCACTGGCTTTATACATCCACAGTTCTGTACATACCTTGAGGAAGTGCCATACAGTCTGGGATCCACTGAGGAAGATGGCTTCATCAAGATAGATTTGGGTAAAGTTTTTATTGGTGGTAGTGAAGATACTAGTGCAGACGGTGAGGCAGAGGCAGTCTCTTTAAGAGGGGCATAGGGGGCTGATTGGTTATGGGTTGTATTACTGGGACTTGAGATGCTATTAGATGAAGCAGGGAACCTGTTTGCTGCAGTGCGGGGATCACGTCTTGTGATGTTTACAGTGGAGACAACTGGAATGACGACTGGTGTATATACTCTTTTTGGTATAGTGGCTTTAGGGGTGTCTGGAGTTGGAGAAGCAGGGGACTCTATTACAGGGGAAGCAGGAGACTCTAAAGTAGGGGAGGCTGGAGAATCCATTGTGGGGGAAGCTGGGGATTCCACTATTGTCAGTGCTGGAGAGTCAATGATAAGACGGGACGAGAAATCCATTGATTCTGGAGAATCCATGTCAGGTGAATCAGGTGGTGCACGTAGAGGGGAGTCATCCCCTCCAGACTTTCTCCACAAGGGTTCATGCTTCTCTCTTGTTTCAGAGACCTTTGGTTTTTTCTTGGCAGGTTCCTCCTCTTCCATAGATGGTATTTGGCCTTTGGGAAGAAATACACATCTTCTTATATAATACAAGTAACAACAATAATCACTTAATCTACTGGCTATGGTTGACTGTTGTCAGACATATTTGTAATTTACCTGTGCATATCTTGCATTTCAGGTCAAAAAGGTGAGTTTTGTGCTCAGATGTTGTGTCCTTAAGCATACAGGTAAGAATATCTGGTGTAGCGCTGCCCTGGTTTGAATGTGCTCTTGTTTTGAAAGCAGGAGGGGGAAGACTTCTCTTCTGTTCCTGGGAAGTAACCTGTACCGACACAAACACACAAGCAATAAGACTCCCTCGACCTTTCATGAGGAATGTTTATGTCGAGCAGGAGGGACAGAATAGTGAGCACAGAAAAATTTGCATTTTCACAAATGTATTGCAAATGAGTAGATACGCACCGTGCCATCAGTTTTTTTGTTGGATCTTCTATCGGGTCGAGCAGGATTCAAACTGGGCAAATCAACCTTTACTGCTTCAGGTTTTGGCAGCAAACCTGTTGGTTTAGCAGCTGCCTCTTTGACCTAGATTGACACAAGCAATGGAGGAACATAACCCCTTCTGACAGAAATATAGTTTGACCTTGCTGGGGCCTGATAACAAGTGCAATGTGATATCTGATTTTGTTTAGATTTTTGTGTCACTATACTTTACCTCTGCTGTTTCTTTTGGACTTGGTTCTGGTGCCTTGGTAGCCTGCATATCCTTCTGGCTCATCCTTACCAGTCTGAAGGGGCTGATTTCTCCACGTACAACTCGATACAACAAACCCTAGAGGGAATCCATTAATGGATGATCAGATTGCTGCCAGTGTACTAAAAACCTCACCACAAAAAAAGGTTTATCTACAGACATATCTGCAATATAATGGGTAGTACTAATCAAATGTAATCTAAAACAAAACTCATAAAAACAGAATTGGGTAATCAGCTTAGAACGAACCGTGTTTCTTGGGTCTTTTATGTTGAACATTATCGTTCTGTACTTGTTCATGTATTTGCTGTCCGTGTTGCGAAATATGTTGAACATCTCTATCTCGATGTTTGCGACAAGCTTTGCAGCATCGCTCTCAGACATTTCCAAGTCCTCACAATCACATACCCTTAAGAAACAAAGAGGCTGTTAGTCATCAAATTTTGTTGTGCATCAGTGAATTCATAGAACAGATTGTTGCTCTTTAATTGTTGCCTGATTGCAACAGCCTCATACAATACATTCTGCAATGTGATGAAAACAACCTGTTTTGTTATTTACAAAATGTTCATACTTTGACAATGATACAATGGTGTTGACAGACAGGTATGAAATGTGGTTTGTATAGAAGACAAAGTATATTAATTTAATCTGGTACACAGACAAAGAAAAAGATGTGACAAAGTTCTCACCTTTTGAACAGGATGCTGGTGAGGGAGCGCTGGATGCTCTGTCTGACCTGGTTGTTGGGCTGAGAGGGTCGGGAGGAGGGAGCACTGGGCGCAGGAGGTACCAGCAGGTTTCGGGCTTCATTCAGCAGCGTGGGGGCAGAAGATTTCTGGCTTGATGTCGAGGCTGACACTGATGGAGGCTGAGGTCCAGGCTGCTTCTTTGGTATGACGTATGCAGTCTTAGTAACTATAAGGGCCCCACTTTCATGATGTCTGGGTCCTGAGGTGACTGAGGACTGTGTGGCTGGAGAGGGACTAGGTTTTGCTGGGATGGGTGGTAATGATGGGTCAGATTCTGCAGATGGTTGCTTGGATACACCACTATTTACTGGCTCCTTTGTTTTTTCTGAAGAGTCTGTTTGTTGTGGGGCTGGCTCAGTGACAGGCTGGGAAGAGGGGACAGCATCTGTGGAGTTGTCCTCTGGAGATTGTGTTGCAAGAGGAACATCCTCACTGTCAGCTTCTACCTGTTTGCTCTTCTGTTCAGCTGTTAAAAAGAAGAACAACAGGGCAATTTGTAAATAGGAAGTAATACAGCAAAGGTGATTTCAATCTGCTATTCACAAACAAAAGTGTAATTCAGGAGCAACACTGGATGACAATTGATTATAACCTATTTATGCTTATTGCTGGTGTTTATATCAGAAATGTTTGTTGATATTTGTGTGTATCTCATATGAGATTAACAAAAAGCATATAGCTAATCCATAAATCAAACTCTGTGAACCCGCATGTGAATAAACTTGTAATATAGACAGAAAATAACAGATAACTATGCAATGTATATCTTTATAGCTGTAAAATGAATACCTGGTGTAATATATTGTGTGACAAGTTGTAATTATAGTTTAGGACAACAACGCAAGCACACAGCCAGTCTCACTAACAGTTTTCAGATTTTATAAGCAAAACTAGTCTTTTTCATTCCAATTTTAATTTCATACCACTACAACTCAGCTTTATAAAAAAAATAATATCTGTGTGACCGTCTTTCTTTATTGAGTTATTCAGTTTTCAATCACAGTTGAATCATCATGCAAAGTTAAAAAAAAACGTTTTTTTCCTGATCGGAAAAAAATGATTAGGATACAACTGAGAATAGATTTAATTCCCTTATTTAAAAGTATAATTAATATTTGAGAAGCTGAGCAAGAAGCATTTGAATATTGAATCTTACACTCAATGCAAAGGATGCTTCTAAGGATTAGATTTCTGATATCAGACATCTCATTCCCAACTTGTATGGGACGATAAAAAAAAAAAAAAAAATCTGAATCTGAAGGCAATACCACAGCCAAAAGGGAACTGCAATTGTAATTTTTGTGTTTTATGACAGAGCATGTCACACATATCCTTTGATTCTAGGCAGGAAATTCAACAAAAGCTTCATCCCATCTGCCATAGCTGAACTAAATAACAATGAAAAGAACATAACCAGGGGGAATGCACATGTAAATGTGGGGTGCGGGGTCTTATGTCTTTTTTTTTATGTTCTTCTGTCCCTATGTAATTGAGGTGTATGAAATGTGGGAATGTATGTTAATGTATGTAAGTTGCACTTCTCGAGGCCGCTCTGTACAAAATGGTGAAAACAATTTTCCTTGGAAAGGACAAATAAACTCATCAATCTATCATCTATCTATCTTTACTCAGCCTTGTTACCAAGAAAACAGCCTTGCTTTCATTGGGGTCAAAACAGTCAAATTATGATTAGCTCTATCAAAACTAGGAAATATCAATATGTCCTCTAAAAGGAAGGCTCACTTATCAGCCTGACACAAAATCACACATAACAAAGCCGTTCTCCCCGAGTGGGTGAGAGCAGTTTGGGTGCTGTTGCCACCAAGATATCAATACTATTGATGACTTGTTTGAGGCTGACAAATTGCTAACATTTGAACAGCTCACACTTTTACGGAGGATATCAGCCACTTGACACATTACTATTACTGCAGCAAGCTAATAGAAAAAAAAGAAGCATACACTCCATTCCTTTGACATCTTATATCTTGGGATTTCTCCCTTCGGCACCAAGAACAAGTGTCATCTGGTAATAATTTCTGGGAGAAACTCTTAGGTACTTTTCTAATTTTGATACTATAAACAAATACTGATTTGTTCATATTCAATCTTTCAGAAATGCTCTATTTGACATGTCCACCTCCTTACAGTAGTAGCAAGACGCATTCTGTTATCAAACCCACACCTCCTGTTAAACCAGTGCTATGGAAGAATATTTAAAATTTTCCCAAAAGACATGCTTGATTTCCATCTCACAGGACAATGAAAGGGTTTTTGATAAATAATGGGTCCCTTTTCTAAGGTACTTTGTCCTTAATTTCATTACAGACCTTGTACACAGGGGGCATTACTCTGAGCACTAGCATCCTCCCATGTTCCCCTGTGAATATCTAATGTTCTCTCCTGTGTATTTTTCACATGAGCTGTATATCCACTGATCTTCATGTCGGACCACGTAACATCTATATCTACATGGCACATTCTATTAAAACATATTGTAAAACATATTAACAACGTGCTTTTAAACTAACGTTTTTGCGCTGGTATTCAAACATGAATAATGAAATGGTCAAACACAAGTTTTGTGACTCTAACTTGTTTGGTCACATAAGGAAGATTAAAGGATTGTGAGACCACAAACCAACCAATGATTGTGGTTAAATTATTACATCTTAAGAGTCACTGAGAAAACCTCTGCAACATTTTCCCAACACTTTAATTGGGAGACTAATCATTAAATGGCTTATTTGAACCTGGAAATAGCAAACGATATTCTGTGGAAGAATATGGATTTGACATAATCCACTCTTGTTGGCCTCTTTAAGAATAATGTCAGAGAGGAGCAGATCCAGTGATGATGTGTTCTTTGGGAGAGCACACAGCAGTGTTTCCTAGTCTCCTCCAGTGTCCTTCACCACCATTCACCTTCTCTGAAATATCCTCCTCAGTTGGCATGTTGTAGAATATGTTTATGGGTGTTTCCTGTTGCTATTTTCTATCAAACTTAACAGTGAAAAAAAAGTGTGAGTATGTGAACCCTTTTGAATAACCTTGTTTGCTGCATTAACTTATCTGACATTCAGCCAAGTCACAGGAAGTGTAACACAATAAGCTTAAGTTAATAACACACCTTAATAAACTCTGCCAGACATAGTGGCAGCAAAGCCAAGTGCTCTCTACACCATATATCCTCCAAAAACAATTCACCTTTAGTTTCCTCAGCTGCTCTTTGGCAAATGTAAGGCTCACAGTAAAGTTTGTTTTTGGAGAGCAGCAGCTTTCTCAACGGTGGACATGATGTCCCATCACAGATGTTTACCAGCTACAATGATTCCTTTAAGCCTCTAGCTGTTACTCAGATTCATTGTTATAATACTGATCATTCTGCATTGCACCTTTAGAGGCAAGGCAAGGCAAGGCATCTTTATTCATATAGCGCATTTCATACCAAGGCAACTCAATGTGCTTTCTCAATCTGAGCTTGTTGGAGAGAATGGCCACACAACTAAACCATCTTAGTTTATAGTCTGTTTAAATGCAGACTGATCAATATCTAAGCTTTTGTAACCTTTGCAGCCTCATGCTGCTCATCTTAAGCTTTCGGAAATCTCTTTTTTAATAGTCAGAACAACTCAAACCCACGCCTCGAGTCTTGATTCATTGGTTGGTCTCCAGAGGCAACTCCTGAGTCCAGTGGCTGACTCCTGAGTGTTTGTTAATGTCATTAGCCTCAGGGTTCACAGATTTTTTCCAACCTATACTGTGAACAAAGTTTTCACTATGAACAACAAAACAACAATTTGTGTTTTGATCCATGTACAAGTACAGATACGTTCACTCACATTTCCTTGCTACTGCGAGTGTAACTAACAAAGCCACAGATGTCATTTCTAGCGACATGTCACTGGAGACCATCCTAATGAAGATAAATGTTAACACCACAGTTTGTTTTCACCAATGTGCCCAAAGAGTCTTCAGTGTCAAACTGGTTGTGTGGGTGTATGAGCAGTTAGCCATTTATAGTTTCAGACAGCCATAACAAACTATTTGCATATCAATAGCCCTGTTTACTACACCTGTAAATGAAAAAGAACAGAAAAAAAGAAGCTTGATTTCATCAAGTGTGTCGCAGCAATTTTTTGCCAACAAGGCCAGAGAAACTCATTATTTGCAGAACCCACGTCATTGATTGATCACATGCATCCTTAACTGTCATCAGCAGATGCAGCAAGTCAGGTTGTGTGGTGTGGACTAGTTGCTTCATTCATCACATGTCCAACTGTGTGAGAATTTATAGTAAGTGTCTGAGGTGGTAAATGTTGCTTTATACAAAGCAAGCATGGAAAAACTGAACATGGGAGGATGATATGTGGTAGGAGGATATGTGTGTGCCTACATACTGCACAGGCACTGCAACACAGTGGTGTAAGTTACATTATGCATTATTCATTCTTGGAAAGCTACTCATCCACTTCCCTCTGCCAGCAACAGTGCAGCACCTGGAGGCCAACTCCAGCTCTGACATCAGTCGCTTGGTCAAGATTATCTGTTGTTATGTTTCTGGGAGGCAACAGAGCACCACTGAACAGTCAGATATACCATGTTTCTGCAGAAGCTGAGACCTTTATCGAACCACTGAGGCTGTGATTTGCTGCGCGTGTGATGAAGTGAGGTGTAATTCAATGTTAAGCCACCTGGAGTTGGTGAAATTGAACATGACATCTCTGATGTGAGGTGCCTACTCAAACCAGTCGTTTATGAAGAAGCTCATATTCTCTTCCGAGGCACTGGGTTATGACTGGGTTTAAAATATGGCTCACTTTCTACTATGTGCTTCATACAGACAGACAAACAGACTGGGGCAATGTCACGGTAAGATGTAACTGCATTAATGATGTACTTGTCATGTGGTTAATCAAACAAACAAACGAAGGAATAAAGGAAGTGAGTTAATGATCCAGGTTTAGTGTGTCATCTGGAGAAAGATATTTCTGCTTTAGGGCTCTCACAACCAGCTGGAGCAATGAAGGAAAAAATAATAACTTAACTACTAAAGCAAGAAAAGAAGGAGGGAAGCAACATGTAAATATGCACAAGCCACATTCTTCATCAGGGAAAGAATGCTGAATCTTTATTTGTGCATTGTCTAACTATTGTGTGTGTGTGTGTGTGTTTGCTTAACTGAAGACACAAAAGCATCCATCTCAGTGACTAAAAGTTGGTTTCAAGGTATGATGCACTCATTTAGACTGCGTCAGTGGTCGTTACAAATACACACAGTGTTCCTGCGACTCTACTGTCATTTGTAATTTGCCTTTATTCCTCTGAAGGTGAATTCCTGCTGTTTGTTCTGCCCTTGCTCTGACATGACCACGTTTTCCCGGTGATTTGCCTTGGAGCTAACTTGCCCTAAAAATGCTGTGTGATCACTACAATTCTCTGCCTCCAACTCCTGTTGTGTAAGCGGCCCCCTCCCCATGACAGGTGATAGCTGCAGGATGTTCTGGGAGATTCAATTGAAAGTTTCCATCAACCACCTGCTGACTTCACTTCAACACCTCCAGCATCTAGACTCTGGGGGATCCTGTCCTTTCTAAACTAGTATATTCCCTGTTCAAATCACTGCTGCTTTCTTAGCTCACAAGATTTACATATCTGATGAGAATGAAACCCGACAAGCCTGGGAAACGTCACCGAGAGCATAATAGGTTTGTTCTTTCTAATCTTGTATCTGTAATGAGATCCTGATCAACCACAAACCTCAACTCCATACAATCACATTTTTCATCTTTATTGTAGCACTGAACTCCTTAACTGTTTTGTTTTTTTATATAAAACCTTTGTCCTGTTGCTGCTTTACGTCATTTCTCCCTCTACACGACCCGTAAAAGTCCTCATCCGTTTTCGGAATAGGCTAACTGATATTATCTAAATGCTCAATCTTAAGGACTCTTTACTGGAATTTACTTAGATTTAAAAAGAAAAAGAAAAAACACTGAATATGATCACTACAACCCAGAGCTGGGGTTAGCAGTGCTCTTCTCCGATGCTATACCTTACCATTACACAATGTTATGACATTTAAGGAATATTAATTTCCTTGTGATGACTCAGCTAAATTGGAGGACACTTCAATCTGACTGCCTGTCAAATGGACACTAATAAATTGACTTGAGTCTCTCTGATCTATAACACCAACTTTAACATGTCTCCATTTTGCACAAAGCCGAACTTGCATGTCTGCAGATTCGATTTTCCTGAATCAAACATCCAGAGAGGTGCAGTCATGAATCTATATCTCTATGTATCTATAATCTTCATAATCACTCAGGAATCATGGAACAACACAGTCATAACCAATTGGACCTATTTATAATTTCTCTTTTTTTTCCGACAGCTAATTCAGCTATCGCAGCTCATAGATTTGTCCTGAACTTTGATATACGTAGCAGCAAATATCAAATAAAAAGACCATGTCAGCTATATCAAAGCAACATAAATAACTACATTGCTACATCATTTATCAAACCATTACAAAAGAAGAAATGTTGTGCTTGGATAAGCAAGACAATGATGAATGAACTTCTTACTACAAAACACATGTTAGGTGTGTTATTCATGTGTTATACTTTACTGCAGTTTTTATTTTACACCTCATTTACTATGGTTGAACTTCTGAATGCATCAACAGTTGGGGCAACATCTTAGGCGCTTAATAAAGTACATATCTGTATCTATTATGAGCCACAGTGTCACCATTTCTCTCACTTCAGATCTGTAACTTCTCAGCATTTACTACAGTAGAGGAACAGGTCAATTGTGCTGGACTCAGACAGTTCAGTGTTTATGGAAGGAAACGTCCGTCAAAGTGACAACCAAAGGTCAGTGTTTGTAAATGATGTGCCACAGAGGGCCAACAGTCTACAGAGTTTTCTTTAAAACTGTACAGACTAAAAGATCACCATCTTATTTCATTGATGAGTACGTCATCCTATTCAGGATAACATGTAAAACAGCTACCCTAGCCTCCTCCAAACAGTTTAAAGCTAACTGTTTAAACCTGTATAACAAAAGCTGAGACGGGCAAAGAAGTTGTGCTTTCACTTTCTTGGTTGAGGGAAATTACTTCTTGTAGTGTTAGGTGGACCTTCTTAAATGACACTGAAGGTTGTGGACAGATATCAGAGTGGTATCAATCCCATCAAGAAAACAAATCAGCATATCTCCCATATAAAATGTGCCATGTGATTTACAGGATATTTTACCTCAGGGGCAACTGGCTGTGGGGACAAATCTCATTAGGACAGCTTGTGGTGGTTAGGTTTTCTGCATTATAAGTGTTGTCATGTCATTAATCAAGCTGAGTAGTTGAATAGCTGAAGCTGAAGAGTGGCCACTATGTCATGCAGGGCATGTCCGCAGCTGTTTTTGTCTTTGGTTGCATGGTATTCATATGGCCAGCAGAGGGTGCTAGTGTTTTACAATAAAATGCTTGAGACATTGAGGTACAAAAATGATTGGAAACGCTGGAGGACACATGTTGTAGCGATACAGGCTTTGACAGCATGAGACGGACGCAGCAGTGATGCAATTTTCAGGTTCAACAAAGAGCTAAAGTGGAAATCCAAGAGAAAACAGTAGAATAGATTCAGGCTAATACATAGCATTATTTGTAGCATCTCTTACGGTAAAAATGTGTTTTTCCTCAGCCACAAAACTCATTCTGGACTTCTCATACTTCTCAAAACTTAAGATTACCAGCCAGTACACTCTGAACCAAGGTGAAAAAAAGAAAAAAAGAAGGAAGCTGCTATCCCTGAGCAAAGTTATTCTGTCGTAAACACTGAAACCGGATCACAGAAATCACATGCTTCTCTCGTCTGTTACACTATATCATGTGGTCACACTACAAATCAAGCTAAACACATGAGATCCACCATGAAATTTAGAAATTCAATTTAATCTCAGATATAAATAATGGGCCAAAAATCATTTTTTGGGTCTTTATAGTCCTGACATCCCCTGTAGTAAATCAGGACATATGACACCATGACTTCTAGCAGGACAACTCACTGAACCATTAAAATGTCATACGAGTTGGTTAGATCTTGACAAGTTGTATGAACAGCAAAAAAATTGGCACTGAATCAATTGACGTGTCCTCAGTGGACTGGGGTGAAAATTGCTGATATTGGTGTGTTCACTGCTTAGTGAGAGCTTCACTCAGATCCAGTCTTACAGTTTTCCTTGATTCAGTTTTTGACCTTGCTATCACAAAATCACAAAAATTTAAAGCAAGGAATATGAATCAATATTCTTCCACAGCGACTGATTTTTATCAACACAGTGATTTCAGACCTGCCACTCGCCAACAAGACATGCTGCGCATCATTGTGTGGTTGTATTGTGTGACAGGCAATTAAGTGCAAGACTTCAACCAAAGGCAGAGGATGAAGACAATGAAGCAGGGATAGGTTGCTTTTGATAAAAGTAACTTCAACTGATGGTTTTGATTAGAAGTAATGGCCCTCAAACACGTGCCAAGTCTAAAATATACAAAATTGAACTATTATGCAGTTGATTATGAATTAATTAAATACCAGAGGCTTGTGGTTTAATTGTATGAAACCACATGTTTCTTAGGCACCGACACCCGAATAATAATCAACGAAATATACAGCCAAGTGTTAAGTTAAGAGAAAAACCTAGATAAAAAGAATGATAATGCTCCCATGGAAAGGGCCTGAGGACAAGTACATACTGCGACCAGTATGGAAATTACATGAATCATATGCTACAGGCTTCATAGTAACAATATCTTAATTAATTAACACCTATGAGAGACTTTTAATCAACATGTTAGACGGCACTCTCCAGTATCATCATTAAAACACTTAAGGATGGAATATCTTTTGTAGGAATGGTCTTCATCCCTCCAGAAGAGTCCAGACAGTTGTAGGAACAATGCAAAGAAGCAATGAAGCTGTTGTGGCAGCATACAGTGGCCCAAAACCTTACTAAGACACTCAATGTGGGTTTCCCTTTGACATACATTTGGATTCTGACATGGATTCGACTTGTACAAATGCTTTGATCAGTATTTGCTTATGCAACATACATGTTGAAAGGTCAGGTCATTGTATCATACTTGGATCTTTCTGTATTTCCCCCCAACTAATAGTGAAAGTCCAAAAACACAGGTGGGAAAACTGTTCTGGAGGCAGGTGGGGGGTGTCGCTGAAGGCAACTTTCAGTTCACAGACTATTGCTAATGCATGAGAAAAACTGAGAAACAAAATCTCATATAGAATGCATGCATTATGGATGGTCGAAAAAACCCCATATAGAAAACAGCCGTTTTCAAACGCGTTCGAAACTCATTCACTTGCACTATTTATCACAAACAGATCACAGTTAAACTGTAAATGTTTGCATTTGCATTGTATTTGCTGCTCTTGTTTTAATCTTTACTCCTTTTTTGCTTTGTTTTGTTTTGTTGTTTCAAAAGATTGCTTTTGCAAAGTTGTGCTTTCTCAAGAAGTAAGTTTAAACTGCTTAAATTTGTTTTGGAGATTGTTAGAATTGATTTATGTGATATATACTGATGGAAAAGAAACATTTAGGGAAAGCATAGCTACGGTTTGTATGTTCCATAAGGTTCAAAAAGGTTCACTTTGAGTTCTCTGAAGTGCAGCACAAGAAATATCCATTCATATCCTCCTCCTTCTCCTCAAAAAAAAAAAACTAAATTAGAGTTCAGCTCCCTCTGAGACTGATGCCACACTTAGTTTCCTGAGTTCCATGACGGCACGTGTTGAAATTGTGCAGCAGCTCATCATGTGCAGCAGCGCCACCGCTCATCAGTAGAAAGTCTCTGGTCACCAGGTCACACTTGCCCCTGAGGACTGCTGGTTGGCAGATGGTATCTCAGCCTGCCACATCTCCTGACCTCAACCCCACTGAGAACCTGTGAGACGCCCTGCAACACGACGGCTGGAGACGTGACCTCTGCCTGTCAAGAGCCAGCAGCTTAGTCAGGGTTTTCTCCGAAGTGTCAGCACCTCACAGCTGCACGTTCAGACGCTCGGAGGGTCCGTGGGACGTCAAGCAGAGGGAGCTGTACCAGGGGATGTGCTGGACTGATGGACAACTACTGCTGGTTGTCATTATTGAAGATAGTGTGGAAGTTTGTTTCCCTGTTAATATATTATTTTTATTTTACTCTGGTGCTACATCTTTTCTTTTGACCATCAGTATATAGATTTATGGTTTGTCCACACCAAGAAAAGGAACTAACTATTAATACAAATATATTGTTTTAAATTTTTAAGAGGATAGCTATGTCCCCAACACAACTGTAAAAAGAACGACTGTGAACGTTATTGTTAGAATGACTTTCAGAGTGATTTGATGAATTCAAATTATGACAGCTAATCAAATAATATATGAGTTCAGGCAGGTGACAGCTGCACCAACACATAGTACATTAACATTTAGCATGTAATGAAAATAATTCTAACAAGAGGAACATCTGGAACATCGGGTCGAGTGGTGCTTCGTGTTTTGGAGTGTGTAGTGTGTGCTTCGGGTCACTGTTTAGTCATGGTTCAGTGTGGATGCTCACGTCGTTATTGTTAAAGTTGTCTTTATAGTTATTGTTCTTGGGGTGGACGAGCCTTTACTCTAGTTCCTAGCATTTTGATACGTCAATGCACAAGTTCATAAACCATCCTCCTTCCTTGTAACAACTACCACTAAGAGGTTCAAGGAGCTGAATAGTAAAACTGAATGTGGGACATTGAAAATATATGATGTGGTGTTTTTTTGAAAGTCAAATGCTTTGAGACAACTCAAGAAGATTGTGTTCACTGGGATGGGAACTGATAGTGTGACTTTACAAAAGGAAAGTTTATGTTTTAAGTTGGGTTAGAAGGGTTCTTTTTCATTACATGTCTACTAAAGTTGATACACAGTTCGTATCTGCTTCTTAGGGGACAGGGCAGGGATCTTTTACAATTTATCTCCTATCTGTCAAGTCCGACTTCAGTCTTTGTGTGTCTTGTGTCAAATATCTGTTTAAGACTCACGTGAGTGATAAAGAGCCTCCTGGGTTATGTTGACCTAGTGATTCCAAAATCTCTGGGTTGCATGATAGTGACAGAAAAATTCTGACAAAGCAGAAGATTGAAATTCATCTTGGTTAAATCCTAGTAAAGAAAAACTGTCATTTGTTGTCTGTGTATTTATGTGAATACAACTTAAAAATGTGGAGGTTTTTCAGCCATAGCTTCACATACTTAAAGATGCCCTGTGGAGTTTTCATGTGCACACCTTTACACTGCTACATGTCACACGTCTGTGTGTTACTTCTGCCTGTTAATCTAAGGAAAACCACTGACAGCTTCGCATCACCCCGTGTGCACACATGCACACATGCTGCACATGTTCCCTTGGACAAACGAGACAAATGAAGAAGGGACACATTCATTTAAAAAAAAAAAAATCAATCTCCACAGCATTACTAGAGGTAATAATGACAAGGAAACTCCACAGGGAACCTTTGATGTGCAGTTTCTTTCTTCCATTTTTTTGGCTGTGTTTTTGGTCCGAGCAGTGAGGTTTGAGGCTTCATCTGTGACATATTTTGAAAATGTGTTTTAACATATGAGTGGTGAGATCTTTGTGTTGCACCACACTGATTCGCTGATCGGACATTACCATTACAATCTGTCTATATTATATATCAACAAAAAATCAAAACATAAAATGCAATAATACTGTTTTAGGCTGTGTGATGTGATAGTGTAAGGTGAAGGTGTAATGTTAATTAATCTGAAATATATTAATGGTTACAAATATTGCTGCTCAAAAGGAAACTACATAAAGAAAAAGAAGAAGAAAAGATGCATTGTAATAAAATATTTGCTGCTGGTTTTGTTTGCATGGACATAAGAGGGTGTGGGTATGTGAGGGTGTGAGCAACTGATGGGAATATGATCCATGAGTGTTTTCATACTGTACTGAACTAGCTTAAGTAGATATACCCACACAGTTAATAAAATAAATAAAATAATGCCTATCCTCCACTGACATCCCACTCCAGATTTTGTATGCATGCATGCATGGTGATCTGTAAACGGTTTCTCCATTTGCAGATTTTTCTCAGAGGCTCAGTGCGATAGAGAGTTTTACTGTCGGAGGCCCACTGACACGTCAGTATCATCTTCATGTAAACATGACATCAAGTCTCCTTTTTCGCTGTCAGGGAGAGTCCGGGTGAAACCTCTTTCTAGCATGAGCACTGATGAATCCTCAAGTTCCCTCTGTGTCCCTCCAGCAGCAAGAAGTCAACTCCTCCTCACCAGAAGCCCCAGTCCCTATACATTCAGGATGCTGTCCCAATCTAATATTGGTGTGTCTGTGTAACGACTGGTCGAAGAGTGTGTGTTTGTGTGTTGATGGTTAAGGCAAGCACAGCCAGATGCAGCATCAAGAGACAGGATGTAAAAACGTAAATGTAAAAAGGTTTCAGGTATCTCCTGGAAAGATGTTTGCACATGGCAAGAGCGCAAGGAAAGCTGTAAAAATGTTCTTCTGTGTATGTGTCATGAAGTGTATTTCATGGATTTAGAGCTGCAATTAGTTCAATTTACTCACGCCAACTCACTGCCAACAAATAAAACAAGATTGCGAAGCCACCAGACTGCTGTTTCAAAATCAATCTTCCATTTGCAACACTTCTGCATCCTTCCTACATGGCATCAACACTGTGATCCAGAGAAAACCTTAAAGTTTGGCCACTATGACGTAGAATTGTCGCGGAACCAGTGAACTCACTGGTACAGAGGAGTCATGAAAGGTTTGATGTGTGAGAGTCTCGGTTTGATGCCTCTGGACAAGACATCCTGAGTGCTGCGTCTGTCCTGAGTCAGCTGTAGATCAACCACAGCAGGTCTGTCAAGTGTTCAAAAATGTTGACTGACAAAAAAAAGCCAAAGTTTAGGAAAGGTCATTCTATTCTTCCTTAAAATGGTATATGTGAATCAGACATTTTTGCTGAGTTTTGCTTGACTTGGTCAAAAAGAAGGACTTCAGTAGTACATTTATGATCTGTAATAGTAAATGCAAGCTCTTGGGCATAAACCTCCGTCAAGCATGAAGTCTGTAATAGAATAAAGCACAGAGACAGTACTATATAAAACTTATATAATATAATCGATTGTGCGCAGTCAAGAAAGTGACTTTGTAACTGTATGAGCAACTTTCCACATTGGCGCCTATAATAATGTCTTTTATCTGAGCTTCAGTCTTCCTGACAACTAGACTGACATCATTAATATCTCTAAACATCTGCACATCTGGTAAGAGTTACCGTGTTTTTGGAAAATCTGATTTTAAACTTAATTTTTTTAGGGAGCATTTTGTAAGTTTGGCTTTTGCTACAGAGCCAGCATCAGCTTTAACAGCTGTGAATTTACCAGACTCAACATCTCATCCAGACTGAACAGCTGTAAATGCCAACGCTGGGTATGTCACAACAGCCAAACTCCTCTAAGCTTTTTTGACAGTTATTGAAGGCGTATTTTTATTTTGAAAGAGATGGATGTTGGGAGCATGCAAACATATTCCTGTTGAAACCAATATGTAGCATGAAAAAAAAATAGTATGTGGACGCTACAGTGAGAAACAGACTCTAAACCTTGACTGTCAAGTCCATTTGAATATTCTTCATATACTGAGAAGCTGGCAGCTTAGTTCATAGTACGAGGTATGTGTCCGGAACAAGAGACTCAGGTGTCATTGTATTAAGCCTCTTTGTACCAGTAGAAGTTATTTGAGCTCATGTTCATCATTCGACGAGTGTTGTGTATATTTTTCAGGTTCAAGTTTGCAAAAGACTTCAGACAAACTGGACATGGAGCGCTGTGAAACCCAGTAGAGCACCCTGCCTAACCACCAGTACGACCCTATACACACAGAGTTGTTGTGTTGCTCATTTATCAGTTTCCAGTGATGAGACTGTTTTGAGTAAGTGACTTTGTTAAATATTGAAGTAGTCAAGACTGCTTCAGCGAAAACATTTTGGACATTTGGATTCAACAAGGAACTATAAAAGTGATCATACTTACCCACTGCTGACCCCTGCTACTTATCAGTCTTCCCAGAGAGAGAGAGTATATGTGTTTGAGTGTGGGTGTGCTTGTGTATGATTGTGTTACATACTTGAAGGATTCAAAAAAGGGAGGGAAATCTATAGAGCCAATAGAGACAATCTGATCTGTGCATTGTGTTTGAACTGCTGTGTGATTTGAATGTGTATGAGTAGTGAGTGGTACATACACGCTGTGTAAAACTTAGATGATGGTATGGAAGTGGTCTGAACTTCTGTGAGACTGGGGTCGCAGGCTAACGGAGATGCAGCCTCCTTATTCCCTCCATCATCTTCCTTCATGTCCTCCTTCTGCTCCTCCTCCTTGTCACCTTCTTCCTCAGCCTTTTCCGCTAACCTCTTAGACATCCTGACCGACCTCTGACCCTGAGATGAAAACACATAGACATGTCGAAAAATTAAAAAAAAAAAAAAGATTTTTCGTAAAGCTTTCAGTTTTACACAGTAGCTTCACATTTAAAGAGACAAGACCCGACAAGAAAATCTCAAATCTAAACACTTAAAAAACATCTCAGTCTCGGTGTTTAAATCCCTTACCTTTGCAGGGAGTCTGGTGGCTGCAGCTTTCCTCTGTGGCCGTCCTCTGGTCTTGGGCGCCTTAGGGCCGGAGAGTGTTTTCATAGTGGCAGCTGCGTGCTGAAGGATGCACTCAGTGCCGCAGTAGACAGAGTCTGGTAGGGCTTGTTTGGAGCAGCCTGGTCCGATGCACAGGGGAAGGGAGCTGTCCATCTCGGGTTCGGGTTCGGGTTCAGGTTCAGGCTCTGGGCTAATCACAGGAGCTGCTGCTGTTGCCGCTGCTGCCACCTCCTCCTCCTCCTCCTGTTCCTGCTCCTCCACCACCACCACAGTCTCCTGAAAACCGATTCTCATCTTAGACCCAGAGACCAGACTTCCTTCATGCAAATCAGCCAATGATTAGTAATACAAATATCACACAGTGTTGACTCATTACATAGTTACTGACACACACTGAGAATTATTCAACCTGCATGCCAACTACTTCCTAACTATTCTTAATCATTATCTTTATTTTTTGTGCCTATGAGTGATGATCCTTCAGGAGTTCATTGACAATCTAAATGAGATGTTAACCTTGGGCGCCTGCTGCTCCTCACGCTCCTCCCCTCCTTCACCAGGAGGAATTACTGTCACGCATTCAGAAAAGCTAAGCTCAGGCTCTGGCTCAGGCTCAGGCTCAGACTGAAGCTGCTTCTTGGTAGTGCAGGGGGGGCAGATATACTCTTGCCCTTTTTTCTCCATCGTTTCATCGACACCCACGCAGTCGCCGTGGAACCAACCCTGGCAACTGTCACAGCAGATCATGAACCTAGAAGAAGCAGTGAACAAACAGGAGAGAGATCAGGATGTGAAACTGGCAGATGGTTCAGGTATGCAAACACCACCACCTCCACCGAAAGAGCAGCTCAGCACAACAGATCTTGTTACCAGAAATGAGCGTGTACCTTTTATCGTGTTTCTGTCTGCAGATGCAGCACAGAGCATTGGAGTCATAACCCTCAGAGTCCGACATGCTTGAATACTCCCTTACATTCTCCTCGTCTTTCTTCTCCTCCTGCTCCTCCTCTACCTCGTCCTCCTCTGGTGCATCGTCGTACTGGCCAGGAGCTGCGTCAGCAACCTGCTCTATATCAGTGTCTATGACTATGCAGTCCGAGTTCGAGTGCTGTGCCGGACTCATATCAGAGTGACAGGATGAAATCTCTATTTCAGCAGGGCTGGGTCGTTCATTGTCTTCATCTTGCAGCTGCAGCTGCTGTTGCGGCGGCGGCTCAGCTGCATCCAGAAGCATCACCTCGTTATCACTGTCCACATCATCTACGATGCTGGGCTCGAGGGCCACTGCCTTGCCCCTCCCTCTGCCCCTTCCTCTCCCTCTACCCCTACCTCTCCCCCTGCCCCGGCCCCGTCCTCTAGCCTTTCCTCTTCCACCTTTACCCCCTCTAGCTCGGGAGTCTCCCTGCTTGCTTTTAGTTGCCAGTTGCTCCCTAATCTGCATCAGGGTCATCTCGTCACTGTCCTCTCCTTGACTAGAGATCAACACCACATCATCTATTTCCCCTCCTGCCATGTTGTCGGGAGCAACTGCCTGTGAAGTTTCCATGTCATCAGCAGATTCTATATTATCAGGCCCCTCGGTTTCATCTACGGCTTCTGGAGGAAGGGCCTCGGTGGCATCAGTAGTTGTCAAATTGTCAGGGGCTGCCAGTGCGTCAGGCATGTCCAATGACAAGCCGTCGTTCCCACCAAGCAGCGAGAAGGCAGTGTGGAAGGCAGACCCGAAATCCTGCCATAAGCTGGGGTCGAGGGCCCCTCCTGCAGACGTTTCTGAGGCTTCCTTGCTTTCCTCTGATGCAGGTGAGGACGGAGAAGACCACTCGAGGTCCTCTATAACACTCCTGGTGGAGCACGTGGCTTTCTGGGCAGCCCGGGTCTCTGTAGTGGTCTGGGATTTCTGGGCGCTTCGGCGACTTCTGGTTTTCCGTACAGGCGAAGGGCTGTTTTTTATCTCGCCAACTTCTTCCAAGAACTCCCTTCTAGCGATGGTTGTCCGCCTGAAGCCCCAGGACTTTGTGACCTGTGAGAGGGTTGGTCTAATGGTAGACTCTGCCCCATCTGTCTGGCTGTCCTGTTCCTCTGTAGATTACAAACAGGGACACACAAAATTAACATAATGAGAACAAACATGTATCTTATGTTCATGTACAGTTTAAGACTGTCAACTGAAGCAATTCATAAACCAGGGAATCTGTGTTACCTGAATCATTATCACCTATGACGCTGTTACCTTCCATTGGGTCCATATTGACATCCATAGGGAACAAGGCTGTCAAAACACAGAGAAAACAATGTTTTATACGACTGCTTCACATTTCTAGGTGTGTCAAATAATTCAATAGCAACAGTTTCAACCAACACTGAGTATAACCTTCACGAGATTAGGATTTATTGCAAAGCTAAAACATTGCATTAGTTTTTGCCGTGAGTGCTAAATATTGGCATCTGAGTTTTCACATTTAAAAGACTTGATGAACATTTCAGATGCCTTTTCCCACAATTTCCCATGGCTTCATACACAAACAAGTTAATTTATTAAAGCAGAAGTAAGTGATATATTTGTGTTAATATAAGTCTTAAATAGTTATATCTTCCGACAGCAATCACTTACATAGAGTGTTTGGTCTGAAACACGGGTCTGTCAGTCACTCTGCTCTGCTCTGAGTCGAGGAGAAAACATTTATCGTATCCTACAGTTTTTATCCAATGAGGAGAGAGAACGGCATGCAGGGCTGTGTGTGCAGCCAAGGGACGCCGTGAATGTGGTGACGTAGCGACGAGGACTGTTATGGTGCGTTCAAGGAAACTCGTATTTTTCCGACCGTGAAGTGGTACCAGTTCGATCTGGTACGAGTTCGCCGGTCGGAAGTTACGAGTGGCTGTTATAGTGACTTTCACCGGTAAAACAGGTCGGAAAAACACGAGTGGGTTGCCTGGAACGCTACAAAGTCGTAAGTTGTGACTTGAAGCTGTAATTTACGATTTCAAAAGCCTGCCTGGAACGCAGCATTAGCGAAAACGACCGGATCACTCACTTCTGCTTTAATTGTAGCCTCAAGTGTTTATCAAATAACCTGAATATTTTATATTAGGCTAATTGATCTAGCAAATGTTAATTGTATGAATGCTAAAAAAAAAAAAAAAATAAACATCCATGGATGACATAATAGGCTAAATATAAATCATGAGTCATCCCGTCATAATTGCATTCACCCAAGTGTTGGTTTCAGCCATGTTTCAGTTTGCATCCCTCCTGTTCTGTGTTCACAGATAGCCTACATTATTTGAATAGAGCCAAATTAACCAATTAAGCTATTTTTTTTAAACAGGCGACTGAAACACTGCGAGAAACTAGGATGCAACAGACTTTTTTTTCTTTGCATTAGCTGAAACTATACAGACACCTAATAATTACTACTTTCCATCATGTTTTTTGTTGTTGTTGTTGTTGTTGTTTTAATCATTTCAAAGATGTGTTGATACCTCTGCACAGTATCTAATGAAAATGTAGTTTGAGAGAGGCTGTGCATTAAACAACAAGGTGTTTCTGATATTTAGCCTATGTTAGACTGGGATAGGCTAATGAAAAACATCATAAAACCAATAGTGCATCACAAAACCACAAATATAAGTTTTTAACAAAAATCATACAGCAGATTTTTTTTTTTTTTTTAACTACACTTAATGACCTTTATGATTGTGTTATTGTACCTAATAAACACTGAATGCTCGCACGTGAATCTTAAACTAGAGATGTTTTGGGATGTATTTCGATATTCAATCACAAGTTGTCTATAATTAAAATGAATGCCAATTGAGTGATTCATTAATCCGATAATTTGGTGCAGCTCCAGAACTAATGTACCTGGCATTTGTATAGAAAAACTCACCGACACATGGTTGTGTTTGGTTTGTTTATGCAGAGACTGATCTACAGGATTAGGCTGTTCGGCTGTTTCACAACCAGTCCCGTTACCAAAACAGAAACCAAACAACAGACCTTACCCGTTTCAGTACCAGAACTCAGTGGACTGTAAAAATCACGGAAACGAAACGCTCCTGCAAGACACTCAATGGGTTTTCTTTCCCCGTAGAGAAGAGCAGAGGAGTCTTGTTTTACACGGCGACCGACATTGTTCCCTGCAGCTAGTTTAGCCCAGAGCTAGCAGCTACACTACCTGGTAACAACAGCAATAACGCGGGAAGCTAATGGTCTGCTGAGATACCGATACACGAGTTAAATGTTGCACACCTGTACAAAGACACTCCTAGGAAAAAATAAACCATACCTTCAGGATAAAGGACAAATTTTCCAGTTACGAATGGGTTGGCTGGGCTAGCTACCTAGCACAGCCTTCCATTTTCTCCGCCGTCCTGATTTCGTAATCTCGCGAGAAGTTGGCGGCGGAAAGTAACGTGGTTGGTCTGTTAATCATGTTTCATGTTTAATCATGTCAACTTTTCTTTCTTTTTTTATTTATTCACTTAGTTTTATTGGCATATTTGCATGGAGTCACAGTCAAGTTGTACAAGCAAACAAATTAAGTCGGGTTTTTTTTGTATTCAACACATTGTTCAAACATTGCAGGACTATTTGACCATTTTCAAGATAAATGCCCCAAACATTGATTATTTTGTCAAGCTTCTTCAAATATCTCACAGCAGTCTCTTATAAAACAGCCAATATTTGACATTTCTGCACACAAAATTACATAAATATTTATAGAACAATCATGATGAGAGATTCATTTTGACTCAACTTTGCATTGGTAATAGAGTGAAGGAAGAGTTATCCTAGGTTTTGCGTCAAATTTACCCAGAAGTTGTATGGCACTGTGTAGTTAAAAATACGTTGAATATTATATGTCATTGTAATTTAAAACTTCAAATGAATATCAGTGAGTGGACTACTTTAACAAACCCCTTGGCTTGTACAAAGTCCGCAACATATTATGTGGAGTTAAGAAAGAAGAAAGCAAAGGTAAACAACAGTTTCCTGTTTGATTGATCTACAGTCAAAGTCTGAATGAATCACAGTATACAATGTGCACAATAGTAATCCAAGTAAACTATTTTCTATTCATGATGGATGTTTGATTTTTCACCTCTGACAACAAATTTAACCGAGAAAGACCAAACTGATCAGAGCATTTTTATTTTTGCTTCACGAGTCCATATATTGTATGTACAATATGTAAACAAGTACGTGACACAAGCTCAAAACATACATGCTCACAACAAAGAATATCCAGCCAAAATGCAGTTTCTATTTATACCTACCCAGTTCATAGACACAGTCTGACCAGGATTTTACATCAGCTTTGGATAACCGGTTAAACAGAGACTTCGCTCAGCGCTGACATTCATGTGAAGTAATTTATTTTCAAATAACCTTTTTTTTTAGACACATAGAAATGTGATTTCATTAAACATACTATAAAACATATAACACTATAAATATTGTTCAGTTATTTTCTTACAAAACCTTTGTACAGTTTTAATTTTTTTAGTTATTTTTTAATAAATCACAGATATTTTTATGTAGGCCTATACAATGTGGAACAACAATACAAAACTGGTATGAGCCGAAAATGTCACCGCTGACACGAAGAGGACATGGATAAAAACACAATGTTTTCATTTGCATGACTCGAAATACCCCAGTTTGACATGAGGAGGACATGGTTTAAAAAGTAAAGATGAAACTTGCATAACTCAAAATACCTCTGGTGGCACCATGATGAGTGAGTATCAACTGTTGATGGCTGTTTTCAATAATATGGAGAACAATCAACACAATTAAAACCACCATGAAGCACTTAAGAGCAGCACTGAAAGTGATAATGTAGCACATATTCTGTGTGGTGATACAATCTTGCTCAGATTTGAAACAAAGTGGTAACAGAGCTATAACATAAAACTACAGTATGAAAACATACAGACTCACATTTTATTTCTCAAGACAGACTACTTTCACATGGTAAATCCACCTGGACACAGATTCGTCGGAACTGTAAAATGAGGGATGAACCAAAAGATGTCAGATGTACATGTGGGAATGGAGATATCAAAGTGATTTGTCGCAGACGTGCAGGCCTTCAAGCACCATCAAGTCTGACGCCACAACGTTTTGACGCCACGAGCCCTACAGCGGCCTTGCAGAATCTGCTAGAGTTTCTGTAGCGTAGCGGTTAGGTCACAGTAACAGCAGCACTGTCCTTACTCTTGTCCATATATGTGGGGGAGTTGCTTTTGTCTGATATGGATCCTGCTCCTGCGGGGGTCAGGGTCTGTGTGGCAGGAGAGTGACCTGGTGGTTTGACCGAAGGGTCCGAGTTGGACTCTGCCTCCGGCTCCTGTTGTGACCCTGAGGCTGGAAGGAAAACAAAGACAGAAGATGAGGAGATGGACACTACATAGCTACTTATTCCACAGGTTGGATAAGGGAATGGGTTGTGTACACAAAACTTAATGATCAGTGAACCTATTTCTATTTATTACTGAAGAGTGACGCTATTCTTGGTTAATATGGATACACCACATTGCCTTTTCATAATTTCATATTCATTCAAACTCAAGTATACAATAGGGAAGTTTTTGTCTCGCCACATTTTAATGATATTGAAAAAACTGTCTGAATAACCTAGAAAATATTATTATTTAGTAACAAAGAATCAGTCTCACGTCAGAATTACATGAGTGTAGGAAAAATAACTTGGCTGGTAGATCCACAGCTCTCTTTCAAAGGCAAAGACCTACTGTATATAATTACAGTAGTATGGTATAGTGAGTGTGTCAAGTCAAGAAGTCAAGTCAAACTTCAATTATAAAGCACATTTAAATAAACCAAAGTGAAGTGCTTTGCAGGACCAAAAAAAAAGAGGAAGTGAACACATACTGTATGTAGGACATGACATAAAAAAGCCAAGAAAAAGACAGTCATCAATGTCCAATGATTTTCATATTTTCATTATAAAATGGTTTCATGTGAGAAGAAACCTCCACTCTAACAATACATAATGTAAACTATATATAGACTACAGGACACAACTCCTGTTCTTCCTCTTCTATGTGTCAAACAAGATTTTAGTTTTGTGTCACAGAGGTAGATACACATACGGGTGCATCAGCTGAAGCTGAAACTGAAAAAAGTAACTGAAGAGAAGAAGCCATTCAAGCTGAACACAACCCTAAGTTCCCTTTGGTTTTATTCTTTCCTGCCTGTAAATGCTGTATAAATAAACTTGAGCATAATGGGGTTTTTTATTGGTATTTTTTCTCTTCTTTGTTAGACTCAATTAAAAACAATCTAAAAGACAACCCCCCTCCATATAATTAGGAACATTTAAAATTGTGTTGATCCTTACTACCTGACTGTGTGCAGGACTTCATGTGCTCTGGCCAGTGGGCTTGTTGACAGGGGTAATCACAGTAACTGGTATTCCAGCAGCAGTAGAAGATGGCCTCTTTCCTGCAGTTCGCGCACCACTGTTTCTTCTTGGTCTCGTCCACTGCCTGTTGCTTCTCCAACTCCGTCTGCTTCTTCACCTCAGCCACTAACCGTTCTCTTTCCTGCTCCAGACTCTGCCTCATCTCCGCCATCGTCAGTTCTGTGTTTTAAATCAGACAAACACAAATATCTCAAAACTATGCAGAAAAGAGACACCTGTAACCGTGTGATGTTCAGGTAAATACTGGGTTAGTGTTGAGTAAATTTATTTATAGGTGTAATAATGACACAAGCTGGAAGTGGGAAACTCACCGAGATTGTGCTTCATTTCTGATAACTCTTGCTGATGTAACCACTGGAGCTTTTCTATCTCTATCCTTAACCGTCGAATCTGTAGGAGGTGGGAACAAAAACAAAAAAAACACAGTCATTATAATCCCTCACACATTGCAGAGTATTATGATGACACACTAAAAAGCCCCCATGTTTATGTCACTATCTACCTCTGCAATTGTGTTTCCTGATGTGCTTTTGGAAAGGTCGTTGTAGATTTCAGTCATCGTCCCCTTTATTGTGTCCATGATCTGCAAAGTTTTGCCAAAAGACGTGTGATATTAGTCGACCATTTTAATGGCTTTCATCACTTTAACATTCAGCAGGAAACCTGAACTTACTTTGTTTGTGTACTTGGCTATATCTGCAGCCACATCAGCAGAGCCTGTGGGGATCTGTAAATCTCCAGACGTGTAAGAAGAGGAGCTACCAGATGTGGCCTGGCCAGTTGTGGATGAGGATGACGGCTGAGCCGGGTCTTTTTGTTGCACTTGGGGGGATAAAAGGTGGAAAAGGGGGGAAATTATAAATCTTTCAATTCATTGTTTCTGTATTGTGTTGCATTAAGTGCTCAGATGAATGCTTATGCTCATACCCTTTACTGCTTGTCTGGTCTGATAGCGGGTACTGGAGGAGTTCTGTTGTGACTGCAGCTGCTGCTGCTGCTGTGGGCTACGCGTTTGCCCCTGAGTCTGGGCCGGGGGCTGCGCCGGGGTCTGCGCTGGGGTCTGCGCTGGCGACTGCTCACCATGCTGCTGCTGCCTCTGCACCTTCTGCATGTGCCACTTCTGTGAGGACGTCTGAAACTTAGTGGGATTCCAAACCACTGCCCGCTGCACAGCCTGAGTCGTCTCTTTGGGCAGTAGAGGGCGCTGTTTCTTTAGAGCTGCAGGTACTGGGGATGTTGCTGAGGCTGAGGTGGAGGCAGGAGAGGGAGCGCCGGTGGGTCCGCTGCTGCTGCTGCTGCTGCTGCTGCTGCTGCTGTTGGTGGTGGTGTTAGCGGTGTTAGCGGCAGCGGCGGCGGCTGCACTGGACTGACCAGAAGCTGCAGTGGAAACCAGGTTGAGAGCTGCTGTGATGGCAGGTTGTAAGGAGTCTTTGAGGTTGGAGGCAGCTTCCCGTGACGGTGCCGCTGCTGTAGCAGATGAAGGTGGTTTACCTGGGCAGAAAGAAACACTGCTCCTTCAGAGGGAGACACTCTAGATTTTTATATCAGCCAAGAATAGTAAATAAGACTTTTAAAGTGTCATGGATTATATTTGTCCTCAAGGAACAGGATGTTAAAGTCAACTGCAGAATTTGAAATTATTTTATCCATAAGTGTTTAGAGATGAAACTGAGTACACTGTATTTAGGAAAATGCGACAATTTGTGTATTTACTGTAGGTTGTGTATTTCTTATTTTTATCCAGTGTATTTTTCATTGAGAATAACTGTTTTTTGTAAACATATAAAATAAAAATACAGTGGTAATGATTTGTACACGTAGAATCTATGGGGATGTATCATTCACATAATTTGTCAATGAAGTGTACACTACTCACAAAAAGTTAGGGATATTTGACAAGAATATCTCTATAAAATGTTCATGCTACAGTGATATTCTATCATGCAAGCCTTTTAAGTAGAAGGATGCAATGGTAATTTCTTTATCTCAAACAAAAGCTAACAACAGTGGTGGCTAATAGCACAACAAAAATCTCAATGTCTCAATAACTTGATCAGTTTGATCAACGTGTTGTCTTGGTTTAATGATGTCAACATGTGAACATGGTGGAGAGGAGAGGGAGAGAGAAGAGGACTGTCTACAAATTGTCATTGAACCAGAACATTTAGTGGTTCAATGACAACTGAACCACTAAATCAGACGGTGCTTGTGATTTTTGTGGTTACTCACCTTGTTAGAGAACAGCATGTTATTCAATAAGTACTGAAACACTGAACAATTGGACATGTGCATTCAAAAGTTTAGAGAAGGTTAAATTAAGTTCACCTGTAAAGGTTATAGTGCATTTTAGGTGCATTCTGAAATTTAATCCAAAAGCCAAACATCCCTAACTTTTTGTGAGTAGGGTATGTCAGTATGAGACCAAAAAACAGTAAGAATCAACCTGACAAAGACAAGATAATGTCATAATGAAAGTCAGAGAAATGCAACACAGTTGATCATTAAGGCCTCACCTTCCAACTTGGCAACATTAGACTCTTTGGGAGTTTTGGCAACAGAGGCCCCCGGCTCTCTCCTCGCCCTCTTCGAATCACGGCCTCCATGTTCATCCCCCAGGTCGATCACCAGCTCTCGTTCAGAGTCAGAGTCGTGCTCGCCCGCCGCTGTTGCAGCAGCTGCTCTGCCCTCCTCTGGAGCTTTGGGCTTTTCAGTGACGGGCTGAGACTGGGGCGTCCTGGGTTTGTCCTGCAGGTCCCTCTCTGGGCCGTTGCTGCTCTGTTTCTCTTTGAGAAGGGGTTCAGGGGCGGCTTTATCCCCCGTCCCCGTTACTCCCTCCTTGTTCTCTCTGTCTGTGTGTCCTTTAGGCCTTTTTTTCTCCGACTTGTCTTTGTCGTCTTGGGCGGAGCTCTTTGGCTTGTGTTCCTCGTCGCTGAGATACTCACTGTCACTTGAGTCAGATTTCTCAGAGTCTTCAGAGTCGCTGTGATCCACACCTTTATACACATCTTCAGAAATCTCATCTATCCCTGTGTGGAGAAACATACATTCATGATGTATTTTTAAACAGGTGAAAGACTTTTAATCAAAGTTGACCATGAATGTTTACAGTGAGGTCAACAACATCTATAACATCTTTCACAATGCCAATGTTTGGGGTTAATTTCTAATAATTCATCACCACAAAAAAAGCTTTTTCTAATTAAATCTAAAAATAGGCAAACTGTCACAACATTCATAATTTATTGCAACAACAATCAAAAATCTCAGTATCATAAGACAAACTTGAAATATTCATGAAATGACTGTAAGGTGTAACTGCATTTTAGTCACTATCAAGAAGCAACAAGATACAAGATAAACACTGAGGGTTGTGAGCCATAAAAAATCAAAGAAATAAAAAGGGACAGGGTGATTGTGTATGTACCGAGCTGTGCCTTGCAGCTTTCAATAGTCTTGTCCAGGCTCCGGATGTGTCTCTTTGGAGTATGCTGAGCAGCTGACCCTTGTTGTTGCTGATGTTGTTGTTGCTGCTGCTGCTGCACACTCTCACTCAGCTCCTTCAGATCCATTTCAGCCTTCACTCGATCTACAACAAACAGGTCATCGTTCAATTTCACTGCAATTTCTTCTCTCTTTATTTCTCTTTAACAGTACTGGCTCTTTTGACAGAGGACAGACTCAAGATTTGGGACTCATTCATTTTCACTCATGCCTGATTCTGATTATTTAATGGCTATAATAATGACTGTGTGACAAGTCATTTGTACTGACCCAAATTGAGATTAAGGATGCCACCTGAGCCTGTTGTCCTCTCTTGCTTCGGCACCAGTCCAGGTTTAAAGGGCTTCGGGCTGCCTGTTACACTGCCTGCAGGACCCATCTTTCCCGAGACAGGAGACGCTGCAACCACAACAAACATATTTCAACTTAACCCCGTCTGTGACATTCCTCTCCCCTTCAACAATCTACTGTTGACATTTTCACTTAGATAACAACCACCTCTGAGTTGGTAGTACACTACCTACCAAGTTTGGATTGTGCAATCACACAGTCAACATGTCTTTAAAGGTTTTTTGGGCGTTGTCTATTTGCCATTTTAAGGACAGTGATAATTTCCCCACATGCAAATGTTCTACTAAAACAAGTATGACACCGTTTTGCAGAGCTATTGCCACTGCATCGGTGCCCACGTTGATCTAAAGACATGGAAACCAGCCAGAGTGTTCCAGCACTGACACAGTGCTGTGGAGGTGGGTATGTACGTATGTATGCAGGTATCTATTTAGGGGATGTGTGACATTTATGACCTGTAAATGGAACCATATAATTCATCTGGAGTTGAATTATTCCAAAATCCCCTTCATTCACAACAGTCTCTTCTGCTGTAAAACACTTAATTGTGTTCATCAACTGCAATCTATCTATGCTTTGTGAAGTGAAGACGAAGAAGAAGAGTTATTTTATTTAACACCTGCCGCAGTTGATGATGCTATGACAGCAGGGAAGATGAAGCACTTACTTTCTACTATTTGTAGACTAGACAGGTAAACAATGAGCTGAGAATCAGTATAAAACTCTTTGAAACTGAGATAGAGGTAATAAGTCGCTGCAGTTTCAATACTGTGAACAACCTTTTTTCACATTGACAAAGTTCTTTCAGCTTGTCATGATATACTATATCAGTTTGTATTATAGAAAATATCATTAATTTACCAGTGCAGTCCATTGATTCCTCTCCAGTGCTGTAGTGGAAGGCAGGATTCCTGCTGGGCTTTTCCATGTCCTGCTCCCCGTCCGACCCCGTGTGAACTGAGGAGTTGGTGCTCATGGGAGAGCGAGGCATGTCCGTCATGGAGACCCTCCGACTCATACCACCCGGCGTAGAGCTCTTGCCGAGGACCATCTTAGGCGATGCAGTTATATCAAAGTTGAAGCGAAGTTTGTCCACCTTCTCTGTCTTCACTGTTCCAGCGCTGGGATTGGCTGGGTCCAGAAGCATCTGTAG
Organism: Trachurus trachurus; assembly: GCF_905171665.1. NCBI lineage: Eukaryota > Metazoa > Chordata > Actinopteri > Carangiformes > Carangidae > Trachurus > Trachurus trachurus. The sequence goes on along the minus strand of NC_139901.1, from coordinate 25,727,200 downwards.
CTGGTTGTTGGGTGTGTACGGAGTACGGAAGGGTGCATAGTTGAAGACCCCAAATTTCTTGCGAATGTTTTCCACATAGACCTCCATCTCCTGCATTGCGCTGTTGAAAATGCTCTTTGTCTTTTTTACGGAGAAGGGGATCTCTTTGGACATGAGGTAGCAGTTGTTGATGGGGACCCAGGCCCTGTGTGAAACCCCAGCAAAAAATACAATATAAAACATTTTCCACATTAGTACCAGATCATTCTTAGTCTGACAGCCTTTATTATAATACAATGTGGTCATCTTTGTGCTCAAAAGTTAATCTCACCTGTCATGTTGCCCAAAGAACCGTGCGTCCACCTGCCCATCCTTTTCTCTAAGTGCTTTTGCTGGCCAGAAAGGGAAACCCTTCAGTTTTGCCCAGACCAGGGGGTGTGGTTGACTCTATAGGGGAACAAAGAAATTTTAATTGTCTCACTCTCTCTACAGTGTTAAGTATATGTATAAACAGTGTTTAAATACAATATTTAAGACCTACACATGGCTCACAAAACCAGTTGTCCCTTTTTTGGCATGAAGACAGGTAGCACTCTGGACACACCTCGATCTCATTCATCTAAAACGTATATCAAATAAGAGAGACATATTTAATTTCCGAACTAGAAACATCTGCAGAAACTTCACTAATAGTGAGTTACAGAAGCTTCTTTACCTCATGTTCACAGATCTTGACAATGACTTTCGCAGTTGCAGTAAGTTTGTGGTTACCTGGAATAAAGTCACAAGCTGACTTGATATTTTCTTTTAAATTTAGAAGAAAATGTTTTTTGCTGATATGTCAAATCTGCCTACCTCCATTATAGATGATGCAGTTGTGTAAGATCCATTTCATATCAGCAAGAAAGGCTTCAGTGCAGCCATACATTTTCTTTTTGATATTCTGTGAAAAAGCAAAAATCAAACAAGTCAATTTCAAAGACAAAACATTTTTTTGTGCAAAGCATATTAAATAATTAATGCTACCTTCTCTAAAGTACACAGGTCCATGGGATGAAAGATGTACTCGGCGTAATCTGGGTGCTGCTCCAGAGACACAGGCTTCTGAAAAGGCTCTGTCTGCTCAGATTATACAAATATAAAGAAAAAAAGGAAAAACAGATGCATTAGCCATCATTGGGATATCTAACTTCCTGAACTTTGCTTGACTATCAAACACTCTCTTATAGAGAGAGAATGATTTACAACACCTATAAAACCATGATTAAGTGAATCTTAACAAGTCTTACCCCTGGCTGTTTAATCTTTTGGAGTGCATATTTCAGCAAGTAGGACAGTTGGTCTATTGTCAGCATTGTCATTGCTTTGCTCTGGGTTTCAATGCATTCAGCAACCGTTATTTTCTGCAACAAAAACAAAAATGATTCATGACATAAATGCCAATATAATGAATGAAACAAAGAAACATCAAGCAAAAAGTCTGAACATTATATAATAATTATATAATAAAAGTCCAGATCATCTACAGTCTTGATTTAGCTTGTTAGATGTGCCAATTAAAAAGACGTGCACGCTAAATTTGATCAAATGTAAAGAGGCAGATTAAAACTTTGATCCTCTGTTTTGCTTGCAGTGGTGTCACACCATGTGTCTTGGAGAGGTGCTTAGCTCACCCTCGGACTAAATTCACTAATTTCTCCCTCCTCTCAAACTGAATGACACATAATCTGACACCCCTTTATTTTATCAACTTAAGCAAGCAAGATTGTGCCTCGAGTGCCACGATCATTTGTGTACACCCACACGAATCACACACGTCTTCAACAAGATACCTCACACTCGGGACAGAACCAGTCGCCCTCGGGCTCGGCTGGTAGTTTGAGGCACTTGGCGTGGTACACCCTGGGGCAGAGCTCACAGCAGAGCACCTGGCCCTCGCGGTGGCACAGCCAGCAGTAGAAGTCATTCCTTCCGTCCTGCGGTACAACATCAACAGGGTCTGTGGTGAGTGCTGGCTGCTTCATATAGTAAAAGGGACCATGTCTTAGCTCTGACTGAAATGCAGGCAAGAAAAAACAGGGGGGCAGGTTTCAAAAAAACACGCAGGAACACAAAAAAGGTGCAGTGCAACAGAAACAACAAGGCAGCAGTCAGTTGGGGTTAGCAGGGTAAGCAGCATAGAGGACAATAAAGGGCAATGAACCCAACACAAAACTATTTCTCTTTATCAAATACAGTATACAGCAAAACAATATGCCTCTTGTCAATATCTCTAAAATGTCAACATGTGTCCATTTAATAAAACCAGAAATGTTTGATAACTGGGAATTTTCATTAAAGTAAAGTATCAGCTGCAACAAAAGTCAGCACACCCATCATTGCAACTACTTTCTTAAAGTACTACTACTACTACTACTACTTGGCTGGGTCGTGGTTTTCACATTTCTCTTCTTTAAAATTCCTCTGTGATTTTGTCATGTTGGAAAATCTGGACCCCTCCTGCCAAGCTTCTCCAGACTGGGAGTCATCTTTTCATTTGGTATTTGGCTATAAAAACACAGATTCATTGACGTGGTTCAGGTAATTTGTCAAACCGAGGTGTCAACTTGGTCATGCAGTTTTTCCAGATGTAACCAAATTTGTTGCAGTGATCGCTTTCGTTGTACTGAGGCTTGGCTCATACATTTCAATGTAGAAAATACTCAAATTCAAATTAATCTGATTCTGGTAAGATGACACAGCTTTGAGTCCTTTGACATTTTAGTGATACAAGACAGGGGTCAGTTACTATTGTCTAAACTTGCAGTCATGTGACAGTTTCAGTCAAACCAAACTAACCTAACAGGTTTTAGGGTGTGACCTAAAGCAGCTTGTCTGATTACCTGGGCGTCAACAATGCATAACAATGTTCCTCTAGTAAGACCCAACCACTCTATGCTACAGTACTGAATAAATAGAAATGGATGCATTTGATTTCACAACTCGAAGAAACAATGTTTCACTATTCAAATGATTCTGATCTTACACCAAATGTACGCTCTGTAATTTATCAGTAGTGTTTAACTTTTACTGTCTTTTATTTGATCCTTTTCCAGAATGCCGAGTATGTAATAATTATACCTATTACAAAGGCCTAGAATTATGCTTTAGTCAAAAAGACAAGATATGTCTTTGAACATTATGCAATCAAATAAGGACAAGAGGGAATTACTCGGCACTACATTAATCTGGGAAGAGCACCACAGCCTGTAATACCAAATTAATTTAACATTTAAAAACAGGTAAATAACTGGACATTAATTACCATAAAGTGTTTACATCACATTAACAGAGTAACAAAAGTATCCTGTTGACCATGCATACATAACAGAGTCTAAGTAACCTACACAAGATATTTCCAGTCTTACAGGAAGTCACACCCTTCATACGTGTTCGAATTTCAGCTGTATACTGCAGTCATAATCAAAACTGGCATGTTCTCACAGGCTTTGTGGCACTGTGCCTTTTCATCTGATGCTGCAGTGTGTGCAGCCATAATTTATGTAACTTTGCTAAATCGAATGTCATTCACACACATTGTGGTTTGATTGGCCATCTGTAGACCTTTTTCTCTCTCTCTCTCTCTCTCTCCATTCTTTGGTCTAGTTATTTGTTTATCATATGCACAACATTGTGAATTCCTCTCAGGAGAGACTGGAGGTGTCATCTCCTTGGGAAACTCTACCCGATGGTGTGGGGGTAGAATGAATAGTAAACCTTTCACCTCCAGCACCGTAATCCACAGCTTTTGAGAACACACCAGATTTTGAGGTGAGCAAATATAAGCCCCTTACCTGGTCTTTACTGTTTGGATGGATGGCCCCGGGCTTTTTCTTTTTCTTGAGGGGGCTGGGGGAGGTGTCTGAGGGAGAGTGTCCATTGGAGGAATGGGTGGGACTCGACACCTTCCTCTTCTGTGGTGCTGGTGGTCGTTCTGCTGACCCTGGTGGGTCAGGAACTGGACAGAGAGAGACAGTCGGGTTATCACACAACATAAGAGATGCTTGTTTTGTTCACCACGGGAGACCAATACATTACAAAAGCTTAAGAAGATTATGTAAAAAATAGAAAATAAAAATAAAAACGGGCAGGATGCGCAAATTGAAGCAATTCAGTTTTCAGCAATTTGGTGATCAGACTGTGTTTTTATAATTTGTTCCATCATAATCAAAGAGTTAATTAAAAAAGCTATTAGGAAATTACACATATTGCTTTAAAACATGATAATACAAATGGCCAGAGGCCTCCCTCTAAACCAACTAGACCCAGTGTTGATACTTGACACAAACAGCCAGGGATAATGGATTATCTCTTCACTGCTAAGAGACCGACAAAATACATCACACTGCCCTTGAAACTTGCACTAAATCACCTCTGCATTCTGCGGAGCTGACTCGGCTGATGCGAGGCACTCGGCCTGAAGAGACTTACCTTTGGATCGCACAGATGCATCCATCCCCTCTACCACATCAGACTCCGTCTTTATCTCCTCCTCAGCCAGACTGCAGAGCACCGAACGACAGCAGGCAGGAACACAGAAAGGAAGAGAGGCAAACACAAAGTCAGAAAAGGGTGTTCAGAAACCACAACAGCATAACAGTAAACAAGTGGAACACCACCTAAGGCACCGAGGTCCCAGTGGGTCTGTCAACTGGGAATCTGCACATTTATTTCCACTGATATTGTTTTTTCTCTGGAATTCAGCACATCTCTGCCATATGGTGGCACCAAGTTCGCATCCTTTCCATACTATCAGTGACAAATGAGTCTGAATATGTTCTTTATGTTCCAAGAGAGACGATGGTAACAATCACCATGGCAACACTCCTCTCTGCTAGGCACAAGTTGATATTCACAACACCACATAGGGCCATTTTGGCCAACATTACTCCTGCACCCTCCATCGGTCAGGAGACGGTGCAGCTGTAATATTTTAAGTCTGATTATAGGTTTCCGATCTTTGCTCTGCACTTTGTTTATGACAAAAGGTGAATAGCCCCATAGTAACAAGAAAGCCAACGGGAATTGGTCCATATTACTGGAGGGACGGTGTCTCATGACAATAAGATGTATGCGTGTCTGCCTCCTCTCAAGCCCCTTCAGTGACAACGGGGTTACACACCTGAAGGACTTGGGACCATTCTCAGAGACCAATCTGATTAGTTTCAAAACAGGGTCTGCCTATATGTTTTGGCCCTGCGAGGCATATTTCAGGAGCCACTATCAATCTGTAACTTATAAACTACATATTATATTTAGAGTATAGTCAAACAAAAATGGAATAAAAGTAGATAACGCAACTCAATCCATAGCTCAGAATATGGGCCACATTTACTGCTCCGTTTCCAACATAACCAGACCAATATTAAGCCTTATAGCCTACATCAATAAATCCATACATCGCAAATCACTCACAAAGACAAGAATAGAGCCCTCTCCAACACATATGTCGAGCCCGGGAAAACCCCAGTTGCTCAGGTCTCCAGACCTGCTCTCATCTCATTTCCTGTGTAGGGAAAAGGCACTAGAATAAAGGGGGTCCTGCGATAAATGAAGGTCTTTTGAGTCTTTGGCTCCTCCTTTGTTAGAGCAACAGAGGGCCTTGCTCCAAAGATGTAGCTTTTATTCTCAAGCCCCGAGGAGGAAAACCCTCGCAAGGACCCCTGACAGGTCACACACTTGACCAGTTCATAGCGTTGGCCGCTGCTCTGGTTTCCAGCTTGGACGAGGGCTTCACAGGTTACAACTCAAAGGTCAACCACATCGTGGGATAAGCCTTTTTTTCCTCCTCTTCTGATAGTACGGGAATGTCCTTCATGTCCCCTCCTCCACCCTCATAAAGGGATTCAAGACTAGGTTGATCAAATGTCAGTTCACTGATCGGCACATGATGGTTACTGAAGCAGGACAAACCCAACACCACCACATCAGCTACTAAACCTACACCATTTAAAACGCTAAGTCAACTTTAACAACCTTCACAATCCAAAGCCATAACAGTGAAAAAAAAACACATCTCATCTCTACCAAACCAATGAAATACAAGTACTGGTTTACAGCCAAACCAACACCACAGCTCACAACAACCATCAGGGCTTTTCTAAACAAAATCCTTGTTTTTCCAAACATAAAACCTGATCATTACAGAAAGCTTATCACAGAAAAATAAATGCATCGTGATCTTGTGGTGTCTGAAAAATGACAAACATGGGTTGAGCAGAGTTTCTTTAAAATGTGACACATGGGTATCTTGTTTCAGCCTGCCAACAGTCTCTCTCTCTCTCACACACGCACACATACACACACTCACACCCCCAACCCCTCCGGGGCCTTCCTGTTCCGGACTGAGTGAACAAACGAGGCCCACATGAAAATAAGAAAACGTTAGCCAAGTCACTCTGCTACGTGTACCACAGCCCTGAAAAAAAAAAGAAAAAGAAAAAGAGAGAAGAACATTCGCCATCACCAGGCAGCCCAGAGCTGCTCAACACAAGCTTATATCATATAACACAACTACCAGGAAGACACAGGATGACCAGTAGCAGAGGAGTATGCTGATCCAAAGGGCATTCTCAGTCACAGGAAGCTATGATCCATCACACAAGGAAGAGTTAAGCAAATAAATCCTTTTTAGCAGATTCTGGGATATATTCCAGAGAGAGACCCAGGTTCAAGAAAACAACTGACAGTATTCCCCCCTCTGCAAGTGGTACCTGATGGACAAAAAGGAGACAACACTGAGTCAGTGCCTTTTCAGATTCCACTCCTGTGAGAGACGAGCAGGGTTCTCTCGTCACAGAAAATGGAGGCCACAGCTTGCTCCCCTCCCCCCTCTCCCCCATCCCCCACTCCGAGGCTCAGACTCAGGCACTGGCACATCCATGCAGGAGGACCAGAGAGAGAGAGAGATGTGTGGAGATTATAGTCCAACATTTAAAAAAAAAAAAAACACAGGAAAAACAAAAAACAAGACCATGTCAAGACAAAACCTTGATGGTGGATCACAGAGATACAGAGGAGAAAACACAGAGAGAGAGAGACAGAGAGAGAGAGGGAGACACGGGAAAATCCGGCAAAGCGAGAAACACTCATCTCTCTCCCTCTCTCTCACTCTCTCTCGCTCTTTTTTTTATGTGTTCGATCTTGGCTTCCCTCCTTTCCTAGTGAATACTGCTGTCATAGAATAATTAGATTTCATTTTGAAGAAAGAGAAAACCCAATCCTGTGTGAAATACACCACACTCGGATCCTGGCAGAGCTATTCCCTGATTAAAATGATATACGCACACACACACACACCAAACAGACAGATATCCGAATAAACAGCCACATTGTGTGACAATCCAAGAAAGACATTTAATACAAACATCATATTGCGCTCTTTACTCTGGAACCAGCATTGAAACCATTGACTAGAAAACATCCTACTCAGCCTGCTACACTATTACTAGGTTTTGTAGAGTAACAAGACGCAATGACCAAAAAACCACATACAGACAAATGTAGAAATGCATATCATTATCTTCTGCTCTTCCTGAGAGCATCAAATCAACATAAAAAAAGACACATTTCTTGCCTAACAATCATCCAAAAAATAATTAATCTCAACAACATTAAGATGCCTCGCAACACTGAATCAGCAAATACAGTAAAGTGCTAACATACACAGAATATCCTGTATGAAAAGAGAGATTTGACCTGGATTTTATATAAGGCTGTACAGGGTGAATCAAAGATGGCTGTGGAATTTTCCAGAAGGCCCTTGCTCTCCCTGCTGCTCTCCCTCTGATTGTCAATCTTTAACCTCAACTGCAGCTGCAATTGGCTGGAGGGCCAACAGGGTGGAACATTATTGGTCGGCTGTGCTATGCCACACGGATCACAGTGTGCAGGCTCCCCTCGTCCTTTTAAAATGCTTCTTTTTTTTCCTTTTTTTTTTGCTGCAATGCAGAGATTTCCCCCTGCATTAGACGGTTTATTTTCCTTCAGTTTAGCTTGGCCTTCTTGATTATGACAGTATAAGCCAGAGGGGATTTGAAAAAGGCCTTCAGGGAGATTATATTTGTGGTCATGATGCATAACTCTATGGCTGTGCTATTTTACCTCTGCCGTCCTGGTTATACACCAGCTCAGAAACAGGCCCAGAGGATTTGTTGCACCGCCATAACATTTTGCATTGACGTTTCTAACTAGCAATGTAACATAGTATATACGTATATATATTGCATGCTCATCTATGCCAGGTATTACGCCTTTCTGGTAGAAATGAGCTTTTGGTTTTGGTTTTGTAGAAGGAGTGAACTGGTCTAAGATGAAACACGGATTGTAATGTTGCTATTTTCTGGCTCCCATGTAGATGAAACATACCAAGCCACAAGAAGACACATTACATTCTTTGTCACCCCCACGCAGCTGAGACTGCTAAAATTGTCATAAATGACATGAACAATGCAGTCTTTATGTGTTCCCCTAAAATATATATATGGCATGACTGTTTTGTCTTCTAAACTTTAAGCTACATACAGCAGTTTTCAGAGACTTTGTCATTCTCTCAGCCCTAAAATTGTATTATTACATGTTCAAATGTATTTGTTTTTTAATCTTAAAATAACACACATTGTGCGTATGTATCAGTGACATTTCTGTTTTTGTTAAAATGGAGAAACCCCCTAATTCCAGTCTAAAATAAAGCAAACAGTCAGATGGACGTTTAAACACAGCCAAACATTTCAAATGCTCTCGGGCACTTACATCTATAAATGTAGACAACGTATAAAAACCTGAGAGTCCTGTGTTGTTTCTCTGGCCTGCTGTCTGTTTTTCAAGGGAAAAGCCTGACTGCCCCTGTAAAAATCTCTCTAAACACAAAATGGCCTCAGAGTGGAGGAAGCAGTTTCACAATGCTGCTGTGAAACTGACGTAGCCCTGGTGTGTACACTCAGGGCCTGTGGCTGTAAACAGAGGTAACTTGTTTCTCTGAAACTCATTTCTTAAGGTTGGACTATAAGAAGTGGCAGGGGGATTGCCCTTTGACAAAAGACTTGCTTCATGAGGGTCACCCTTTGACCAGCATGGAGTGTGCTGCCTTTGTACAGTTTATTCTATGCAAAGATTTCTTCAATTATTTATTCATTTTACATCTATATGAAATTATTAGACAGAAACCTGTATTCACTTATGTCCTGTACCCTTGGTTTTTTCCTAACAAACACATCTGTTGCCCCCTGCGTCTAGTCCATGGCCTGGCATGACACACAAGAAAGCAGCAGAGAGCCAATCTACTTACAAAGGGTACATAATACCCCCTCCTCCACTCCTGCCCATCCCTCATTCTTTCTCTGCCAGGCTATACAACACAAGACTGCCACAACAGAAAGGAGATGTGGGTGCCATTTTTTTGAATCTAACTCTCTTTTGCATTATAAAAAAAGGAAAAGGATTTGCCATGGTCCACTCTGCCTCCCTGTATGGCAGCCTGGTTGTCTGGGGCACCCATGTGACCCTGAGACACAGAGAGAGAGCAAGGGTGAGAGTCGTTACCCAACCCCCCACCCTTCTCCACAGCACTGTGGAAGAGAGGCCTGGCAAGGCCTCCAATCCACCCCAGCTCCTCCTCCTGCACACTAAACTGATTTTAAGGTGTGCACGTTCATCATGAGAAACTAACATTCACCACAACAAGAAGAAGGAAGCCATGTTGTTATCAGAGAGTTGAGATAAAAAAGACAGAGCTTACCTCTGTGGATGCATGGCTGCCTGACACACTGTTATGTCAACACTTATAAAACATGGAGGACACTCTCAGCCCTCAGTCGGGGAAGGCTCCGCTCTTCAGGCAAGGCGATCAGGCCCCAGTGATGTTAGCCAGATCCTGACTGGTCGCTTTCCTTGCAGGCGAGATACAAGGCCGCGTCTGATTGGCTGAAATGTTTCCTGAGTAATTATCTTTGTTCAGTGCAGGCAGGGGCAGCACTGTGAGTGTCAGAGACAGGGGAAGAAAAATAAGCACAGAGCTAGGCCTAAAACCACAAAATAACATGATCAATATGAGTAGTTTTGACATACAAACCCCGTATCATAGTGTTTTGAAGCCTCCATGTGTAGAATCTGCCGGTTGTTGTCTTATTTGAAGGCTTTAGGAGTAGAAATGGCAGCATGTAGAGTGTGAGCAGCAGGACACCATGGCTTCTCAGCACAAGCCTCCATTTTTTTTTATGTGGAGTGGGCCTTTGTTTAAACTCCTCCCTCCCTCTTGGCCGTTTCCAGAGAAAAGACAGGGCTATTGCTCCTCAACTAGTTTTGCATTTCAGTCTGCAAGAGAAAATAAAAGGAGATAGAATGAGTTAATATAGTATCTAATAGAAATAGACTCACCTTTTTATTTAACATTATTTTACCATTGCTGTTGTTGTTAACAGCTTAATATATAATGACCCAGTGACAGTTAACAAACACACAAAATCTATGTACGAGCCTGTGTTTAGCTGACTGAAATGAAATGAATTAGAAAACATGCATGTACCCATCTCCTCCTCTATAAGAACAAAGCCTAGAAATAAAAGACTGATTTTGAGAACAGGGCGTCCTCTTTGAGGCTTAGGCTTGAACAGTCATCATCCATAATTAAACAGACCTGAATAAAGCACCAGTTTGTTTCTCATCCTTTTATTTCAATTTTAAAGCAGCTTATCAACAGGCAGTGGCATGTTGATTGGTCAGAAAAATTGAATGACATAAAATGTAGTGAGTCCTACATATTATTACCCTGCCATAAATGCAATGTTAGGAAAATGTATACCCTTCTGATCATGTCTATCTGTTGTTGCCTTTAAACTAAACCCTTCAGTGAAGCTGTGAGTCACAACTTGTCCAAATAAAAATACAAAACATCACCAAAATTAACCCTTTTTTATTTTCCCCACATGTAAATGGGGATGTAGCCTACAAAACACTATCTATCTATCTATCTATCTATCTATCTTGTAATGAAATGTAACACTAACATGAAATACGACCATGAATATCCATTGTCACAAGGCACTGCTAAATCCTTAGAGCCTTTTCTTTTATCGTGGACACAGCGTCGCTGTGTGTGCTGCTCTACAATGGTGCGGGCAACAGAAGGGAAAAAGAAAAAACGATGTGCGCCCAACGTGGGGCTCGAACCCACGACCCTGAGATTAAGAGTCTCATGCTCTACCGACTGAGCTAGCCGGGCTACAATGCTAGCATTTACATAACATTTTTTGTATTTTGTCATAACTGTTTCCTGACTGTTATGACCTTATGTAATGCCAAAATACACGTTGCATGGTGTGGGCCATTAAGCAGAGAACGGGGGTCACGTATTCCAGTTTGTCGCCTACTGCCCTCTAGCGTCCAACGGGAATATTTTAGGTGACTCACCTGTAAGTTTCCTCAGCATTTAGGTTCAGCCTTTTGTCTTTTTATTTTTATTTATTTACTTTTAAAAGTATTTAACGGTTCGAACAATAAAAAAAACTAAAAATGCCTAAATCTGACGAGCGTTGTTGTAGGGGTTTGTTTGTTAGAGCCTCAAAGCGGTCGATTAACTTAACGCTCAATTAATCATGTATTGGGTCATGGTAATAAAACGTTAGCTGGAGCTGTAAAATTGTGACTTTTGGATCAATTAAACGTTCATTACCTGACTGTTGAGTTTCTTCGTTTGGATACTATCATCGTAATCACATACATCCAGAAATGGGAAAAGATGGATAAAACGCTTGAAAGCTACTCAAGGAGCGTTTGGTTTGCTCTCGCAACTTTAAAAAAATAAAATTGTTACTTCCGCTGTTATTTATTTTTCAAAATAAAATGGTAAACCACGTGCAAGTAAAGTCTTTTTTTAATGCCAGAACGAGGGAGTGGTTTTTGTTTCTAATATCACGACGATTGATGAAAGATTCAGATTCAGATTCCTTATTGGTCCCAAAAAGGCAATTCACTTCTACAATCAGTCTGCCCAACCTTACCTGGATCAATACTGGAAGTAGAAAATACACAGCAAAAAAAAAAAGAAAGAAAGAAAAAAAAAAGAGAGAGAGTTGTTATAGACTAGGCTACAGTATTTTGTTCAGCAGTTTTGGCTGCTCAGTGAAATTTTGTAAGAAAAGAAAAATGTTCATATATCAAAGCACTTCTGATTATGATGAGATACTAAGAAATAATGTAGTAAATTTCTGTTATTTGGTATGGCTGGATTAACCTGTTAAGCACCCAGGGCAAGGACTGACACTATCCCTAAATAAGAAAATACATGTGTTTTTTTAATGCCAAACAATATGATAAGGGTCATAATTTAGACTTTGAGGGACCTGACACAGTTGGCATTTATGGTGATGTTTATTAGTAGGCTATATGGACTAATGCTACAGCATTTATAGGGTACCCTAACCCTATAAATGCTGATACTTACTGATAATGGATTAATACTCATTTGTGATGCCTGTCCATTGAATGCCATTCTGTGATGTTATATGTTTGACTTATCGGGCATGTTATGTCTCCAGGACAGTTTACAGTAGATCAGTGTTTTTCAACCTTGGGGTCGGGACACCATGTGGGGTCGCCTGGAATTCAAATGGGGTCGCCTGAAATGTCTAGTAATTGATAAAAAATATGTTTTAAACTAATTATTATTCTTTTTAAAATTATGATTAAAACACCACACTCAATCCTAAACAACTGTATTCTATACTTTCACTTTCTCGAATTTAAATCGAGTTGCAGCATATAGAAATATCTGAGCTGGTGCATCTTGATCGACGGGGTCGCCAGAAATTTGTGATGTCAAAAAGGGGTCACGAGCCAGAAAAGGTTGGGAACCACTGGTTTAGATGGACAGGAAAGTCTGGGAGAGAGGGAGCAAGACTGAGCAAAAGGCCACAGGTCGGATTCGAACCCATAGCCGCTGCATGCACTCGGGACCCAATCCACTCACCAGCACCAGGTCAACCAGGGTGCCTCAAGTTTGACTTTTTTTTTTTTTGACTGGTGGTCAGACGGACATTTTCACTATTTTTCTGACATTATTGCCCATTCACACGATGACACAATGACAACTTTAGGGGGCAATGGGCTCTATGCACAGCTCCACTACTTCCTGAATTTAAGGCAGCTCCTTTATTTCCTGTTTTAGGCCTACATTATTGGACAAACTGATTAATCCAGGTGTGTCTGAGTAGTCACAATGGTCAGACACACCTGGATTAATCAGTTTGTCCAATAATGTAAAACAGGAAATAAAGGAGCTGCCTTAAATGGGCTTTATGCACAGCTCCACTACTTCCTGAAATAAGACAGCTCCTTTATTTCCTGTCTTAAATTATTATTGGACCAACTGATTAATCCAGGTGTGTCTGACCATTGTTGTGAGGTCAGACACACCTGGATTAATCAGTTGGTCCAATAATGTAAGAAAGGACATAAAGGAGCTGGCTTATTTCAGGAAGTAGTGGAGCTGTGCATAGAGCCCATTATTTTCATCCTGGGGGCTCCTAATCCAGTCATGTTTTTTTGTCACTGGGATTCTTGGGGCCCTAACTGGGCATTTGCTGCCTTTTCTCTCAGTCTTAAAATATTACACACTCCCAACAATTAATTACTCACGACTCAGACAATATACAAGGTGACTTTCTGTAAAAAAAAAAAAATTGTAGCTACACGAACTCCCGGTTCTTACGTGAGGTACGTGAAGGCACCACCACGGTCCTGGGTTCTCCTTCTACGTCAACGTTCTCTGGGCGGTTCATGAATGGGGTTTTGAAGTGTGGGAGGCCGGTCGGTCCGTCATCATCTGATCTGACTGACTTTACAAGGCTGGGACTAGAGAGGGAGAGGGAGGAATAAAGTGGGTGTTGTGCTTGTGCTGTGCTGTGGTGGTGGTGTTTGCTGGCTGGCTCCCGTACGTACGATGTTATCTTCATGACTGTTTTTAAGCAACACGAGTTGTTGTCACTGTGCTTACGGACAGCTACAGCAGCGGAGCGACCGTTACCATCCACCACCACCACCACCACCACCGCCAGTTGAGACGGACGTGCAGCGGAGCTAGAGCCGCTCAGTGACGGCTGAACCTCGGACCCAGAGACGGGAGGGAGAGAGCGGTGTTGGAGACCAGCAGAGCCATGGGGTTCCGCAAGAAGAACAAGAGCCCCCCGGTGCTGAGCCACGAGTTTGTGATCCAGAATCACGCCGATATGGTGTCGTGCTTGGCTATGATCATCCTCCTCGGCCTGATGTTCGAGGTAACTGTGATAAGAGCTGCTGTTTTTAGTTAACAAACTGCTGTTAGCTGCTGCTGCTGCTGCTAGTTAGCTGCCAGCTAGCCACCGTTAGCTGATATGATGACAGCAACACACTAGGGGCAGGGCGCTAGCATGTCTGCCTCCCTGTCTTCTCGTGTGTCTCAGTGGTTGCCAAAGAAGATGGTGAGGAGGCCCAATGGCAAAGCTATCAGGTTATTTCAATAGCAGGCTAACTAATTCATTCCCTGCATAGCTAAAAATAATAATGCATGTATCTAGCTCTTAGCATTTAGATGAGCAGGCTAAATGTTGTTTGGCTGCATGCTACATATTTGATCACCAGCTCTCTTTTTTTTTGGCTTTGGTACAGCTCACTATAGCTTGAATAAAACAAGAGAGCTCACCTGTCCCCAAACCCAGCCACCTGACTTTGTGAAAACACTGAATATATATATATAAACACCCACTTCTTCAGACTTTGTGATGATAAATCTGCATTGTAGCTTGGTACAGAAATCTAAATGTCTGTATTCAGGGGTGGGGAGTGGGTGATGACAATGTAACACACTCATCCCTGACACAGTGATGATAGCTCACCTTGTTGGAGAGCCCTGGAAGCCCCTGCAGGCAGTCTCTAGAGGTCCCCAGACCCAAAGTATGAGACTCAGTGAATTCAGGATCTTCCAGTGACACAGCAGTCCTCTCTTATAACATGAAATAATGACAGTTTTCCAAAACTGTTTTACAGTTTAATGCCATAAGATATAGACATATGGATGCAGTGAGAAAAACAATCTGTTTCTGTGCCCCTGTTGGGAAAAAAAGATATCATGACTCAGTGTAACGTTTACTAACACGGGACATTTCAAGGGGACTAATACACACAGTGCTTGGCTTCCCATGAATAGCATCTGACAGAATCAGACTCAGAGTTTGTCCATTAATCCTGTTTCTTTCTTTGCCTTCCAGGTCACAGCTAAGTTTGCCATCATGTTCATCACAGTGCAGTACAACGTAACACAAGTTCTCGGTGAGTCTTAAGTTCATAGGGCCAATAATCATTTCATTATTTTGATTTTATTCAACATTTCCCTTCATCATTGTTTAGGTTTTAAGGTTTAAATTTTGTATTTCTGTGTTTTCTGTAGATGAGAAGAGTGAGCCTGTTAACCTTTACCAGTACGGTCCCAAGGATGTTGCCACTGTGTTTTTTTACCTGCTTATTGCCGTCATCCTTCATGCCTTGATTCAAGAATATATCCTCGACGTGAGTACCCAAGCGCAACAGACATCACACTTGTTCACATGATCTCACTTTGTAACACTGGTTGCATTTATTATCTGTTAATGTATATATATGTGCAGTAGAATCCAAAAGGGATGGGGATGTGAAGATACTTTGCTATGCTTGAGTTTTAGCTTAAAATAAATCATGTTGCTCTACCCAATCTGTGTACTCGAGGCAACAGCCTTTGTGTATAGTTTGATTTCAAAAGGATCAGAAATATCAAAGGCTGCATTATCTAATTTGTCGTCTTGACTCTGTTATGGTCTGTCTGTTCTTCTTGGAGAGCTTTTTGTTAGTGATCACATCCCATCTTTCCACCTAAAACACCAAAACATAATGACTGAAACAGTGCCCATGTTCCTACTGACAGCTTCTGGCTTTGACAGCAGGCCCCATTATCATTAAGAGAAATAAAATATTTTTGATATTTCTTTATTCCAAAAATAAAAATCTTTTTTGGACTACATTCAACAATGTACAAAGATTCTTTTTAAAATATCAGTCTCTTGCATAAAAGGCAGGTTCACATTTTTTCCTGTCACCTAGTGAACACCACACTAGACTCCAGCTAAAAACCACAGTGCTTGTTTCTATGGAGAGGTGCATTCAATTCAGGGGTCAGTGTCTTGCTCGAGGACACTCGAGTCTGTGAAGTAGACGCTCAAACCACCAACCCTGTGATTAACAGACAACCTACTCTTCCTCCTGAGCTGTCCAGACTGAAGACAAAGTCATGACAGGAAAAATGTGAACCTAAAGGAGACATATTATGCATATTTTACAGTTTTTGACATACTATTGTATTACTATTCTACAGAGTTTTGCATGATTTTCTGCTATAAAACCTCCTTGGTTGACTCGTTCGGATGTCAAGATAAATCCCAACTTCAACCACTATGCAGCCACTTCGTGAAACGCTCCGTTTTGACGGTCAGGTTTTGCGCAAATCTCACAGACATCTTGTTACCAAGCATTCAGAGAGACTGGAAACCATGTAAAACCTTGTTGGTGGATGAAGGCAGGACCCCTATAGCTCATGTTGTGCAACTTTGCAGAGGTTCAGCGTGGAAATATAACATCATAGCATTGTAAGAATGTTCTAAAAATGTAACGGCATAATATGTCTCCTTTAAGGACGTAAAAAGTGGAAAACTTGCACGGCTACTCTACTTTTAATATAAATTAATTAATGAAAGCAAATCTTCAAATATCTCAGTGTTTATATGAGATGCCAGTAACAGAGAATATATCCTCCATGACAACACATGACATACAGTATTGATGTGTTCATCTAATTTGAAAATTTTGTTTGTTTTCAGAAAATGAACAGAAGGTTGCACCTGTCAAAAACCAAACACAGCAAGTTCAACGAGTCTGGACAGCTGGCAGCGTTTTACCTGTTCTCCTTCATCTGGGGCTGCAGCATCCTGACAGCGGTATGAGGGTCAGGAGTCACACAGACAAAACCATCTCAGCCTGCGTTACGCTTTATCTCATGCAGTTTCTCCTCTTCTCTGACAGGAGGACTTTGCAACAAATCCTACTTTCTTATGGGAGGGTTACCCACATACTCACATGGTGTAAGTAAAGATTTACAGACTCTTACTCATCATTAAATCATATTTTTTCATGGTGATTAATCCCAGGAAAATCCTAAACTCTTCATGACTAGTTTTAAACGGTTTCCTCTCTGATTCATAAACGGAAAATGCACTTGTTTTGAACTTTTTATCTCAACTTTCAAGCTACACACACATGATGTTTTAGATTCTGGATCACACTGTGTCTCCTTCTCTTTTTTCTCTCTGGTTTGATTGGTTTAGCATGTCTCTGTAGTTAAGCCTCTGCATTGTGTTTGCTTCCGTCCGTCCCTCTCTTGTGAACAAAATATCTCAGGAATGTCTTTAGGGAATTTTCTTCAAATTTGGCACGAACAGTTTGTTTGATCTTAAGGATGAACTGATTAGATTTTGGTGGTCAAAGGTCACTGTGATCTCACATGTGTCCCATTCCTGTGAGCGTGGTATATCAGGAATGCCTGGAGGGAAGGATGGAGTTGATAATAATTTGGTTATTGAAAGTTAAAAGTCACAAAACACATTTTTGACCATAACTCAGGAATTCATGTGCTAATTATGATACAATAAAAATATTCTTAATATCTTTTATTAAATTCCTGCAAAGTCTCTCTCCAGCTTGGATTTACAGCTGCTAGGTGGTAATTTGACTTTGAATCATGTTGTACATGTCTCTGTAATTTGAACATTTTGAATGCCTATGCTTCAATATGATAAAAAAACTTGTGTCCATGCAGAAATAACAGCGAGTCTCTCACCACAGCACAATTTGTCCTCTTGTCTAGTTTTCAGGTGAAGTTCTTCTACATTTGCCAAATTGCCTATTGGCTCCATGCACTTCCTGAGCTGTACTTCCAAAAAGTACGGAAGGTAAGAATCAATTAAAAATGATGCTTTTGAAAAATGTTTCAGATTCTGGTATGTTGCCCTAGGTTAGCAGCGCAGCAGCTTATTTATGTAACCGAGTGGTAATGCATCAATGAGATGGCACATAAGTGAAAAAGGAAGCTGTTGAACTAAATTTGGATTTTGGTCACTTATAAATTCTTAACATCTTGCTTTTCTATAGATCAGAAGTAACATCACTGGATTCAGATAAACTTAATTACATTCGTTGCTGTCAAAATAGAAAATGTTTTTTCATGCAATGGCCTTTGCAGCCTGTAACTTGATGAGCCCAGTGGTGTTCATACCTCAGTAAGTCAGTGGTCCGCTAACCACTGCTAATCCCTGCTGGCCTTCTCTGAGTCTTCATGAGGAATCAGAGGAGGGTTGCTCAAATTTACAGTACAGCGCCCAGACACCTACTCACGTTCAACAGTCACACTTCTCTTTGCAGTACAGAAAGACAAGCAGGGAAGACTAATGGTGTTTTTACACTGATATTGAATGAGAAACCATTATTTATTATTGTTCCTTCTTCTAGTTCAGTGAGCAAGCATCATGCACGTGGGTATGATATTGATTATGTACATACGCTATTTCAGACTGGAGCCAAGTAGATGTCAGGGCGTAATGCAGAGAAAATGTATCATCGCTTTCAAAGCTTAAAGGTGGCTAATGAGTGGTTAATGGGCTGTGTTTGCAGACATTACAAGAAAATCTATGATAGAATAAAATACACGACATTAGGAGTGATTGTTAAAGAGATTAAAATAGAAATGAATAGTATTAAAACTGAAACAGTAAATTAAATTCGATTAAATTACAAACTAAACTGGAAACCACAGGTAAATAAAAAATCAAACACAATTTCGCTTTTGTGTTAAACTCTCTAAACACTGCATTTTCTGTGCTGCAAATTAATTGTTCAATTTATCTCCTATCATGTGCAGGTTTGGGAAAATACAAGTAAAAAGTGATAGAAAGCATATTTTCAGTAACAGATGTTTGTATTGACAACACCCAGACAGTATGCTTCTTAAATGGATTTTATGAAGCTTGCAATAAATTACAAAAAATGTATAAAACAAGAGAGTAATATTGTATGTTCAAGAAAACCAGAGCCAAAACAAAATTTAAAAAAGCAGATGTTTTTTTTGTTCAGGATGTGAATTCATGAAACAAACTCAGCTGAAAATGCCTAATGCATTAAAAACATATAAAGCAAGTATGATCTCAAAATAATGTACTAAATCAAGTACAATAATATAATATGTCTTTTTAATCCGACAGTAAATTGTCCAGTTCTTGTTTATTCCTTTTGCTCATTTTCCAGTTATTTATTTATATATTTGCCTTGAATTTAAAGTGTGGAGTATATTGAAGCAGTGTGTGTATATGGTGACTGTAGAAGAATTTGCATTATAAGCTTTGGTTTCAGCTTCCTGCTCAGTGTTATTTGAAAAGGATATCACATATCATTTAAGTGTATTTAGATGTACTTATACAGTACATCCATCTTCTGCTTATGTGCGTATTAATACCACTGAATGGATGATACTGTTGAAATAAAGTACGCTTAATTGAAAGAAAACACTTAATGCCCTTCAGGTATCTTTCACTATAAAGTAAATAGAATCACTTAAAACGTTCACTTAAATACTTAATGTCCAAACTGTAAGCCGACATAAAACTGCCTCGTCATGCAAACTGTTTGTAGCTGCCACAGAGCGTCTGCTCTTACTAACACAAACACCTGCTTTGTGTTTTTATTTCTCTCTACAGGAGGACATCCCCCGCCAGCTCTATTACATTTGCCTTTATGTTGTCCACATCACTGGTGCCTATGTCTTAAAGTGAGTGAAAAATGATGTGTGTTTTTTTCTCTCTGTGTGTGTGTTTCACATTCTCACAGGGAAATATCTCAGAGCGACCTGATGGACCAGTGTGAGATGACATTGCATCAACTTTTCTTGCTGCCTAAAGCTGTGTTTGCTTAGGGAAAGTGTGTGAAAGCAAACTACACTTCACCACAGCCAAAAGTATAACTGAAGTTTATAGAGTGGCTGAACTTTTTGTTCTCTGAGTGGTGGACTGATGGCTGGGTCACTTTATTGATTGTGAATGACTCCTTAAAGATCATATTTAAACTCTAAAACAGGTCAACTGACTTCTCCACTCACTGAAAACTGATGCTGATACTTTATAATAGTATCATTGGTCTGTTTACTGTAAGAAAATCAAAATGTAATGTGGAAAACTGTGTGTTTATCCTCCCCATCTCCTGCCTGTTCAGCCTCCACCGACTGGGCCTGGTGTTGCTGGTCCCTCACTACCTGGTGGAGCTCCTGTTCCACGCTTCACGCCTCTTCTACTTCAGTGATGAGAACAAGCAGAAAGGGTATTACTGCATTATTTAGTGTTTGGTGAATGGAAGCACTTTCTCTGTCTGAACAACCTGATCCAACAACATTTTTTTTTATTTCCCCTTTTACAGTTTCACTCTGTGGGCACTACTTTTTGTCATCGCTCGCCTCCTCACCCTCACACTCTCAGTTCTGACGTTTGGCTTTGGGCTTCCCCGAACAGAAAACCAGGGCTTTTCTCTAGCAGAAGGCAACTTCAATGTGCTCACCATAAGGCAAGTACAGACCGCAACTGACTGAATGTCTCACCTAAAGGGATGCTTCACTCAAAATCGATAATTCACCAATTTTCTACTCACCGTCATGCTAAGGAAGGGTTTGGAGAACTTTCAGAGTCATCAAAACGCTTTTCCAGGGGGGGTCCGGCTGGCAACAGATTTTGATAATGGCGTCGGATAGAGCTCACTTTTTAATCATCCAAAACACACTATGCACTATGAAACATCCAAATACCTCCATACTGCTTCGTAAAAAAATAATTTGATCTCTGTTTTTAGCCTTGTTGTAGTAGTAGCTCCCAGTGGCTCTGTTGATGTTTGTGCGCATGTGCGAGATTTGCTGTGAGATGTTCGTTCGTCGTCGTAAACCATTGGATGTATGATGTAAACACGGAAGAACATCTCGCAGTGAATCTCGCGCATGTGCACAAACATCAACAGAGCCACTTGGAGCTACTACATCAACAAGGCTAAAAACAGAGATCAAATTAATTTTTCCCGAAAAACTTTTTCATGTGGCGGCTTCAGGACACTTGGGTCAGTACAGACAGCAGTATGGAGGTATCTGGATGTTTCATAGTGTGTGTTTTCGACGATTCAAAAGTGAACTCTATCCACCGCCATTATATGAAAATCTGTTGCCAGCCGGACCCCCCCTGCAACTCCAAAAGCGTTTTGATAACTCCGAAAGTTCTCCAAACCCTTTGTTGGCATGGCGGTGAGTAGAAAATTGGTGAGTTATTGATTTTGGGTGAAGTATCCCTTTAATGTCTCATAGCAAATGGTGGTACGGATAAAGTGACAAAAACAGTTTTCCGGTTCACAAGCTAAAATGTGTCTTCTCCACCCTCCTCAGGATGACTTGTCTGGCAGCGATCTGCCTGACGCAGGCCTGGATGATGTGGAAATTCATCAACTTCCAGTTGAAAAAGTGGAGGGAGCACAGCCAGAACCAGGCCTCAAAGAAGAAGGCGGTCAGCCCGAAGAGCAAGCCTCACAAAAGGGAACCTACAAGGGGTGAGTATTCACCCAAACAGACACAATGGAGATCCTGTGTTTTAATAACTTGATGTGTAAGATTTGCAGTTGCTCTACGGTACAATCCTTTAATCAAGGTTTGTGTTCACTTGTCTTGTCAGGAGGTGCTTCCAATGGAGTCGTTAAGTCTGAGGATAAAACATCACCACGGGCGAGAAAAGCCAAAGCTTCATAGAGATGGAAGAACTGGAAGAAGAAAAAAAAAACTGAGTGAGGGAGTTCTGACAACGTGACATTATGTCTTTACACAACTTCAAATTTTGTCTACTGCTCTCCAAAACAAATGTTTAAGCGCACTAAGAAACCTTACATAGCTGTCCCTTTGGGGTTGAAACTCCCCGTTTGAAAAAGTTTAGTGTTACCGTCTGCTAGAAGAGTTTATTATTCATTTGGTTTTCTCTGCAGATGGGACGTTGGCAGGGCAGAGCTGGTTTTGATGCTTTAACAGGATGGATTTAGCTCTTCAAAGTGTCCTTTTGTGTAAAACAATGATCACTCGTCGGGTATTTTAAACTGAGTTGCTCTTCAGTAATTTGACATCAAATCAGTTGATATCACAGTACCTTAAAAAAAAAAAGTGAATTGTGACTTCAGGGCAACTTAATATAAAGTGTTAACGTGCAGTTAACTGTACAGAGTGTCATTTTAAGTTAAGGCCTTTTTCACTTAAACTTACAGAACAGGCCATCAGTTCATGTCCTAAAATAAAAAATAAAAAAAGCCTTTCTTGCTCTGCGTGGCAACACGACGACGATATTCTGTTGTTGTCAGGAAAAAGATCCGACATGAATCGCTCCAGAGGAAGATTTGTGCTATTTAGGTATTTGACATGGCTGCGGCCTGGGAAACTGAAGCTTGTACTTAACTCCTTGATCATTTACTGCCATTGTTTGACAGCCTCTGCCTTTGAAATCCAATATGCTACAGGATTGAGGCACCTTTTTTTTATTTTTAAATATATTTTTGTTTGCTTTTATCACTAGCCTGGTAACCAGCCCGTGACGGGGGTTCATCCAGGTCCAGGTGACTTACCAAGAGGAAGCTGTACTGTAACCTGTGATGCTGTACTGTATGCATACAGTTAAATCTTTATAATGGCATGATTGGAAACCTGAGCAAGAAAAACTGTGTTTGAGGCTGCACTTCAGTCTTTTATATGGTAATGTCAATGCATGATGGTTTAAGGCTAAAGACTTTATGGCTAGTTCCTACCTGTGCTGTTGAGTTTGCATCTCTTTCTCTCTCTCACACACACACACACACACACACACACACACACATACACATACACATACACACACACACAAGCATTCAGTGGCCTTTTTACAACTGCTGCAAGAGGTTTGAGTTATTTATTTTTGTCATAATACTACAGATGATTATTATTTTATATGCTTTGAGAAGCTATAACCAGCAAACACAGCGGTACATAGCAACTGCGTTCAGTTAATCCAAACAATACAATCTTTCTTCAAGTGTCCTTATAACGTCGGTGGTTTGTATCACTCGTTCTGCTTGTGTTGCGTTCTGTTTGCCTTCTGTTTTTTATTCTTGGGTATCAGGGGACAAGCTATTCACCACTTAATACACTAAGTTACATCCCATATTGAGATGGGAAGTGTGTTTGTGAGGGACTGTTGTTTGTATGCCTGTGCACTTACTCGTGAGTGTGTGTGTATGTGTATGTGTGTGTACAGTATTGTTCTGCCTACTGTGTGTGTGTTTGAGACTTAACGGGGCCTGAATGATGATGATGGCAGCGATGATGATGACAACGATGTTTATTGCTTGTCTTGTTAAAAAAAAAAATGATTGCCTGTGTGCAGAGCATGAAATGTGACAATCTTGTTCATTGACTCCTGCCCTGTTGGTTGTATTTTACAATCACATCCTGTCCTTCAGTTCACTTTCGTTGGGCCCGTCTCAGTTCCCAACATCGCTTCTATACTGTATGTGTAAAAACACTGAGTTGTGGATAGGTGTATGTTCTATAGGATATCGGTTACTAAATGCTTCTGTGTTTTGTCTTTGCCCCTCAGATGCCCTATCCTGTGTGAGAGAGATTTTGTGATTTCTGTTGCCAAATGTGGCATTTTTTTTTGTTTGTCCCTCTTGCTTCACCTTTTCAATGATCCTGACATTGCTATGGAGCACACACGTATTGTATTGTTGCGCCGTGCTCTTTCCTCCTCTCATGGACCCGGACAGAAGTCCCTGCTCCACTGCTACACCACTGTGCATGTGAACGTCTGTACAGAAAAGACTATTACTGCTTTGTCTGCAAACAGTTGGAGTGTGGAGTCTTAGTCCGGAGGAGGAGGACGCCGTTCATTTTTTTTTGCTCCCTTTAGTGCGCCTCTAACAGGACGTTATAGCGGTCTTATTGGCCCCTATGTCTGGTGTGTGTGGCAGTGTCATAGGAGGAAAGGAGTAGCAGAGGACTTATGTACCAGCCTGTTGTTAAACTGTCTCAGATGTAAAAGAGAAGAAAAAAAAAGACTTAACCCAACACTGTACTAAAATATGTGTCAGATTTTTAAGCTATTTTTATAGAGGGGAAACTGTTAAATTCACTGTTGTTCAGTACACATGTGTGAATATTTGTTTTGCATCCATATTGATATGAATTGTTTTTGTTTTTATATATATATATATATAAGAATGAAGCTTGCTGAACTGGTAGCGTGGGTATACATTGTGGTATGAGTGTAAAAAAAAAACAACTTTACTTAGCCTAATGGTTTATTTAACTTCATGGCCTTATTAGAGCAAAGTGAACTCAGTTGTATAACAGTGCTCAGTTAACACCACGCTGCAGGTGCACACTGCAGCAGCTTTCACACACCACTACATGTTTTATGATAGGGAAACGCACCGTCATAATTACACAAAACATCTACACATCAGTTTAGTGACATGATCAGAGGAGCAAGTGGTCAGTATAGTGTTTTCTTTGTTCCACTCCAGCAGGTGTGTTTTTTTGTTTTGTTTTATTTTATCTTACCTGTGATTACAGGCCCGGGTGTAGAACTAACTATCTATATGTTGCAGAGTGAAAACATCTGTAAGCTTTTATTGCTTTATCAGATAACACACTGTACAACAATCAGCAGATGTTGAGGCTCTGAAACACGAGCCACACTGTAGTTCCCCTCGCTTATAGACACAATAGCCTGTATAATCCCACAGGAATGCACTTTTTTCTTTTCTTTTCTGCGTAGTATGCATTATGTGAGAGCACCATAACACTGCTCACTTTGGGCTGTTTTTGCATCGATTCTCAATGAAATACAAATTGAAGTTTCTCAATTAAAACGAACTGTGCATTGTGTAATTGTTGAAAACTTAAAAAAAAAAAAGAAGAAGAAAAAAAAGGCTGCAGTGAATTAACTTTATGAGCAACCTCTAGGTGGCAACAATCATTAATGCATTTGAACATGAGATCTCTAAATAATAATAATTTAAAAAAAAAAGACCTGCACAGCAGAGACACATGTTTATTGTATTCTATTAATTCATTCTGCATTGTCCTTGATTTGTTTTTATTTTGCTGCTTATCTATAGATGTTGCGATATATTTCCTTTACAAATATGTTGTCTCTGAACTACTCTGATGGTATATATTTATGCAAATTCTTGTGAGTTCTGATCATTTTTCTTTGTCACTATTTTTTTATTTCATGTTTGAATAAAGCTTTTGATCATTACACAGCCTTGTTGAACATTTTTATTTTATTTTATTATTTTTTTTACATATGGCCCACAGGGTTTAACAGTGGATCTGCCCATATAGGGGTACAAAAAAACATGCAAAATCACTGCAGTTTCAAAGCCCAGTTTTCCATTTCTGACATGAACCAGCAAGGAAAATGTCATTTAATAAGGCCGGGATATTCTTCATATATTGGCTTTTGAGGATTCTCTGTCTCTCATCTCATGCTCATTACATCTTTCCACTTATTCCTCTTCAGGATATATTCTGAGGCTTCAATTTTAAACATTTCTCATTTATGCTACCCACTGGGATTGGTGTCGGGAGACGCGAGGGGAGGAAAAAAGTACTTTTCAGCTAATTACCACCAGGGGGCAACACTGAGCTTCTTTTGCCTGAGGGACAGAAGCAGTCTGCAGGGGCATAGCTGCATACAGACCTGCATTAATAAATCACTAGTCAGAATGAGAAAGACGGAAACATTGTCTTATCACACAGCGTGCAGCTCAGCTCTCCTAAAACTGTCTTTACCATGCAGTTAGTAGACAAAATGAATCAACCGATAGCTGACAATATGTATTCATCCAAATCCAGAAGAGTGTCCTAGATAGGAGATGCATCTCGGCGTCACTGTTGGGCAATTTGATTTACCAGGGGCACTGTAAACATGACATCTGTGCCTGTGGATGGATGGCGAGGGACGAGCACGGCACAGAAAAGAGACACCTGCAGCTCATTGCTAATGTGTTGTGTTGTTTCAGAGTAATGGGTTTTCTCTGGGCAATCAGACAGCATGATGGATCAGTGGGAACCAGGGAGGCAGGCTGGAGCTCCGCAGGGTCAGCACAAGGACAAGAGTTCACACACACGCTCTCCATCACACACACACACACACACAGAAACAAATGCACACGGATGGCTGTATCCCCAACTTGGGCGTACATGACCTGAACCCTGTAGGGTGCATGCACTTCAAAAGCAAATTTGCAGAAAGAGTCCCAAAAAAAAAGCAGGGATCGGCTAAGGCGAGGGAGAAAAAAAGAATTGCCACCCCACTCCTCCCCTTCAACCAATGAGGATAAATCTCCCACTGAATCGTCAGTATTATGTGTAATTTCCATATAAATTAGCTTCATTAAAAGGGGAGTACTTTCTTATTTAACGAAGCTCATTTGAAATTCTGTATTTAATAAGACATGTAATCCCAGACTTGCAGACTAATAGCCAACAATTAGCAGGACTGGAGCATGTGTGTGTCTGTGTGTGTGTGTGTGTCTGTGTGCGCCTTTGTGTGTTGTGTATGTGTGTGCCTGTGTAATCTCCTGGAAGTATTGTAGTCCTTCAATGTTATTTCCATTGATTGTCTCAAATGAGCAAATTGGGCAGCAGCTGCTCTCCCAGCCAGGTTTACTCGCAGTGATCCCTGAAGCTGGATGGAGATCTAAGACGTTCATGACCTCACCACTATTTGAGAGAGCGAGCTGACGGGAGGGGAGTGCGTGTGTGTGTGTGTGAGGTGAGCAATAGAGCAGGTGTAGACCGATGAAGGACAGAGTGTGGAAGGGGTGGAAACATCTGGGGGGATCAGAGGCACGGGGAATGAGAAGCAGACGGGAGTGAAGACACAATGGTGAAGAAAGTGAGAAGAGGAGAGGCAGACGGGGAGCAATGTCAAGCAGAGTGCTATGATTAACAGTAGGACTAAGGAGAATAATGGAGCGCAGTGTGTGTGTGTTGTGGAGAGAGAGAGAGAGAGAGAGGAGGAGAGCGGTGCCCTATCAGTGTCCATCAGAGCCAGTAGATGCAAATTAAACCAGACTCCTAAACGGCACAGATAAAAAGAGGAAAGGTGAAATAAAAGAGCCTGTACAGAAGAAGAGTGAGATAAAAGAGAGAGACTAAATGACTGGATGAGAGGGAAAAGACAGAGTGATGAAAGAAAAGGCGGAGAAAGAGATCTCAGTCGGTTTATTTTCATCCAGCATCACCCTTCAGTAAATGGTGTTCATTGTGTGTGTACTGTTTTAATCAAGGTCAGTCAATTTATTTGGTAATAGCTTTGTAAAAAATAAATAAATAAATAAAAAACTTGATGCAAAATTGAGGGAAAAACAGAAAGTAGAGCAACAATAGGAAACAGAAGGAGACGAGGAAGTTAAAAGACTAAACACTGGTGAGTGTGTGGAAGTTTGTTAATGACAAAACCATTGAAAGGCCGTCAAACAAATTTAAATGGAAATCATTCTCCAAGTCAAGACTGAAGCAAGCGCACCGACACATTTGTTCAGGATCCTGTTGCACACTTTACACTTTAGACTCTAACAAGTTTGCAAACAAACTCAGACTGACAGCAGAGTTTTAAAAAAATCCAATGACTCCGTCTCCGTCCTGCACATGAAGAGTTAAGTCTCTGTCACACCAGCGTTTAATTTCAGGGGAAATTCTGCAGTGAAATTAGCTGATTTCATTGGTGCTGCAGGAATCGGTGAATTCCCTTGTTGTTGTTGTCCAAGCAGTCCTGACAGAGCAGCTGACCTCCATGGAGGCAGAGAGCCAGATAGCTATAGCCTAGTCCTAAAACGCAGGAAGCTATCAGAGCTTATTAGCTGTGTTGCACCATCCAGTTTTGTTTAACCTCCTGTCACCGGGTATGCACTGAGGAGGAATGGTTTGCAGACTCTTCGGAGACAGGAATCAGTGATACAAATATAAATGCCGTTGCCGAATAAACCTTGTGACCCATTTGAAGGGTTAGCTAGCTCAGAGTGCTTTTTTTTTTTCTTCTTCTTCTTTTCAGGGTCTCTCGTAGCTACTGTGACTCTGATGGTTTTGCTTTACAGATCTTTTATCAAGTCTGTTTAATCTCCTTTTATTCTGCCCTGTCTGCACAAAACAAAAAATCGTATTTGGCCCAAATTGTAAACGATGCCAGCAAAAATAATTGGCATTTGGCAGCACGCTCTCACAAAAATGTCTGACAAACAAGTTTTGCAGAAAGATCAGTTAGTCCTGTCCGGTCCTGATCACCCTCCTGTTACCTTGTTTCCTTTGCCTCCTCAGGGCCAGAACTAAAACAAATGCTTCTTCAGCACATCGGTGCAATCAATTTGTACAAGTCTAAATCTGCACTTTCACATGTTGCAAAACTGTTCTTATTGTTTATAACTCAAGTTTGGTGGTTTTATGTTCTTATGTTCTCATTTTATGTATCATATCTTTTTTTTATGTCTTGGTGTGTTTTTATTTCCACTGTAAAACAAATTTCCCCTCTGTGGGACAATAAACGCTCTAAATCTAGCATGTTCCTGGACTGCGAGGCTGCTAAATGTTAGTTCACTTTACCTCCAGGGGTCCACCAGCAGCAGCTAGCCTTGTCAGAAGTCTCAGCATCAATAAGAACCAACATTTTGTGACGACGCTCCAGTGAATTTAGCATTTTAAGGTGCGGTCAATCGTGCCTTTTTCTATGTGACCCCACCCTCAGTAACTCCATCATGGTCCACTGGCTTTGTCATTTGCCCCCAGACAGATATGTGGAATACATGTCAGCATTAAAGCTTGTCCTTTAGGAGCATGCCAAAACCACTGCACAAAATTATGAAAGCACATGTTGAACTGCGTACATACAAAACCAGGGTTTTGTACTTAAGACTGGTTTCATGGCTATAAATCTGTCACCATGTGCTCTCGAATTGAGATTGATTGCATCTTGAGTTTGTTCTATGCTGACTTAGTAGATTTGCAGTTAATCAACTGTTCTACATATGGACTCTTGTGTTTTTTAAAGAGGTTTTGTGTGTCTCCTTCGCTCAGTCCTCGTTGCTCAAGGATGTGAACTTCCTGGCGCTGAAGACCTCAGTCATGGAGTCTGCAGCACGTGTCCTTTTTGCCTGAAGCCTTCACACTGAGCCACACACAAATCAAAAAAAAATGTAGAGGGAATAAGAATATGATTTATGCATGTCCTCTACGCTGTGAGGAATGTTACTGTGTGTGGGGATACAGCTGTGCACCAACAAGCTTGTGCATCTGGAACATGAATCTTTACATACCTATATACATGTGCATGCACGTACACACACATACACACACACATACATACATGCATACATACATGGCCCTAACTGGCAACTGGGACAGCTGACAGCACTAGCAAGGTCACGTGTGTTTATACAGTCTCATCTGTTCCTTCACCGCCTGCTCTCTCTCGGTAACGCTCAGTTTATGCACTCTTCCACTGTGTCGGTAAACACGCAGTCCCGGGCTCCATCTTCCTTTCTCACTTATTACTCAGCCTCTGCTTTGGGTTTTGTTTTGCCAAACAGCGACTTCATCGTCCCCTGAGGCTTCCCAGCCAGTGATTCAACAACTGCCCCCGTTTTTTTTTTCTTTCCTTTTTGCTTTATCTATTCAATCATGCTGTATTGATTTTGCATTGGATGGTGCTGAGGTAGGTTTCACAAACACAAAACAGAGACAGAGGGTAATGACTACACGACGGGACTGTAACATATGGTGGATTCATAAATGTATGACAAACTAATTGTTTCCCACAGCTCCACCTTCATCTTTCAATCTGTCTTTGTGGGCAGATCTTCTCCTTTTTTCTCATTAGTGACCTCTGTGTAATCCCCCCCTTCCCCTTTTGATTACATTATACTGTACATCCATTTGAGTGCTGATAAGCCCACTTCAAACTCTGTCTATATAGTCGAGGCTGCCTCTTAACCTTCCCGTGTCTCCGGTTTACCGCCATTCTGATTGGATATGGTGCATAAGAATGACGGCTTCCAGGCAATACGTCTCTAAGTGAGTGTGTGTGTGTGTGTGTGTGTGTGAGAGAGAGAGGTGTCGCTTCGTCACCAGCCAACTCTAATTTAAAAAGAAAATCGCCCTGATGAAGGCCCTTGCTGATATGTGTTGATGAAATAAAGGAGATTATTTCAGTTAGTCACCTCATGTGTGTGTGTGTGTGTGTGTGTGTGTGTGTGTGTGTGTGTGTGTGTGTGTGTGTGTGTGTGTGTGTGTGTGTGTGTGTGTGTGTGTGTGTGTGTGTGTTGTTGTTTTTTCACATTTTAGTCATGTGTCTCCAATGTGTTTTTCACATCAGCTTCTGCAAGAGGTAGTGTTAAGTTTTAATTGTAGAGACTAGTATTAAAAAAACAGATCCTTGGCTAATGACTATGACTAATGACCTCAAGGTATAAAATACATTTGTTCACCTGGTTTATATTAGTGTATACTGTAGGCCTATAGTAACTACAACATACAAAAAAGGCTGTGACTGATCTTCCAGTTATTGTCTTTATTAATCATTTGGTTTATGAAATGTCACAAAACAATAAAAGATGACAGCAAGAAAAAAAAAAAAACTTATTGTCATACTATAATGATTCATTTACATATAAAATGCAACTGGGAATTACTTGGCATTTATATTTTAATAATTACTTGAGTGATTGATGGATACAGTAAGATTACCGTTTCTCTGTTGATCATTCCAGCTCTACATACCAATGTTAAAGCATTTTTTTTCTGCATGTGGGTTGCTTCTTTTCTCTGTCCATGTCTCACATCTGTGTGTGTGTGTGTGTGTGTGTGCATGCTGGTAGCGGTTTCACTACCCTCCTGAAGCCTCGTTCCTACCTGTTTAGAATTTTAAACAGCTTCCCTGTTCCTCTCACCTTCCCACAACTCTCTCTGCAGTCCCCTAAATTCTCGCCGAGGGACTGGCTCAACAATAAACTGTACGCTGCTAAATAAAGCATCATCATCCACTGTCCAATCTCTAACCATCTAATGGACACATATTAGGCAGTAAGTGTGCTTTATTGTATCTTTGAGGATTACGGTCAAGTTGAATTGTGAAGACGATGCCGAGGTGCCTTGTACTGTAGTAGTGGTAGTAGTGGTGGTGGTGGTGGTGGTTGTGCTGTGTGTTTTCTTCACGTTACATTTCATTTTCTTTTAGCCTTCGGCAGCACTATGGAATTTTCCAAATGATGGGACAATAAGTACCATAATAATGTGGCTTTAAATATTGTGGAATAGCAACCTGAAGCCAGCTGGCCATCGAAAACAATTCTCTCCATTGTTTTGCTCCATCAAGAACAGGGCTAATGAATTCAAGTGTTTCTCTCCAAAATGCAGTGGTGGCAGATATTCTCAGAGGCGCTTTACGTTTTCCAAAGCTATATTTAAATAAATTATTCGTCAATATAATCTGAAATAATGACCTGTTTTTAAGTAGAAAAAAGAAGAAAAAAAACTCCAATTATTCTGGCTGCTCCCCACCTGTAAATAAACGGATGTCTGTTGAGGAATCATACCAGTGGTTTTGCCTGCTGCAGCCCATTTATTACAAACATTACTGCCAACCATTGTCCAAAGTGTACAGTCCGGTTTTAACAATTCTGAGTGTCTTTTTCCTACCTTCCAGGCAGCCATTAGTTTCCACTCATCCCCATCTTTGAATATCAACTTGTGCTTGGTAAAAAAAAAAAAAAAATCCTCATGATGCTTTATCAAAGACAATAAAATGAATCTTACTGTGTCTAGATTTTTTTTGATGATTTAGTCGATGAATAGTTTACAAGACATAAGTAGTGATGGCTTGTTCAATGTGTGCCCATTGTGTGTGAATTATTGATATCAAATCTTATAAACTGAAAAGCAGCCTGCAGCACAAACCTGTCTGGTAGAGCCACAGTCATCAGTGGGGCGTGGTTAGATGTGGTCAGACGTATGCTCTGTTGCACATGCATGGATGAATTACTGAACAGGTATACTGGGCACAGGTCCAGGGGCCCTAAAGGCCAAGGGGGCTGCTGCACCAGAGCCTGTGTATTAAGGGATCTTATATCTTTTATAAATTTTTTGATCAAACAATGACAGAAAGACACAAAATAATAACAATTAAAGATAAATGTGCATGAATAGATGTAAAACAAGCTCAAAAAGACCTACGACCTAACGTAAAACGCATTAACTACAAAGATCCTGGGTGGTATAACACCAGTATTGTGTCCACCAGTAGAGAAATGAGCATCAACTCTCCGCTATACTGTTTGTTTTTGTGTGTTGTGGTCATATTTTCTCCTGTGCTGACGTATAATTTCAACATTAATCTTTACTTTACTTATAAAACACACACACAGTGCAAAGTGGTTGGTACAGAAACTATATTTCATCTCGAAGGTCACCGGCAATGATCTGTATGTTGTCTGATAATGTGTAAATTGACTATGACTCTGTGATACTCTATGGAGTCATTAACAGTCTCTCTCTTTACAGCCCTAAGTAAAAGCATTAAAAGCATTAAGCTTTTACACTTTCGTTTATTGGTTCAGTACAGTCTGCCAGTCGACCTGAAGTGAGCTCCAAGTCTATCTTTTTTCTTTTCTTTTCTTTTTTTAAAGAAGGCTTAAAAAGTCTCTAAATCCTTTGGCTTGGATTTACCCCCTATATGTGTGTCTGTAAGTGTGTGTTTTACAGTGTAACATGTAGCACACAGGCTTTGTTTTTTATTTTTTTGTGAAATGAGCATTTTGTTCTCGCATTTTTTCTCTGTGTACGACATGCTAAAATAGTGATGAACTTTAATAAAATGTTTTTAGGTTACGCTCAGGCCAACGTGTTTTAACAGTTTCTCTGAAACAGTGGAGCTCTTGAAATACAATTCTTAAGGATCTTTTGAGATGTAATTTTCGCTTTCCAAGAACATTCACATTTTTCACTCAGTGAGTTATATTCAAATCACATTTTCCTCTCCTTAGCCGTTCTTTTAGTTTTGCCTGAGGAATTATGCGTGACCCATGAGGCTAATTGCTTTAAACCTTCTCCACAACCTTATTTCAACATTTTCTTACTCGCCTTAGTCTCTAACAGTTTTCTCCTTCTTGCTTGCCCTCGCACCCTGCCTTACTTTCCCGCTAAACCTGGCGCAGCTCTACCTTATTCTCACTCCCTCTATGTCCTCTCGAGCTCCAACACTTCCTCTCCTCCTCTATCACGCTGACAACTCCACACTCTCTTCTTCTCTCCCCTTTTCTCTACTTTGTGTTTCTTTAACACCCATAGGTTTTCCCAGCTACCCCTCTCTTCAGGCAATAGGCACCATTTATCATCATCTGTGATCTTGTCTCTGTGTCTTCTTAAACTGCCTTAAACTAAACTCCACTATCTCATCATCATCTTGTCTCACTTCTCTCTCACCTTCCTCTTTCCATCTTCTTTCATTCCCACTGTCATTGACACAATAGGATCCTGACTCATGTTGTGTGTGAGTGTGAGTGTGTGTGTGTGTATCCATCTATCTATCTATCTGTGTTCTTGTCTGCCTGGAATCACCATGGTGACGGGTTTTGGTGCTGTCTGTCCCTTGCCGTGTATATCTTGGCAGCGGTCGGGGCACTGTGTCGACGTGGCCCAGTTCAGAGGCCACCCGGCTGCGACGTCACTGCTCCGCGCTGACCCTGCCAGCTCGCATATGGAGCCCACATATGGGCCTCATCTATAAGAGATTGGTGGCCTGGAGGAGCCACAGTCCCTCCAGTGAAACAAACCAGCTCACAGAAGGCTGGCTCCTGCAAAAAGGCTGCAGGGATGTGAAGTGACATTTCAGTATTTCTCTGTTTGATGAGGAGGAGCAACTGGGCTTTGATACCAGAACAATCCTTTTCATCTATCTATCTATCTATCTATCTATCTATCTATCTATCTATCTATCTATCTATCTATCTATCTATCTATCTATCTATCTATCTATCTATCTATCTATCTATCTATCTATCTATCGATATCCATCTATGGATTATAATTCAAGTTTTTGTAGTTTCTTCTTATCGACAAGCCGTGGCATGTTGATCGGTCAGATAAATTGAATAACATAAAATGTACTGGGTCCTACATATTATTACCCTGCCATAAATACAATTTTAGGAAAATGTATACCCTTATAATCATGTGTATCGGTTGTTGCCTTTAAACTAAACCCTTCAGTGAAGCTGTGGGTCACAACTTGTCCAAATACAAATCCAATTAACACTTTTTTTTTCTCCATGTGTAAATGAGGATGTACAAAATATCTATCTATCTATCTATCTATCTATCTATCTATCTATCTATCTATCTATCTATCTATCTATCTATCTATCTATCTATCTATCTATCTATCTATCTATCTATCTATCTATCTATCTATCTATCTATCTATCTATCTAGTTTCTTGTGCTATATAACCTGTGGTAACACGCTGTGTGATTGCAGTGAGATAGTATTTGGTAAATAGACTGTACAAGACATATCTGCCCATTTACCCCTGGGTTCACACAGCTTTTCAATATATATTTATGTTCAGATGACACATCAGGGGCAATGATAGGGTTCAGTATCTTGCCCATAATACTTATGGACTTGGAATTGAACAGTCGACCATCTGACCTGCTCTACGGCCACCATTTTTTTTTATATAAGTGATTTTTTTGAAAGCGTTTAGGTGAGAGAAGATATTAGAAGCTGGTGCAGAAATCAGTGTGACTGAGAAACAACTGTAAAAGTCCTGTAATATATGTTTGAAAACCCACATAAACAATCATGAGATGATTAATAAGAGAAGAAAAGAAAAACTATATCAGCAACGTAAAATTAGCTTACCCTCCTGCCTTACTTCTTTTTGTGAATATTGGTAGTAGCGTTGCTTTCTCTGCTCATAAAATACTCATAAAAAAGCTCATAAAAACATACAATATAATCTTTGATGAGGAGTTGCAAGTTAGTTTTGTTTCATTTTAAAGAGGCACAAGTCATAAAAAGAGTCATAATGATTGGTAACCACTGTTGTAGATAATGGCTGATGCACCATAAAGAAATATCAAAAGAATTACAAAAAGAAAATACACATACATATTTAATACATATATTTAAAGAGTAATATAGAAATAATTCAGCCCTACAAGAAAATCACTGTAAAGGACCTTAATGGAGCTTTTTCAGTATCCAACTTGGTTGAGTTTGATGGAGCTTGAGTTTGTACTGCATTTGGTCAAATCAGTACCACATTATATTTGGATAGCAATGAACATTAAGCACAAATTCATTTGAAAACTGTACTCTGTGATACCTCATGAAAAATAATGCAGACTTGACGCTCACATTAATGGATCAGCAGAGACTCAGACCTGCATTTAAACTTTGGTGTGCTGTTCAAGGACCAGCGAGACAATGAAATATGATCCAGGCGGTCTGGTTGTGCTTTAATGCTTATCAGACGCCAAAATGCTTCACAACAGTTTTTACCACTCAGTGACAGGATTTCAAAAACTCTAGAAAGTTATCTCTGCAAACTACAACACAGGGGTTGTGATGGTGACTAGCAGGATAGGGGAGGAGCGTAGAATTCAAGAAACAATCTTTAATTGGATGCAAAGTTGGGAATGTCCTCAGATGCCGGATGCGTCATCAAACTTTTCTTTTTCCAGGAAGAAAAATACATCAATTTTAAGGAGGAACTATGCAAAATGTTTACCTTAATTGTTACGGGGAGAATGCGGGCTCCAAGACACTATAGGTCCTAGGGTCTACTGGGAGAAAACCAACCTTGCAAAACCAACGCCTCCGACCCGGTGTTCTCGTCCTAGATCTCGTCCTATAAGAAACATGGACAGCTTTAAAGCACTGCGACGCAATAATAATCTCTTGTTAACGTTACTCACCTCGGTAGACATCGCTCCACCTATTGCCTCCTTGCCAGCTTTGTTGAAAATAGACATAAAATAGGGAGGAAGGTTAGCTGTAAGTTTTCATGACAGTGAAAATATGCACTGAAACTGTAAGGGGAGCTCCGCAGAGAAAAAAAGCGACCAAAACAGCGAAAAAGTGACGGGAATGCAAAAAATCTCCGATAATTTTTTACATTAATTTGGCAAATATCAATTGATAAATGAACAATTAACATGAGGATTCAGCATTTTTCCAGTGGGGGCAGTATCAGAGAGTAAGGCTATCAGAAGTTTTCAGTCAACACAACAATGTCGTCCAATGCTTGTCCTCCTGACGTGTTATTTATGATGTTGCCATTGCTGTTTTCTATATCATCAACATTTTGGCCTACTCAAGACTCGCCATGTTTTCTGATAATGTTGGCCAAAAGCGACTGAAGTCAATTAACAGACTATCGAACCTTGTTTGAAAAGTCTTAAGTTTGCATTAAATCTTGTCAGTAGCACATTATTTTTGGATGGTACGAAATGATTAGAACATTTTGCATTGTGATAACTCCTGAAAAATAAAGCCAACAGAAAATGATTAGCATGGACTCTGACCTGAATTTAAGGGTGGTGTGCTGTTAAAGACTTGGCATAGGCTACGATTTGTTCTGAAAAGGCGAAACCCAAACCTGAAAGAGCCCAGATCTGCTCCCTAGTGGACATATTGTTAACAGTCCAGGTGCACAAGGTGAGGTGCCATGTGACCCAATGACCATATAAAAAGCAACTATATCAGTGACATAACAACTTAAAAAGACAGCTAAAAGACTTTAATCATGAATAAAAATTAAATAGGCCTACCCTTTTCATTTTTTTTTTTTTTTGCAGCGGTCCTTTAAAGTGTTAACTAATCCCAGCTTTCTTTGAAGACGAGGTCACTGGAAGATAAACAACTTTTACTCGTCCAAATGGACCAGCTCCTCATCTCCAGACAAGGATAAGACCTTCCTGTCCTAATTTGCTCCCAAGTTTAGTCTGTCTACTTCTCTGTGTCAACCCCTCCAGCCAAACGCCTACTTTGAATAGAAACTCTGCAAATTGTGCTTTTTATGCCTCTGGGCCTCTTTAAGAAAAACACAGCCAGTGTTTGCTTTTTCGTGGCGTGTTGGGGTTAAACTGAAAATACACACCGTGGCATCTCTCTCTCTCTCTCTCTCTCTGCTCTGGTATCGTCGCTGACATCCGTCTGTAGGCAGCTAGACAGACAGTGCCGTCCCCTCTACCCCACCCCCTACCCCCCCTCGCGTGCGGTGGTGGAGTCTGCCTGTAGTCCGCATCCGGATCGGAGGCGGTGGCAGGAAGCGCGGCGCTCCACCCGGGCGGACTCCTTTACCCAGAAACCCCCGCGACGCCTCAACTTACAGAACTGGCTTCTTGGGCTTCGGGAGTGTTTCCCATTTAAACAAACAGTGCCGAAGATGGCGGAGAGTTAATGGTGTAAAGAAGAAATTATCGATCCGGCAGAGAGATACGTCCACCAGGTAAGACCGCCGGTGCGCATTTGACGACGTTCAGCTGATCCGAGAGCGACTTTGCATTTGGTTTGCATTTCGATAGAAGGACGGAAACGTAGTGACTTCGGCTCCCAGCGGCGGTGCACACACAATATTGGCATCGGCACAGTGCGGAGGGCACAGTGCATGGTCATTTAGTACATGACAGCCAAGGTTTACTAACCTGTTCACGGCGCTGATGGAAGTGCACGCGGGGCGTGCTGTTTATTTGCCACCCTCTCGTGCAGGAGCAATTACTGTTCAGCGCGTTTGATAACTTGGCGATCATGCAAAAGCCAGTTTACGCACAGGCTGCTGGATCACAGAAGTGTCTCCAGTAGATACACAACCA
Source organism: Trachurus trachurus (assembly GCF_905171665.1). Taxonomy (NCBI): domain Eukaryota; kingdom Metazoa; phylum Chordata; class Actinopteri; order Carangiformes; family Carangidae; genus Trachurus; species Trachurus trachurus. The sequence goes on along the minus strand of NC_139901.1, from coordinate 25,689,160 downwards.
CGGGAAGTTTTTATTTTAGCAGCGTTACAACACACGCAGACACACTTTACATGCAAACACACGTAGACACTGAAACATGGTGATAGTTGACTAGTAATGTGTGTGTCGGTGGTCGGTGGAGGAAACTGTGCATTATCTGTGCCCGACGCTTGTCTCTCCACATGAGGGAATTTGGACCTGAAATGTTTGTCGATGAGGGGCATGCAAACAGACTCAACTATGCATCACATGCATCATGTTTTTAGGAGGCCAGGGGTGTGTTTGAGTGTTGAGATGCTGACTGACTGACTGACTGACGGACTGACTGGCTGCATGTCAGTCACCCAGCCTGCTGCCTGCTGCCTGGGTCCCGTGTGCTGAGCGATATAAAAAATAAATAAAAAAGTGCACCGACTCTCCTGTATGTCCTCAACGTGCAAGTCAGTGCATTAAACGAGGCATGTGTTGCCTGTAAATGTGTGTGTGTTTGTTGTGTGTTGTTTGAGCAGAAGCAGTGAATGTTCCGTCGTGCTTGTTGTGTTTTCCCTTCTTGGTCTGCCTTCATAACCCCTCCTGTCATCTGCCTCATCCTCAGTAATCACTGTGTATCTGCAGGGGGCAGCAACGTGGCCCTGTGCATATACGCTGCCCTGTAACCCTGAACGTCCTGGGTTTGATCCCTGAAGCAGCCAGCCTCTCTCTGTGTGCATGTGTGTGTATATGTGTGTGTACATTGGAAAGCAGCACTATGTCCTTGAGCATGTCACCAGCACCCTATTACAGTACCTGCTCACACACTGAATAATAGCAGCGTACCCTTCAGTGTGTGTAAACATAAGGTGAATGGAAGTGATGCAGATGGTTTGTGTGGTGACAGGTGAGGGGTGTCAATTTATCATATCATCACTGTCGATATTTAACTTCACCTACATTTGCCAGCTTTCATTATTCGCAGACTAAATATAGGGTCTCACAGCTGAGGATTATTTTCATTATTGATTCATAAGATGTGATTATTTCCTCTGAATGGGAGAAACGTCCATCCCAGTTTCCCCAAGAATTCAGGTCGGCATCCCTCAAATGTCTGGTTTTGTCCAGAGATTTTCAGTGTACAGAGCCACAAATCAGTGAAGAGCAGCACAGCGGCGTTATATTTAAGAACCAGGGGATGGTTACGAGTTTTATGATTGATAAAATGACATCAATCTTTGTGCACACACACACGGCTGACAGTGACATACCCAAAATAAAACGGTTGTTGTTCTTGATCCCCTTTTTTTAGTCACATTGTACTATTTTGATCAGAAAGGTTTACACTCAGTCAGCATTAGTCAGAAGTGATTCCATAGATAGATAGATAGATAGATAGATAGATAGATAGATAGATAGAACAATGATATAATACACTGTGTATTCCAGCTGTTATAGTAAAGCGGTATAGTGAGAACATTATGAAAATGTATTGAGTCGCCCACAAACTCAGTCAATTCTCTTTCTTATGTTGTTTATGATCAATATCAAACTTGGTTTTATTCTGTTTGTTGGGGAAAGAAAGACATAAGAAGACAGGACCTTAATAATTTCCTATATATCAGTAGATAAAGCCATCATGTAAATTAACATAATGCAAATAATCATCATTTGCTGCCCTGCTTTCCCATTCTGTTTATTCTACTTCTGCCTACAGTATATTCCCATAGGGCTGAGATTATAGTGATTATTTTCATTATTGATTAATCTGCTGACTAGATTCTCTCTTAATCATTGAGTATATGAAGCTTAAATACATTATATTAAAAAAATATTGTTGCTGCGATTGTAGGTTTTTATGTCTTTTGAAAGCAGAGAGATGTCACTTCTTGTCGATGTGCAGTTTGTCAGCTCAGACTGAGGAGGATTTGAGCTGCTGCTGCTGCTGCTCAGAGGTTTTAAACAATGACTCTATTATTGTTACTGCTACTAATATAATGAATAATAATGATTATAATAACACATACAGGCCTATATACGTCAAGATTGTTGCCGGTTCATGTTCAGTCCATCAACTAATCATTTATGTGATGAATTGCTGTGGCTCCTGTGGCTGAACTGTCTGTGGCCCGAGTGGACGGGTGTGGCAGCAATGAGCCCCTGCATGGTCTCGTCTCTCGGCCCCTCGGCCCCTCGGCCCTTCTCTCCCCCCTGACAGATTTACAGTCGGCTCCGTGGCCCGGGTCTCCGCACACGTGCAGCCAGACACACACGCGCCTGCTACAACCTGCAACACAAGGAGTCACACAGGCAACGTGGTCAGGGAGTGGGTGTGGTGTGGTGTGGTGTGGTGTGGTGTGGTGTGGTGTGGTGTGGTGTGTAAAGCCGCTCGGACCCGTAGGCAGCCATGAGGAGGGGGTCTTTGCTATATAAGCGGATGGCGGGATGAATGCGTGGACATTAAGGCGGAGGAAGAGGAGGTGGAGGAGGAGGAGGAGGAGGAGGAGTGTGACAGTGATGCATGATGTTTGCTGAATGGGAAAAAAGGGGACAGAGGTTAGCAGGGGATGCTGGTGACTGGGTCAGGAGCTGGGGGCAGGGCTCACGAGGCCGAGCGGGAGGACCTCGCACTCTGGCTGTGGAGCATGGGAAGCTCAGTGTGTGTGTGTGTGTGTGTGTGTGTGTGGAGAGGCGAGGAGGGGGTGTGTGTGTGTGTGTGTGTGTGGAGAGGGGAGGGGCTCAGGTGGAGCCTCTTGCTGGAATTCTACCTGGCATTCTTGTCTTTTGTGTCCTTGTCTTTGTGTCCTCTTCTGTTCAGTCAGGAAGTTTTCTGACTCAAAACGATCCACATTCTTTGCAATGCTCTCTCTCTCTCTCTCTCTCTTTCTCTTTCTCTCTCTTTTGCTCTGGTATGTCTTTCGCTACCCCCCCCCCCCCCCCCCCCGCCCCCCACCCCCTCCCTCCTCCCAGCTGCAGTGTATAGTGAGCTGAACTGTTGTCCTGTTGTTGTTGGGGCCCCTCTCCCATGTGTCACGATGTGTTAAACAGGAATTAATCTTCACCAGCTCTCATTGATTTGGCTTTGTGGAGGAGGGGGTCGTCCTCTTCTCTTTCTTTCTCTCTCTCTCTCTCTCTCTCTCTCTCTCTCTCTCTCTCTTTTTTAATCTCACTCATTTGTGTCCTCTGTCCTTTACTCGGGCATCTCCAGTCCAGTGGTGAACACCCCCCTCCTCCCTGCCCCCTTCATGTGACCTCACAAAGTTTGTCTCAGTTGGACTCCATATCTCTTCACACTAGCTGACACGACTAGAGTTGCGATGATTAGCTGGTAAATTGAGCAATAGAAACTCACAGCAAATTATTTTGATAATTAATCAATCATTCTGAGTGATTAATAAACCTATATGTATCTACTATAGTGTACTCTGTGATAAACTGAATATCTTCAGCCACTCACTCATGTTGAGTGCTGGACGGATTTCCGACATGTTATTGAATAATTACCTTTGACCTCTTTATCAGCAGCCGTATTGATGATGCAAATAATTGTTAGTTACACCCATCCCAAACCAATACTTTGTCATTATCTTGTCTAAACCAAATCAGCACATGCAGCAAAGAGTTTTTTGAATTCCTTCTCGTTCCTGTTTGTGCCTCCTGACTGGTTTCTTCACAGCAGCAGCAGCAGCACCCGAGGCTCATGGGTGTTGTAGTGTTTAAACATGCAAAAATGACTTTACACTTTCACTTTGCAACTTCAGTTGTACAGGTGTGGTCCCTTTGTGGTAGTCGTAAGGCTGAACTGAATACACCTGGCTGTCCTACTGAGGGCTTTTGTTTTAAGTCTCTTAGTTTGGACTGGTATACTGTACTTTGCAAGATTTTTACCTTGATTAAACAGCTTTGGAGTAATTGTGATGGTTAAATGACATGTTACTGAGAATGGAGGCTCTCTGCCTTCCCCCTAGTGCAGTGCATGGTTCCCAACCTTTTCTGGCGCGTGACCCCATTTTGAAATCACAAATTTCTGGCTACCCCGTCAATCAAGATGCGCCAGCTTAGATATTTTTATATGCTGCATTTTACTTGAACTAGATTTAAATTTGAGTGAGTGAAAGTATAGATACAGTTGTTTAGGATTGTGTGTGGTGTTTGTACTCGTATTTTTTTTAAAGAATAATAATGACAGGATTTTTTTTTTATCAATAGGCTTTATGCACAGCTCCACTACTTCCTGAACTTAAACAAGCTCCTTTATTTCCTGTCTTACATTATTGGACAAACTGATTAATCCAGGTGTGTTTGACTCAGTACCTCAGTAGTCACAACAATGGTCAGACACACCTGGATTAATCAGTTTGTTCAATAATGTAAGACAGGAAATAAAGGAGCTTGTTTAAGTTCAGGAAGTAGTGGAGCTGTGCATAAAGCCTATTACTGGACATTTCAGGGGACCCCATTTGAATTCCAGGCGTACCCACATGGGGTCCCGACCCCAAGGTTGAAAATCACTGCCCTAGTGTCTCTTGGCCAAGAACCAACCTTGCACGATCAGCGTCTCCGACCCGTTGTCCCAGATTTCGTCTCGTGAGAAACATGGACTACTTAAACAGCACTACGACGCAAACACGCCCGATAATCTGTGATGTCTTGTTAATGTTACCGACCCCGATAGACTCCGCTCCATTGGTTTCCTTCTGGCTGCACAAATGTACATGGCCAGAGAGGGGAGGGAGGAGCGTTAGCTGTGAGTTTTTACGACAGTTTTGCACTCTGAAACTGTAGGGGGAGCTCCGTAGAGAAAAAAAGCGACCGCACTTACGTATTTCCCCTTTAACTGGTGGACTGACCTGAAACTCAACGGGTGGATCTTTCGAGGCTTGTCTTTATTGCTAGTCAGACTTTTTTTGGACTATTGCATAGCTGTAGTGAAAGACTACCTTTTCTCTCTGCTTGTCGTATGATGAGCAACCTCTTAATTACAGCTCACGTCAGATAAGCAGCAGATAAATGCATTCACTCATTTATTTCTTACATTTTTTGGAGAGGCTGAGTTTGCAGAAATATTTGATCAGTGTCAAAAATCATATTGGTCCTACAAATGAGCAGCTTCCGGATACTTCATCCGGTCCTGTAGAAGCTTGAAGGTGAGGGACTAAACACAAAAAAACTAATTTTAATGTGTTATTCCCATGATTTGCATGGATAAAGTTAATATTTGCGAACATTTGTGGCTCTCCTGAACCAGCATTCCTGTCTGCAGAGGCATCAAGAGAAACACTTTGCAGCTTGCTCGTTTAATAATGAATTGGAAATGGACAGGATTTATATGTTGGCTGTAGCTTTGACACTCAAATTAGCACTATTTTATTATACAGCTAACAGTTTGAAACCAGAAATCCATCCCACATCCAGTTTAAAAAACCCTCTCGTCTGCTTTAAAGGCTCATAATGCCACTCTCCACTTAATCAATGAAAGTCCTTCGTAATGTGAATTTGAAAGCTTTAGAGTTGTATTTTTCATTTGTTAACATGTGAGATGTAAATCTATCCTCAAGTGTTGGGATTTTTTAATTACTTTAGTGACAGAGAAGTCTCTTTCTCCCTCTCATACATATTTCACAGTCATATAAACTGAAAAAAAAGAGATTTATTCTTAATAATACAACTGTAACTTCCTTTGTTTATTCCTCTATGAGCTGCTGATCTTTTTGTCAGTAGTGTTGTGTGTGTGTGTGTGTGTGTGTGTGTGTGTGTGTGTGTGTGTGTGTGTGTGTGTGTGTGTGTGTGTGTGTGTGTGTGTGTGTGTGTGTGTGTGTGTGTGTGTGTGTGTGTGTGTGTGTGTGTGTGTGTGTGTGTGTGTGTGTGTGTGTGTGTGTGTGTGTGTGTGTGTGTGTGTGTGTGTGTGTGTGTGTGTGTGTGTGTGTGTGTGTGTGTGACTGATATGAATGTGCTGTTTGCGCTGGTGTCAATGCTCTAGTGGTTGTACCGGAAGCTGCTCTCATGAGTCAAGATGATACAGGAAGAAAAGTTGGAGCTGCAGAGCCACAGTTTCTCAGCGCTGACTCCACCTGCAGTGTCACACACATCCAAACAGACTGTAAAGGAAAACCAACATGTTTTTAAACTGCATTCTTTTATTAAGAGCTCAATCTGATCTAAACAGTTTTGATTTCCTGGGGTATCTCTTGGATTTATGTATCTTGATAAAAAAAAAACATGTTATTTTTTATATTTTTCTTTGAATTTCCTACTTAAGTGTGAAAATTACCTTGTGCAACATCTTTTCCTCCCATAGTTAGGGTGAAAGTTACACTGTGAAACAAAACTCACTCAAAACTAACTAATTTTCACTGCCAGGGAGGCACCAGTCACCATCCATGTGAAAAGAAAACAGGGGCCTTAAGGATAATTACAAAAAAAAGAAGTAACGTTTAAAAAAAATCCAAGAGGGGATTGACTCATTTCTCATCCATCGCTGATGCACTAGCAGAGAGATGACACTTAAGTGGCTCGCCAAACAGTTATTAAGAATGGAGAACATGGACTAAAAAGCATAAATAAGCGGTCTCTGCACTGATTTGCATTTTTATTGGTTTATGCAATTTGAGGAAATCGGCAGAAAAATGAAGTGAAACATTTCATGAGAGAAATGTCACTAAAAATTAAAATACAGAGGAGAATTAGCTACAGCCTGGGCTGCCTTGAGCACAGTGGTGACATAGCAGATCCCAAAAGAAAGACCATGTGTGAAAGTGTGAGTTGTGACTGACACTAGACTGACTGATGCGGCAGAATAAAACAGACGTTAAAAGCCCCTTTGAGGACGTATGTAGCAGAGTCTCTGTCACGGATGTTGTTGTTCGTTCGCACATGATGTCACAGGCCTGCAAGAAACACATTGCTGCCTTTGTGTAGATTTTTTTTTACCAGAGCTGTAAAAGTATCTCAGATTTCACTTCTTTAAAAGTGGTTTCCCTGTTTACAAGTGTCTGTGTGTACGAGAAACGGTGCATTTACTGATTTAAAAAACTCACTTCTGTAATCATAAAGGTGTAAGATATGAAATTGTGGAATTCATCATTTTATTCCTGTATGAGATGGTCAACGAAGAGATTATATACAATACTCTATGATATATATATATATATATATATATATATATATATATATATATATATATATATATATATATATATATATATATATATATACTATATAATACAATACTATACTATAAAGTTAAATCCTTGTTGACTTTAAAGTTACTATAGAAACCAGCGCTCACTGTTGACCTTCGAAAACCAAGTCATTTTATACCGAAAACTTAACAATCAACACTATTAATTAAATTATAAACTTAATAAATGTCTCACTGACCTAAATTTATTCATGTTACAATTTCAACAACAACCGATGACAGCTGTAAGAGCTAGTGAAACCTGGACAGATGTTTCACCAGTCAGCAAACACCTCTGAAATCACACCAGACGAAGCAAGACGCCCTGCAAGCCACAATTAACTATTTAATAAACCAACAGATTAAACGCGGTTTATCTTGCAAAATATCCGAACATATGTGTATTCTTTTGTATTGTATGTTTTTGGTTTTGCACTATTAATTTAAAGATATATACTGTATGTTTTTAAAAGAATTAGATTAGTCAGAGAATAACTGACGGTGAGAATGACTTTGGCAAAGTTGAGAAGTTTCTCTTTCCTTTGTCTGTGATAATGGAGTCACTGACAGAGTGTTGTTAGGATGAACTGATGAGAAGAGGAAGAGGAGGAGGAGGAGAGAGACAGAGGGAGAGAGAGAGAGGGACGAGCTGATGCACCGTCAGATCGACAGTTGACGGGATATCCTTGCTTTCTGTTTCCTTTCTTCCCCCAGAATGCCTCAGTGCAGCTCATATCCTTTTCTGAGAGCTATTTCTTCTGTGAGAGGAATGTCAAGTGCCCATCCTGGTGCATTTGTCCCTGTGTTGTTACTTCACTGCGCTTCACTCTTGTTTTCTTGTCTTGTCCCTCCTCCACTCGTCTCGTTCACCTCAGTCTTTGTCTTAGCTGCTTTTGTGCTTCTTTTCTCGCCGCTCAGTCGCAATTAGCCGGTGCTCAGGAGGCGAACTAAGTTATTGTGTTAATATCAAACATATTGTATTAGTGTGTGCAATCATCGCTGTCTTTTGTGTTAGTGCAGGTCCGTGTGTGTGTGTGTGTGAGTGGAGGGAGATGAAGAGGGGGGAGGAGGAAGAGGAGGAGGTAGAGGAGGAGGAGGAGGGGAAGGAGACATGGAGAGTCGTTTTATTAACGTGGCGACTCCCGCTAAAATTCAGGGAGTGCTGTTGCATCCAGCTGTTACTGGTTGCACGAGGCTTCGTTGCCATGGCAACACAGCCCTTCGCGCCTGCTCAAGGTCGTTCATCCAGTTCTGAACTGAGCAGCGTGCTGCACAGAGGATGCACACGGAGAGAGAGGGAGAGGGAGAGGGAGAGAGGGAAAGGGAGAGAGACAGAAGAACTACTTCAAAGTGACCAATCAAAAGCACTTTGATGACGTTGTGGTCGGTGAACAAACCCCCCCCCACCCCCACCCCACCTGACCCCCCCACTCTGTCACACACTCAAACACACACATGCACACATGCACACTTACTTTCTTCAATATAGTAACAAACAAAAAAGAACCCCTGGCCTTGGGGCTTGTAGGCTCTTTTGCCAGCTGATAAAATATTTAGCTGGTCAGTGAGAGGGAGAGGGAGAGATAGAGGGAAAGAGGGAGAGAGAGGGAGGGATACAGTGGCTGGAGAAGAAGCAAGCAGCAGAGCTCGGCTTTGTGTTTTCCTCTCTCTAATGGTGCATTGCTGTGAAGCTACCTGGGGCTCCTCTCCTCTCCTCTCCTCTCCCCTTCCTCTCCTCTCCTCTCCTCTCCTCTCCTCTCCTCTCCTCTCCTCTCCTCTCCTCTCCTCTCCCCTTCCCCTTCCCCTTCCTCTTCCTCTCCTACATTAAAGGCCCCAATACACCGTGTCGAAACAACCATCTTGCAGGTTCATTGCATGTTACACTGTGTGAAATTGCGTCTAATAAAATCTTGGTGTCAGATGACGCCTATTTCGAGTCGTGTCAGATTGTGCAAAGAAAAAAAAAACCTACGGTAAATTGTTTTGCCTCTTGTTTCCTCTATTTATCGGTATAAATAGAGGAAACAAGACTCAAGGCAAGAGTACTATAAGCTAACGCTAGCATGGCAACAACCTTATAATCACATGTTGTTATGTGTTTGCTAATTAGCACTAAACACAAAAATGTAGGTATTTGGTCATAAACCAAAGTATGTCGAGTTGGGAAGTGATTATGGAGCCATGAACCAGATTTTTTCCATCCAATAGTTGTGGAGACGTTTCATTTCAAGCCACATATTCAACTTTGTGGTTTGTGCTAGTGGAAAATTTGGGGAATCTGTGGCACTATGAATATATGCACCAAATGTCATGACAGTGCGGAAAATATTGTTTGCATTGCAGTAATTATCAGAAAAGCAAAGCAACAACATCACAGTGGTACAGTATGAAAAGAAAGTTTTGGAAGTTTAGAAAAGTGGAGTGAATCGGCTCATTTAACTGTGAGCGTCGCAACACGACAACATGTAGGGCACGGTGGAGTGCAAGTTGGTTTAAAGTTCATTATTGATTCATGACCAATACCAATACAGGCAGGTCAGTTTGACATTATTTCACATATTTTTTTGTTTCTTTATCACCATAAATAGCTATTATAAAGATACATTGCAATATCATGACATTTTTTAAGGCTATAAAGTGTGTGAGTTAATTTGTGTGATTCATCATCACATTTTATTATATATTTTTTAACTTCATTAAAAAAAAAAAAAACCTACAATGTCACCTCGGCCTGTTTATTTGATAAATTTCAGACACTGCCAGAATTAATGACGCAGTCTGTTTTTGGTCTATTTTGTGTCTGAGTGCTGTTTAGCGAGCCACTGTTCTGGATTGATGACAAAAGGTTTGGCCTCATCTCTATCATGATTGTCGACTTCTATCTGGGAGCAGTGGAAATCACACAGCGTCGGGGGCAGGTGGGGGGGCGTAAGGAGCCTGACTCACATGTTTGTTGCTCTGCAAACACATTAAGGTCAAATAGCAGAAGACCACTGTCAGCATGTGTTAACAGATAAGCTCTCGGCTTATAGTGAATTTCCTTTAAAATCGTAGTGAAGACACAACGACGACATGTGCCGGTGCCGAACATGGACGACGTTTTTCTTGTTTTTCTGCAGGGTGCACGCAGAGTTCAGCGGGATTTTCACACAAACCAGCGCAGAGTCGTTATTTACGTGAATCATGTCACTTTCTGTGGTTGGTGACATCATGGGTGTAGGAGCAGAAGCAGCAGCAGCAGTGTGTATGTGTATGTGTGTGTGTGTGTGTTATTGTTTAAAATAGAGTTAAAAAACTCAATCCGTCACCTTTTTGTGCACCCCAAGCTGAGGAGAGCAGGATCTGAGGGGGAGGAGGGGGTTAGTTTCACATTTCTTCTTGCTGTAAGGTAATAGATGCTTGTTAAAGAGTTCCTCCGAGTGTGTAAGAAGGGGAGTTCTGTTTTTTTACTTATTTTCCATTGTAAAAATCCGGGCTGAGTTTATGTGTTTTTAGAGCTCCTTAACGTGCCCGTGCACACACACACACACTCACACATACACACATGGACCCATACGAGCACATACCCACACAAACATTTATGGGGCAGGAGTTAAGGTAAATGTTCCCAGCTGCAGCACAGCCAGCAAGTGGTTTCAACTCTGACTGAACCCGGCTGTTACGTGACCACCTCCTCAACTTAATTCACTCCTGTCCTGCCTTCCCCTCAGCAGCCACACGTCCCATATCACTCTATACCCCAATATATATACACACACACACACACAAACACACACGGCCACGTCCATCCACCAGTTCCCTCTCTCCAGTGTCACCAGCAGCAGCAGCATCACTCAACTCAGGATACTCCAAGGTCTGCCACCCACCCCCCTCCCGTCACCTCGTCACCTTGGTGTGGACTGGAGCAGCCGGCCTCCTCCGATTGGCTGTCCCTCCACCTCCCTTCCAAGGCCGCAGTCTTGGTGCTGTGATGTCACAGAGGCTTGTTTATCTCTACCTCCTGTCAAGCTCAGTTGCAACATACTCTTACTCACAACAGCACCTTGCACAAGCACTGGTGGTGATGGCTTAATACTGCGTTTTTTGTGTGTGTGCATGCGTGTTTGGATCCAAATTAGCTTCAACCAATGTGGTCACTCACTAGTCCTCCAGGGGTTTACAAAAAAAAAAAAAATCTATTTAAAATTTCATAGTATCATTTAAACAAAATAAATAAGTGATAATAATAGAGTTGTGCTGCTACTTTGGCCTCTGCTTCTGGAAGAAAACCCTTTTTTTTCCCATAAACTGTGTTTCATGACTCAGTTGGAGAACTTCAGCATGAGACTTGCATATTTTTTGCACAGTGTGGTCTCTATAGATTTAACTCCACATAATCCAACAAAACCAGAAATCATCCTGTGCATGGATGGATGGACACATATGTTGATGAGAGAGGTCGTTGGTGAATGACCAGACCAGTTGCAGCTGACAGAGAAGCCACGGTTACTCAGGTAACCACTCCACTGAGCGTGCACAAGCACAACACAATGAACCTTGAGTTTTTTTATGAGCTACAACAGCAGAAGTGTAGATCAGGGTCCACTTCCTGAGAGCCAAGAACAGAAATGTGAGGCTGCAGTAGGCACTATGGGTGTATTCATACCAATCGATCTTGGTTTGAAAGCTGCAGGCTATCGTGAGTATTGTTGGTAACCATGTGCATCCATTCAAGTCCACAATCAACCATCTTCTAATGGCGACTTTGTGCATGATAATATTACACATTAGAAAGCAAAAGATCTGAACTTCAGTGGCCTCCTCCTCAGTCACTAGATCTGAATCCAGTAGAACATCTTTGGGACGAAAAAGAGTCTCTTACAACTTGTGGAACTGATGCCAAGAAGAATTGGGGCTGTTAGTATTAGTATGGTGTTTTGCTTAGAGAGGACTTGGTCAATGTCTGACTTACGAGATTTTGAAAGTCTGCACATGACATGCGGCGGAGGCTCAGGCTTTAGTCAAACTGCTGAATTTCACATTCTGCTGTGGACAGGGACTAAGCAGAGTTACTACCTTTTACCCATCTGTTTTTGCCAAGCTGGGAAGTGGAAAGAAACCCTCCGTGCATCTGCTTCAGCTCAGGCAGAAGCAGCGTCTTTGGTTGAATCAGCTTTTTTTTTCTAACACCACCCCACCCCTCTCGTTTTCTCCTGCTGCCTCCCCCCCTCCCTCCCTCAAAATGAATCTGTTAGCCCTGCGAGATCCGAGTCGTAGTAAACAGGCAGCGACACCCTCATGCTCTCGTTAGTGGCCAGAATTTAAATATTGATTTGACGCAATGTGAGACAAAGATTCCTGTTCCTCTTGTGTTTCTGGGGCTTTTTATAGCTCTTGTGTTGTGTATTTTTAGGTGTCGTCCACCAAATACGACTTTACCCAAAAAAGACGGCTTCGCTTGGCTTGTGTTGAGGCTTGTGTTGTGTTCCCGTGTCTCCGTTTTGGCATCAGTTAGACTTGATGCCCATGGATGAAATATCATCTGCTGTTGGACTCGGCTGCCCACTCAGGTAACCATCAGGTGAGCAGCCTCGGCTTTCCTGCAGATCTAGAAGGCGGCTGGCGATGTCTATTGAGCTGATCAAGCTCGACTAATGGATGACTGACAGACCGTTGGCATCCCTGGTAGATTCAGGTGTAATGCGCTGGGGGGAAAAAAGCTTCATTTACCCCTACAGCTATTTGCTACTTGACAGAATCTACTGTGATAAACCTAGTGTGGACAAATGTGTGTTGTTCAGCCATTTGAACTGATTTCGGTTAAAGCAGATATCAGCTTCACGGCCGTTTCGGCTAATGCTGCGTTCAAGGCAGGCTTTTGAAACCGTAAGTTACAGCTTCAAGTCACAACTACGACTTGGTAGCGTTCCAGGTAACCCGTAGCTCGTGTTTTTACCATCCTGTTGTCTGTGAAAGTTCCCTATAACGGCCACTCGTAACTTCCGACCCGTGAACTCGTACCAGATCGAACTGGTATGACTTCACAGGAAGGAAAAACACAAAGTACGAGTTTCTTTGAACGCACCATGAGTTAGCAGCCCCCGCCCTTGTCAGGCATCAATTGGTCCTCGTGCTACGTCACCACATTCACGCGCATCCCTTGGCTGCACACACAGCCCTTCATGCCGTTCTCTCTCCTCATTGGATAACACTTGTATCCCACAAGGAAAATTTTCTCCTCGGGTTACAGCAGAGCAGAGTGACGGAGAGACTCGTGTTTAGGCTGAAATACTTCATGTAAGTGATTGCTGACGGAAAATAGGACTATTTAGGACTTATATTAACAAAAACATTCCACTGATATCTGCTTTAAGTTACAAGAGGAAAACTCAGCTCAGTTTGTCACAAAATGCTTGGAAACGTCGGCCTGATCACCAAAGCCAGTGATTTTACAGCGCAAAAAACTTATATTTTTGAATAATCCATCAAACATATGTTGATATATTTCAGTCTCTATTAAAGTGGTGGACCTACTAACAGACAGACATTACCAAAAGTGATATTGTTTTGCCTTATTTTCATTTTATTCAATGAGTTATTGACTTGCTACTTGGGGAAACAATGCACTGAATGTGTATGCATAGAAAAAAAAAATCCATGCAATAAAACGCTCAGATTTTTTTGACTGTCTATGAAGCTTTCTACCTCGTGGATATCCTGTTAGATAGGATCAGTTTGGTGTCAGTGATGCTCTGTTTTGACATGAGACTCTTAAGGTTCACATAATGCTGAGTCATTGTGACTTGAATAGGGCACAAAGCCACTGAGCAAGGCAGCTTCTTCACTATCCCCTGTGTCTATGTCAGCGATTTTTCCCGACAAACATTTCAGGATCATATGTGTGTATATAGATATAGATTTGTAATCGTGAATTCATGTTGACATATATTTTTTCAATTAGAAGTCACAAGGTAGACCCCGGTGGGATGTCGCCATTGATGCTACAATAACAACTTTTTTTTGTTTGTGTAATTAGTACTTTGCTTTGTGAATGCATTTGTTTTTGTTGATCTCATTTTAATATTATACTACTTTGACTCATTTAGACAGAAAAGCTCTCAGCGTTTAATTAGAGCCCCTTTAGGTGGTGTATTAATGGGGTAATATCAAAGAGCACAGGCAGAGTGGAGTAGAACTGGTAACTGATCACAACTGATCTGACTAATGCATCAGCTCAGACCTGTAGAGTAAAAACCAGGATAACAACCTGTGTAGTGTTGCTAAAATGAATGAGAGCTTATCTGAAACAGCAACAAATAACAAGTAATATAGAGACAACTTCTGAGACTATTAGCAGCCTTATAAGCGAAAGTGAAAGACAATGAAAGTCATAAATATTGAAGCAAACAGGAATTAAGGATAGGCATGGACTGTTGTCAAATTTCTCAATTTGAACTCTGAAACTGATCATTTGATACATCGGCCCGTTTTTATTATCTATAACTGTACAGATGACTGAACAAATCTTTGACGGCACCAAAAAATAGAAGCAACTTGATTTTAGTCTGTTCAGTTTGTTTAGTGTCTATCCAAATGTCAATATCGCAGCAGTGGCGTCCTCATTAACATTTGTGTCACATATTGTATCTTCAAAGGTGCCAGATGTAGCCGTTTTAGTGTAAAACATTAGAAAAATAAGACAATGTGAAGGAATAAGTCATGTGTTGCAAAGAGTTAGCATGCCAACCAGCTATCCCCAACCTGACCCCTCTTGTTATACCTCTTTGTACCTTCGGAGGCAACACTGAGTCACCGTAACGTTCAATCTGCTCAAACATGAGTGCGAGAGAGAGTAACACTTCTCAAAGGGCAAATAACCACGTTAAGATTGCGTTGCTTTCCACTGTTGGAGACAGTTTGATGCTTAACTGGCTGTGTTTTGCTGCCGGCCAGCAAATACTTACATACAGCACCTTTAAGTGTGATGTCTGTTACTGCGAGGACTTTCCTTTCTACGACAGGGAAAGTAGCTTAGTCATATTTAAGTGATACTAGAGTAAATGCACACACACACACACTGTGGAAACACATACACACTGTATGTGTCAAGTGAACAGTGTTTTTCTGTCACACGTTGGTGATAGGTCTCCAGTAACGGCCTTGTGGAGAGTACGTGTTAGCCCAGCACGATCCCGCTCCCTATCTAACCAAGGCTAAAAATAACACCATCTCCACACACTAGACTTAGACAGAGAGAGAAGGAGGGAGGGAGAAGACAGGGAGGGTGGAAGGAAAAGAGGGAAAGAGAAGGTGGGAACAACTGGATGAGAGGGAGCAGAGTGAGAAAACAACAATCCAAGCGAGAGAGAAGAGAAGAGGAGAGGAGAAGAGACGGACAGAGGGAGGGCAGAGGAGCAGGGAGGAAAAAGAAAACAAGCCATTAATAATTTACCTGGAGGGCACTTCTAGTCCGACCTTAAGTTCTGGTCAGTGGTGTTGAGCACAGAACAAAGTGTTGTGCACACTGTGGTGTAGTGTTGTTGGCAAACTCTTTCACATGATCTAACTGTTGTGCAGAGTCAGGAAGTCCTAACCTACGGCAGCTGGACAGATGTGCTCAGGTGCTTACTGGACATTCAGAACCCAAAATAGTACTGGGGTTAAACACAAAAAAACGAAGAGGGAACATGAACTGGTTTATGAGACGGTTTGGTCTGTTTTTCCAAGTGACATACAGTATCACAGTTGGCCAATAGTTGAACCAGGTTAGCCTCTTTAACTCTTTTTGGTTCAATGTAATTTACTGTAATTTCACAGACAACTACGCCGGTTGAAAGGAAATAAATGGAGGAGAGGCGGCAATAAATTCTACAAATGACTGTTTCAACTTTTAGGAAAATCTGCAGGTGTTTTTGAAGAATAAAACTTCATAAAGGACTTAGCTGCAGGGCGCATATGTACTTTTCCAAATTGACCAAAGGTGAAAGCTCCACGAGATACTCATAAAAATCAAAGGAGGGGGTTTCAATTTTGTTACGGCTATTTATTAAAGTATCATGACAGGAGGAGGTTCACTGTTTTTTTCATCTTTCCTCACCCTGTGATGTTCATTAATCATCACTCCGTCCTACTTAAAGAACTGTATTGTTTGTCTTCTTTGCTGTAGAAATAGGTTATAGTATCAATTCATTTTCCTTTTTCTGCAAACCTATACAATGTAACAGCTGCAGATCATGTTGAGTAAGCAGTCGCACTGAGCCACAGGTGGCTAAAGGATCGAGTCTGTCATTGGGATCATCAGCTCTCCACCCAAACCTTTCTGAGGTTGGACCTGCTCGGGCGGCAACAGTGGTGTCAAACAATTTTTATTACATGTGATTCTGTCACCAAAACTTGAAAAAGCTGAAATTTTCAACGTAACAAATCTTAGATTAAATTTTTTAGCCCAACTACTTCCTGTTTTGTAATGACATATGACGACTTCTAGTTTCTAGTGTTCATCACGTCTCACTCATCTTGTGACCACAGCTTTTTACCAGCTGAAACTGGTATCACGCAAATGCAAATTAATGTTTCAGATGCATCAAACTCTTAACAACTTAAAAGTTTGTCAGGCTTTTTTTTTTTTTTAAAAAAACAAACACTTTTCAGCATTTTTAAAACAGCAGAGAGAGAAATTATTGGTCCTGACCAAACGCAGCAAAAAAAGGGTGTGAAACAGGAAACGGTAAAGCTTGTAGCTGTGAGGCAGCAGAATCTAAATCACTGGATTGTGGTTTTAATTAAAGAAGTGTCCAAAAACAACAGCAGTGTTTACATGTAGCCTACAATCCTTCCTGTTTCTATGGCGGAAGACTTCCTGCCTCCAGAACAAGTTTGGCTGCATCAGACTTATTGCGAAATAAATCAAACACATGCAGAACGTTTGATCGGTGAACCAGGAGACTGGTTACAAAGCCGACGAGTACTCATTGTCCTTGATTTTATTCTTTTGCGTTTCTGCTCGCTGTATATCTTTGTTAGCTTTATGTGGCCTTTTGACACGACATTATTCAGAGACGCAAACATATATTCAGCCCTGAGTAGTTAGGACTAATTTGTGACTGCTCTGTATTTAACCTCTGTCCTGACACACTTCAGCTGCACAAAAGAGCAGAAATATAGCCGGAGGAGTTAGAGGTGGTTTCAGGGGGTTGGGTAACTTGTTGCTGTGTGATTACGGTGCTATGACAAACACACACTGTGCAATGTGTGTTTGTTTTTGGAGCACTTTTAGAGTTTGTATTTACCGACAAAACAAAGCGAGGTCCTGGATAAATGTAAGGGACACAAATGCTGTTTTTTTCAATGCTTTTTTCCACAAGCTTTCGGCTGCTTCACAGCTTCACTTTGCGTCTCCTGCTTGAACGACAGACAGACAGACTGAAAGAAAGAAGCCAGGGAGGAGAGAAAGACGGGGGAGAGTGGGAAAGGTTTTCGGTTTTACTGCCACAGGGGGGTTGGGGGATTTGAAGCAGCAGGAGAATGGGCAATGGAGTTGACATTGTTAAATTTCAAGTGTTTTTCAAACAGTCCATTGACTGTGTAACCTTAAACCCAGGGGTAACACTGAGGCCTCTCTCCCTCAGGCAAGGTGTTACAGAGCATTTTTTTTTTTACGATAGCAGCTCAGTCAGGTTGGAGTGCGGAGTTTGAAGATTGTTTTTAAAACTCCCAATATTTGTGGGTTCGCACCATTTTTGTATAGATTTAATGGATCCGTTGTTCCAGCGGTTGTTAAAAATCCACCGAAAGAAAATCCAACAACGTCGGCGAATTGAAGCTTTTAACTCCAGGCTTTTAGACGAAGTTTAACTGATGGAAGGAAAAACGCCTTCAGTTGCTTTCAACGTCTTCTCGCAGTCGTCGAGTCGTCTTGAATTTCACACTGCCACTGAACAACCCACTGGTCCTGTGTGTGTGTGTGTGTGTGTGTGTGTGTGTTGCCATAAAACAGCCAAAATGAAGGTGGAAAGACAGAACAAGTGTTGAGGCAAAGATGGAAACACTGAAGACGTGGTTATGGCAGATTCCACGCTTGCATTTTTATCTACATAAAATAGTCTTGTGTCAGTTTGTGTTTCACAAGAGGAAGCTCAAAGTCCAGTTCACACAAACGAAAACAACTTGGTTCAAGTTCAAAGTCCCCAAAAAATGATTTTAATTTCTTTCATTTTTTATTTTCCATTTTTTTTGTCAAACCCATCAATCTCCAATTACTAATCACTGACATATTACTGTCTTAAAAGCCAAGACGAACCAACGTGAGTTCATGTTTTGCCACTTAAAAGAAGATGTCATAAAAAATGATGGGTTTATAAATGAAGTTCAGCGCTAGAGTGAAAAAAGAAACTGTAGTAATGCTGTTCTGTCCCTGCAATATATACTGTAATTTATTTAACCATTCTGAACCAAATGATGCAGAAGTTGTAAAACATAAAATGCATCACAGGCTGCTCAGGCTTCACCACTGGCTTCATTACTGTAATTAGCTGAAACATTATAAGTAGATTTACACAATAATATCAGTAATTAATTATTATGTCTTTGTTAGATATATATATAAGATACCACTCCTTACAAGTTATTTAGCCCATTGACAACAATTTTAATCATTGAAGTAATTCCTGGATAAATGTCGATGTCACCACCTGGTTCCAGCTACTGAAAGGTCACGACTTTCTGCTTTTGTTTGCATGTTTGGTTGGAGAAAACAGGTCATTTAAAGACCTTTAAACACCTTTATTTCTGCTGGAAACAGCACCACACGTTTGAGAAGCTGCAGTGGATGTCTGACAAGTTTCGTTTTGAAAAATGACTTTTAATGATAAACAATTATCAAAACAGTTGTTGATTAAGTGCCACATCTTGGATTAATTGACTTACTGTTTCAGCTTTAGCAGCAGTTCAGCCCTTCTCTGTGCAATGTTCCCCAACGTGGGGCCAAATCGAGGATACGGAAGATGTTACATCACCACTTTATGTGAAATGTGAGCATCGTTAGACACTAGATAAAATTAAAATCAAAGCTTGAAAAACTTCTCACACAAACGTCTCATCTAAATATAATGAACATTCACAAAACTGTCAGAATTAAGCTGATGATATTCTTGTATTTGAGATGCATGAAATCCTCTGAAAATACCAAAACTAACAATTCATCTGTTCGTTCCCAGTTTGTCTGTGGTTCCTTCTTCTGATGACAAGAAAAAAAAATATTCACCCCACTCTCCTTTTTTTTTTTTTTTAAGTATCCTAGAAAATAATGTTTTGGCAAACATCATTCAAACATGAGTGAATAGTGCCTTTGTTGAGGTCTTTTTCAGTCATGGATTTAGTGCTTTAGTGTGTGTTGACAGTAGCAGAACAGTGAACGTGGGATTGACTGAAAATAAACTACAGTGTCCATGTTCGTCGTAATGAAGTAACACGTCAGTCAGTGCAACAGCGCGGCTCATTTTTGTGATGATAATAGTTTTTTTTTTTATAGATACAACATCCGGCTCCGGATGCAAGTCGACAATAGGATACTTTCACTGTATTTTTTTTTTGTTTGTTATTATCATTATTGATTATTTTCAATATTATTACTGTCAAAAAAACAGAGTTAATCTAGAGCTGTATGGGAACACGGCGTCTGTGTGAAGAGAGAAGTCAGCCACAGGTGGAAGGTGGCCATACATCGAATCACGTCTCATTCTGCTCCGTCTTCACTTCATCTGCACACACCCGCGAGATTTACAGCCTGCTGCTCTCATGAGGATGTGTGTGCTCATATATGTGTGTGTGTGTGTCTTATTATCGCAGTCAGGTGGATGGAGGAGGAGGAGGAGGAGGAGGGTGGGGGCAATTGTGCAGCTGATGTGGGGAGAATAGAACAACAGGGAGCTTCTTCAATGACCGCGGCTGTTAATTAATCAAACACGCACATACACACTCAGACAGTGATGAAGAGGCTATAGAAGAAACACACACACACACACACACACACACACACACACACACACACACACACACACACACACACACACACACACACACACACATACACACTATGCACACACACACATGCACGGCCTGGTCTCCTTACAAGAGGCTTGTAGCCATTTCTACTTCCCGTCGCCAGCCATGCCGACTCTCTGCTCGCTCTATTTGCAGAGCCGCCCCTCCCCTCTCTGATGCTATGATCTAACTGCAGCCTCCTCCCCCTTCAGATACACACTCACACTCTCGCTCCACTCTCACATGCCTGCACACACACACACATTTCACGCACACACACACATGCATACACACGCACACTGGCAGCACGCGGGGTGTGTCTCTCTGCAAGTATTTATGTGTATGATGTTTTAATCAAGTGGCGTTAACATGGACTCTGGACTGTGAGGCGTTGCATTGTTCATCCTCGACGAGAGGCTGTTGTTGATCCTGTGGTTTTTCTTTTTCGACCCACACGCTGTGGAAGGTGGCAGAGGGAAAAGTACATCCCCCTTTTCTTTGCTATCTCTTTAGATCAACAACTGGGTTTAGTATTTTGTTGTCCTTTTTTTATTTTTATCAAGGACTTTCAGATAATCATGAAGCAGAGGATGGGTGGGATTTATGATAATGATAATAATTATCATAATAATAATAATGGGGGGAAAAAAAAAAGAAGAAATAGAGAAATGAATAAAGTGAGAGTTGGTGGAGCAGCAGAGGCGACGTCACATCTTTACAGTCAAATTCTCCGAGTGGGTCAAAGTTCCCCCAGCAGCCGGATACGAGCTCTGATTGGCTGTGGAAAGGTGAAATTAAAACCACGGTAAACTTTTGACCTCGCAGGAACTGGGAGAGGAACGCCCATCGCTGCTCCCTCCTCCTCCTCTTCTCCCTCCTCTTCTCCCTCCTCCTCCTCTTCGCTGCTGGTCTCCCACCGACCTACCCCTCCTCCTCTTCTTTCCTCTCCTCTCCTCTCCTCTCGTCTCTCTCTCTCACTTTCTCTGTCTCTTTCTATCTGGCTTACGCCTTCCTCCTCCTTTCATTCCCTGTTAGTGTGTCGTTCGCTGTTGTTTTGCTCTCTTTCAGTCTAAACCATCTCTCCATTTCAAACCCCCCCTCCTCCTCTCCTCTCCTCTCCTCTCCTCCTCTCCTCATCTCCAGCTCTCCCTTTGCTGTCTGTCTTTCCCCCCGATGAATTTGTGCCTTGCTGCATATAGCCTGATGAGAGAGGGAGGGAGAGAAGGGAGGGAGGGAGAGAGCAGGAAAGAGCTGGGGGAAGGGTATAGAGAGGGAGGAGACAGCCAGAGAGGGGGGATGGGAATAGAGACAGAGGGAGAGAAGCAGTAGAAGAGGGAGAAGACATGAGGAGGAGAGAGCAGAGGGGCAGGAGGAGGAAAAGCAGCTTTCTTGACTGTGTGCTGCACAAACTGCTCCCTGCAAACTGCACAAGAAGAAAACCTAAAGAGGAGTGAATGTATAAATAGACATGTAACTGTGGCTCTGACTAAGATCTGCTGAGCGGCAGGGCGGGGAGAGCCCATTTTTTACTGCTAATGGTTTCTCTCATTACACATCAAACGGCTGAGGGGAGTGTGTGTGTGTGTGTGTATGTGTGTGTGTAGGGAACGGGGCCGATTTTAAATGATTTCATGAACCAACTAAGAGAGCAGCCCTCTCTCTCTGTCTCTCTCTGTTGCTGCTTTGATGCCGCGTGCATGCACGTAGACACGCCGGCTTGCAGCTGCATTCAGTCATTAGCAATTTCTTACCCACACAGTGAAGTGTGCGGTGGAGGACTGTCTGCTGTAATTGTCGCTGCTGTTTTGCAAACACAGACCATGTAGTGTACAGGATGCAGAAGTTGTCCCGGCGTCTCCAACCCCCCCCCCCCCCCCCCCCCCCCACCTCCACACACACACGTGCACGTGTAAACACAGTCTCGTTGCTTGTCATCGACGAGATGGCACATACAGAGGCACCGTCAGTTGTCAGATTTTAATGCGATTGAAGTAATCCTTTTTGGTTCGGATTAAGCTCAACGATGAGTCGAGGGGTTGCTACGACGGTGTCTACAGGAAGATGGGAGGTGGGGAGGAGGGAGGGAAGGTGGGGGGGAGAAAGGTGTGGAGGAGACGAAAGCCAGAGCTGCCGCTCCTCGTCTGGGATGAGAGGAAGCAGGAGGAGAAAAAGGGCTGGATTTAAAAAAAAAAAAAAAAAAATGTTGCTTCCCCTGCCTGTGAAAAAAAACAGTGAGCTAAGAGAGGAGGCTGTAGATGTTATTGAGTTAACCAGACAGAGCCAGAGGGAGGGAGGGAGGGAGGGAGAACAGTGGGAGCCGAGCTGAGAGACTGGCTCGATAGACAAGTGGATGAGGGGCTGCTGCTCTGCTCTGCTCTGCTCCTGCTGCTGCTGCTGCACACTGGGCACAACCATATGGTCTCATAATGTATGGAGCAGACATCAACTTTGTCCTGCCTCCTCCAAAAAAAACTAAAAAAAAAAAAAAAAAAACTTCACTTCTTCTCCAGCCTCTCCATCTTTTCCTTCTCCCTCTTCGTCTTGCCAGCCAATTATATTACCCAAGAGACAGCCCATTAGATAAAAAACACACACATACACACACACTCGCCATGCGTCCCATTAGGTAAGATGCTCCCCACTGACATGCACCCGCACTTCTTCAAGATAAGAGGCACCCCCAACAAACATTTTTGTCTACACACACATATACACACACACACACACACACACACACACACACACACACACAGTTAGATAAGGGCCCCATCCCCCTCTAATGGGAAAGAAGATTGATACCGACAGAAAAAAAAAAAGATTTCTCAAGATGTCGCTTTGCCCCTGCCTCTGTTTTTTAAATATTTAAAGCAACCATGTTTTTTTTCCCTCTTTCTCTCTCTCTGTTGCATTATCATAGGATTGTTGGTTTTCTCTGATGTTAATGCAACTTTGCTGAGCACACAGAGCAGCAGCAGCAGCAGCAGCAGCAGCGGCACGACGGAGGCAAATGAGTGGATCCTTGAACGTACAGTTGATGTGTGCTGACAGTGATGTGCGTGCAAGTGAATGCAAGTTGATTCCTGATTGGGGGAATATTGTGTGTAAGGAAGGAGAGGAGAGGAGAGGGGAGGATTGCGTTTCTCCTGCACGCTGTCGTCTGGTTTCAAGGTGTGTTGTTGGCTGCTCTGTGTGACCCAGTGTGTATGTGTGTGTGTGTGTGTTTGTGTGTTTGTTTGTGGGTGGTTATGCATGTTGCCATGCAGTTTCCCTGCCTCTCCGGCATGTGCTTTTGTCTGTGGGAGTGATGGATGGCAGGCAGGCATCTAATGTGATTTAGATGCTCCACCAGGAGAGTGTGTGTATTTGTGTATATGTGTGTGTTTGTGTGTGTGTGCGCAGTGCATGTGTACGTGTCCCATCCACGTGTGTGCAGCTGAATCTGCAGTGCATGTTTGTCTATCTATCTACCTCCCTCCTCTCCTCTTTTTCTCTCTCTTCCACACCTCCCCCCACCCCTCCATCCCCCCCATCAATTTTTTTCCCCTGTGCTGTGCAGTTTTTGGACTCTGAGTAAATAAACAGAGGGAGGAGGGGGGGAGGAGAAAAAAAGGGGAGGGAGGGAGGGAGAGGTGGTGTTTATGTGTCGAATCTGCTCCCTCACTGTCACCGCGGAGAACGAGAGCGCGAGGAAGGAGGCGAGGAGGAGGGAAGTATAGAGGTGGAGGAGAAGATGGTGTTCTCTGGCTGTACGACCACACCGATGGGTTGTTGTGAGCCAATTATGTCCCGTCGCCACTGAAGAAAAGTCTCACAGCTTATTCACTCACACTCAAGACACACTCACTCATCGTCACACACTTGCATCAGCATCAGCAGCAGCAGCAGCAGCAGAAGAAGTGCTCTCTCTTTCTCTCTCTCTCCTTCTCAAGCAGTGAAGAGCTCAGGTTTTATCTGCATGCAATTATTCATGTGAGAAAAACACCTTTACACTGACATACTGTTCTTTCACACTCACCTCACTCTCTCTTTCTTTCTTTCTTTCTTTCTTTCTTTCTTTCTTTCTTTCTTTCTTTCTTTCTTTCTTTCTTTCTTTCTTTTAAATTCCCTCTTCTCAACTCCTATAAGTTAAATGTATTGACCTTTATTTCAACCTTTCAATGCAATTCAATTAAAATTTGCTTTATTGGCATGAATGTTACGAGAACTATGTTGCCAAAGCATCAAGAATCAACGAAACAATACAAATACAACTCACAGAATCAAATATATAGAATAAAAATAAAAGGTATATACTATACATTTATATTCCCTATGCATATGTGTGTGTGTGCTGATGAAGTCTCTCTATCTCTTATACATTGGGTTATACACAGATTGTCATGCAAGTTGTTATATATAATGAAGAAATATACACATTGTTCATATTAAACCTTTCAATCACACACAAACTCACATTTTGCATCATGCGTGAATGATGTTTGACCATTCACAACATCGTTGTCGTACCTGTGTCAACCTGTGTCGTCCCCTGCCTCCCCTCTTACGTAGTACTGCGTGTGATCGTAAATTAAAATGCACTGTACTGTACTCGAGTGTTAAATCTGACCAGCTTTACATCTTCATATTGTATTTTTTTTACACACTTTCGACAGCTTTAATCATTATTGTCTTCCTCACATATTAACATTTTACACACAAATTAAATTGATGATGAGGCGATAAAATATGATGCGCGTTTTAGATTAAATCGTCCAATAAAATAATGAAAACCAGCTGCAACGGCTAGTGAAATGCTGTTTAAATATCAACGTGTCAGTGATAATGATTCAGTAAAAATGACATTTAATAGAATTTCAGTCACCAGAGGAGGATCCTGATTGACTGGAAAACAAACTGTGCACATCATCACTGCACAGCGAAGTTCAAACGACAGCAACCTCACCTGTGAGTTTTAAATCAGCTCATTAATCTGATGTTAATTTTTAGATTTTGAGTGTGGAGGAGGAGGAGGACGAGGAGGAGGAGGGAAACGTCTCCTTCTCCTGGTTCTGTGTATTTTGTGTTTGCACGCTGAACTACAGAGCAGCCTGGACCAGTTTATTAGGTACGCCTCGCTAAATAACCAATCACTCTAATACAGCAGTCCTGAGGTTAATCCCTCCTCCATGTAACTACGCTCAGTTTTAGTTGACACTGGTGGTGGTGATTCGTGCAGTGCATTGCTGCTGCTGCTGCTGCTGCTGCTGCTGCTGCTGCTGCTGCTGTATTTGTCTTGCATATTGTCTCTGCTTTGAAAAGAGGGAAAACCAGTTTGTTGCAGCGGCAGCAGGATAACGTCAGAGGCGTGGTTAGAGAAGGAGAGGGGGGTTGTTTTATTGATTGACCTGTTCCACTAATTAGGCCCGAACAGTCTGGAAAACTATCCACCTCCACAGCCTAAGGCCTCAGTGAGCCTGTGCTAAATTACTTTAGAGCGACACCCCCTCCCCTTAAAAGAAAATTTTGATTCATTTCACCAGTAACTACAAGCAGTTGACAACAATTTCACAGCATTTTTCCACCTTTTTTCTGTATTTATTTTCTACGTAACGACATTGTTTTAACGGTTTACTCATTCCGAGATATGACAGTCTCTCGTATCTCTGCGTTATTGTTAATTACTTCACAGAAATCCTCCTCTATGTCCCCGATAATGCACATCTCCTACATAATTGATTGTTTCCGAAGAGGCATTTGTTTAACCTACTTTTCTGCATGACTGTGTGCGCACATGTTTCGATTGTTGGGTTGATGCACCTCGCACTTTATGCATGACCCTGACCCTGAGATTTCTTCACAACACACACACACACACAAACACACACTGACAAAGTTAATTCACATGTGACTGTTGGTTTCCTTCCCGGTTCAGCTGAAGGTGAGAAATGAGGACACGTGCGGTTTACTGTCCTTATCTTATCCGATTTGTTTGTTGCCTCTGTGACTTCGCTGTCATCACTTAATACACAAGAATGTGTCCCGTCCTTCTTTACAGTCCAACCCCTCCTCCCCTCCACCCCTCCACTCGCCTGTCTTTCCTCTCTGCACACATGTTCAGCACGTGGCGGGTTCAAGTAAAGTAGCAGGAGCTGTTGTTGATATTCTTGTCAGGGTTTGACTGAAACATAAGATTAAAGTCCAGTACGTTTTTTTTTCCCTCTAATGCTCCTTCTCATCATGACTCAACAGTGGAGATCTGTTGTACGTACTGTAAGACTATCACACGATATTTTACCGCACACACAAACCCAGTGTCAACAGTTCGGGGTGCAGGTTGCACTTCTATTGCAGGGTCGGTCGTGAAGTTTTGACAGAGGAAAAATAAGCAGTGTGTTTATATATACAATACATCATGTACTGACAAATTAAGGAAAACTCTGACTTAATGGGAGGAAAAATGTAACAAATGCAGATATTTCCCTACAGGGTACAGAGGAGGTCACCGAATGGTTTCAGTTCTTGTGATCCATCTGTACATATGTCATCATTAGCACAACACAATCTGTTCCGTATGAGCAGCGTGTCCTCCTGCAAGTCCTTTATTTCTATTAACAACAACTCACACTGTGTTATACTACAGTATAAGTTATATATCATGGCCACCAAGCGAATGAAGACATAGAAGCTGTTTTGAAATCCTCATATGATTTTAATTTTAAGTTTTTGCTCGGTTTAACTCACTTTATCTCACTTTACAACACTGAGTGACTTGTAAGTAGATGGTGAAGAAGAACTGGTGCTGCAGTTTACAGACAGTAATAATTTGAACATCCAACAATCCAAAACTCATATCATTAGCTTTTAATATCTGCTTTGATCTGACTTTCCATAGCATGACATGTATTTTCAAGTTGTCACCAAAGATGTGTGGTTGAAAAATCAATCACGGTGATGTTTCACAGTGATTTAAAAAAGAAAAAGAAAAAAAAACTCTTCATAGATAAAATCAGTAACTGTGATAAGTCATTTTTGCTTGGGAAATGTCTATTTAAACTATAAAATCTAATGACAATATTGTTCTGATATAATCACTCAGTCCTATTTAACACAATCCAATAATAAAAGATTGATTGATGGATTGACATTTGTATTTCAAACAAGTCAACAGTCTGCAGCCATGATCGCTCTGCACGGCCGTACTTCGGCAAATGCTAAGATCATAATGCTCAAACTGTACCGTTGTAAATACAAGTCACGAATTTGGCCCCACTCACAAACAGTGGTATTTGTGCATTGACTTAAAGCAGAAGTGAGTGATATATTTGTGTTAATATAAGTCTTAAATAGTTATATCTTCCGACAGCAATCACTTCTATAGAGTGTTTGGACTGAAACACGGGTCTCTCAGTCCCTCTGCTCTGCTCTGAGCCGAAGAGAAAACATTTATCGTATCCTACAGTTTTTATCCAATGAGGAGAGAGAACGGCATGCAGGGCTGTGTGTGCAGCCAAGGGACGCCGTGAATGTGGTGACGTAGCGACGAGGACTGTTATGGTGCGTTCAAGGAAACTCATATTTTTCCGACCGTGAAGTGGTACCAGTTCGATCTGGTACGAGTTCACCGGTCGGAAGTTACGAGTGGCCGTTATAGTGACTTTCACCGGTAAAACAGGTCGGAAAAACACGAGTGGGTTGCCTGGAACGCTACAAAGTCGTAAGTTGTGACTTGAAGCTGTAATTTACGATTTCAAAAGCCTGCCTGGAACGCAGCATTAGCGAAAACGACCGGATCACTCACTTCTGCTTTAACCAGCCTACCAGTCCAGCAACAACATGGCTAGATGTAGCTTCTCTCTTCATCTCTTTTTTGGTCACTTCTTCCTCTGCCCTGACAAACATACTGAGAATACTGAGCTAACTTCTTATAGCGAGGCCAGAGGTGTTGATGTTGGCGTGAGACGTGTTGCCGTGAAGCGATACATCCCAGTACCAGGTCAATGAAACGTCAAAATGATTTTTAAACTACCATGATGCTGTCATATAGTTGCATTTAGATAACATCTGTATATCCGGTAGATGTGGTGATATCTCAGTGAAAGCTGCCTCATGCTGGCGCTAGAGGAGAACTCAGGCTCATTCCAGTCTGTAGGATTGATCCTCAGGGGCAAATGAATTTCAAGACACTTTATCGTGTCATTGCGTCCAATAGTTGTGAGTTGTTTCTACTCTTTAACACACTCAGTATAAGCACCTCATGAATTGGTGTAGTAGCAGCAGTGGATATGAATAAATTATTATTTGGCTTTATGTATCTTTATTTTGTTTCTATAGTGTGTATGAGAGGTGACCCCAGTCAAGTGTCTCAGCTGGCACCGTTCACCTGTAAAGGAGAATTAAAAATATGAACAGAAATAAAGCAATGTCGAGGACTCATGGTGTCTGAGAGAGCTCCTCTTTTTTTTTTTTGATAGTCAAGTGTGGTCTTATATTAGTGTTATTCAAACCCAGTGAATCCTCAGAGAAGAGAATAGCCTGTTTTATTACATTGAGTGTCAGGCTGTACTCAAAGCAGATGTTGCACCGTAAAGTCATTTTAATGTGGCCTCGAGCTGTTATTACAAAAAAAACCTGATACAATAATTTTTCTTTCATTTTCTTTTTATGGTCACTTTTTATCAGTGTGTGCGTGTCTGTGTGTGTGTGCGCTGCCTGTGACTTCAATTTGCCCCTGCAGATTCATTGTTGTGCGTCCGCGCCCGGTGTATAGTGTGATGCTGTGTGAGTTTGGTTTCCTCTACCTACTTGGAAAGGATGACTCATGCAAACGCCTGTTTCCTTTTTTGAATATGTAAATGCACGTTTGATGGCAGCCTACACAGCAGACACACCCTGGATGGCTGGACGAGTTTTAGTTTTTTAGACCTGCCTGGCCTATTTCTGCCCTGAGCCAGATGCTTTGCTTTCCCTCTGCTTTTCTTCATCCTCCACCCCCTCTTATCCCCTCTCTGAAGTGTGAAGTTTGAAGCAGCAGGCTGCGCGCTATGATAGCGGTAATTGGTCTAAAGATGGAAAGTTCACTCTCACTCTTGTCACTGAACTAAGAAGCAATTTGTTTTCAATAAGTGTTTTTTTTTTTTAAGGCAGAGTTAGTTAAGAACAATATATCATCAAAGCTCTATTTAACAGCAAAGAAAAGGGGTGTGTGTGTGTATGTGTGTGTGTGTGTGTGCCTGACTGACGAAGACAGTGGAGAGACTGGTACTTATTGTCCCCTGGCTGAAAAGCAACGCTCTGTCTCGCACAAGTTCATTTCAGACGGCGGCGGCGCGGGGGTAGCCGAGCCGAGAATGGCTTCCCCCCTCTTTGGTACCCCCTTGTCTGTGGAGGCGAGCTTTGGACGCAGAGTTTTTTTTATTAGCCTCTGTGGTCTGATTTGTTTAAGGGGAGGCAAGGTGCCAAGATGTGGCCCCGGCTCCCATTTTACTCCAGTGTGAGTGCTGGATTTGTTGGAGGGGACTGGGCAAAGCAAAACTAAAGCAGTCACTCAAAGAAACACACACACACACTGACACACACAGACACACACAGTGTACTTTTATGCATTCTTCACTGTGCTGTTGTGTATGCTGGCCAGCGCACACAATTTTCCCTTATTCACAGTCTTTACAGAAGACAGACGCATAGAGAGAAAAATCCTGTTATAGAAAAGAAGAGACAGGAGTGAAGAGAGCGAAAAGAATTAAGCTCACAAAGAACAAACTTGTGGATCTGCTTGAATTTCATTTGACCCTCCATGAGTCTCCTCGAGATGTTTCTTAAAGGCACAGATCCTTTTAAAGGCTCAGTGTGAGTGTTTTTTTTTCAGAGGGTGTGTCCAGCTCTCACCTGTCACCTTCTCACCTGACCTGTATATTCAAATTCAAACAAAAAACGATTTAAAAATGGTCATCAACCAATCACGTGTCCTCTCTAATGTTTGCTTTTTATTTTTTTATTTGCTCATTTTTGTGATGTCTTCTCAGAGCATACTAACCTAAATCTGACCCGAGAGTCTCGACTCGACATGATAATCCTGTACGGTTGTCCGGTACAAAATCTGAACCTCATATTTTGCAACACAGTCATCTGATGAAGGATGCAGCATGGACTCATCAATTTATTGTAACTATTGACCTCACAACTGCAGGGATGATAGATAAAGCGACCATCTTGTTGTTGCCTTTAAAGAGACCCCGAGGAGTTTGCTTTTGGTTATAAAAGAGTCTCATATTAATGTGGATGAATATACGTTACCCACTTGTTAATGGGTCCATTTTCGATAAATATATTGTTATTTTTAATATTATATTTAGTGGTCGACTCGCTCAGCATTTGGTTTCCCGGACGCTGCCCGGCGGGTCATGGGAGTAACGCCGCCGGATCGCTAGTTGGCATCATTATGGTCGGAACTACGACGGTATCTGATCGTCTTCGAACCTCCGACTTTCGTTCTTGATCAATGAAAACATTCTTGGCAAAATGCTTTCGCTTTCGTCCGTCTTTCGCCGGTCCAAGAATTTCACCGTGCGCGCAGAGGCTCATGGGAAACGTAGTGTACTGTGAAAACACTTCCACTTTCCGAAACTCCTCGTAGTCCCTTTAAGAGTTTTAAACCAGAGCTGTTTTCAGTCTGAATGTCCGCGCTCGAATTCACAGTGACAGGTCCATGATATAGTCCTGTTCTACTGGGGTCAGTCTAACTCCTGAATGGATCTGAGCAGGTTTCATATCAGAGCTGATAACAGGCCTCCTTTGTAGGTCAGGTCTTTTTTTATTATTATTATTTAAACATATACATGTGCAGATTAGTTTACTGTGCAGGAAGTAGTTCAGAGTTTACAGTCTGAGATCCTCAACTGATTAGTGTCACACCAGGTCAGACTGAAATGGACTTTGTTACCCAAAAGAAAAAAAAAGTCACCTCTCTCTCACACTC
This sequence comes from Trachurus trachurus, assembly GCF_905171665.1. Classification (NCBI taxonomy): domain Eukaryota; kingdom Metazoa; phylum Chordata; class Actinopteri; order Carangiformes; family Carangidae; genus Trachurus; species Trachurus trachurus. The sequence goes on along the minus strand of NC_139901.1, from coordinate 25,658,057 downwards.
ACTTAATCATATTTACACAGTTAATCAGCACGTGGCCGTCAGTTTCTTTTTCTTTTTTTCCTGGTTCAGCTGAAGGTGAAGAATGAGGATGTGCGTGTGTGTGAGAGAGAAGATGCATCATGTTTATGGTGTTATTGCTCTTTATTGCTCCATGTGCAACCTCACAGTGACAGTCAGCAACACTATCAGAGCCTGAGAAACTTCCCTGTCCTTCGTACTCTTACATACGTTTCCGCCGAGTGAACACGTGGCTCCGCTCGTAGGGATTCACAGAAACACCTGACTACACGGAGCAGAGGTCTCAGTGAAAGTGCCGTGAACATACAGCGCAGTTGTATATGTGGAGGTCAACGCGAGCCGGTCCACTGTCGTCAAGAGGACAGATCGATTGAGGTCACTAGTTTGAAACCAGAGCAAAAAGCTTCCTCTGTGTAGTTTGTATTTTTTTCAGTTCAAGGCCCCGACTGATGAGAGAAACAAACACAAAAGAGCAGCTTTAACAAAGGTATGATGAGTTTTCAGGTGATTTTGAACAAAGAGGCCGAGCAAACCTTGATTCATGTCACATGAAAGGAGGAGGAAACAATAAACCGACCCTTGAGATGAATCTGACACCGTCGTCATTGAGATCATTTAGTATCTATAACGCATTCACAATGTTAAAAGGTCTCTGCGAACTCTGGCTGCGTCTGTATTGAATCTTTAGCCCTGGTAGCTTCAACAAGTGGAGGACGCTGCTATTTAAGATGTTTATTGTGTTGCTCAAGTGCCCTGATGAAATACAAGAGCACAAACATTTCATACGGTGAAGGGGGCGACGGCTTATTTAGATCTCAGATGAGGAGTTGTTGAGTAGTGTGAGGGAATGAACAGACGTGAGTGTGTGGCAGGAGAGAGGTGGAGAGCCGACTGTGAAAAGGACCTCGGCGACTGAGAGCTCAGGATTTCTCCATTTACTTTGCTTTCATATTTAAAGGGATAGTTCAACATTTTGGCAAATTGGTCCATTGCCATAACCCCTATAGTCATAGCAGTAGATTTGTTACCTTTAATTGTCGGTGCAAGCTATTTTTAGAACAGCAGAGCAGAGCTGCGAGCTGCTCAGAGCTACGCTTGGGAGGCTCATGGGATTTCTTGGTTTTCCTCATCAAACTCATCAAATACACAATCCAACAACTCCAAAACGCTCTTGTGGACAAGTTGTGACCTGCACATTCACCACGCTATGAGATAATAACAGAACGTTACGAGACGGAGTTGGTAAATTCATGCAAAACCGCTGATGTTTGGCGCTGAGAGTCAGTGAAACGAAATTTCGTTCTATGCACACTGTGTATTTTGAATGACAATAAAGTACCTATTCTAAAAGTATCTATTCTGATGCGCGTTCTGTCAGGGGCAGTTTTTCAGCAAGAAGTCTCTGCATTTACCTCTAAAACAACTCTGTCTCATAACGTTCTGTTATTATCTCATAGCGCGGTGCTCTGAGCAGCTAGCAGCTCTGCTCCGCCGTTCTAAAAATACGTTGCACCGTCAAATAAAGGTAACGAACCTACTGCTATGACTACAGCGATTATGGCAATGGGCCAATTTGCCATATATCCCTTTAAGGCTTCGGCGCCGGTGTGAACCCAGGTTTTCACAGACGTGTCAAAGTGAGCACACGGAGCTCTAATGATCGCACTGAAAGGTCTCTTCTTGTCCGTGCTCGTGGACGCCGCAGAGCTTTGACTTTGTTTTGTTTTTTTCTCACCAACTCGTGCACGAAGCCGCAGAGTCTGTGACTCTTTGTCACAGCTGAGCTATTAATTCTTCCTGCTTAAGCAGTCGCTCGCCGGCTCTATTTTTCTCCCCTTTCAATTAATAGGAAACACATTGGTCGAAGGAGGGTCTTTGTTGGTGTGTGAGAGTCCATACATCATCTAAACTAGAGCATGCACCCCTCCTCCTCCTTCCCCTTCCTCCTAACACACAAACACACACACACACACACACACACCATCAGCCCCCATCTGCTCCCAATCATGGGTGCAGCCAGCGGTCAGGTTGCTGACGGTGAAAAGTGCACAGGTACGCGCTGCTCATACACATACACACACACACATACTCACACATACACACACTCACACACACGTGTAAATATACACAACCGAGGCACGCTAGGCATGAGGTGAACCACACACTCAAATCTGTGAGCTGAGAAACGTGCGCTCTGACACGACGACACTCTCACACATCCTCTTTATAATAATGAAAGAAAACCTACTTTCTATCTCCTCTACACACACACACACACACACACACACACACACACACACACACACACACACACACACACACACACACACACACACACACACACACACACACACACACATACGCACACACACACATACACACACACAATGAGGCACAGTGATAGCTGAACATGAGACATCCTGGCGGCGTGCTTCACTGATGACAGGGTGTCATGGTAACGCCCAGCATTCTCCATGGTTACGCACTCTTTACCCCCCCCCCCACAGGATACTCTCTTATGATTGTTCAGACAGAACACTTGAACTATACTACAACAACTCGGCGTGTCCAAAACACACACACACACACACACACACACACACACACACACAAGCACGCACGCACGCACACACATAAATTGCTTCTTATCAGTATCTAAATGGACACAAATTAGCCTATTATGTGCTTTTGGGATTAGAGCGATGATTCAGCCTAATAGTCTGTTTTCGTACTCTTGCTCCGAGTCTATAAAGCTTGAGAGATGTTTGCCAATAAAGGCTTTGACGTTTAAATCTCCGTCGTACGGCTCTGGAGTGCACATTTTAGTGCAAAAAGACGTGAAAGCACTTTTTGTTTTACTTTACCAAACATAGAGCGAATGAATGGCTGAACCGTGGATCTCACGCTGCATGTCGTCACTTTCTGGTAACAACCGTTTGGTTTCCTGTAAAACTTGTGTCTCAACATCCCTTTTTGTACAGTGTGTATGTGTGTGTGTGTGTGCGTGTGTGTGTGTGTGTGTGTGTGTGGCTGGTCTGGCTCTGGCAGTGATCTGTGTGTTAATGCAAATGCACAGGAGCCACGATATGTTTGCTCTGTACACGCTGCACCCGTAATGAAGACAAAGGTTTTCATATAGCGACGCTGCACGGCCCCCTCACAGTTCCTGCTGCTCATTAAGCCGTTAATGCAGCTTCCTGTGCATGTGTCTTCAGGCCTCTGATTAATAATGCTGCTTGTTATTCATTAATAACACCATAATGAACGTGCACTGTTGAGCATGATGGTTAAACTTTTTCTTTTTTTCTCTCTTCTCTTCTCCTCCTCTCCAGACTCCGTTGACCATCCCACAGAGGACCACGCCCCCCAGAGTGAAGGGGGAAAGAGGAGGTGGGGGGGGTCTGATCTGAACTGATCTGATCTGATCGTCCATCACCTAGGCTCCGTAACAAGGTGGGCTAACATCCATCCCATATGGTTGGCATGGTAACGGCCTGCTGGGTTTAGGTTGAGCAGTTTGCCACAGACAGTTTCTTGTTATTGCCACATTCTTGCAACATCCTCCTGACCTGAACGCAGAGAACAGTGTGTGTGTTTTCCAAAGCAAAATGTTTTATGGAGGTGTTTTGTATTTGAGGTTTTTGGATTCTGGATTTTGAGGAGATGGAATAGTTTAAGGAGACGAGAGAGAGAGAGAGAGAGTGTGGTGGTAGGTGGCAGCAACAAGAGGGGAGGGAAACAAAGGGGAAGGAGGGGGGGTTGAGCGACTGATTTGCAGGCAGATGAGAAAATGAAGAGTGGGAAGACAAGATGGGGACAAGAGGAGAAGTCAAATTATTCTTTATGCTCTACCTGCCACAGAGGCTGAGAGATAACATTCATCTTTTACCCCTGTCCGCAGGTGACGACAACAACAACACACACACACACACACACACACACACAAATACAAATATACCCAGTCGAAACCACACTCTCTCTTTCGTTCACATGCATGCCTCTGCAGACGTGCTGCTGCTGCTGCTGCTGCTGCTGTTGTTGTATTGTATAAGTGCCGTCCAGACAGAGAAACCACAGGAAAACATCTGCATAGTGTATGAAGATGTTTCTGCTGTTCGGGGATCCTAAAACGTTTTTTAAATCCCATCCAGTTCTCTGCGGAGATGATGCCACTTAAGCTTGAATCAGCGTAAAACTCTCCTGGTTGAATCATCAGTTCAAAAGTTGAGCAACTGCATTAGAAAACATCTGGTACATGAATAAAAAAGTCAAAGGCACCATTCTGTGCACACTCGGTTAGAGAGAAGCTATGACTCTTACCGTCGTAGTAGTCATTATGAAACGTGATGACATGTTCAGTAAATCACGTGATTTTTTTTTTTTTTTTTTTTGGCTTCTGTTTCCATTTGGTTGATTTGAGATGGATGTGAAATCAGTTGTGTTTTTAAACTCAGCTCTAATTCATGTGGTAGTGGAAGCTGAGGCACCAGACCAAACCCTCGCCCAGACCACAGGATGGATTTGAAACAATTACTTGATTAATCAATTAGTCTATCAGCAGGAAATCAATCTGCAACAACTTTGAGACTTCAAACGTAAGAAATGTCAAAAAGATAAGTTGACATTGTGGCCCCAAGTCAAACTAACTCAAAAACAAAGATGAAATAACTGATTATAAGTGATTGTTCTTAATTAACTCCTTAACTAACAGTTTAGACTGATTGATACTTGAAATAGTAAAAATAATATCAGCACCATCTGAGTGGATATTCACTCTGCCGTGGGGTCTGATAGTTTATAGCCAGCACAGCGTACTGATCCCACTGCATGTCGACACGCTGCGACTCCAGAATAAAAAGCCAGTGGACATGCCATGTCCATTACGTGGGCTGATGTAGTCGACGACCTGGTCTGTTTGTTTCATTTTCACGTTTCATGCCAGTCCGACTCGGGTCAAGAACTGATTCTGCTGCTCCTCGGCTGTTTTTATCCGACACACGGAGCTGATAAACTCTTCTTCAACAATCAAATTAAAAGGAACATCATCTAATCTATGTGTGTTTAAACACACAGATTGTTCTTGTCCACTTTAACCCCCACGTATTTGCATACAGACACTAATTGTTATATATACTATATTTTAATCATGTTGGTTAAAGGTTAATGGTTGGTAAATGAGCACCAACATATCAGATGGGAAAATGATTAAATATAAAAATCAGTCAAAACACAGGCTGATAAAATAATAAATGAACCCACCCAGATGGCTCTCTTACTGTATATTATTCATTAGACAATGAATGATGTTGTTTTTATACCCGACTTAAATCAGCAGACGTTGTAAGATCGTGCACCAGTCTGATCATCAGACATCAAACTGGGAGCCAGTTTCTACCAGTGTGAACCAGTGCAGGCTGGTGTGTGTGTGTGTGTGTGTGTGTGCGAGTCGTCGAAGTGAAGCAGCTGCAGCTCTCGTCATGTCGCTGGTGTGAGTTTACAAGGCCAGACCAGGGCCGTGTGCCTCTGTTTTGTCAACAGAGATTATGAAAGAGCGGCTGGCTGGCTGGCAGGCGGGCGGGCAGCGGGGGAAGGCAACAGCGGGGCTATTTGCATCACCCAGTCTGAGCACAGCCGCCCTGCTAACTCTGTCACTCCCCCCCCTCCTCCCTTTTGTCACCAGCTCCCGGTCCAGTCCGCCCATCCTCCCCCTGAAAAAAAAAAAGAACGGAAACAAACACACAGGAATTTTGATGGCACAGTTTTGTCATCTCAGCATTTGAGAGATGGTTAATGAAAACACTCGTCAACAAAACACTGCTTTAAAAACACACACATCCACACACACACACACACACTATGTTTTAGCTTTTCACTTAAATTTACAAAACTTTGTGTGTTAACCTTGAAGCTCTTTATTGAGCGGCAACAAACCGTAAGAGCTTCAGCTCAACCCTGACTGCAGCTGTGACATTGACTGAATCCACTCTGGGGAATCCCTCAATGTTTCTGATGATATTTAGATGGGAATAATAAAAAAAAGTGCCTGTTTACAACAACAACAGATTAAAGATAGGTCGAGGTAGTATTTTTTTTTCTTGCTCATTTTTTCCCATGCGCTCATCATCAGCCCCCAGAAACTCTTTCCGACATGTTCTTATTTGTTACATTGTGTGTGTATTTTCTTTTTCCCCCTCCGCTGTGACTCACTCTGTCGTGGGAGGTCTGTCGCCTCTCCACGATGTTTTCTGTCTTGCCAAACATATATTTTCTCTTCTTTCTTTTTTTGCTTTCAGTTTTTAACTGCTTCTTCATCCATTTGAAGTTGTTTCCCCCTGGAGTCTGTGACTTTAACTCACCAGCGTCTTTGAAGCAGAACTCAGTGTTTCAACAAACATGTTTATTGGAAAACATTTCACTGAGTGGAAAGTGAAACCGTGCAAAGCCGCAATTGTGAAAGATGTTACGGCTCTGATATTGTTTGGCCTTAATGATCTGTCCATCCATTTGTACATAGGTTTATGCTCATCAGTCAGTCAACTTGAAAAATTAAACTCACAAAAACATTTTTCCACCTCTTCAAAATTAAATCCACAGTTTATGAAATAAATATCATTTGACTGATATCCATGAAATGAGTAGTTCATATTTCAATGTTTAATTTACAAGCTCTGCAGCCTTTTCACTGCTATTGTTAGAAACAATAAAATCTCTTTGCAAATTTCATTTTCTTTTGCTTTAATAAAACACCTTGCGATTATTCGCAAAAAAGAAACCAAACAAGAAAGCCTGGAGGCTCGAAAAAAAAAAGTTGCACGCATCCCATTTATACGAAAACAGGCAACGTATTAACAATTTCCGTTCTTTTGAGCAGGACCCAGTGGTGAGGCTGAAATGTCAAAGTCAGCGTGAAGGAGACAGAAGATGAGCTGGTGGATCATCAGAGTGGAGATGATCTATCCTCTGGGGAACTTGTGACTGTGGTTACAAAGATTTCTGTTCCACTGTCAACACAAGGCTGGAGTGAAGAGTGTCAGATTAATGTGAAGTCTGCAGCAGCAGCAAGGTTAAACATGCACAAAGAGGAATAAGATTACAGCAATTAATGCAACTCTTAATTATCTCTAATATTTTAAGAAATTCAAAGCAGTTTAATTGACCGTGAATGAGCTTATTTTACGTATGGAGGAGATTCCTCTCATGGCAGATCCTCAGCTCTCAACTTTCACCCCGTCAGCTGTAACATGGGGGTTAATAGGAGTTGGAGGAACTTCAGTTTGAATATATATTGGGATATTGTGTGCAAGATGTCACTTTGGCCTGATTATGGGGCTAACAGGACAGTCAGGGGTTCAGGGAGAAACATTTGGATCCGTCCTCTGGGGATTATGAATATCTATCGACAGTGAATTTCATAGAAACCTGGACTTTAACCTTTCTAGATGCCAGCGTGTGAGAATCAGATCTCCTTCTGCTCACGTCCTGTAGCATGTGAACTTAACTGGGGTTGGATTGCATGCTTTCTCATTTATGAGCGGAGCCGTTTCCTCTGGTTTTGCCATAAAGCCGGTGTGGTTCCTGGTGAGCCGTGCTCCCACTGGGCCCCGCGGGGTCACCGGCAGGTTGCTGTCCTGTAGCGGACCTCGGGAGTTCAGCTTCACCCCAGGTTGATGCCACAGCGCAGTTTGACCCGAGTGATCCTCCTTTCACGCCTGTCTAATGACCCGGAAAATATGTGGGTCAACTGTCAGCGGGAAGGTGCCGACCCCTTAAAATCACACAGGTCAAAGTCAGGGTTGAGACACAGGTCAAAACTTTGCCCATGCAGCTCAGTTTGGAGATCCAGTGCTGTGTTTACCTGCATGGCTGCTCTCACCTGTACCTGTCGACTCATGATGGCTCAGTCGACCTCGCTGAAACTTCTCTGTCCTGCTCTCGTTTGTTTTTCCTGGCTGAGCCGACGCTCTCTGTTTATCAGCTTCCCACTGACGCTGTTGGCTTTGCGTAATACTTTTGAGTCATCTTCAACTAAATGTTTTAGTCTATAGACTGAAGTGAACACGCAGCAGCCAATCAGGAGTGAGCGTGGACGTCGTCGTATAGCCTGGGGGAATATGTTCGTTTCTGTTGACTCTAAGCTGCTGTGTCACGAATGACGTCTTTCTTTGCTGCTTTTCCAGTGTTTCCATGTCAGTAGAGACGTGGAGACGAGAAAAAGCCACATAAGTTTCAATCTGCTGAGGAAAATTATAAGTAAATGTCAAAAACAAATTGTGCTGCGGCGCATGAGAATCAAAGTATGTTTCCATTATCTACTATAATATTCTGTAGATGGAGTAAGACTGTCAAAAGAGTGGTTTTAGGGGAATAAATGCACTGCATGTCATCCAATCATATTGCTGTGTTTCCATTTACCTGTTTTTATGGGCATTTTCAATGTGCACATCGGAGCAGTGATCAATTCCCCCAAAGTCTCTGAATATGTCAAAGTTGTGCTGCATGGCTCAGGTGGAAAAGGTGTTGTATTGATCTTGCTCTTACGTGTTTATACAAATGTAGCCTACAGTATATCATGGAAATGACAAATCTGAAATTGTGACAAAGGGAAATGGAAACAAAGAGCACACAAACACACACACACACACACACACACACACACAAGAAGAAACAGTCGACATTTTCAATCACTCCATCCTCCGACAATATTTGTGTTTTCATCATAAAATCATTTGCATCTTCTCATCATTGACGGCCAAGGTTTTAATTTCAAGCGTTTTTTATTCAGGCTCCTCCTGCGCTCTAATTCAAAACGTGACCTCGCCTACACTATATGTGCAGAAAAATGAGCAGCATGCTGTTTACTACTTCACATCTCCTGCATCTCAGTCTCTCTTCTTTAAATTGCCATCATAGTGCCCGTCTCTCTCTCTCCTCTCCCTCTTGCTGCATGTCCTCCATGCTGCCGTCTCCCGTCTCCCATTTCTGCCTTTACGCGTCTCAATTCCGCCGCCCCCTGCTGCTGTATTGTACCCACCGCAGCCCCGCTGCCTCTGTGCCACCAGGCCCCATTGCCTGTGGCGTGTAATTGACTTTCTCCCTGCACTGGAAAAGCGGGCGGCCCGCGCCAGGCTGGAGGTGACCCATTTCCCTGGGGCATTCAGCAGCCTCCTAATCAACCATTCTCCGGGGCCACCTCATTCACTCCGCAATTAGAGCAACTCCCCCTTTGAGAACTCCATCAATAGGCGGGCGGGCGGGCGGGCTCGATCGGCAGAGAGCAAAGATGGAGTTTCACTCAACTTTGCTTTGGCTCTTTGAATCCTGAACCCATCAGACTTTGTACATCCCCCCTCTGCGCTCTTTGCGTCGTTTCCCTTGTGGTAGGTTTCATCAGACAACAGCAAGCGGGAGGGGGGGGGGGGTTGTCTAATGATGAGCAGCAGACGGGGAGGCAGGTATAGATGGGCACATGGGGAGGCAGACAGGAGGGAAGGCAAGAGGAGATGCAGGTAAAGGCAACAAGACAGACAGACAGACAGACAGTCAGATGGGAAGGACTCAAGGGAGGGATTAAAGAGAAATTTGGAAGAAACTCAAAGCAGGAGGCACCGAGCAAGAGGATCGGTGCATCTTCAGAGCACCTCTTGCTTTTAGAAGAAGACTCATGAGTATTCCCCGCTGTTGTCTTGCAAGGGAATACACATGTGTTTCACCTGTTTTTTGGGGAGGGGGGGTTGGGGCGGGGGAGACATATATGAAAGGAGCAGCCCTTCTTATTGATCCTGCCTCAATAAGGAGGTGTGTTTACTTCTTGTTTTTATCCGGATATGATCTTGTTGTGAGCCACGTGCACGCAGCTACATATTGAAACCCTCAAAAAAAAAAAAAAAAAAAGGAAAAGAGAGAGAAAACGAATGCAATCAGACGTTTTTCATGGACTGCTCTGATCCCACAAGAAGGAGTCTGAGATGATGGTGCATGATGATTAAATAACAGGCCGGCATCTCTCCCCTGCCGTCGGCCTGATTTGCTATGCAGGAGAGGCAGTGCTCTGGTCAGAGGATAACCATGTAATCAATGGAATGAAAAAGCTGCTCTGGCTGTGAAGGTTAAGAGGGGTACCGGAGGCTTTCAGCCCACTCTGTGCCGCCCGCCACACATGCATTCAAAACACACACCACCAGAGCAGCACCAAGACAAGTCTGAATGTTACATCTCCTCCTCTAATTCCTCCTCCTCTCTCACCTGTTCCTCTTCCCTCCCGTCTTTCTTTGACATGCCTTTATCTTGCCTCTATCTCTATGCCTGCACCTCTTTTTGCTCTGATCAACCCCCCCTCCTCTCTGCATTTTCTCTTTATATCCTCTGTCTCCCACTATATTTGTGCTCCCTCTCTCTCTCTCTCCCTGTCATTTACTTTCCTCTCATCCCTCCCTCCTTCCATCCTCTTCTCCCTCCCTCCCTCCCTCCTACCTTTCCCCAGTGTCAGCTGCTGTCACTGTGGCAAAGAAAGTGACCAATCAGAGCTCTCTTCACAACACCGGCTTCTCCCTCCCTCCCTCTTTTTATTCCCTCAGTTCATTCCCTCTCTTCCTCCTCCTCTTCACCTCCTTTTGTCCCATCTGCCTCTCTCTCTCTCTCTCTCTCTCTTCCCCACAACCTTTATCAGCTCACTTCCTGGAGACGAAAACGTGATGCATTATGGGAGACAGACGGCTGTCTAACGGGGTTAGTTGTGCAGCGTGGCTTATCATCAGAGACACTGCTAATCCTGAGTGAGTGTGTGTGTGTGCACCATATGAGCTAATGAACTCATACATGCAGGGCCCACACACACACACACACACACACACACACACACACACACACACACACACACACACACAAACAAACAAACACAACCTCACAGACTCACTCTCATTTTCTCCAATGAGGAGGAGGAGGAGGCCGGCGAGACATGTTTATGTTCGTCAGAGTCTGCCAGGAGAATATGATTTGCATGATGTAAGCATATTTTACTCTGCTGTTTGCTCTTTTGCACTTTGCCTTCGTGTTGCTTATTTTTGCTGAGTTCAAAAGGGAAGATTCACATGCCTTCTTCTTCTTCCCCTCACAATTACCAATATAATCAGAGCAAAAAGCCTAATAGGGACTATGTAATCCCCCCTCCTCTGTCTGTATTAAACCCCTTATTCAGACCTGTGTGTGTATATCTTGCTCCTTCCTCTCAGGTGCTGATATGTGTACACGATGAGCGGATTGGGGGAGAACTCCATGGAGCCTCTGAGCTCGGAAAACCGGAAACGCAAGCTCTCCACTTGCGACACGCCTGGTCTAGGGTGAGTGTGTCGAGATGATAAAAAAAAAAAAAAAAAAAAAAACGAGAGAGAGGGGGGTAAACGCAGGAAAGTGGGCTACTGGGTCAGTTTGCTGATATGTGCAGTGACAATTTACAGTCAGAACGATTTTGTGTGTAGCTTGTGGTAGAAAAAGCAACTTTAAGATGAATTTTTGTCCAATTTGTGCAGTCATTTAAAACATGTTTGATTTTTGGGGGGGGAAATGCACATAGATTCACTTCTTCGGTGTTAATATAAGATAAGAATATTGATAAGATTATTGATTCCACTGATGTTTGCACACTAAATATGAAGCTATAGAGCCAGAAGTCAGCTCCTGGGTGAAAACAGCTAACCTGTCTCTGTCTAAGTGAAAACTCTACAACCAACTAATCAAAAACCTTATAGATTATATATCTATCTCTGGGCAACAATTGAATCGAAGGCAACTGGACTTGTATTTGGCTAGGAAGACGTTTCGCCTCTTATCCAAGGGGCTTCATCAGTTCGTAACGCATCGGTCTGGCTAGTCCTCACTAGTCTGACAAAAACATTGGAGAAAGACCCAAGAGGTTAAATACTTGGGTCTTTCTCTACTGTTTTGTCAGACCGATGTGTTACGAACTGATGAAGCCCCTTGGATAAGAGGTGAAACGTCTTCCTAGACAAATACAAGTCCAGTTGCCTTTGATTCAATTACGATGAGATAACGATGACCTGGATGAATGAGAATATCCACATACATTATATATCTATATTTAAATACTATCAAAACCAAGATATGACAGTGACAATTTGGACTGAACCAAGAAACACTGGGTTGAGTTAATCATGTCCTGCTGCAGCTTAATATTTAGGGCTTCCCTGTATTAATATATATATATAAATAAGGAGCACTGTAAATTCGAGAAAAGCGGAGTAGCAGTGTTAGCGTAGCTCTAATCTCTGCACGTTGTTCCCCGAAGGTGTGAGAGGAAGCGTCGGGAGCAGGAGAGCAAATACATCGAGGAGCTGGCGGAGCTGATCTCGGCCAACCTCAGCGACATCGACAGTTTCAACGTCAAACCAGACAAATGTGCCATCCTCAAAGAGACGGTGCGCCAGATCCGCCAGATCAAAGAGCAGGGTGAGTGGACACAGTTGTCTGAGATCCTGAAGGCCACTCACGGCTGGAGCCAGTCAGCTGCACTGCGAGTCAGACGGGAAACATGGGGTGAGGTGTTAGGAAGAGAGAGAGAGAGGGGTGAGGAGACAGCTTGGGGTTTGCACACACACACACACACACACACACACACACACACACGCCTCAGAGCCCAGGTGCAAGGACGAATCAGTCATTCATCTCCCACAAATTTCACAGCCTCAACTGTTTATGTTTGGGAGGAAACATTGGCAATGCTTTGTGAACCTGTCATTCGTGAGTGTGTGCAAGTGCGTGTGTGTGCATGTGTGTGTGTGTGTGTTATGGGCATGCACAGCTGTGTGCTGGCCTCGCCAGGGGCTGTTTAATTGGACGTTTGCAGGTAATCACATGCCCATCCATTCTGCTGAACTGCCAAATTATTAGTTCTGTTACAGCTGCTGTTGTCACAGTCCTGTCTCCATTATGCAGCGGTCATTTCTGCAGTGAACAGTTTTCAGAAGCTGCAGGCTGAGACATTTGCTTTGCAGATGCTCCGTCAGAGCAGAGTGGACATTTCATTTCCAACTCGTATAGCCCTACAGTGCGTCCACGCTGGTGTCAGTTCACATTTTCACTGTTCAAGGTGAATTTCTGGGAGATCAAGGGGTGGGTGGGTGGGCGGGCGGCGGGGCGGAGGGTGAGAGAGCCGCCGGTGGATTTTGTTCTCGCTCGGCTCAGTCAGTGTCTGCCATCTCGACAGGAAGGGGAAGAGGCTACAGCTGGCCCTGATTGGCTGCTGACAGGTTGCCATAGTTACAGGAAGTGAAGACATAATGACACGGGCGTTTAGACTCGTCTCTCTCCCTCTCTCTCTCTCTCTCTCTCTCTCTCTCTTTCTACCTGTTCCTTTTCTCTCCTCTTCTCACTTTCAGTTTTGCTTTCTGCCAGTCCTCATTCTGTTCTTTTCTCTACTACAGCCATTCCCGTTCTTCATCTCACTTGGATTTAATGTACCCTGCTCTTGTATCTCCTCCTCCTCCTCCTCCTCCTCCTCCTCCTCTGCTTCCCTGTTTTTTTCTCCCCTCATGTCTCATCTGTATTGCAGCACAATGAGTTGCAGCATCCTCAGGTTTGCCCCCAGCATCTTAAGATATTGAGTGAACTGATGGAGTGCAGCCTCTCTCTCTATCTGTCTCTCTGCCTCCTTCTCTCTCCTCTGTCTTTCCCTCTTTTCTTTCGTTCAGTCCTTCTTTACCTAACTTCACAGAGCCCTGGTTGTAGGCAGCAATGGCTCTTTTTTTTTTTTTTTTTCTTTGTGTGGGTATCTGCGCCCCTTGGGAGCTAATCAGATAGAATGATTCCTGTAGCTGAGCAGCCTCCGCCTCTTACTCAGACCAAACCCTGTATTAATACAACAGCCCAAACACCGGCCGTGTTGTTTTTTTTCTTTTTCCTTTTTCTCTTAAGCTCCATCTCCGTCCATAATATCACCACTCTGTCTCACCCTCGGTCCATCCTGTCTCTCTCTCTCTCACTTTTATCCGTCTGTCTGTCTGTCTTTCTTTCCCTTCAGCCGCCTCCATTAATTCAGGTGCCTCAGCTCCTGCCCCTGCACCATTACAGCTTCCATCCAGAGCCTCTCCAGCTCTCTCCCGCGCTCTCTCTTTCGCTCTCTCTCACTCAGCCCCAGCCTACCAGACAGTCCCTCAGAGTCTGACACTGAATATAAAGCATGAGGACGGCTGCTACCTGCTCCACATGCACCCAGCCCTCCAACTCCTCCTGATGGGCTCCTCAGAGAAACCTGCCTCAGTCCGTCTCTCCCTCCTCCTCACCTGTAGTTTTAAATGAAAAAAAAAAAAAAAAAAAAAAAAACGAGAGAGGAAAGAAAGGAAAGTGAAGATTGAGAAACGCTGCCCCCTGCTGGTGCAGCTGGATTAGTGGATAACTGACTGTTTTCCTCTGGTTTCAGGTATCGATGCTCTCACCTTGCGTTTTCACTTTGCTGTTTTTTGGAGCTTCTTTGCAGCTGCGAGCCGAGCTTCGAGTGGCTGTTTTTTTTTGTTTGTTTGTTTCTTTCTTTTTTTTTCAAAGCCTCTCTCTTCTCTTTCTTCTCCTGCAGGAAAATCTTCATCCAACGACGACGATGTGCAGAAGTCAGACGTGTCCTCGACAGGTCAGGGGGTCATCGACAAGGACCACCTGGGTCCGCTGCTGCTGCAGGTGAGTCCTGCTCCCCCACACCGCCGCCGCTGCTGCTGCTGCTGCTGCTGCATGGGACAGTATTTATTCAGAGGTTTTAAATCCTCTCCTCTCCTCTCCTCTCCTCTCCTCTCCTCCTGTCCTCTTCTCTTCTCTTCTCTTCTCTTCTCTTCTCTTCTCTCCTCTCTTCTCCTCTCCTCTCCTCTCCTCTCCTCTCCTCTCCTCTCCTCTCCTCTCCTCTCCTCTCCTCTCCTCTCCTCTCCGCCTGTCCTCTTCTCTTCACTCCTCTTCTCTCTCCTCTCCTCTCCTCTCCTCTCCTCTCCTCTCCTTTCCTCTCCTCTCCTCTCCTCTCCTCTTCTCTCTTGTCTTCTCTCTCGTCTCCTCTTCTCTCTTGTCTTCTCCCATCCTCTCCTCACCTCTCCTCTCCTCTCCTCACCTCTCCTCTCATCTCCTTCTCTCCTCTCCTCTCCTCTCCTCTCCTCTCCTCTCCTCTCCTCTCCTCTCCTCTCCTCTCCTCTCCTCTCCTCTCCTCTCCTCCCCTCCTCCTCCTCCTCCTCCTCCTCCTCTCCTCCTCTCAGGCGCTGGACGGCTTCCTGTTCGTGGTGAACCGGGAGGGCAGCATCGTGTTTGTGTCGGACAACGTGACACAGTACCTGCAGTACAAACAGGAGGAGCTCATCAACACCAGCGTGTACAACATCCTCCATGAGGACGACAGGGAGGAGTTCCACAAGAACCTGCCCAAGACCAACAGTGAGAGACACACACACACACACACACACACACACACACACACACATGAATACACTCACACTCACACAGGGAAGCTGCACCTCGGCTTGACATCTTCCACAGGGCCGAGGTATAAAACAAACTTTGAGAGGTTACAACAACTCGGCTTGTACGTCAGTGTAAACTCACTCACTTATTTATTCATGCTCCTCCGTTCTTAACTCCTGCTCTTATTATAATGAGGAGCTCCTGGGAAGCCTGTTCATGTGCATGAGAGGTTTCCAGAAAGACACACACACACACACACACACACACACACACATATATACACACACACACACACACACACACACACACCTGACAAAACACTCGTGCACAGAAGCACGCACCCACCCACCCACCCACTCGGTGCTAAGCAGGCAGAGCGTAGCGCAGCTGTCAGTCACACTCAGTGGTCCAGACAGTGTAAAACAGGCGGGAGCTCTATTCAGATCCCATGGCAGCCATCTGGAAACTACTTACTGCTGAATAATGCACCTCCACACTTTCCTCTACTTAATTCGCTGTGTATTTGCATGTGCATATGTATGTTTCGCCGCGTCTATTTACATGCCTGTGTCAGTAATAGTGCTGCATTTGTGTGTGTGTGTGTGTCTCCCTCTGTGTGTGTGTGTGTGTAAACCCATGAGCATGTGCACAGAGCACTATTTATAAAGCTGATTAATTATGGATATATGTGCTCGACTGAACCTGCTACTTGATTAACTCGCCGTAATGTTCCTAAGCAGCGGCGGCTCCAACATGTCATTGACACATTCTCTCACTTATTCCTCCTCGTGCCCCCCCTCCCCTCCCCTCCGCATGCATACTCCTTTATTCATTCACTCCCTTTATCTTTCAAGACTCATCTTTTATCTACTTTTCCTCCGAGCGTCCCTTGTGCCACTCTCTCAACTCACTCTTTCTCAGCTTCATTCATACTTAATATGGCTGCCGACTAAGATGAATATTGTGCTTGTCTGTTTCTCAACCTGCTTCTCTCGGCTCGGCTCGGCTCGGCTTGCTGCTGCTGCTGCTGCTGCTGCTCTGCCTCTTCATTATCTTTTGGACCCATGAATGAAATATGCTCTCTCTGCACATTCCTGTGGGATGACCGCTGACCACGCCAGCTACTGTTAAACACACACACACACACATACACACAAGCACAGATAACACAGACACACACACACACACTCGTGCACAAAACATGGAGTGAGCTTTTGTTGTTGGCCAGTGTGTGTTTTGACCCTTCTTGTCTTGCCTGGCTGTTTGCTAAGTGTGTCTGAGGGGAGATGTCGGCCCCGGGGAGGGCGCTGCTGCATTTTCTCTGTCGAGGAGAGAAAGCCAAGGCCTTGTTAAATCACCTCTCACTATCAGTTAGGCCCACCCCTCCTTCCCTCCCTCCCTCCTTCCTCCCTCCTCCCTCCTCCCTCCTCCCTCCCCTTCCTCTCCCATCCTACCCCCTCGACATGTCTCGCTCTCCTGGGTTCTCTCTTGTATCCTCCCTGCACCTGCCAGACAGAGACCTCCAGCCAACTCAAGGCCCTGATAAGGCTTCACACAGACCTTGGAGGACAGTTGGATGTCTCTCTGAAGTTTGCCTCCCCCCTTTTTTTCTTTCTTTTTCTTTTTTTCCTCTTCCTCCCTCTCCCCTGTGAAGGTGACCCTGTCTGAAATGTATGTGTGTGTCTGTGTCTCTGTGTGTGTGTGTGTGTGCGCTGTGTGCTGTGATGAGGAGTCAGGGTCTAAATGAGGATAGATGGCTGAGTGTCCCTGGCCTCTGCCCACTGCAGAGCAGACTGAGAGGGAGAGATATTGGAAATCGACACCTTGGCTACATTAATCCTATGGTCCATTTAGCCGGGGATCCGAACAGCAGGGGAGGCTTCTGCTTCTCAATTTAAGAGGGAAAATTCATGTTGCTCTGTGGTTTGTTTGTTTGTTTGTTTGCTGTCTTTTATACTGTATGTGTGTTTGTGTGGATCAGTGGCAGGATAGGGTGTGAGCATTTTCAGATTTTTTGATTACAGGCTATCCGCTCATAGCTGCAGTGGGTTTTTGTTTTTTGTTTTTTTCAGTCTTGGGAGTTTTTCGTAGCTCGTTTCCAATTTACTCTCCAGTGTAAAGTTCTGTCAGCAGCTGCAGCAGCAGATGTGTGATGTGTTTGTTTGTGCTCGTGTTTTCCTTTTAGTAAATGGGGTGTCGTGGGGAAGCGAGGCGGCCCGACAGAAGAGTCACACCTTCACTTGCCGGATGCTGGTCAAATTCGGCCATGTCCACGGCCCCATGGAGGAGGGGCCAGCGGGGCCCCGCTACGAGACCATGCAGTGTTTTGCTCTTACCCAGCCCAAGGCCATGATTGAGGAGGGGGAAGGTACGCTGGCACAGGCACACACACTTACAGTACACACTTTAAAATTGTGATAAGGAGACATTATTTTATAGGTTGAAATAAAGTATTTCTGGCATTTTTTTTTTTTTTAGCAGGAAATAGCTCTCCACTCCACATAGATATGTGTTTTCCTTCTACTTCATCAGTTAAAGTGGGAAATTTCTCTTATGATTACTGAAAACAAATTACCTTTTCATTTCATATCAATAAGCAGGAGTTTTTAGACATCACAGCTGGTCTGGAGGTAAATAATAGGCCAGGATACAACTTAAGATTTATGTAAATGTGATGTGGAAACCTGAAAACTCCACTGGACACCGACTGGGAATAGAGGATGTCTTGTGTCCAACAGTAAAACATTTCATTCTTGACTTTGGTATGAAATGTAAATGTAATTTTAACAAAGTATTTAAACGTTTTTTTTAATGTTAAAAACACATCAGACATAAAAACTAAAACATACCCAGAGGATATTGTTAAAAAGTGAAAGTCAGATTTAAATATGAGTGAAAATTATTTTTCAGAGCATCAACTTTATAGAGGAACGGTTTCTCATTTATTTCTCATTTCCACTGACTTACAAGAAACTCACTTGTATTTTATTTCCTTTTTTTATCTCCTCATGTCCCATTTACTCGCCAAATGTAAACTATGTTTTATCATGCAAGGCATTTGACATTTTGGAGACACAGACACATAAAGTCTGTGTAAAACTGGATTCATGTCAGAGAGAAAATACCCACACACACTGACATGAATCAGTCTCAACCTGCTACATATGAAAAATATGACTATGAACATTTATGCCATGGGACCATTATTCACAGTTCAGAGGCTTCAGGGTCACAAACCACCTTCACATTCATGTCTGCTCTGTGTATTTTATAGTTAAAACCTTAAAGCAGTTTGCACTGATCATGAAAAATGACTGACACTCATCTCTTCTCACCTTCAGACCTGCAGTCATGTATGATCTGTGTGGCCCGTCGGGTGACAGCGATGGAGAGAACGGAGAGTTTCAACACCCGGCATGAGCTCTCAGGTGAGGGGTCTTATATACATAACACATGACATAAAGTTTTCTTTTTTTATCCATGAACAAGTTTGATTGTTTCCTTGTTTGTTTCACTCCCAGGTAAACTGATCCAAATCGACCAGAACTCTCTGCGAGCGTCGATGCGTCCCGGTTGGGAGGATTTATTGAGGCGTTGCATTCAGATGTTTCTGCAACACAGCGACGGGCAGCCATGGTCACACAAACGCCACTACCATGAGGGTGAGTCTCACACACACACACACTCACACATACACACCACTCAAACTTAGTGAATTCACCTTGTTAAGAGCTGTTCAATCCACAATGAAAGAGCTGGAGGCAAAAGCATCAGGATGTCGTTGCATTTAATTAACTGTGTATTCAGACTTCTATCTTACAAACTATACTCGCAGCTATGAGCAGTGTATTCTCTGACTGAAATGATTTGTTTTTAATTAACTGTTGCTACCTACCTTGGCCAGACACTCCCTTTAGAAAGACACTCTGAATCTCAATGAGACCTCCTGGTTTAATATATAAACACACACCTCATGCATTAGTGCATCAGTATTGATCTCATGAATATGAATGTCGGAGCCTCTACAACATTGATCCTCATTGTAATCATAGAGTTGGTTTTAACATGAAGGCAGTGATTGATGACCTTTGTTATCAGATTAAGTGTTTCACGGTGTTAATCTGTCGTTTCATCGCTCCGCGCAGCCTTTCTGCAGGGTCACGCCGAGACGCCCCTGTACCGCTTCTCGCTATCCGACGGCACTCCGGTCACGGCCCAGACCAAGAGCAAACTGTACCGCCACCCCATGAGCAACGAGCCGCAAGGCTTCATCTCCACTCACCTACTACAAAGGTAAGAAAAAAAAAAAACTGACGATGCACACGCTCGATGCAAACACAGAAAAGCATACGCCATTTACTGTACTGACAACAAAATGCACTTGACAACAAAAAGCACGGCCGTATGTATGCGAGGCACCCGAGGCATTCATACCATACAAACCGCTGAAGTAGGAGCTGAAGTAGCTTTTATACACCGATGTCCTGTGAGCAGGGAAAAGACTCCACACAGGAGCTGCTATTTTAGCTTCATAGTGTATCAAGGTTTTTGCAGTTTTCAAACCCTGCACTTGTTCTTCCTCCACGCAGAGAACCAAACGGTTACCGCTCCGCTCAGGGTGGGAACATGATGCCGAACGCCATGAGACAACAGGGCATGGGAGGCCCCAACCCCAACGCCCAGATGAACATGAACGCCAGCGGTGGGATGGGCATGGGGGGCATGGGCGGCATGAACAGGGGCTTCGGCATGAGCGAGCAAGGCCACATGGGTCACATGGGTCCGATGGGAGGCGGCTCCATGTACGGAGGAGGAGGAGGGGGCGGCGGCGGAGGAGGAGGAGGAGGAGGGGGAGGCATGGGCAACCGCATGATGCAGATGAATCAGATGGGCCCGATGAGTCAGGTGGGGCACATGAATCAGATGGGTCCCATGAATCACCCGGGCCAAGGCATGCAGCAGCCGCACCCTCAGCAGCCGCCGTTCCAGAGCAGCGGCGGCTTCGGGCTCAGCGGCATGAACAGCCCGTCGGGGAGCCCCCGGATGGGCGGCCCCCAGCAGGGTCTCCTGATGTCGCCACGGAACCGAGGGAGCCCCAAAATGGGCGCCAACCAGTTCTCACCTGGAGGTAGGTCGATCAGCGTTCAGACATTCACAGGGTACCCGCGGGGTCTTGAAGGAATAGTTCACCAAAAAATTAAACTCATTCATTAATTAGTGACTCACCCTCAGTCTGATGAATACTCCGGAGTAGTTTTTTATTCCTCAAAGTGCATCTGGAGACCCGGGAGGCCGGTTCGTAGTCCAACGAAAACTTCATATGAGAGTCAATAGGCCCCGACACAAAAATATCCAGAAAACTACACAAAAACCTTGTAATCTTCCTCCTTATTCCTCGTCCGCTGCAGTGAGAGCGTGCCCCAGGCAAATTCAATACAGGACTGTTTAGGCTGTAAAAATGTCTTGAATTACGTCCTTTCGAGTAAACTCTGGACTATATCCTTTCAGGACACTTGGATTGCAGTGGACGAGCAGTATGGAGGAATATTAAATGGTTTTTGTGTAGTTTTATGGATGTTTTTGTGTTGGGGCCTTTCATTTTTTGGTGAACTATTCCTTTAAAAACTTGAAACAGTCTTAAATTTGATAACCGTAAATTAAGCCCTTGAAAAGGTCTTAAATTTTGTTTACAAGTCTTAAATTTAGTTCTCAAAGGTCTTATTTTTTCCCTTTCTTATCAGCATGATACAGTGCAACAACATAACTGTATACTAAGTAAACAAACAAGAAAATCATTGGACGTTGTGATTTTAACGATCTCCAACATGAGGTGGCGTTCCAGTGCACTGTTTTTTAATTAAATTGAATTAAAATCTTTATTTCGAACATGCATGAAACAAAATCTCCATTGTCAGAGAGAGAAAATAAATAAAAAAGTTTTATAAAGTATATATTAAATAAAACAACATCTACAGTACAGGTCGTTGCTCACGCTGCAACTTCGACATGGCCAAGTGCCGATTTAATCCGTTGTGGCTAAGTGACTGATGTATGCACACACACACTCCTCTTATGGTTTTGATTGTGTTAATACAGTGTTGAGAGATTGCAGCAGAGTTTTGAAGGGTGTCTGCTCCATTGTAATACATTTGCACATAGACATGCACATGAACACTGTATTGTTTATTAAAAAAAGTTAATGTTATTCTGTTATTCATAGTTATTCTGACAGATTTTTTTGCACACCTGAATAGATGCGAGGGTGGTCTTAAAAAGGTCTTAAAAAGTCTTAAATTTGAGTTGGAAAGTCCTGGGGGTACCGTGATTTAGCATCAGTGTGATTTCATGAAGTGAATAATTTACCTGTTTGATTGGATTCATTTGATTTCATGCGCTTTGTTTCTGCTCCAGGGATCCACTCTCCAATGAGCGGTATCGGCGGCGGCGGCGGCGGCGGAAGCGGAGGGAGCACCACCACCTTCTCCAGCAGCTCCCTAAACGCCCTACAAGCCATCAGCGAAGGAGTCGGCAGCTCGCTCCCCTCCACCCTAACATCCCCCTCTCCAGCCCACAAACCAGACAGCTCTCCCAGCATCCACTCCTCCTCCTCCTCCTCCGCTCAGCCCACTCAACCTGCCAAACCGGGCCAGGACGGCTCCAAAAGCCCGGCAGGCGGCTTAGGGCCCGGGCCCGGTGACCACCACCACCCCATGCACCATCACCACCATCATCAGCAGCAGCATCCGCAGGCCGAGAGCTCTGCAGACCGACCAGACAGCCAGGCAGCTACGGCGACTAAAGAGTCCGCGGAGGGGAGCAACGAGGCGGGCGTGGCGAGTGCCGAGCCCCCCCGGAGAGTGCCGGACAGTAAGGGGCACAAGAAGTTGCTGCAGCTGCTGACTTCGCCCACCGAGGAGCTGGGAATCGGTGGCAGTGGGCCAACAGGTCCCCCCGTGCCGCCCCCATCGACCAGCAGCAGCACTCCTGCAGGATCGGACAGCAAGGACCCGACCGGAGGCATGACGAGCCCCTCGTCTACCGGGGTCTCCTCCTCTTCAGCCGGTGCCAATCCAGGCCAGGCGACCGGGCCGGGGGGAGTGTCGACGTCGTTATCGTCGGCTCACTACTCGGGCTCGCTACAAGAGAAGCACAAGATCCTCCACAAGCTTCTTCAGAACGGAAACACGCCAGACGAAGTAGCTAAAATCACGGCCGAGGCCACGGGGAAGGTGACGCTCGGCGGCCAGGAGGGTGGCGAGGCCGGGGCGGGGGGAGCGGGGGCCGGGACCGGGCCTGGGGGCACCACGGAGCCCAAGCAGGAGCAGCACAGCCCCAAGAAGGAGAAGACCCACGCCCTCCTCCACTACCTCCTAAACAAGGACGACTCCAAAGAGCCGGTGGACGTCAAGCCGAAACTCGAAGAGCTGGAGGGGAAGGGGCCTCCGGGGGCCGCTGGCGGTCCGCCACGGAACGGCGCCGGCTCCGGGACGGGCCCTGCACCCGAGCATCCTGAGAGCAAAATCAAATCAGAACCACCTGATGATGTAAGATTATGTCTTAGTTCATTTATAATCATTATAATGACATATATATCTGAGCTGTTTCCTTGAATTCACCACCTGACATTTACATAAAAGACTAATTTGCATTATCTTTAACGTTCAGTTGCACAACCTGGAGTCTATCCTGGGAGATCTGAGGGGTTCAAGCTCTGACTTTTACCCAGATCAGGCTGGAGGTGGAGGGGCGAACGACACAGGGACCAAACCTCAGGGTTGCCTTGACGACAGCCTGCAGGGTAGGTGATGATATCAATATAAAATGCCAGTGAAACAACATCTGGCGTCATTGTGTGCTGCCTCTGTGGCGTTTGACTGCACATGTAAGCCTCAATATTTTCTCTCCCTAGCCGAAGTTTTTCTCTGAGCTGGAATGACGTCTGTTTTTCTACATTGCAACATTTTTTTTAACAGATTCTCTGACAAAGCAGCAGCAAAAAAAAGTAAAACTTTAGTTTTGAAAAGTGCTTTTGGCAATAAAAGTGTTGGTTGTCAGAATCTGAATCTGTCCCACGGCCACGTGTCTGCTGCAGCTACAGCATGAAAACATTTCTGCTTCTAATCACTCTCATGGGAACAACAACACCAACAAGTAGAAAATCTATGGATGTGTCTGCAAATATAAACCTTGATGGTTTAAAAGTGTTTTTTCCTTTACACCCTCACTCTCTAAATGATGATTCACTGTTGAGGCTGAAAAGGTGAATGAATGTATTAGCATATTGTTTGTGCAAAGTGCGCAGACAGGCACATTACAAAAGCAGTGTTAATTATTTGTGGTTGTTTACTGTGACAATTGTTCATGTATTAATTAATTTCTGAATCAATAAGAATATATTATTATAAAAAAACTGGAAAGAATATAATCTTGTTAGATTTCAGGTGTTAGTTTACCACATCACCTGTTCCTAATTTCACACATAACACAGACAATGCTGCTCCTGCTTTTGAGGAAGTTAACCAATCAGTTTATGTTTTTGTTTACAGGGAATCCAGGAATGGGTCCGGGACCCCGGGGCCCCTTCCAGAGGGCCATGTCCATGGACGGGAAGCCCCCCGGTGGGCCTGGGGGAGCAGGTAGACGCCCCATGCTCATCAAGCAGGAGAACGTGATGGGCAGCCCAGACGGCTACCCAGGAAACATGGGTGAGTGCTCAAGTGGCCCAACTTTCAATTTCTGCACATTTTCTCACCAATGTCAGAGTTTGTGTTTCCCACTTCAGGTTCTTGACAGTATTTTTTGAATTTGTGGTAAATTTTTGATCAAATAAAGTAACAAAAAACACAAATTTTAGACATGGTAAATATTAAAGGGATACTTCACCCAAAATTGATAATTCACCAGTCTACTCACCGTCATGCCAAGGAAGGGTTTGGAGAGTTATCAAAACGCTTTTGGAGTTCCAGGGGGGGTCCGGCTGGCGACAGATTTTCATATAATGGCGGTGGATAGAGCTCACTTTTCAATCGTCCAAAACACACACTATGAAACATCCAGATACCTCCATACTGCTCGTCCGTACTGACCCACGTGTCCTGAAGCCGCTGTTTTTAGCCTTGTTGTGCTGCGAGATGTTCTTCCGTGTTTACATCAAACATCCAATGGTTTACAACGATGAACGAACATCTCACGGCAAATCTCGCGCATGCGCACAAACATCAACAGAGCCACTGCATGGGAGCTACTACTACAACAAGGCTAATAACAGAGATCAAATTAACTTTTTCATGTGGCGGCTTCAGGACACTTGAGTCAGTACGGACGAGTAGTATGGAGGTATCTGGATGTTTCATAGTGTGTGTTTTCGATGATTCAAAAGTAAACTCTATCTGCCGCCATTATATGAAAATCCGTTGCCAGCCGGACCCCCCCTGGAACTCCAAAAGCGTTTTGATGACTCAGAAAGTTCTCCGAACCCTTCCTTGGCATGAGGGTGAGTAGAAAATTGGTGAATTATCGATTTTGGGTGAAGTATCCCTTTAAGGACCAAGACTGGGCCACATGCTCTTCCTTAACACTATAATAGTACTGATATATGCGCATCTGATGTTTATTCAACACCAGGACCAATGAGTAGGGGCATGGTCCCCCAGAGGTCTCCCATGGGGGGGTCGGGGGAATGGGGCATGCCGCGCTCCAGTGCCAGTCCCGTGGGCTCAGCAGGACACCCAGCCATGATGCGCCCGGGCATGGAGTACAACAACGGCAAGGCCATGATGTCTGGACCCATGGTCAGCCGCTCCAACAGCGTGCCAGGCACCAGGTCCATGCTGCAGCAGCAGCTCATGGATATGGGTACGTCGTTACACAAGTCGTCAGCCCCACGTATTTCAAGACATTTATGTTTGAATATCTAAGAAAGATCTAGAAATCATGAACATCTGTAATAAATGTAATAGCAGTGGACTAAACTGCATTATCCTCTGTCTGTCTGTGTTTAAAAATGTGTGAAAACCTTTGTGATGTGCTTATTCCTGTGCTTTCTTTCTGTGCAAATTAAAATCTTCTGTCTTTTTGGTGTAGGAGGCTCAGCTGACATGGGTATGGGTATGAGCCCCTTTAACCAGCAGGGGCAGCCCAACCAGTCGCCGTCCTGGCCAGATACAATGATGGGCATGGAGGGCAACAGGTGAGTCCAACTTTCCTCATTGTCTGTTTTCATAACTAATGAGTTAAAGGGATAGTTCAACATTTTGGCAAATTGGCCCATTGCCTTAATCCCTGTACTGTAGTTTTAGGAATATGTTCATTACCTTTAATTGTCGGTGCAAGCTGTTTTTAGAACAGCGGAGCAGAGCCATGAGCTGCTCAGAGCTACACTATGGAGGCTAATGGGATTTCTTGGTTTATCTCATCAAACTCATCAAATACACAATCCAACAACTCCAAAACGCTCTGGTGGACAAGTTGTGACCTGCACATTCACCACACTATGAGATAATAACGGAACGTTATGATACAGAGTTGTTTTGGAGGCAAATGCAGAGCAAAATGCTGTTTTGGAGTTGTTGGATTGTGTATTTGATGAGTTTGATGAGAGAAACCAAGAAATCCCATGAGCCTCCGTAGCGTAGCTCTGAGCAGCTCGCGGCTCTGCTCCACCGTTCTAAAAATAGCTTGGACCGACAATTAAAGGTAACGAACCTGCTCCTAAAACTATAGGGATTATGGTAATGGGCCAATTTGCCAAAATGTTGAACTATCCCTTTAAAGTGGCCTGAGTAAGTAATTTTTCCTCAAAACTGATGCTGAGCTTCTATGCGATGTAGACGGCAGTTTGGCAACACCCTGGACGATCTCCTGGTGCCTCCCACCACCAGTGAGGGTCAGAGCGACGAGCGGGCTCTGCTGGACCAGCTGGACTCTCTGCTGAACAACACGGACGGCATCGCCCTGGAGGAGATCGACCGAGCCCTCGGCATCCCCGACCTCGTCAGTCAGGTGAGGTCACAGCAGAAGAACTGAGAAAAGGACGGATAAACAACATGCGGAGCTCTGTCCTCTTGTAGATGCTTCTAGAAGTGACGTGAAAGTAGGTAAGATCAGTCCGCTCGTCATGACTCAGAAGTGAGCGTTCGTCTTCGCATTAGATATTTCGGTCATGACTCACTCTGTTCAGACTGTTCTGTCACTGAGCGGAGATAGATGAGCCCAGAGGGATCCGTCTGTTCTGCTTAGAAAAAGACAATTACGGAGCCACCCAATTGGAAATTAATCAATGAGATGGAGAAGTTTGACAAACTTCTCTTTTTGTCCTCTTGTCCTATACTATGTACTCCAGACCCAGGGGCCAGAGCAGCAGATGGAGCCTTTCCCCGGACAGGACGCATCCATGGTGCTCGACCAGAAGCCTCTGTACGGACAGGGCTATCCCGGACCCCCCGCCATGCCGATGCAGTCTGGCTACGGAGGGAACCCCATGCAGGGTCAGGCCCAGCAGGGGGGGTTTGGGCCCATGCTCTCACAGATGGGCCAAGGTGGCAGTTTCCCTGGTATGGGTGGGATGGGGGGCATGGGGCACCCTCGGGCGAACATGATGAGGCCCAGGATGATGAGTGCCAACAAGCCCATGAGGCTCCAGCTGCAACAGAGGCTGCAGGGACAGCAGGTGAGGATACAGTAAAACTAATGCCATGTTTAGTGTATTAATGTGTTCATACTGGAGCACTTACATCTGCAGATACATGCAGATGGAAATCAGTGGAGGTTTTACATACAGTCAGAAATAACACAGATTTACAGTATAACTTCAGAAAGATGTATTTTATCTGCTTAAATGATGATTGCACCCTAGAGTTGTAACAAATCAGCGATGTAATTTTCTGTTACTACAAAAGATTTTACAACCTCTGTACAGTTGCATCTCAATAAACTAGAATAACATGGTAAAGAACATTAGCCCCAACCAAATATTGAGTGCATATAGATGGACATACTTTTCAGAAAGCCAACATTTCTATATTAAAAATGCTTTTTTTAATTGGTCTTTTGTAATCAAATTTTTTTTAAATGCTGAATATTACAGTAGGTCTTCATTAAATGTAAGCCACAATCATTACAATCAAAAGAGATTAAATGTTTCATTCTGTGTCTATCTATATAATGTCACCTTTTGAATTGAATTACTGACATAAATAAACTTTTCCATGATATTCTAATTTATTGAGATGCACCTGCAGTAGATGACTTGTATGTTGTTGTAACTGCAGAAATAGTGCACCATCAATTTTAGTATTAGATTTATCTGTGAATATGTCATAAATGTGGGACACTGTTTGGGTAATATTTGTCAAATCCTACATTTTATGTTATTTCTCCATCCCCAGTTCATGAATCAGACGCGGCAGGGCATGGGCATGAAGATGGAGAACCCAGGAGGAAACCCTGGCATGAGGCCTGGCATGCAGCCGGGCATGGGAGCACAGGTAGGCGACAAAAACACTTAAGTTTTATCCACCTGATGAATCACTAGATTTGTGTTCAAGGCCTGTGGAACGAAGTAAAGAAACGTAGCGCCTGTAGAAGAAAATCAAATCGGTTACGGCCCAGGTGTGAACAATCTGCAACCCCCCCCCCCCCGACCATCTCCAAACCCATGGGGGTGATGTCACCGATGGTACTTTAGTGCAGTTTTGTAATAAGCCATTCTTTATGAAAGGTTTGCAAGAACTAAACTAAACTAATTGCTTTAATAATGGTTAATAAATCTCATTTAAATAAATCGACCATTAATGAGAACAGCTGTGGGGTTTGCTGGTTTCTCCTCCTGTTATGTAGGATACTTCACTTTTTAGGTCTTTGATTAATCAGGACGTCCCTTTCTAGCAGGAACCACAACCACAGTCCCCAAAATAACAACTAACATTTAATGCAGACTTGGTTTTCTATTTGAAAACTGTGAAACTCACAATTATTTATTTCTGTATTACCAACATCTTTATCTTCCCATCCAGAATCATTGTTCTTATTCATGATAATCACAGTGATCTACACCATTATCAATGTCTTTAGTTTCAACTTATACACTAAACCAGTGGTTCTCAGCCTTTTTTGGCTCATGACCCCATTTTGATATCACAAATTTGTAGCAACCATGTGCAGTCACGTGATCGCGACCGTTAATCAAGATGCACAAGCTCAGATATATTTATATGCTGCATTTTATTTGAACTCGATTCATATTTGAGAAATTTAAAGTATTGAATATAGTTGTTTAAGATGGTGTGTTGTGTTTTTAATCATAATTTTAAAAAGAAGATAATTTTTTCATCAATTACTAGACATTACAGACGACCCCATTTGAATTCCAGACAACCCCACGTGGGGTCCCAACCCCAAGGTTGAAAGACACTGCACTAAACCTTTATGAAAGGGGCCTATTTTTATTCTTATATGTGTTTGGCATATTTGCCTTAGGTAAAACTATACTGACAAGATGCAGACAGAAGCTAGAGAGAGAGAGAGAAGAGAGGATGTCATGTAACAAAGATCCAGTTAGATCTGAACCAGGGACACTGCAGGTTTTATACACGACATCACACTCGTGAAACCACAATTACTAAAGTATGGTTAAAGGATTTGCGTTACCTCCTGCTGGAATCTGCCACCATCTCAACATTTAATGCATCGGTTCCAAGTTGTGACGACACCAGAGGACAAGGGGTTCACCCTCCTGTCTGTTCGCAGATTCATCTCTGTGTCAGATGAGGCCGACGGCTGACGTTGTGTCTGTTAACTTTAGATGTGTGAATTCCTCCTAAAGGTTAAAGCCATTGATACAACTTTCATCCTTCTGACTGCTGTAGTGGAGTTAAATTTAGAACAAATGCACAAAATGCATCCCACCCTGTGTCCACATCATCTTACCTTTTAAATATTTTGTGTGTTTGTTTTGTGCAGCCGGGCTTCCTCAATGCTCAGATGATGGCTCAGCGCAGCCGGGAGATGGTCACCATGCAGATGAGGCGGCAGCGCATGATGATGCTGATGCAGCAGCAGCAGCAGCAGCAGGCGGCGGCGGCGGCCGCTGCAGCCGCAGGAGGCTTCAGCCCCCCGCCCAACGTCACGGCCCCCGGCGGCATGGACAACCCTATGGGAGGGCCAAACATGGGCCAGCCTGGCCCCCAGCAGTTTGGCTATGGTGGGAACTATGGTGAGTTCACAGAGCCGGGTGCCCAGTAGAATAATGCTGCACCCTGGTGGTGAGTTTGAGCGCTGCAGGTTCATGTAAAAATGAAGTTTATGTTAAAAAAAGAAGAAAAAAAACTTAAATCATCAAAGGGTTGTCTGTGTACATCTCTCTTGTCTCTGTTTTTTTTATAGTCAGACCAAATATTGTTTTTAAATGGATAGTAAGTATCTGAACACACTCCCAGGCTTTAGGATGGTCATGTATTCTCTTAACATGTGTATCAATTATCTATTAGCTATTTCCTGTGAGTGAGCTCAGGCTGAATGATTGATCTCCACAGGGATGGGACAGCAAGGAGACCCCTCGTTTGGCCCCTCAGGCGGGAGTCCTCCTAACGCCATGATGCCGGGCCGCATGGGGCCGCAAAACCCCATGATGCAACAGCACCCGCAGGGAGGTCCCATGTACCAGGGCGCAGAAATGAAAGGCTGGTCGCAGGGAGGCATGGGCCGCAGCAGGTACCACGAGAAACATCTTCCACACCTCACGTAGCCGAGCGGTGGAGAGTCTGGCTTCAGGTTTTCATCTTCCCGAATGTGTTCACAGTTTAACTCTTCTTCCTCCCCGTCTTCCTTCTTTGTCCGTCTTCTTCCTCAGTTCGTACCCTCAGCAGCAGTTTGGGCAGCAAGGACCTCCGGGGCAGCAGCAGTTTGGGCAGCAGGGTAACGCAGGGCAGTATGGAGGCATGATGATGAACGGGGGCATACCGGCCAGTGGAGGAGGAGGACACATGGGACAGATGGGAGGACAGATGGGGATGAACCCGATGGTGATGGGACGTATGCCGATGGGACCTGATCAGGTACGAGCAGAGGCTCAGGTTTTGGATTTTATATTACGACAATACTGATCATATATGTACGTAACAGACAAATTTAGTCTTGAGTTTGGTAAAACAAGTGAGCATCACCTAAATCTGAGTGTTTTAATACCAAATGTCTAATTTGTATCACTCTCTCTGCTGTGGCTCAGTATGGAAAAAACAACAGAAATACTGCAAAAACATTTTTCTATGCTCAGCTGAGGCGAATCAGTGTGCATTTAACAGTCTTGAAGCCTTTTCTGTGCAATAATAGACAAAGAAAGGAGCAGCAGCAGTTGAAAATATTGAATGTAATGTGTAATATAACAACATTTTATTGCCATATTTTCATTGTTAAGTCAACTTGAGATGAACTCTAGTTTCGCATGAAATAAGACGTGAAAGGTAATAATGTCCGATGCTCAGTTGACATTGGCTTTGAGAAACAATTAGAACAAATAGAAACGACTATAGCGGCCAGTATCCCATTTAAAGGGATAGTTCAACATTTTGGCAAATTGGCCCATTGCCATAATCCCTATAGTCATAGCAGTAGGTTCGTTACCTTTAATTGTCAGTGCAAGCTATTTTTAGAACGGCGGAGCAGAGCCGTGAGCTGCTCAGAGCTACGCTACGGAGGCTAATGGGATTTCTTGGTTTTCCTCATCAAACTCATCAAATACACAATCCAACAACTCCAAAAGGCTCTAGTAGACAAGTTGTGACCTGCACATTCACCACGCTATGAGATGATAACGGAACGTTACAAGACAGAGTTGTTTTCGAGGTAAATTCAGAGACTGCTTTCCGAAAAACTGATCCTGAAGGCAACGCGCATCAGCTGTTTTGCATGAATTTACCACTAAAACAACTCAGTCTCGTTCCATTATTATCTCATAGCGTGGTGAATGTGCAGGTCACAACTTGTCCACCAGAGCGTTTTGGAGTTGTTGGATTGTGTATTTGATGAGTTTGATGAGGGAAACCAAGAAATCCCATTAGCCTCCATAGCGTAGCTCTGAGCAGCTCGCGGCTCTGCTCCGCCGTTCTAAAATAGCTTGCACCGACAAATAAAGGTAATGAACCTACTGATATGACTATCGGGATTATGGCAATGGGACTATTTGAGCAGCACTGACTTATATGTTCATTAAAGGGATAGTTCAACATTTTGGCAGTCTCTCGTACAGGTGGATAATGTGAAACTGAAATGTTTCATGTATGTTTGTGACTCACCTGTTTCCCCTCCTCTCCTCTCTGCCGTCTAGAAATACTGCTGAACATCGTGAGAGACTCGTTTATCTCACTGAGATCTCCGTGCAGAGATAGGACGCAGCTGCAGCACTGGAGTGTGTGGACAACCAGGTGGTGTGTGTGTCTGTGTGTGGTGCTGCACTCCCACCAGAAGGGGGAGTGAACTTCCTTTTTGGGCCAGTAGCAGCAGCAGCAGCAGCAGCAGCAGTAGTAGTCTGGCAAACCTGAGGAGAGAAAAGACAAGACAGTCACACACACACACATATATAATGGAGTTACACGACAGCTTACGTACAACGCTGGTGGAAATTAGACACACTGTGACTCATTAACACACTTACGGACTGTCCGGCCGACAGCTCTGTGGCTCCTCTCGTAGACTGTAGTTGAATATTCCTCTCTTCATGAGCGGTGCGTGTGCCTCAGTAAACACACTCGCTGCTCGCTGGACCAAACAACAGACGGTGGTGGACAGACCTTTGACGTGCATCACAGACTTGAACAAAACGTGTGCAGACTTCCCTCTCTCCTTCGTCGAATGTACCACGAAGCTGTGTGCAGATCTAAACATGTGGGATTCCTCTCTCTCTCTCGTCTCTGAACTAAGTGGGATTTTTTTTTTTCCTTTTTTTTTTTTTTTTATCTGTCGTCTATCTGCTGCTCCTGGAAGATTTCTGCGACGCAAAAAAGTAAAACAGGTTTTTTTTTTTCCAGATGATGAGCCAACAGATTGTGACACTCAGATGAATGTCATTAAGCAGTAGCACATTGTTTCGTCCTCCAGGGCGCCGCTGGGCTAACGTACGACTGAATTATTTGTTGGCTGATTGCACTTTAAGGAAAGGCCAACATCAAAAGGATTGTGGCAATATAGAGGCCTTTACCCAAGAAATAACGCATAGCAGCAGACATTTACTGTTTATTTTTGTGTGTGTGTGTGTGTAAGAGTGTGTGTGTGTGTGTGTTCTCCAAGTTTTCCTCTCTGAGAAAACAGGGGCTGTGGATTGGAAATGGGTATGGGTGATGATCTTTGTTCCAAAGTGGGAACCAGTAGAAAGGCAGAAAGCACAGATTTTATCTTCTCTTCTACAGCAAAACGATTTATTACGACAAGAGATTAAAAAAAATAAAAAAATTCATAGTTTGTAAATCATTTGAAAAAGAAAAAAAAATCTCTCTTGTGAAACTAACAGGACTTGGATTAATGTTCAAAACTCCACCTATATTTATACAGATTCACGAGGAGGTCATTTTATCATTCCAGAGGTAATTTTTAAATCCAAATGTTGCAGATATTTTTGGTTACCTTGCACCGATTTACAGTGTTCTACTATACGTGCAGAAATTGATTGATTGATTGATTGTCGATGATAAAAACTGATGTCTGTGTTAGCTCACACTAAGAGAAAAGTGTTAGATTTCGGTAGTAGGTGTGCAGATTTCTAGCAATAATCCTTCCTCCTGGTTTTCCCTCTGAGGACAAAGCTGAAGCATCATTTACTCAAAGCGACAGTTACTGCAGTATTAGACATGATGTCTGGTTTGGAGCTGTTTCTTTTTTCCCTTTTTCGTCTGTGAATATGAATTGTAAATACGCTTCAAATGTACGATATATAAATATATATATGCTTTTGTAGGTCACATACTGTTTTTGCACAGATTGTAAGGCTTGATATTTAAAAGTGTAATTTTCCTATTCCGTCATAGGTCAGCTTTTATTTTCAGTACTTTAAAAAACCATTTGGTTGGAAAAGGAAGGGCCTCTTTTTTTCTTTTTTCTTTTTTTTTTGTAAAAGCAGTACGTGTAGAAAGCACTTTTTTTATTTGTGATCTTCAAATCATGAATTTCTCTTTATTTTCTGAGGACATACTGTAGTCTTAGCTGAAGAGGTGCTAGTGAGTACATTTTTTAAAATAAATTATTTTTCTTTTGACAAAAAATTAAAAGAAACAAAAAAAGAAAACAAAAAGAAAACACAAAAAATGCCTATACAAAAAAAAAAAGAGTTGACACATGATTGTGTTTGGCTTCTAGGGGCCCAGATGTCTTACCAGTATGTGGGGTTGATATTTTATGATCCGAACCTCATGCCTCCCTTTGTGACTTCTTTTTAAGTTTCACTCCTGAGATTCCTGCGCTTCGGCTTCTGCTGATTTCATCCTCTGATATGAGACTTTGGAAATCAGTGCCGCTGTATACCTGTCTATAAGTCTTATTTGTTTCTTCACAGATGTTTAATCCGACATAAGAAAGCATTTAAATCCCTGACTTAACTGTCTTTCTTTTTTGTTTGCGACATTTTTTTGAGTTTGCCTTTTGATTTTTTTATTCCATCGTATTTTCCTATGAGGTGTTTGTTTAGAAAATGTACCTTTTTGAACACATGCTCAATCCAAAGATTTTTGTTTCGTCATCCTGCAGTGAGTAGAAAACAGTTCCTGACATAGATCGTGCAAGTACTCATGTGTGCTTTAACTGTTGCACATAACCTATAATATACATTGAACTAAAATATGTTTAATTGCATATATTATATGCGCATCCGTATGACATTAGAGTAGAGACGAGTCTGGTTCTGCTGAGGTGGTTTTGAGTTTTTGTTTGTGATTGTTTCTTCCTTTCTGTAGAATTTACACGGCCAGTTGAATTGTGGTGCTGCAAACGGTTTTAATTTCACCAGAGAATGTCGAGACTTTCTTTAGAGGATTCATGATCGATGTCATTATGTCTCAGAAGAATAATAGCTCGGAGTTGTTGTTTTGTTTTTTTTTCTGTTTTTTTTGGTTTTGTCGTTTTGTTTTTAAAAATCCCGATCTCAATGAAGAATATGAAAGATTGATCTACAGATATTAAAAAAAAAAGTTTGTTGTTTGTTTTGCTTTAAAGGAAAGAAACCCAGAGCTAAAGAAAAGAGAAGACACATCTGGGAATCAAACAGTCATTATTACAGGATGTAAAATACTATTGCATTTTTTTCTTACCTTGTTTCTTGATGTTAATATTGATGTAAATACAAATTTATATTTAAACATTACACTGTGTCTGCTGCCTTTTTTGTGATGAAAGTGTGTTTAACTGCAGCAACCGAGCTTCAAGTGCACGTACACAAGAACAAGATCTTCTCATCTGAGTATTAAAGAAATGTGATGATGATGATGACCAGAGCCTGACAGTCTGCATGAAGTGAGAGCTTAGGTGAGCTTTTGTTATTCATCCTCTCACTTTCTTCCCTCAAGTCATCTCTTCCTTTACAGGCCTGAGTGTCACTGGTAATAAAATGTAAATGCACTTACGATACACAAGTTTCTACTTTAGTTTCATTATCACTGTTCCAACGTTTACAGACAGTCGTCAGCTATAACTCACCCTATGATCAAATGTTACGCTATGAATAATTCAGAACTACGTTGCAGCTTAATCACAAAAAGACTAAGCAGCTAATTAAGACTTTATATCTGTAAATAAAAGAGTTGCAGCATGGCTTTTTTAAACCTCAACATTAATTTATATAAATGGATATTAACTGATGAGATACAGATAAAGGTTTTTTAATGAGTTTGGTGGTGTTCTATTTGCATCATTATTGTAATTAATCGTTATCCGGCTGGTGGTAGTTGTGGAGGAGACACGAATCAGGAGTAAAAGGCTCAGATCCAGATGTTTAGAAGTTTTTACACTGCTTTACTACTGAGTGTTTGAGATCTCAGTTCTCCTGGTTGTGGTTTTGGAGGTGGTCGTCTTTCTTGTTTATCCACTCCACACTGTTCCTGCAGGCTGCCGCACTTTCTCCATCAGCTGTCGCCAATCAGACACATCCAGGTTTCCTGTGATTGCATGTGTCTCCTGTTCGCTCTGTAGATTTGCTCTGAACATTCACTGTCCATGTTTCTTCAGTAGATTGCCATAAATGCAGCTTTAACTCTTCCCTCCTGTCACAAAGTGTCCATGTTTCTCTGTCAAAGTTGTGTTTCTTCTTGTTTTCTCTGTGTATCATTCTGCTCTCTGAATGTTTTTACACTCTTAGTTTTAACAAGCTCTTAATTGCAGAGGAGTAGTGTCTTGAGACTGTCCAGTCTTGATTCATTTGAGCAGCTCTTTTCATTCGTGTGTTGGATTGAGGAGACTTGTGCAGTTAGAAAGCCCTTCATCGTTGCACCAAGTGGTTCTGTAGTTTGAGTGGAGTTCATCAGGTTCTCCATGTCGTGCAAGTATCAACTTCAGTGCTGTGATGATGATGAGCTTGCGTGCAGTCGGCACAACTTGAAATCTCTGCAAATTTACAGTAGTAGTTCATGCAGAAATAATATTATGCATTATTAAAACTGATTATATCTAATCCATCTGTTGACATCTCTGTGCTCTTCCAGGAGCTGGATGAAATATCAATGGCTTGTTGTTTTGTTTGTCTGTTGGACACTGAGCTGACAGCTTCCTGGTGTCTCATTCTTTAATCATCACAGTTTCATACGAGCTTTGTGAGTTTTTCTCTACTGTACTTCTGTATTTCCTCACCAGACTCACCTGTAGACTCTATGTGTCCCGTTTCATTGACATCTGCTGCAGCTGTGATTACTAGTTGCTCTTTTTCCATCTGAGTGTATTTATGCTCACAGTCTGTTCATGACCTTGAGTTTTTCTAGCCTTCATCTGACACTGCATCGGGCTTCACAGCACCTGAATCCTTAAACACACTGTTGTGTTACTACTCACTGGCTCTTTCACTTGCTTCAAGCTCTTCAGTTGTTGTCAGATTGTTTTTCTCCCAGTCGCCTCCTGAGTGGCACAAACACTGGGATGATTTTTTTGCTGCACCATCGCCGTGAAGCTCTGTTGTTTCTGATTCGTCCTTGGGCTCTGGCATGTCTTCTATGGTTTGCACTGACTGTGTCCATGTCAAGTTTCGTTCTGTCCTTTTTGCAGCACTCGCCCTGCCTTAACTTATTTCACTGTTTTGTTTTTGCCTTTTGTCTTTATTCAGCTTCCTCAATCTTCCTCAATCTGTCTCTTCAACCCACACAATAATGCCATCCATCACCTTCACGACTCCCTCTAGTCTTTTGAAGTGCAGGGACAGGCACTGATGAAGAAAAGTCTCTAAAACGTGTACCTGCCAAAACAGTGAGATAAAGAGAGGTCCAAACTCTGTGTGTCTGGATTTCCCCCTATAGCTTTAACTTTCATGCACAACTGAATAAATAAACCTTTGCTTTTGACGTCCTTGGGGGAATTTCCTCCACTGTTCAGAGCATGGTACTTCTCTTTTATTGTTTTCTTTAAGTCCATCTTTCTGACACACAATAAATGTTTTGGAGGATGATGAAAACAAGACCACTGAGATGAGATCGCCTGGAACTATTTCTCTGTCATTTCCTATTTTCCATTGTTCCATTTTGTTTTGCTGTGGGTTGTAAATCAATCAGACTTTTCCTCATGTCTTTCATCCCTGTCCTCACACGCAAACTCTCTCTCACCTCTGAGGCGTGTTTGAGCTTTGTTGAAACGACACATCTGCCTAATAAAACTCAGTAGTTAAATTCAGTACCAAGTCATTACTCATAAATGTCATTGTGTGTTAACACTGTTATTTTTATATTGATGTAAAGTTCCTCAAATTAAAAATGAGATTTAGCGGTATACCCATCATCTTTATTTTTGTGGTGGAGCTCAGACCCTGAAAACCAGAAACTCTGAAACTGCTCAGATACAGAACTGCAGATGTTGCACAAACAGATGTTAGAGAGGAAAGTTGAAGCAATCACATCCTCACATTCTTGATTCTTTGAAAGTGACTTAAATTTGTCGCTTTTTTAAATTGCAGGTCGTCCTCTGCTTGGAAGAATAGATGGACAGAGTCTTTACAACCTATTAATCTAATTCTGCTCTGACTCTGGAGATTGACACTTGACAGAACACGGTGAGAGTGTCGGACCATGTCAGGATCAGCTTTGCTCCGTCCCACCTGTGCAAACCCCCTCAGCAGATGAAGATTTCCCTGTTCCTAAAACAGCAGTTGTACAGTAGCAGTTAAATGTATAAATAAATGAAAAGATATTAATGTTTTCATGAAATCATACATTAATAATGAGGCAAATGGTGAAACATGTTCAAACCAGGCCTGTGAATTTTTACAAAATTCACAAAGTTTGCTGTGTGATTTTATCAGCCTGGTCTCAGTCAGTGGTTTTACAGCCTCCTCCCCTTCTCCACTAAACCCGTCATATATATTTTATATTATATTATATATATATATATCACTGATATTTTAGATGACATTGCCTATGAATCATATTTTGGTGACATCTAATCTTTCCTGCAGTAGATTTCAAATAATTCATCTGTTTCTTCATTTCACTGGCAGTTGAGTATTTCAGCTGTCATGTGGGGGTTTCCTGTGTGTCTGTGTGCGCGCGCGCGCGTGTGTGTGTATGAGAGAGAGAGAGAAAGAGAGAGAGAGAGCGCGCGATAGGGTGGAGCAGGAGGCGGGATGCGCCAATGGAAAAGACGCACCGCTCGTCCATTGGACGCAGCGCACACAAGACGCGCCCACCGAGGCTTAAAGACTTTGCTTTTTTTCCGGGACAGAAGACAAGAGGGTCCGAGACACCTGTCAGGAGGACTATACATCCAGCTGTTACATGTGAGGCATCTGGAGGCTGCGCGTTTGAAGCCATGGACGCTCAGTTATCGTCACTATAGGCGCTCGATCGGTGGCCGCGGAGCGTAAAGTTATTCTGCTGCTCTCCCTCTCTTTCTCTCTCTCTGTCTTTCTCTTTCTCTTTCTCTTCTTTCTCTCTTTGTGTCACTCTCTCTCTCTCTCTCTTCTCCTCTCCAAAGCCGCATGAGTTCACCGCTGTTCCTGGGTCAGCTCGTCGGGGTTCCGTTAGAGATCATGCACCCCACCATGGAGAAAGACACAACTTACACCAAGATCTTTGTCGGCGGGCTGCCCTATCACACCAACGACGCTTCACTTCGGAAATATTTCGAGACTTTCGGGGACATCGACGAGGCGGTGGTGATCACGGACAAGCAGACGGGAAAATCCAGAGGATACGGCTTCGTAAGTTCATCAAGTGTTTTCTAGAAGGAGATAAATAAAAAAATAAAAAACGAGGACTTGTACACATGCAGAGTGAAAAGTGGGTTGTAATTAAACTCTTATCAGCTCCTCTGACTCAATTAGATAGTCAGAGGGTTTAAAACACACTAGATCATGTCTGCTGCAGCCTGTAATGAGTTTAAAGCGACCTTATCTGTATGGTTAATTGTATTTCTCTTTAAATCTCCTGTTCTCAATCTCAATCTCCTGCAGGATTGTGTGTTAGTGTGTTTGTGTAAGTGTGTTAGTGTGTGTGTGTGTCTGGGCCTTGGTGGCAGCACATACTGGCACTTTGTTTCAGCAGCAGCCATGTGCAGTGTGTCTGGTGGTGGCAGTCACATGCTCCAAGCATGAGTAGCAGGTTATTTCATATAAGTGTGTCATCAATTATCTCTGCTGCCCCAAAGTACAAATGAACACACACACACACACACACACACACACACACACACACACACACACACACACACACACACACACACACACACACACACACACACACACACACACAGTAAAGGGATCACTGTGCTGCTCTGTGTGCAGCAACAAGCACACACACACAGATACACTTGAGTTGGTAATAAGCTGCTGCAGCTGTGGACAGATGTCTCTCTCTTTCTCGCTCTCTCTTTCTGCTGTGTGTGGGTGTGTGTGTGTGTGTGTGTGTGAAGGGGGGGGTTAGAGAAGGGGGGAGGGGGGCTGTGGGTGAGAGAGAGAGAGAGAGGGGGGGGGGTTGAGTCTTTGGTCACAGAGGTGTGACATGTCAGTTGGCTCTGCAAGATAAGAGGCTGCAGTAGTTTCATTTTGACTTCCTCCCTCACAGCCCTTCCCCCCTCGCCCCTGCCCCCCTCCCCCTCCCCCTCCTCCCCCTCCTCCCCCCCTCTGCTTGGATGGTTTTTGGCTGTTTGTGTAAGTGTGACTGTGAGTTTGTGTGTTAAAGAGAAAGCGACAGGACAGCGAGATAAGAAGAGAGAGCGGATTAATGTGTACTGGACTGACCTCAAATTATCTCTGCTGCTTCTGCATAGTCAATCAGCTGAGGTGACCACTGTGTGTGTGTGTGTATGTGTGTGTGTGTGTGTGAGTTGTTTTCTCCTCTTTGGGATGGCGTGCTTGTTTCATCCCCCCCCTCAGCAGCAGCTTCTCCCAACACCAGCGATTTCAAACCATGCGTTCGCCTCCGTTTGCAATGAGAGTCCAGAGTCTGATGCTGTGAAATGAAAGCAAG
This sequence comes from Trachurus trachurus, assembly GCF_905171665.1. Taxonomy (NCBI): domain Eukaryota; kingdom Metazoa; phylum Chordata; class Actinopteri; order Carangiformes; family Carangidae; genus Trachurus; species Trachurus trachurus. The sequence continues at coordinate 25,617,963 of NC_139901.1, read as the reverse complement.
CTCTGCAGTTTCATTTCCAATGGCCCATTTATTGTTGGAGTGGAGCTGTGTGCTGTCTGCAGCCTGCATGTGGCAGGCAGCGCTGTGTGTGTCTGTGTGTGTGTCTTAACCTTCACTGCCCCCCTTCCCACTGCTTTCTGCCCACTCCTCAGTTCACTCCCTCGAGGTAGACTCCAGTATCTCATCCTCGCCAGTCCAGTCTGTGTCTGCCTCCCACATATCAGCCCACATCCAACCTCACACACAGCCGGTGCTCCACTTTACCAGTCAGTAAAACACACTGATTGCTCCCTTCATGTAGTGGTGTTGGTGTTGGGGAGGGGGAGAGGTAGGGGGGGGGGTCAGTGTCTCCTCCTGCATTCAGCTCAGAGATTGAATCATCTGAGGTGAAACAAAGGCAGCAGCTCCCCGAGGGGCCGCTCTGCTCTGCTCTGCTCTGCTCTGAGCCCGGCGCTTCATCAGGGAGTTCATGTTGGGATCATCACTCCCTTTCACTTCACACCGGATAGAGCAGCTTTCACATGATGGAGGAGGAGTGATACTAATCAGAGATGCTGTGACCTCCTTGTCAACAGGTGACCATGGTGGACAGAGGGGCGGCGGAGAGGGCGTGCAAAGACGCAAACCCCATCATCGACGGCAGGAAGGCCAACGTGAACCTGGCTTATCTGGGAGCGAAGCCCCGCAGCTCGCAGACAAGTAAGTGTCGATCGATCACACAGGAGGATCTATAGAATAACATATAGTAGGTAGTAGAGCCTGTTGGTTTCTTTGTGGTTTCTGCACATCTTTAAAAACAGGTCACACATGCATTTGTTCCACTTTGTAAGACTAAACTATTCCCTAACACAGACATGCACTATGTTTTAGCAAACCTTTCCTCAACAGGTGTGTGAATATTGTATATTTGTTGAAAGTTTGTCTGCCGTTAAGCCTTCGTAACAGCAGGATGATGTGTATTATGGATCAACTAGAAACAAACTACAGGACCCATGTTTAAGGAAGTGAAGGAACATGTCAACCCTGGCCGACTTGATACGTTCTGGTTTAAAATGAAACTCTAAAGCACAAAGGCTTTGACTGCTTAGACAACACTTGTTCAGTAGAAATAACAGCGATCAGATGAATTCATTGATGTTTTTTCTCTATCTTGGATGTTTTGGATGGATGTTTGGATCAAGAGGCAAATACCAGGATATAGTTGCAGAGAATCTCTGTTGATGGTGATAAAAAAGAGGTTAAGAACAAAATCATTTAGCCGCTACACACATAAACACACACACAACAATTTTATTACATTATGCAGTCTTGAACTCATGAACGCAGTTAAGCAAACCAGTGTCAAACTGCAGTTAAGTTTATGAGTCATAAAAACCTCTTGCATGCTGATGTGTGAATCATGATTATGTTTGTTCTTTGGTGAGTTCAATGTTTCACATTTAAAGTGAGAGGAAATGTTTCATCATGTTTAAAGTCAAACTTGCTTGAGCTCTCTAACGCAGGAGGAGTGAATATTTCATCCTCTGGATCGGAGTCAAAGTTTTGCTGCTGTCAAATTAATTTTAGAGTGGTTGAATAAATGGATGAAGAGAGGGAGATAGAGAGAGAGGAGGGGGGGGGCATCATATCCAAAATGGTGTCCTCCTGCTGCAAGTTTTCATCTCGCTGTAGTCGTGACACTGACATTCATGAACAGCAGGGACGTCATGACGAAGATAGTGTGAATCTTTCCCATGTGTGTTTTTAAGGCTGATGTTCAGAAGCTGTCTCTCACATCTGGGAAGTCCCAGCATCCCACACAGCACAGGAAGTGACACACGCCAACTGTAAAATCATAATATTCCTTGCTGCCAATAAAACTAGCTGTGTTTACATGTGCATTAGTCGACAAGGTGTTTGAATTCCTCTGTTATGTGTAAACTCAACATCTTGATTTGGGAAGCCTGGATAATGGACGGTGGAAACCTCCGATAGTGCCACATGTAAACGCTTTATCCACGTTTATGTGCTTTTATCTTGCAGGTGTGTTATCGGCTCAAGTTAGTCAGCTAGTGTTCATTAGAACAAATGTGATGGTGAATTATTTAAACATGATCAACACACTAAAACAAAACTGGGTAAATCGTATCGCTGTAACCAGTGAAGCCAAACTCAGCGTTTAAAGCAGAAGTGAGTGATCCGGTCGTTTTCGCTAATGCTGCGTTCCAGGCAGGCTTTTGAAATCATAAATTACAGCTTCAAGTCACAACTTACGACTTTGTAGCGTTCCAGGCAACCCACTCGTGTTTTTCCGACCTGTTTTACCGGTGAAAGTCACTATAACGGCCACTCGTAACTTCCGACCCGTGAAATCGTACCAGTACGTCTTTTTGTACAGTCTATGTACCAGATCGAACTGGTACAACTTCACAGGTCGGAAAAAAACGAGTTTCCTTGAACGCACCATAACAGTCCTCGTCCCTACGTCGCCACATTCACGGCGTCCCTTGGCTGCACACACAGCCCTGCATGCCGTTCTCTCTCCTCATTGGATAAAAACTGTAGGATACGATAAATGTTTTCTCCTCGACGCAGAGCAGAGCAGAGTGACTGACAGACCCGTGATTCAGACCAAACACTCTATGTAAGTGATTGCTGTCGGAAGATATAACTATTTAAGACTTATATTAACACAAATATATCACTTACTTCTGCTTTAAGTGTTAAAAACAGAAACTAAGTGTTGTTGCTGCATCTCAAGCCTTTTCCCGCTTCACTGAAACAAATTGAAAGCTGCAGAAAATCAATAAACCGACAAATAAATGCACAAATTTGATGTTGATGGGATAAAAACATATAAAAACCACTGCTGTGCTCGTCACTCAGCCAACAGTCTCTGCTCATCCCCACCATACATTCATACATTTCACCCCTTTACAAACTCCAGTTAATGCACAGTGTTCATGCTGCAGGGTTTCTTTTTTCAGTGCATCACCAGTGTGCATGCTCTGACGTCTCGGTGCACATCAGACCTTGACAGTAGCTCTCCCTCCCTCACTCCCTCCCTCTCTGCTTTTTATTTAAGACTCACTCGCTGAAATACCGCCGAGTGCAGGTGTGATTGACAAACAGCAGCGCCAACAACAACTGACTGCGTGTCCCTATTCCTGGGCCTGCGACGCAACTCCCCGAGCGCGCAGCTTGATGGGAGATGGCAGCGCTTGGTATTTTGTTATTGTGTCTGAGAGGAGCGAGAGAATAGGAATAGGAGAGAGGACAAGAAGAGCGAGAGGGGACGGGACTGTTAAGAGCGAGGAATAACAGAGCGTCTGTCTCGTCTTTGTCCTGGAAAAGAAAGAAAATGTGCATTTAGATATACGTCTGAACAAAAGAGGAGGGTTGATGAAGTCATGGCAGCACAGTGAAAGGGAGAAATAATAGAGGAGTGAATAGCTGGAGGAATGAAGACAAATAAAGTCAGAGGAGGAGGAAGGCAGCAGCAGGAAGAGGAGGAGGAGAAGTTGCTCCTTTCTTACTCAGCCTCAGCTGATTCCTGGTGAACTCTGGAGGCAGCCAGGTCACAAATGTTTGTGAGGAAGAGAGTGCATCATTATTTGTGTGAGTGTTTGGAGCATGTTTGTGTGTGTGCATGTGTGTTTATGTGTGTGTGTGTGTGTGTGTGTGTGTGTGTGTGTGTGTGTGTGTGTGTGTGTGTGTGTGCCGAGGGAATAACCGTCCGCCTCTGATACCCCGGTATACGTGCTAACATCTGAGACAAACCAGCAGAGACAGAGAGGGAGAGAGAATCGGCTCTGTCCTTGTCTACTCGTCTCTTTTTGTTGTGTGTGTGTGTGTGTGTATATGTGTGTGTGTGTGTGTGTGCTGCCGATAGCTAAAATATCCCAACTCCCTCTATCACCACTCTCTCACTCTCTCTTTCCCTTTGTCTTTGTCTGCAGGTCTCTCTGTCGGAGTTCAGCAAGTCCATCCTACGTGGGCTCAGAGGCAATATGGGTAAGATGGAGAAGAATCAATACCTCTATTTCCACCTGTCTCCCTCACCTGCCTCCTCCTCCTCCTCCTCCTCCTCCTCTTCTTCTTCAACACAATACATTTCACTCCTCCGCCCTTGACATCTGTGAGCACTTTACTCGGGCTGTGGTGGTGGGTAAAGTGCCACTCTGCCGTTGTCGCACAGCACTTAATGATGCTTGTTTAAAAACTCTGCAACGATCCAAATGCACGTTCTTCATCGTTATTATTATCTGTATGTCGTGTTTTGGATTCGTCTTCTGTTGCCTCTCTGTCGCTCTGCTCCGTTTAAGACATGAGGAGCTCAATTCTGATTTTCACTCGCGCATGGTTTGGACTTTATACTGTCTGCAAGTGTAACAAGCCTCAACTTCCATCCATCTCTTTTGTTTTTCCTCTCTGCACTCACACACACACACACACAATGCTGTTGTCACATAGCTTCATACAGAGACTGTTGCATCAACCGTCTGCCTTATCATTCATAGGGTTGTGAGATTTCACTAATACAAACCACAATGTAACATGAATTTGTCAGTTCTATACAGTAGGTGTTGTTATATATTTACATCTTTTTAAGGGGGAACTATGCAAGTCTGTCGCTTTCTCGCCGTTTCGGTCACTTGTTTTTCTCTGCAGAGCTCATCCCTACAGTTTCAGAGTGCATATTTTTTTATTGTCATAAAAACTCAACGCAAACCCCCATGTGCATTTGTTTCATTCGTTGTAACGTTAACAAGAGATTACAGATTACCGGGCGTGTGAGACTGCCATAAACAATAACACTTTATAATAATTACAAACTATTAAACATTAGTTAAGCATTAATAAATATTGAATTCTTCATTTATAACGCACGAATACTCATTATTATGTAGTTTAATGCAGTTTAGTGTTTATCAGTGATGAGTAAAACCTGTTTTACTGTGTTTATAAATGACATACTAATGTGTATTCATGTGTTATAAATGATGAATTCAGTATTTAATGCTTAATAGTGTGTTTATCATAAAGTGTTACCCCATAATGCAGTCCGTGTTTCTCTCGTGAGACGAGAGCTAGGACAACGGGTCAGAGGAGCTGATCTTAGTTGCAAGTTTGGTTTTTGGCCAAGAGACGTGATGTGTAAGGCAGAGAGACTCCATTCTCGATATAACAAGTCATTCAACCATCACAATTACTCCGAAGATGTTAAATCAAGGTAAAAAAAATCTTGCATAGTTCCTCTTTAATATCTCTCAAGTGATGGGATTGTGGCCTCTCCTATAACATATGTCAATACATTATGGCTACACTGGAGCATCGTCGGTGAAAACTGCTGCAGGGAAGTTTAGTTGTCTTGTGCTGATAGTGAGGGTGAAGTTGTAAAAGATGAGGAAAGACTGATGCTGCATCTTTACTGCAAACCAGCAACACAGCTCTCTGTCCCACTGAAGGCAACATAACATAAACCTTAGTAAGTCTCCCGGTCAGTAACAAGACAAAGCAGTGAAGAAGCTACCATCTCTCTATGAAATATCACATAGTGCACACAGAGTTAACATGGGAAGTATAATTAAAGTATGACACGGCCTGATGCTTCATGTAGGATAGTTTATTTGTTTTTCTCATGCAGCAGATTAATCAATAACAACGAGGAGCCTTAAAAGATATGAAGTACCTTCATTTGTCAGTTATTAAATCCGCTGGTTAGTGTCAGATTTTCTTAACTAAATCAAATCATATTCAATGTGATAAAGGATTTTGCCCAGATCACCCACTCCCATTGTACATGGAGAGCAGATTGGCAGCAGAGGCAGTATAGCTGCTCAGAAACTCGAGCTGCTCGGAGGCTCACAGTAATCCACATGTGAAGGGCGTCTGCCTCTTCATCCTGTCTCCCTGAGTTTCAGTATGAACACAGTACGAAGCCTTAATGACTCAGTCCCCGAGTGAAGCATGGAGGGTGATTCACTCCCAGGGAGAGAGAACGACTACAGAGAGAGACTCTGCAGGTCGAAACCCAGCAGCTTCTTGTTGTATAAGCCGAGCATGTCCAACTCTACCGACTGACTGACTGCTCTTATTGTGCGTATCACTGTTGCTGAGGCGGTTTTTGCAGACGAGTTTATATATTATCAACCGGTGTCACAGCTGCTCTGTGGGAGTTGCTGTTGATTTTGCAAGTGTCATTTTGAAATGAAATCTCTGCTATTTTGGGATAGGTGTGCCCGGCTTCTCTGAAACTCATGTTGTAACTTTCTACGGATGGGTTCTTCTGTTTTTTGGAGGTATTTTAAGAAACACACACACACACACACACACAGGGAGGGAGGGAGGTGGTGGTTTTGGAAAAAGATCCCTTCAAAACTTGACTCGCTGCAGGACAACGAGTTCTGATCCTTGCGGCTACAGGAAAGTCCATTAAAAACCTCAACTGTTCTGAGTGCTATTAATATTGCAGTCCTCAATTTCTGAATGAGTGATGGGGGAATTGAGGCTGACCCAGATGAGTCTATGAATGAGTGATGATGGGCTGATTGAAAGACTCCCACCACGGCGAGGGCGGACGTTAGAGAAGCCGAGGGAGTCGTCGACACTCTTTTTTTAATCTGCGCTCCCGGGGAGAATCACATGTAGCGTCGACACCTAGAAAGAGGCAAAAGCATCACACCTGGAACAGCAACACCAACTAACACGCCTGAAAGGCAAACACACACACACACACACACACACACACACACACACACACACACACACATTTAAGCGTTGAGATGTGTGTAACAGTTGTGTGTTTAAGCTGTCAGTGTCTACACAGGAGGGTTTTGTCTTTGTAAAGTGAATGTTTTGGGGTTTAGGACAAAACAAGAGAATAGAATAAGAAAAATATTTTGAATTTATTATTAAGGGATAGCCCCTTGAGATGCAACATGTCATTTACGAGGGGTCCCAGGTGTACAAACATAGGTACATTCCACAAAACAACATTACAAAACAGACAGTACAGAAAACACAAATAAAAAGACAAAAAAACAAACAGAACAAAACAAAAAAGAAAAGCAAATTACAATTAAATAAAACAAATGAAGCAGATGCTTGCTCTTTGCCCACCCCTCCCACCCACAACCTCGTCCTCAAATAATATGCGGAGAAAAGAGAATACATTGAACTGAATATTGTACATAGATTATTACTCAAATTAGAAACATGAACATGTTGTACTCACATACGAAAATAAAGATGACCTAAAACAGTGAAGGGAAGTAATGGATCTGAAGGTTATTCCAATCAGTTGGCGCTTTGTATTGAAAAGACCTGCGACCATTTTCTTTGGAAATTCTGGGTACAAAAGAGAAGGGGTATTGCATATGCCTAGTGAATAAGAGGAAATAAATGGAACAAGAAGCTGAGTTAAATAAATAAAGTGATGCATACAATTAATCTGTTAATTGGGGAAAATGAAAATGATGAAGATAATTATGACTATTGATCTAAAACTGAGGAAAGAAGACAATCGTTATGTTGGAAATGAGAGGAATGATTCTTCTTCAGTGTGTTGTTGAATCCTTTTGGCGCATTCACTTTCCTTTCCAACAAAAACAACAATGTTTCTCACAAACCTGCGTCAGTTTCATTGTTTTTTTATTATTAAGCTGCGTTGAAGGGGGGGGGGGGGGGGGGGGAATCAGTTGTTGAAGAAGAAGCGATACCAACAACCGTAACCTCAGGAGATTTCAGCACAGCACAGCTGCACGAGGTGTTTTACTCCGAGTGAATGGCAGCTTCGCGTCTTTACAACAGGAAACTCAAACTGCTGCTTCTGCTGCTGTCACCGCTGGTATTCGTCTCTCTCTCTCTCTCTCTCTCTCTCCCTCCGCTTGCACGACGACGTAAAATGAACACACGGTAAATCAAGCTGTCTGTGGTTTGCCATTGTCATTCTGGTTGAATGTAGGAAATCACAGTCTGTAGTTTGCACCCAACAACAACAACAACAGCATTAAATCATGATGATAAGAGGAGAGAGAGAGAGAGAGCTGAGGTGGGAAAACCTCCTAAATCCAAAAAACCTACACATTCAAACGAGGCATAAACAAACCTATAGTGTGTTAAATTGTTCTGCTTTTCAGCTTTAGTACATGCAAAGGGCACATCTGTCCGGATCAGATCAGTCTGCTGCCAGGCTGGATGTGGCTTTGACATGATCAGTATGACTGCAGTCACTTTCAGACATTTCTTGGCAAGGTGAAGGAGTTCTTTTCTTTTTTTTTCTTTTTTTTTTAAAGAGACATCTGAAAGATAAAGCTCAAGGTCTCAACAGGCCTGATAAAGATTATAAGAACCAGATGTACAGCATCAGTTTCCTCTCATGATGATACTGACACCGCTGCTCTTCCTCATTTGATCTTTATCACTAATATGTAACGTGATGTGCTGTTAAAGATAGTCACTTTTTTGGGGGTTATTCTTACTTAAAGCCCCTGTACGGAGCTTTTAACTGGATACGCAGAAGTCTCTGGTTTCTGCTGATGTGTCTCTGTTACCTACAACAGCAAATGAGCCCATCAGTGTGAAGATACGCTATTTCTAAGTAGTCTACACTGTTAGCCTTTGCTGTAAAACCTACAGTTAATTACTTTAAAATGTCCAGTAAAATAACTTAAAAACATTGAACAGTATAAAACTGTAACATGCATTGCATCATGGGAGTTTTATTATAAACTAGAGTATATTACTGTATAATTTAAAAAATGCAGTAGTATACTGTTGTAGCATGGGTCCACAAAACAAAAACAGTTATTTACTAGATTACTTACAGTAAACTACACTTTTGTATTTTCTAGTAAGGTACTGTAGTTTGGATTAGGCGGGAATGCATCTAAAAGCCATTTACCAGTTGCCAGTTACGTTAAACAAAAGAAGAGGACGAAGAAGACGGTGGACAAGTAAAGTTCATTCATCAACCTTGGTGGAGAGAGGCTACACCGTTGCGGTAAGTTTAAATGTAGAAATTAAACGTCTTGATTAAACCTGACCTGATTTAACCTTTGCTTAGCATAATGCTAACATTACTCTGAATGATGTTATTAGCCTGAGATGTTCAGACAGTCACAAACACATAGCTACTTACTGACCAAGGTTAGCTAACATTATGTAACTGCTAAAGTCATGTAGAAGATTAACATCTAGATAGACACCACTAGACACCAAAACATTATTAATTTGCCTGGGTCTATGTGCGTGCGTGTCTGTGTTTCATGGCAGGAGGTAACGTTAAGTAGCTAGTTAGGCTATGTGCTCTCTGGTGATAAATGTTCATACAATATGATCATTTGAATGCGGCCAAACTGCTGTATGCTGCTCGGTGTAACACCCAAGCCCTCCCGTGTGAGTCCTGCAGACTTGAGTCCGTTAAAATATATATATTTTTATTTTTGTCCCTAATGTCCTAGCTTTAGTAGCATGCTAGGATAGCCTTAGCCTACTTGCTATTGTGGTCCCTTGCGCTCACTCTGTTTAGAGAGTCAGGCAGCCAGCCCAGTCACGTTTCTTGTCGAGAAGATTATGATTTATAATCTTGTGTGTGCGTCTGTAATATTAATTTGATTCAATACCATTGTGAAAGCCTTGACTGTCAACTAAAATGCCCAGTAAAAATCTTAGAAACATTGAAAACAGTACAAAACTGTATAATTTCAAAAATACGGTATGATACTGGTCTCTTATACAATGCATCATGGGCCCACAAAGCAAAAATGGTTACCTACTGGATTATTTACAGTTAACTACACTAATACATTTTCAAGTAAGGTACCGTTGTTGATAACAGTTGTTATAGATAATTTACAGTAAACAACAGTTTGTGTATTTTCTAGTAATGTACCGTAGTTTGGATTAGGTGATACAAAGCACCTAAAAGCGAAAAGATCACTACACTCCCAGGGTTCCCTTAGGTCTTTGAAATTCTTAAAAGTTTGACAGAATTTGTGGCAAAAGTATCAAAGTATTGAAAGTTTTATTTTTGGAAAAAATATAAAGATATGGGAAAGTGATCGAATTTTTGTATGGTAGTTTGTGAATATAAATTAAGTGGTGCAGCTGAATCTATACGTTGCTTTATACATCTGTTTAATTTGTTGTTTGTAGCATTAGGAAGCGACATTCCAAGGAAGGGGGTGTGTACCAGGCTCCAAGAGAGTCCAGGCAAGAGAGAGGAACCTTAGGCTGGCCATGCAACTCCAGTGCTGGGCTGTCTAACCAGAGAGTTTTTATGTAAGGAAAAATATAAATTGGAAATGCTATTGATAAGTGGCGCAGCCAATTGTGTATGTGCTTAATGTGTGTGTCTGTTTGTTTGTGTTGGTTGTAGCATCAGGAGGCAGGAAGGGACCTTCCAGAGAAGCAGGTGAATACCAGGCTCCAGAAAAATCCAGACAGGAGAGAGGAACCTTTAGACTGGCCAGGGGCCTCTGGCACTGGGCTGTCTAACCAGAGCGTCAGATTCTGGTAAGTTGTATTGTACAAATTAAACATCTTGATTAAACTTGACTTGAATTAACATTTGCTTAGCATGACGTTACTCTGAATGATGTTAGTTAGCCTGAAATGTTCAGACAGTCACACACATGCACACACACTTGAATTCCAGCTATAAATTTCATAGGTAGGAAAACTTTCAACCATCTCACACATTCTGAAATTTGTGGTTGTAAAGAACAAATTTCATCTATACAGTGATGTGGCCTTGTTAACAGGGGAAAGATGTCTGTCTAAATCAAACCAGATAAAATCTTACACAAATTAAGGTCTGGATAGTGTGGCATCTGTGTGTTCAGTGTAGTGTAGTTTACCAGCCCTTGGCAGGTGATCTTTAAACACATCTTCTCCATCTAACTATCTCCTTCATTTACCTCAGAAAGATACTCTCCACTGAAGTCCTTCCAACATCCCACTGATCGACACACCCATCACCAAACGAAGCTCTGTGGTCTGTGGCCTCCCCTGGCCCCTTGCCCCATCGTTAGAGGTATTGTTCAACCTTTCCTGGGAATTTTTTATTTTTTTTTAAAGGGACAACGAGGAGTCAAATATTAATGTGGATGAATCTACGTTACCACTTGTTAATGGGTCAATTTTCAATAAATATGTTGTTTTGTCTTTATAGTAATTTTGATATTATTTAGTGGTCGGCTCGCCCAGCATTTCCTACTTTCGGTTTCGCAAACAGGCGGGTCATGGGAATAACGCTGTCGAATCACCGTTTATGGTCGAAACTACGACGGTATCTGATCGTCTTTGAACCTCCGAATTTTATTCTTGATCAATGAAAACATTCTTAGCAAATGTTTTCGCTTTTTTCCATCTTGTGCCGGTCCAAGAATTTCACCGTGCGCGCGTAAGCTCATGGGAAATGTAGTCTGAAAACACTCCGCTTTCCAAAACTCCTAATTGTCCCTTTAAGTTAGTACATGGCATAAAATTTGATTCAGTCTTTAACTCTTTGAAAAGTGTTTATGTTTCAAACATTTGTAAGCACTTTGTACTTTCATATTGTATGAATTGTATTGTTGTATTGAATTAATTGTAACGAAATTCTACAACTGTTGTTAGTGAAACTATGAATTTCATACTTGAATTTGATACTGTTTTGATTTTTAAAAAAGTTTATGTATTGCAAAATTTGTACTGTTTTTGTGTGTATGTTTTTAAATAAAGAATTTGAATTTACTGCATATCGCTGTAAGTATTTTTTATTTTACAGTAATCTACAGGCCACTGCAGTTCAATAATATACATCAATATTTTCAGTAATACATTTCTTACTGTAAAACGGTATAACAGTAAGGATAATTTACTGGCAGCACCGTTGCCTGCTTAATACTGTAGTTTTCATTTACAGTAACATATTGGCAGCACCGTTGCCTGCTTTATACTGTAGTTTTCATTTACAGTAACATATTGGCAGCACCGTTGCCTGCTTAATACTGTAGTTTTCATTTACAGTAACATATTGTAGTTTTTGTTTACAGTAACATACTGGCAGCACCGTTGCCTGCTTCATACTGTATTAGCCGTTTACAGTAACTACTGTAACAGTCGTTTACAATAATAAGCAGGCAACGGTGCTGCCAGTATGTTATTGTAAAACAGCAGGAAAAAGGCTAACAGTGTACTTCTATACCTCTGGAAGGCATGGTCGGGTCGGACCACTGACGAAACGATATGAATAGATACATTACTACGCACGCTGCAGATAGCTGCTAAAAAAAAGAAGAAGTTTTCAAAGCAAGTCCTGTCTTCTTTCCAAAACAAATCTACACGCTCCGGCCTGACAAACGTCTTCACTACAGTGGGAAATGTAGTCTTCATTCCGGCAAAACGCCACCGTTTTCGTCCACAGGGGCCGCCAAAATCAACACTAAATGAAAAGTCTGTACTGGGGCTTTAATATGTTACTCAAATCAAATAAAAATGTCCCGTAGATAGACTTTTATAAGATAGGATGTTCTTTGTAATGACAGACAGAGCATACAACATCTCAAAGGTCATTTAATAAGGAAATCTGAGGTAACTGAGGAGGTGAATCAATAACATCTGCTACTGCTGCCAGTCTACTGATCTGACAATTTAAGGAGGAAATCATAATAAAAATAATGATAGTAGAATAAAAGTTGATTGTGCTTTTGTCACATTAAACCTCAAATAAACTCCTTATTCAGGATGAATAACACAATAACACCTCTGAAACTCTCCAGTTCTCACGTTATATCTCATCTAAGCTGTTTGTTTTTGTAATTGTCCTTTAAAACAACGCATTGTGTGTTAATGTGGGGGTTTTATTTGCAGAACTAAATCAGCTTTGACAATTGCATCAGTGAGTGGCGAAGCTTTTCAGTCTTCCCATCTTCATTTACAGGAAGTGAATATACATGTTTACCAAAATATGTCAGACTGTTCCTTTAAACATAAAACTCTCCCTAAATCCATCTGTCACTCTCCGTCTTCACCGCTGTGGGGCTCCTGGGGGGGGGGGGGGGGGGGGGGCTTTCAGTGTCTGACGCTCACACATGGCACCACCTTCGCACACACACACACACACACACACACACACACACACACACACACACACACACACACACACACACACACACACTACAGAGTAAACAACTGCAAATAAATAAAAAGGCAAACTCAAACACAGCAGAGCTCAGTCGTGTTTGCTCTAAGTTTAAAGATGACAGAGGACGAGCCGATGCCAAATGTAGCTCAGAGTTAAAGTCGGCAGAGGAAGGTCTCATATGAGGGAGGGGGGGTGTGGGTGATGGGGGGTGGGGGCGTCTGTCGCCTATGGCTGCCTGCTGTCTGGTCTGACTTTTTTAGCGCCCAATGTGTTCGCTTGGCAGAAATGAGAGAAGTGAAATTCTCTTCTTTTTTTTTTTTAATGTTGTGGTTTGTTGGGTTTTTTTTTTTATTTGAGAGAGAGAGAGAGAGAGAGAGAGAGAAAAAAAGTCGAGGGAGGGGATGGATGTGTGGTGGTGAGAGGAGCAGGGTGGTGGCAGCAGGGGTAGTAGCACTTCCTGTTGAGACAGAGAGGAGGAGGAGGGGAAGGGGGAGGGGGAGGGGGGTGTTGGGTGAGGTGGGGGAGACACAGACTAACAGCACACCTGTGGCCTCGTGGAGTTTTCAGCGGTGGACACACACACACACACACACACACATTTTGTTTTTGTCTGCAAGATGCATTTATGGTCTCGGCGCCATTATGTCGACTCCTACACTACACTCAACCCCCCCCCTTCCCACTGACTGTTGTGTTTTCTCTCTCTACATTATGTCTCTTGTTGTTTCTCTGTCTGCCCTCCTGAATTACAGCTCTGGAAAAAAATAAAGAGACCACCACTCCAAAATGTTCTTAATAAATCAACTTCTCTACATGTATGGCAGCCATCGATTCCAGTGTTCAATGTACCTCACTCTACTTAGCTGATCACCTGAACCAAATCATATTTAATGAGGAAGAAAGATTATAAATACTTTTTTTTTTTTTTGAAACACTGCTGCGATTAAAAATTGGGATTATTCCACCAATGTTGATTTCTAAACTCTTCCTAAGTTTAAAAGTAGTGTTGTGTTGTTTTTAAATGAGAATTAACTTGTTTTCTTTGCATTAGCCAATACAAGGTCTGAAAACACCAGAATTTTTTGGTTATTTTGACCTGTTGCCATTTTCTGCAAATAAATGCTCTAAATGACAATATTTTTGTTTCCAATTTGGAAGAAATTGTGTCAGTAGGTTATAGAATTAAACAAAAGTGTTCATTTTACTCAAACACATGAATAGTAAAACCAGAGGAACTGATCATTTTGAAGTGGTCTCTTAATTTTTTTCCAGAGCTGTATATTTCTCTTTCCCCCTCCCTCTGTCTCAGCCTGTCGTCGTTCCTCTCTGTCTGTCGGGGGGGGTGCAGGTAGATGGCCAACCCTCAGGTGTAGGTTTCTCTTACCCAGGGACCCAATTAGGAGAGAGGCGCTTCTGTCGCATGAAAAGCCTCATTTGAAATAAAAAGGATAAACCAAAAAAAAGAAAAGAAAAGAAGATCATGTTAGAAGCTGCTCATCATAACCCATTTTGCTCATTTGTCTGTTAAAAGATGACACACATTTTGATCTGCAGTCTTTTTTTTTTACTATCCTCAGCTCCTGCTTTCCCCCCCGCTGCTCACTGAGCTTTATGGAGCTGTAAACAGACACTGACAAGAACATACATTAAAAAAAAATATATACAAATGACTGAACATTTCAGATTAACTCGGTGGCTGCAGGCGCCTCCTCATCATCATCATCACACCAACAATGTTTCATCTGCCAGGAATGTGACAGGGAGAAAAGGAAGAAAAGAAGCAGGGAGGTACTGTAGACACTCAGTGTTTTAACACTCGATGTTAAACAAACAGCTGCTGAGTCACAACTGGATAAAAGTTCATCAAGAGCCAAGATTTGAAGCACATGATGTGTTTTATCATATGCACGATCATAGCCGGACACTGACACAGAGTCATTTCTCAATCTAATGGGTCAAAGGTTTGTGGTTTCTCTCAGTTTTAACTGATCGAGGGAAATCTCACTCTAATCAGAAGAAAAATAGCCAATACAGTGCATTCAAAAGGTCTTTGAACATTTTGTTTTGTTGCATCCTTATATATACACAATCCTTATGGTAACACTTTATTTGACACCTATCTCTATGATGCATTATAACCAGAATGAGTTATAATGCAGTTATAGCATTGTATAACTAGTTAGAAACACTCATAAATGATCATAATGCTTTATAACAATAATCATAACACACTATAAAGCATTGTATCATGATTTATAAGGTCAGGTATTATAATACGTTATAATTGTTAGTAACTCGCTGACAATGCCCACATTGATAATGCATTACAAATATAGTTATAATGTGTTATAATTGGCATATAAACATGTTTAACAATCATTATAAACGCTCATCATAGAGCATTTTATAATGGCTTATAAGGTCAAGTATTACAATAGAGTTATAATGCTCTATGATGTGTTATGCTTATTGTTATAAAGCCTTATGATAATTTATGAGTGTTTATAATGATAGTTATACACGTTTATAAGCCAATTATAACACATTATAACTATATTTATAATGCATTATCGATGTGGGCATTGTCAGCGAGTTACTAACAATTATAACGTATTATAATACCTGACCTTATAAGTCATGATAAAATGCTTTATAGTGTGTTATGATTATTGTTATAAAGCATTATGATATATAATTATATTTTATATTATAATTATCATTATAAATGATATAATGCGTTATAGAGATAAGGCATCAAATAAAGTGTTACCTTTATAATAATCTGACTTTTACATATTTGTTTCCACTCATTCAAGAATAACAAACAAACAAAAAGTGAAAAAAAGTGAAGGACTTTTTATTAACACAGTCATTTTCAGCACAGACAATCAGAGACATATTGACTGACATGATAACATCCAGTAAACTTATCGCAGCCTCATTTGCCTTAATCAAGTGAAAGTGCAGCTTGTGCTTGCTGATATGAGAGCTGAGTGTCCAGCGCTGATGTTGGCCTTTCTATCACTCACCCTCCCTCCAGCTGTGTGTGTCTGTGTGTGTGTGTGTGTGTGTGTGTTCGTGGAGAGAGGACGGAGGGTCATCCGTGTGCGTGTCCATGAGTGTGTGTTTGTATCTTTGACTGACTCACCCTCGTCACATCCCTCATCCGAACTATTAAAAGCGTGGCTGTCCTAAGGCATGAAGGATATGATGGCTGATCCTTCACCTCTCAGCATCTCTCCCTTCTCTCGCTCAGTCCTCCTCCTCCTCCTCCTGACCTCGACCCTCACACACACACACACACACACACACACACACAAGAATCAGCGGATGTTTTTTTTTTTCCAACTTTTTTTTATTTTATTCTTCTTACTCAGTACATCCTCTGTCTTTTATCCTGCTGGAGGAAGCTGGCTGTGAGGGAGTAAACCCTGCCGGGAGGGAGGGGAGGGGAGGGCGAGGGGAGTCAGTGGAGGTTATTCTGCTCTCATGGGTCTGTTAGTGAGCGTACGCTGATGCAGCTGCGCCAATTAGCCTTGCCATGTCTGAACCCCCCACTCTCCCTCTTTCTCTCTCTCCCTCTCTTTCTCTCTCTCTCACACACACACTTACACACACTTATCCGTATCTCCTCTCCTCCTCCGCTTAACAGACGACACAGAACCTGTTAACTGAGTGTGTGTATTATACTTGTTTCACTCAGGCTCGCTTTGCACTTCTGCAGAGAGCTTTGTAATTTATGTCTGAGTGTGTTTGACTTTGTGTGTGTATGTGTGTGTGTGTGTATACTGTATGTGTTTTTGACAGCCAGTGATGATGCCAGCTAGGCACGGGGAGGAGAGAGGCGAGGCGAGGCGAGGCGAGGCGCAGCTCCCTCTCGTACGATGCCACTGTCACATTGGATCAGTCAGGCCGGTGCAGGCAGGCAGCAGCACACAGCCGTGGGAATGACACTGCACTTCTGCTCTGGGAGAGCCTAACAGGGAGCAAGGAGAGATGGGATATGGAGGACTAAAGAGAGAGAGGGAGGGGAGAGAGGGAGGGGGGTGTCACAAGCTTCAGTTTTGTTTTGACTTTATGTTGTTGTATGTCATCAGTCTGCAGATTTTATCTCTAGTGGGGGTTAGCTGTTGCCTTGTTCTCAGCTGAGTCAAGACTGATTTTCTCAATCAGCTTCTTACTGTGAATGACGGAGACGTGTCGTGTGTGAGCAAGTTTTCTTCTGCCACAGTTTGATATGTTTTGGTTGTTTGACCAAATGGGAGATTCATGCATTTTAGTTTTCATCAGTTTGGAGTTTAGGACGAGGCTCGTGTAAGAAAAGCAACAGGTTCTTCAACCTAAACAACTAAAGAGGCTGTTTTTTGTTGTTGTTGTTTTTTAGGTTTACAGTAGGCAGTTTGGTTAATGAACACAACGTTATCATGCCTGCATGAATACGACTTGTAAGAATCAAACCTCATGTTCCTGCATGAGAGTCCTGAGTCTGATCGAGCCATCGATCCACCTCATCCACCTCCTGGTAAGGATGTTAGCTCTCTATACTACATCACTGCATTTCTCCCTCCTGTCGTAAATAATGTGGCCATGAGATGTCACCTAAAAAAACGAATGGGTCAAAAAAAAATGACTGAACAAACCAAATCATCAATGGGCTTGTTATGATATATTTCTGTGCAGATTGGTGAAGTAACTGAGGCTACAGTCACACTTCTGCGTCAGCTGACATTCACACACTCAGATGTTTTAAGCTGCTGAATATGAAAACTTTTGGAAATTCAATTTTTGTTTGAAAAGTCAGGGCTTGTGCAGAAACTGAAACTTAGAAGAAATAAATGCGCTTTCCAAATCGATGAAGTCCCGACCTCCTTATCTTTACCAAGACCCAACAATTTCCAATAACAGTTGGCGACAGAACTGAGGAAACACTTAAAGTAAAGAGGCAGAAACCTCCAGTAGAACTGGACTGGACTGTTTGAGCTGGTAGAGATAAAGAAAGACAGAAACAAAGTCAAACAAAAAGTAGGCTATTTGAGACTTGGTGGTTCCCTTTTTGCAGTCCCCAACATTTTCTTGAAATCTTATCACTTTTTTCTTGACCATTTTACCACTTTTTCCCAGAAATATTACATTTTTTCTCCAGATATATCTCAAAAATGTTTCCAAAATGTCACGCCATTGGTCCTAATTTGAACGTGCATTGACCAAGAAAGTAATAATTCAGTCTCAGAACGAATATTTGTGTATTTACGGTGTTTGTCTCAAAATTTAGTCCAATCAGGGTCTGTGGTCCAATTTGTGTCAGTTTATGGTCCTTGACGTAAAAGTTTCAGAACCACCGCTCTATTTCACGCAGCAGAAATAAGTTTAAAGAAGGTCAAATAAGTTTAAACTGTATTCACATACAATGGCAGGCGTACTATACATGCTGGTGTGTGTGTGTGTGTGTGTGTGTGTGTTGTGTACACAGCAGCAGTGGGTGTGTACAGGCCCAGACTTAGTGTTTGTTGTGTAATCACACCTGATCTCAGCCCCCACTCTGTTTGGGGCCAAACAGCAGCAGCAGCAGCCGCCGCCTGTCGCTGCTCTGCTCAGGTCAGGCTAATGGCTTTCACTGTTCGGCCCCCATCATGAGAGCGTAACTGTTAAATACTGTCATGTTCTGTTGTTTTTACTTAAGCAGCAGCAGCAACGTAACCTAGTTCCTCTGATATGATCACTGTTGCTGTTGCCAGATGTAACGGAGGCGGTTGCAGGTTAAGTGAGCAGCCTGAGGCAAGGGCATGAGTGGATACAGGAGGACAGAGGAGCGCCTTTTCCCCTCATTACTGCTCACAGAACCAAAGAGCTCATACGTTACATCTGTTGTGTCAGCTTCAATGTGTGTGTGTGTGAGTGGGCTCAGCCGTTGTATTCAGAGATCACTTTTTTTATTTAGAAAAATACAACTGATTGTGATCAAAATCAATTCCTATCGAGCTTTTTACTTTTCCTATATCGATTTTCCATTTGGAACAAAGTGTTTCTTTTTGAAAATTTCTCAGGCAGTGTGCTAATTAAACTTAAACACAAGGGAGGAGGAGGTCTATTTAAAGGCAACACTGCTGCTAATTGCTCTTAAAGGAAAACTCTGGTTTTTGATATGTGTGGATAAGGGAACGGCTCACGTATGAAACTGTTTGTGGTAAGTGTTTAACGTGCAACACGTGTGTGTCTCTGGTTGCAGTCGTTGCTTGAATGACACAGAATAATCAGGGCAGATCTCACACACGCACACACACATAAATCAGATTTCTCTGACATTGCCACTGGATATTCAGACGTGGGGATGAATGAGGTCAGGCCTGTGTGTGCGTGTGTGTGTGTGTTTCCTCCAGTATCAAACACTTCTCTCACTCTTGGGTCTTAGTTAAAATATCAGCCACATCTGTAACATTTTGCATTTAATGACTATCTCCTTTTATTGATTAATCCGCAGATCCATTGCATGAGTGCAAGATGGCAGATCTAAATTTTCTTGTTTTTATAGTATTTTGTCAGATCAACATTTTAATTTTATTCATTTTGAGAATGAGTGCCGAAAAATCTCTGGGCATTTGATTAAAAAGAAAAAAAAACTAAACAAATAAAACTTACACTAAAATGCTTTTGTCATTGCAGCATGTAGTTGATTATGTGATCAACATATTTGGTTTTTTCTTTACCAAAAGGTACTCAAACAATTAATAGATCAAAAAAAGAAGGCAAAAATACCAAACATTTGAGCTCTGACTTTCTCAAACGTTGGAGTTTTTCCTGCTCTTAAATCATAGTAAGTTGAATATCTTTGCGTTTTGGACTGTGCACGACAACAACTTGTTCTAACTGTGATGAGCATTTTTAATTTTGCTGCATGGGCACTGGTGTTTTCCAGACTAACAATTACTTTGAGAAAATAATTGGCAGATTAATCAATAATGAAAATAAATGTCAGATGTTCTTTTTTTAATTGGTTAATTTTCTTTTTGCCCTAACCCTCCTCTCCTCTCCTCTCCTCCTCTCCTCTCCTCTGTGTGTGTGTGCAGGCTCACCCAGCAGTACGTCTACCCACAGGCGTTCCTCCAGCCCAGTCTGGTCCTCCAGTCCCAGCTCAGCCCTGCAGCAGCAGCAGCAGCAGCGCTCGCCTCCCCTTACCTGGACTACAGCTCCGCCTACAGCCACTACACCCCCACAGGACTGGAGCAGTACCCCTACACCCCCTCACCGTCGCCCTCTGCTGGCTACCTCAGCTACAGCTTCTCCCCCGGGACGCCGGCGCCGGCTCTCACCGCATCCCCGACCCCTCCGGCCGCTGCCATCCACCCTAACCCTCTGGCCGCGCTCACCGCCGTGTCCGCCGCCCCACAGGCCTTCCTCCACTACCCGCTGCACCAGCCTGACCGCATGCAGTGAGCCGAGCTGGAGCCAATGAAGCGACGACTCAGTAGGAGGAGAGAGGCTGTCGAGACGCGGCATCATCAGGATGAGACTGGATCACCAGGAAGAGGGTGTGATTTAATAAAAACAAAAAAAAGGGCTTTTTAGAAACCACTCTCATTCCTGATTTTTTATATATATATTATTGTTGTAATAAATGTTTTATTGCTATTGTCATCAGCATAAGATCTGAATGTTTTTCATAAAAGGACAGAAGTCAGGGACTATAGAAAGAGACGACTGGTAATCCACTGGACTTTTTGTCTCTCACCGTTGACCCTCATTGCAGAGGTTGGAGGCAGTCCGACTGCTGGCGAACGCATCGGCAGAGACTATGAAAAATATGTCTGTTTGACATGATGCTGCAGCTGCAGTTTCTCCAAAGGTACTGAGCTGAATGCTGGACATTAGCCAAGCTGGGAGCCTGTTCCTCTTTCAGAAACACAGGTCCAATTACCTCCTCGTCAAGGTTATGTTTCTGTCTATGGCCTTAGAGATCTCTCTCTCTCTCTCTCTCTCTCTCTCTCTCTCTCTCTCTCTCTCTCTCTCTGTACCTGGTTCAGTTTGTCATTTTTATTAGTCTCTCATCTCAAATGAACAAAATGGTTACTGTACTCCCTTTTGTTCAACTGCTGACAAGTTATTATAATGGTGATAATCACAGTTTAACAGAATATGCAATTACGATGATGAAACGAGCACGAATAAGGTCGACAACACTGGTATATTGTTTTCATACTGCTACTGAGAGAGACTTTGTTAACACTTACAACATAATAGTCATCACATGACATCCCTGCAGTCGCTTATTAGGATATTTTGTGACCTGTAACTTTTGGGGCAAAGGAGCCTGGATCTGGTTTTTATGATACTTAAATTACATAGCTGTGTCGATACATATCAAGTACAATATGTTTGGATGTAGGTGTCGAAAAGTATATGTTGCTGCTGAATGTGTGTGAGTGTATTTGGTATCTGTTTGTATGTGTGTGTGTGTGTGTGTGTGAGTGAGTGTGACAGAGAAACACAAGTGATGCAGTATACACCAGTGAGGACCAAGCTCCTTTTTTTTTTTTCTCCAGCCCATTGTACTGGTCAGAGTTGTTTCTTTGTTTTGTTTTTTGTCCTGCTGCAGAGCACAGACATACGCTTTAGAGATAGTACTGGAGTCTCTCAGTGCTTAGTAGTCATAAACCAAGCCATACATCACATTTAAAACAAATATGCAAAATAAAAGGAATATTTCTAAAAAAAAAAAAAAAAAAAAAAGTGAGTGTTGTTAAATTTCAGTTATTGTGGTTACTATCTGCAGGTTTAATGAAGTGCTCTATATATCTATGTATGTATTTAAACTGCAGCTGAATGAGCCTGGAGAGGCGCATATGAGTCAGGTAAGTTACAATTTATGTTTATTTGTATTCTGTCACATGTTTACCCTGTTTCTAGTTCGTATGCTAAACCCTTACCAACATACAGTATGTTTACTTTATTTCATCTTTTCAAATGTTTTTTATTCTTATATTGTCCAACATCCTATAATGTGACGGCATTGTTGGACAAATTTCCTGCCCACATGTTCAATGTTAAATTTAAAGGACTAGTCTGGTGATATTCTATGCTTCTGTTATTCTCTACAAATCCTATGAAAATACCAAAATTATCATATATTATTCTGTTACTCATTACTTTGGCTTCACCTCCTCTCACCCCTGTTCAAGCTCATTCATTCCTCTTATAGCAGCAGTAGAGGGGAACATAAAAAGGCTAAATAATGGTGTAAAATTGGGTTACTGTAGTTTTTAGAATTGAGTATTTATTGTATTTGTTGGTAGTGTTTTCAGCTTGTCAAAATAAATTACAATGCCCAGGTTCATGGTGATGAAGAGACATGTCAGGATGTGGCTTATTGATGTGTGTTATTTGTAGTTTGTATCCCACAGGTTTAAATCTTTGTGTTTGTGGATTTGGCAAAACAGAAAGCTCTTTTTTTTAACCATCCAGGTTGATTGATTCATTCTTTGTTTTGGTGTTTTTATAGGAGTTGTTCATGGTCAGTAAAACGTAGAATATCACCAGACTCGTCCTTTTACTCTGGACCTTTGTTTGGTTCAAACCTCTGGAGGTGGAGTTACTCTGTATAGTTTATCAGCTGTGATGGACAACAGAAGACAGTGGAAGATAAATGTGTGTTTCTTATCAGACACCACCAATAGTCCTGTGGTGGGGTGTGTGACCCAAACAGCCCCTCCCTTGATTCTCCATCTCTCTCCACATACCTCAGAATAATGTGATCTACGACTAAGGTTCAATTAATCCTAATTTTAGACGCGAGAGTCTGTCATGTCATGTGCTCTTTTCGCCATCTGCTGGCCAAAAGTGTTCACACACATCCACAAACCCAACACAGTGAAAAGGTTAAAGAAAGACAGACCCAGAAAAAAAAGAAAAAAGAAAACACCCAGACCTTATATCAACTTTTTATGTTTATTATCATTGAAATTTTATTGAAACGCCTTGTGCTCCCACTAAGGATCAAATAATAAAAGGAGACTCAATGTAAAGCTTGCACAGCCGATCTGCAGTGAACAGACCTACTATCAAAGCCTGGGATACAACATTTCCTTTGGATTGCGCTGGTTCAGAACAAAAAAGCAGATGGTTTATGTAAAAATGAATATCATAGCAAATACCACAGTGAAGGGGAGGAGAAATGATCGTGTCTTAAAAATTGATGACAAAATGAACACAGTTAATGGTACGAAACAGGAGAGCGGTAATGAAAATAAAACGAAATAAAAAGTACTGTATCTGCAATCTTGATCACGCACATACACACATATACACACACACTCAACTTGCAAACACACTCATACATACGGGCAGGCACACGCACATGCACGCGCTCACTCTCACGCACACACTTGCACACACTTGCACACACTTGCACACACACACACACACACACATGTGCTGCAGAGGTATCCACACACACAAACACAAACCCACAGATAAAATGTAGTGATTGAAAATAGTGAAACCCTGGTAAAATCTAATGGTATCATACATCCACGTCTTGTGTCTGAAGTGCAGAAAACAAAATGAACCTAAAAAAAAAAAAAAAAAAAGAATAAAATTGAGATAAATTCAGATGAATAATGAAAAGCATGCCCATCTTCACTGGTCTAACCCAACTTGAAACGACCACAAACCCAGAGTGTTGCCCTCTTTACCCTATACCCAAACCCCAATCCCCACCCCTCTACTCCCCCCTCACTTGCCCCATGCCCTCTTTACCCTTATACCCACATCCCCGTCTCACCCTCATCCTGCTCTCTTTTTTAAGGTCTCCCCCACCTCTCCCTCCCAACTCCCTCCACCCCCAACCCCCCAACTCTTTCCAACGCCAAACCTCTGAGCTGGATTTCAGAGCTGCTTGTGTTGTCACAGATGATGATGATGATGATGATGAAGGTCTGGCTGGGAGGAGGAGGAGGAGGAGGAGGAAGGAAGGAAGGAAGGAAGCAGGCGAGCGGGGGGAGGAGAGAGGAGAGGTGGGGGTGAGGCGGCCGCTGGTTCAGGTTCTGGTGACCACTTATCAAAAAAAAAACACAATGTCCAGTTCAGAATACAGAGTGAGTGAGGACTCGGGGGTAAGAGGAGTCTTGTTGTGTGCTGAGGTTGAAGGTTGCGAACCTGTAAGTGTGTGTGCTTGTGTGTGTGTATATATATATATGTGTGTGTGTGTGTGTGTGTGTGTGTGTATGTGCACTGGAAAAACTCAAAATCTTTCCAAGAATATTTGTCCTTTTTCTTGTGAAAATGTCTAATTTCTAGTCAAAACTCATCTCTTTCCACTTTAAATAAGACTCATCAACTAAAAATTAACTTGTCTTTAGATCATTTTCACTTGTTTCAAACAAATATTCACTTGAAATAAGTAGAATAATCTGCCAGTGAAAGCAAGTTTTTTTGTGCTTGCTCCACTATCAGATTTTTCTACTTATTTCAAGTGGAAATATGCTTGAAAGTAGTAAAAACTGTCTAAATACAAGCTACTTTTTAAATGTGATGTTTCTTATTTTAAGTATAATGAGATTTGTTTTGACTAGAAATGACATTTTGACTAGAAATAAGACAAAATATTCTTCTTGGTAAGAGTTTTTGCAGTGTGTGTGTCGTTTTTTTTACAGTGGCACTGGGAGAATCATATTACGTGTTAGTCTAGATGTGAGTATTTGGGTTAGTCTTGTGCGATGGTGTGTGAAGACATGGGTGGCGGTGGCGGTAGTGGTGGTGGGGGGGGCAGTGGAGGTGGGGTTGGCGTAGCTCAGGGCCTTTGTCCCTCATCCCTCAGCCCCCAGTTGTTGGTAGAAGAAGCGGGGGGCGGCAAGGGGGCAGGTTTATAGGGCTTGCGTCTTGAGCTCGATGGGCTCGCCGCGGGTGTCCTGCTGGGTCTCGCTCTCTGGGGGCCGGCTGCCCTTCAGTGTGGCCAGGCGCTCGGACAGACCCCTCATGCGTGGGAACAGCATGAAGTCGTACAGAAGGGCGCCCATGGCTCCTCCAATCATAGGCCCGACCCAGTACACCTGTCAGCGACACAAACACCGGTTGTGTTAACATTTTGGTTGCACACACACATGAGGAAGGGGTCAGTCCTGCTGAGTGTGTGTCAGATCTTACCCAGTGGTTGATGAAGTTCCTGAAGAGCACAGCAGGGGCAAAGGACCTGGCGGGGTTCATTCCAGCACCGGTGTAGTACATCTAAAACAAAACAAAACAAAACACAAAGCACTCGTTACTGTTTTGAATATTTGCATGTATATCTGTGTTGTGTTGCATGTGTCTGTTGTTGATTTGTCACTGTTTTTTTTGTGTTTTTCTCCCCCCAACATGTCTCACCCCCATGAGATGTCCAATGGTGACAGAGAATCCGATGGACAGGGCAGCAGATCCCAGGCGTCCGTTTCTCCTCTCGTCGGTCACGGCGAAGATGCAAACCACAAGCTGCATGGTGAGGAAAACCTCCACAGTGGTGGCCATTCCCAGGCTGATGCCAGGCTGCAGCTGGAGATGGGGAAAAAAGATATTTAAAAATAATTAAAATAACTATAAAAACACATTTTTTTTGTTTTTTCAGTTGTCTATTTGGCCTCATAAAACTCACAGATTATTTAAGGTAACCTGAACTGATAGCACTGGGGAAAAATCTTCTTTTACCAAATTCAAAATATTCCTATAGGCCTAAATAAATTCCTTTTCACCCCATTGACTTCCACTTCTTGTTTTATGAAGCATCCACATCCCTTACCGTGTTCATTGCCATGTTGCCTCTCATGTTACCAGGTGTGACTCCATACAGCACAGCGGCTCCAGCTACAGCACCCAGGCATTGGGCGGCCATGTAGAAAACGGCGCGGAAAAGAGACATCTGCGAGCCAACAAGGTAGGCGAAGGTGACGGCAGGGTTGATGTGGCCGCCGCTGATGTGGCCAATGGACTGGATGAGGGTGGCAGCTGCCAGGCCGAAGCACAGGGCCACATGAAGGACATGGTGAGGCCCGGTGGTCCAGCGCAGGGCAGCGCCCATGCCGAAAAAGACAAAGAACATGGTCCCAAAGAACTCTGCGAAGACCGCCCGCCAAAAATTCATGGACCGGAACTCCCACATGGTGACTGTTCGCTTGAGGCTCTCCACCAGATGAAGAAAGTTTAAGAAAAATCAATCAGGATAAGTCTAGAAAAGGCAAATGTGAACCTTTTCAGTCCTCTTCAAATGCCAAAAATAACAAAAAAAAATGGATCTCCTCGTTGCGGTCAGCTAACTCGGCCGACCAAAACCACTCAGAGACTCGGTTCAGAGACAAAACAGGATTTCAGAACGTCAACAGACGAAATCCACTCAACGGGGTGAACTGGGTTGTCAAAGTCAACTCAGCTGCGTTCGCTTGCCACCTCTGTCCACCTGTCGCAAAGACATAGGTGTGAGGTGATGTGGGAGTGTGGGTGGAGATCTCAGGTGGGATGAGTTGTCAAGAGGAGGTGGGCATCAACACTACAGGGGTATTTCTAAAGTAGAGAAGGGGATAGACAGAGTGTCCGGTGGACCTTTTAGCCTCTCTGACGGAGGGGAGAGGGCCAGACAGGGGCTTTATAATACCCCCCCAGGGGCCCCAGGTGACGCCATAATCCCCTCGTAGGGCCAAGGGCGGGGGGCGGCAGTGCGGGACATCCTAAATCAAACAAACTTAACCCCTCTGTCGCCCCCCTACAACAAACTGAGGCCAAAAGAGGCAGTTTATCTGAGAGGAGAAACGGAAAAAGGCAAGAAAGAGTGAACATGCATGAAATGAAAAGACGTGTGATGGGAGGGAAAGAGAAAGGGACCTCGGGAGGGACTGTGTGTTACACTGAGGGCGAGTGGGGGAACTGGGGTGGTGGAGGTGGAGGGTGGGGGTTGGGTTGGGGTGGGGGTGATGGGGTAGCCACAGAGATGAGCAGCTGCAGCTGAGAGGAGAGAGGTTTCTTTGGGGCATATGTAATCTGTTGACATATCATAACTGTCATAATCAGGGGACACAAATGCTGATGGACAAGGTCAGAAAAACTCACATGCATGCACAAAGACATGCACACAACACACACACACACACACACACATATACATACACGCATACACACACACATATACACACATGCAAGATAATACAGTTGGGGGCCCCGGACGGAAGTGCTCAAAGCTAACAGCGCTGAACTGACCCATACACTGAAATGCCTGACCCTGTGAAACCATTGTCTGTAACAAGCATGTGGGTTATACCTATGGACAGAGACAAGACAGAAAAATACATATTAAACTAAAGCACAGGAGCAGCAGCCAGCGAAGAACTGCCCTAATGCTACGTCTGAATGCTAACGCTAAGGCTTAAGGTCATGGGATCATGTTTACTGCTTCTGTTCACTGCTCTGGAGACGGTTGATGATAATCATATCTCTCAGAGGAAAGTGTTTCTTGGGCAGGGGTCATCATCACTGAGGCCTGCAATCATGAGCACTAAAACCTGAACTTGACAGAGCTCCGAGCGTTGGCTGGCTGGCTGGCCGGCTGCATGGCCGACCGGCCTCACTGCACCGCTGCCAACGCCGTGTGGTGGTGGACACATGAGAAGGTGAAGAAGAAGAAGAAGAAGGAGAAGAAGGAGAAAATCTGGCCAATGTGTGTGAAAGAGAGAGAAACAACAATGCAAAGAGAAAACAGTGAAAATGAAAGAAAGGAAGAAAAAAAAGCAGAGAGCCACGAGCAAACCAGTCAACAATAATTTACACAACACAGCGAACTGTGTTGTCTGTTGTGACAGGGGCTTCTAGGAGGTGCTTGGCCGAGGTTTGCAATGTGTGATGTGCGTGCATGCATATGTGTGTGTGTGTGTGTGTGTGCATGTGTGTGTGTTGCAGGAGGATGTAAAACCAAAGCCCTGAATGTTCCCTGTGTGAAGAGAGAGGTGCAGTAGTGCTGCAGGGATGCAGGTGGGAGGGAGTTGTGTGTGTGTGTGGGGGGGGGGGGGGGGGTTACTGAGATGCACCGGGGCATCGCGCTGACCAGTCGAGAGCCATCACTGTTCAGGGAGGTGGGGGGGTATGTGGGGGGTTGGGGGGGGTATGTTGGGCGGTTGCTGTGGGGTGATGAAAGCAGAACGCTGAGCTTGCCCTTTTAACTCCCTTTTATACATGTTAGAAAGAACACACACAATGCAAAATGCTGGCGGCACTGTGGCAGTTATAGCTATTGTGCATGTTATGTGTGTGTCTGTGTGTGTGTGTAAATAGTTTACTGTGTGCATGTTTGAGTGTGAGTGTGTGTGCACTGTGCACTGTGCATTATACTTCTAGAGTGGTACTGGTTGCTAACATGGTTTTATTTCAGATAAATCCAGATAACACAGTGATAAATGTGTTTCAGCTCCAGTGTTAAAACAGAAAACATGTTTTCTCTCACTCATCAATGTGTGTATTGAGAATATCACAACCACATCTATTGATCTACATGCCTTAATAATAATTATTACCACAAGACACTGAGGAAATATGTTGGATTTTTCCTGTAAGTTTAGTGAACTGACCCTTTAACATATACGACAAATATAACATCGTATAGAAGAGAAGAGAAAAAAAAAACAAATATGAATAAAGGTTTCATAAAGGATTCAAGAAGTATTCTCTCTCACTTGCTGCAACATGCACGTACACACACACACAAACACACAATCATTATATCCATTTCAAATTACAAAGCTTATTTCCAAGCGACGGTGTTCTTTCTGTAGAGCCATTACAGAGGTATGAAGGTCCATTTGATTGTGAATAGGAGCCCTCGCACAAGAGACAGATGCTAACAGGCACAGACATGAGAGAGATGCTGGGCTGATTGAGGGCCTCATTGAACCTGCAGCACGGAGCAAGGGCCTCTTTTGCATTTCAAAGCATTCACAAACACGGGATGCAACTGAAAATGGTGGAGACATAAGGGTGTTTTTCAGCAGGATTTCAATGAGTCTCCATTATATGTATTCTAATGATGTGCAAATGCGAAAGCAACAATAACGAATCTCACAATATTGGCTGCACAATTTACGGACACTGATGACAGGCAGCGAGGGCCCACGAAGGTCACATTCATCTCCACATGTGCAGCATCAGGGAAACAAACTCATATCAGCCACGTTTCTGTGGTTTTCAAAGTGGGTGGGGGCTATGGGTTGTTTAAAAATGAAGTAAAATGATTATTGTTGCCAGTTAGTGCTACATAAATGGATGTAAAGACGTGATTATTACACATTTGCTGTTGTATTGATCCGGGGTTTGCAAAAGGGCCCCCTTCAACCATAACCTAGTGCTGTTTAGGGGTCCTTGGAATGGAAAAGTTTGGGAAATCCTAGATTATTATTAACCTCCATCATGAGCTGGTACAGAAAACAGTGAGAAACAATGAGCTGAAACTCATCAATACAGCATTACATCTTTCACATTGTAGCTTGATGGCCAACATGGTTTAAAAATCACTTTAAAATATTGATTGTATACAATCATGTTAATCATTTAGATATGTATATATACATTTAGCCTATACATATGTCTAGAAAAGAAAACAAATCCTAAAATATTGACATCTTGCTTTCATTTATTCCTTTTTGTGCTGCTTCCCATGTTTTATCCACTATATTTTCCATGGATACATTTCAGTCACTCAGTCACATGTTCTGTATTTACTGTAGTTAGTCTACAACATGTCAAATATACAGTATCTGTTTTAGAGAAGAAACCTTCTAACAAAACATCAACTTCTTCAGAATCTCTAAAAAAAAAAAAAAAAAAATGTTCCTGCTCAGTGAGCGACTGTCTCTCTGCTTCAACCGGCTTTTCACACAATCACAAGAATAAAAGCAGGTGCGACTAATAAATAAAGTCAAGGTAGCATCAACAACAAGGACCTTCAAACTGCAGCAGCTCGTTAGTTTCATCATTGACACCTGTGCTCTCAGGTGGTTGATGTTTGTAATTAACCTGCTCTGACTCGTAAAATGTGTCTTTTCTAGGTTTGAGTCTTGTTTTACCAAAATATTTGCTGATACTTTAGCAGAATGTAGGATAGTCTCCAACACTATTTTCACTTTGGGGTTTTTCATTATTGTTGTTCATGCATCTTTTTTCTTTCCTTCTTTTTTTCTTTTTTAACTCTTAGTAATGTAAGTTTAGACTAGTATAAGATACATTTTTTGTTTATTTTGGTGCTGAAACAATTAGTCTGTCGGTCAATAATGAATAACAAAGAATAACGATTATCAAAACAGCATGATCATCTCTGTTCCTGCTTCTAAAAAGTGAGTTTTTGCTGCTTTTCTCTCTGTTTTCATTGTTTAGTGATTGTTATTGACTGATTTTGTTTGGACAAAACAAGACATTTGAATGCATCATCTCACCCTCTGGAGAATTTTTACAATCATCATCATCATCATCATCATACTTTCCTGATATTTTATACAGTAAATTTATAATTCTGTATTTCATAGAAAATGTTGATTAACTGATAAATAGAGAGAAAAAAAAGACAAATAGCAGTAATAAGAGTTGCAGTTGCAGCATTAGTTGGAGCCCCACATTTTTCTACACACATTGGGGACAAATGTGTGTTCAGTCTTTTGCTCAACGTCAGTCAGGGGGAGTCAGGGATTAAATCATGTTTGCTATATGCACTACAGCTGAATCAAATTTAAATTGTTTCCTCACCAAGCTTTCAACTTCATCATTTAAATATCTGACCGATAATATTCATACAATGTGAAGTCAAACTACGGCCTCTGTGAACTCACTGGAATTACCTGCTTTTCTATATTATTTGTCATAAAATATGGTCGAATTTTAGCTGATTTAGAATGAAATAGTCTAATATGTCATGTATTTATTGAAAATGTCCATTAAACACCTACATTCTTAATAACTGGTTGAACCTTGTTGGGCTTCAATAACCTTAGACCAACACATCCAGTCGCTTCTGATCAGATCAGCATGATGATCCACTGGCCTGATGTCTTCGTGTTGACATGCAGAGCTGTTTCTCCATTAGTCATGGTGCTGCGTGTTCCTCCCACATACTATAACCTTAGTTTTATCAGTCCACACAAAGCTCTCCCAGTGTTGCTGTGCAGGGTCAAGCTGCTCTTTGGCAAACACAGTAATTCCTCTGTGACGTCCAGCCATGGTCACTGTGCTTCATGAACTGTGCTCACTCTCAACCAGCTTCACTGATTCTTTTAAGCCATTGCTAGATATTTCCTGTTTATCTCACTGAGCATTCAGCGTTGGGTCTTTGGAGTCGTCTTTGCCGGGTGAAGTTGACTGTACAATGAAGCCTCCATTAATGAATACTGAACCTCTCTGGGATGACTTTGTGACCCTTTACAGCTTCATGCAAATCAAACATTTCTGTCTTCAGACATCTGAGGCATGTTTCACATCAGTGGATGATTGCCAACCTAACCCTGACCCTATCCACTACACTGTGAATGTTTGAAGGATCTTTTTAACATGGACATGAGCATTACAGTGGTTATTAGACAAAATATATCTGTTCATCAATATATGAACGTATTTTAGGACAAATTCAAACATAAATGCAGATAATTCCAAGTGGGCTCATTTATTCTTTCTCGGCACTGTATGATCATTTCGATCATCGACAGCCATTGTGCCCATATTATTATCATATATCCCTATTCTTTGGTCCCCACCACTGCCAAGCCTGATCTACATAACGGTGACATGAACTCTTCACTATGCATCTTCATAAAAATCATAATAACGTTGCAGAATGAATGTGTTTCTTTGTGTCCTTTAGTTGTTCTCCTGTTTGTTGGCCTGTTTGGCTCTCATGGCGTTCTGCGTGACCGTGGACAGCGACGATCCCGTCATACTGGCCGTCTCCACGATCTCGATGTCCTTACAGGTCAGACACGCCACCAGCTTCTGGCGAGAGGCGCTGCGAGCAAAGAAGAACTCGTGAGACACTCCTCCCAGGACAGCACCGAGCACCGGTCCGATCCAGTACACCTGCAGGAGAGCAACAGAAAAAAGCACGTTAAAATGATACAGAGGTGTGTGGATAGAGAGACGCTGTCAGCTGATTAGTGTCATAGCTTGGTTACTATATTAAATGTTTGTTTTTTTTACCAACAAAACCAACAATTAAATGATCTGAACTGAACCAATCAGTGTCGCCTATGTGGCCCAAACCTGATATACCTTAATTCCCTTAATGCCTTAGACTCCACTGTTAAAACACATGAATAAAGCATGTTGTTAAAGGGATAGTTCAACATTTTGGCCATTGCCATAATCCCTATAGTCATAGCAGTAGGTTCGTTACCTTTAATTGTAGATGCAAGCTATTTTTAGAACGGCGGAGCAGAGCCGCGAGCTGCTTAGAGCTCATCAAATACACAATCCAACAACTCCAAAACAATCTCGTGGACAAGTTGTGACCTGCACATTCACCACGCTATGAGATAATAACAGAAAGTTACGAGACAGAGTTGTTTTAGAGGTGAATGCAGAGACTGCTTGCCGAAAAACTGCCCCAGACGGCAACGCTCATCAACGATTTTGCATGAATTTACCTCTAAAACAACTCTGTCTGGTAACGTTGTGTTATTATCTCATAGCGTGGTGAATGTGCAGGTCACAACTTGTCCACCAGAGCGTTTTGGAGTTGTTGGATTGTGTATTTGATGAGTTTGATGAGGAAAACCAAGAAATCCCATGAGCCTCCGTAGCGTAGCTCTGAGCAGCTCACGGCTCTGCTCCGCCGTTCTAAAAATAGCTTGCACCGACAATTACAGGTAATGAACCTACTGCTATGACCATAGGGATTATGGCAATGGGCCAATTTGCCAAAATGTTGAACTATCCCTTTAAAGCTCATTAGGTTTTTGTTGACAACAACTGGACACTTGGACCAGTTGGATGTTGTTACCATGGGGACAGGTTTTGGCTATTTCGCTCACCCAGTGGTTTTCCCAGAAGCCGGTGATGATGGCGGGACCCAGAGATCGAGCAGGATTCATACTCGCACCGGAGAAACGGCCCTGACAAAAAAACAACACATTGAAATGTGTCAGGTGATGCTTCTGTTGACCTGTGAACATTATCAGTGCATTAGTTGACTTTAATGTGCTGTAAACTGTTCACTTTACTCACTGAACTAGCTCCTTTTTTTGAGACATTGTTAGTTAAATTCTTCCCAGCATGCATTGGATGTTAGTTAAACATATCCAGATGGTCAGAAACTGTTAAACTGTGTGAGGATATTTATGATGCATGTTTGTTCTGGCTCTTTTTTAAACATATATAGAGATCACAGTCTTCTCTCCCACCAAAACAATGCAAACCACAATGAAGACAAGTGTGACAGTCACATCAAATAAAATCTCAGCCCAAACTCAGATCCTTGAGTCAAAGGAATCAGAGAAAAAAATAGATAAATACAAGAGGAAACATTTTAAATAAGTAATTACTGCAAATCAATGACTCATCAAAGCTTTTCTGGCAGAAAATAACAACTTGAACTTGGGAAATTTCATCTTTACCCCTATCATCACTCCGGCAGTGTGGGCTACTCCGATGGCTATGTTTCCTGGCTCGGTGCTCTCCCTCCGTCTCTGGTCCTCCACTGAAAACACAGTGAACACCATCTGGAAGGTGCACAACACCTCTATGCCCAACGCCTGGGCAGCGTTCAGCTCTATGGGCACCTGAGGGACGGAGAGGAGGAAGGGAGGAAGTGCATTTAAAAAAGTAAGGAAGATATGTAGGAATGATGTAATTTCTCTTATCAAACTTCACAATAATATCCTGAGAACCGACCCTGTTGATGAAGTGCTCTGCGGTGGTTTTCAGCGGCAGGGCCAGGTAGAGGGCCCCGGCTCCTAGAGAAGCCCCCAGACACTGTGCAGCAATGTAGACGAAGGCCCTGAGGACGTCCAGCTTCCGAGTGGCCAACAGAGACAGAGTCACCGCTGGGTTCACCTGATCACACAGGTACAGGTACAGTCAGGTAACTGTTCTCAATTATAAAGTCCATGTAGTTGTTTTCTATTCAAATAGTACAGTTTAGGATATTACATCTACACCACTCCATCCATCTGTGAGACAAAAACATGATGATAAACGATGATAAAGTTTTTAAGTTCCATGTGTCATCTTTTGCCTCCCCCCCAAAAAATGTATTTAAAGGGATAGTTCAACATTTTGGCAAATTGGCCCATTGCCATAATTGCTATAGTCATAGCAGTAGGTTCGTTACCTTTAATTGTCGGTGTAAGCTATTTTTAGTACAGCGGAGCGCAGCAGCAGGCTGCTCAGAGCTACGCTATGGAGGCTAAGGGAATTTATTGGTTTCCCTCATCAAACTCATCAAATACAAAATCCCAAAACTCCACAGCGCTTTTGTAGACAAGTTGTGAGCTGCACAACCACCACGCTATGAGATAATGACGGAACGATACGAAACGGAGCCGTTTTCGAGGTAAATTCATACAAAACCGCTGATGCGCGTTGCGTTCAGGGACAGTTTTTCAGCAAGCAGTCCCCGTATTTACCCTGTATTTACCTCGAAAACGGCTCCGTTTCGTATCGTTCCGTCATTATCTCATAGCGTGGTGGTTGTGCAGGTCACAACTTGTCTACAAAGGCGCTGTGTAGTTTTGGGATGTTGAATTTGATGAGTTTAATGAGGGAAACCAAGAAATTCCATTAGCCTCCATAGCGTAGCTCTGAGCAGCCAGCTGCTGCGCTCCGCCGTACTGAAAATAGCTTACACCTACAATTAAAGGTAATGAACCTACTGCTATGACTATAGCGATTATGGCAATGGGCCAATTTGCCAAAATGTTGAACTATCCCTTTAAGCTTCATGACTTCTTAAGTTTGGGCACTTAATTTCCTGTTTTATTTTGTAAAGACTTTCCTTGTGGGTCATGTGGATATTTTTACTTCCTGTCTTCTTCTCTTGTCCCGTTTCCCTTGTGGATCGTGGTCTGTCCTGCCCCTTATACTATGTTTCACCTGTGTACATAAACCCCTCATCTTTCTTAGTGTTTCTGTTTCTCCTGTTTTACTTTGAGTTTCCTTCGATTTTCTGTTTGTTTTATTTGTTTCAGTTTAAATCTGTTGTATCTTGTTTGCTCGTATTTTAGATTTTATGTTCTCGGTATTAAGTTTATTAAGATTATTTTTTATTTTCACCCCTTTGTTTGGACTGATGTCATGTCTAAAAAAAAAAAGGTAAACATTAGAAAAAAGAACAAAAATGAGGAAAAGAGTTTTATTCTACTGTCTATGAATCATCTCACAACCTTTTTCAGATTCATTTAGTGACTCTGGACCTGTCACCTGACCCTACAGGTTGAGAACCACGGACATAGTAACTGATCTACAATACTTTATTAACAGTAAACAATATGACAAGCTAGTAGCCTATTTATTTTTATTTTTGATACTCTAAGTACATTTAGTTGATAAAACCCCTATCACATCCTTTTAATGCAGGACTTTCACATCTAATGTAGTATGTTAACTCTATGGTATCGGTCCTTCTCCTTACATAAAGCCTCTGAGCGCTTCCTCCACCACTGACACCTGTTGTGTTACCACCAAACAAAAAACAAAAAAACAACGTTCCCACCAGTTCACAACGTAAAATTTCAGAATCAATGTGTGACTATGAGACATTCACCTGTGCTCCACTTATTTCTCCAAAACAGTGGCACAGCGCAACAATCACCACACCCACTGCCACAGCTGGGTACAGGGGTCCCCGAGGGGCCTCGCCAGGGCCTGGCACGGAGGCGCCCAGCACGGCACTCACTAACACCAGGGTGCCGAGCAGCTCTGCCAGCATGGCTCGCCAGAACTGCCGACTCCGTAGCTAATCGGAAAAAAAAGAGGGGGCATAAACAAAGATGGCCTATATTTAGTCCACGAAGCACTTTCAAAGATGAGGGGAAATAAAAACATAAAAGCTGAAGAACCTGTGAGTTTTTTATGATTGAAAATGTAAAAGGAAGTGATACTTCATGCATTTCTTATTGTCACAGAGGTTTAAAAAGACTGAATATCATGTGCTGATGGTTAAGTTGTTATATCTTTTTCTCTACATTGGTTTCAGAAACTTAAAAAAAACTTCAAGGATATGATGCAGGTTGCCTTTAAAACAATAAAAAAAAACATGGACATCACTGCATATGAGCACAAACAAGTCAGTTTCATATCACTAGCATGTAATTCACACTCTCGTGCTGTATTTATTATGTCCACTGTTTGGTGAGTTTTCATGTTGTTTTTATGTATGATGTGGTTCTTCTTCTCTCTGCTGGCTGCACAACAAATTGCCCCATTGGGGATAATAAAGACACCTTGAACCTTGAATTCAGTGCTTCAGTTCATTCTGCTCCATGTGTTCCTGATCACAAATGCATTGATTAACCCCCAAATGACCTAATAATAATGATACCTAATAGATAATTAATTGCTGCAACAGTTCAGATTGTCTTTAAATGGTGAAAGTGACGTTGATTTAATTCACTCCCTTTTTCTTTCACATGTCCTAAACTGAAATCGTGAGGGATTTAAACAGAAGTACAACAAGATTAAGATGCTTACCTCACGCCACGTCATTTTAAAACTAAGTGAGTGTGTTATCCTCAGGTGTTTGTTTGTTCTTGTCTTTTTCTCTGCAGCTCCGTCCTTCTGTCCGTCCGTCCGTCCTCCTGTCTTGTGTGTAGCTGTGTGTCGGGGTCTGAGGGCTTCAGGGTGTCTGCTACATCCCTCATTAACTTGAAGAGCCTTTGATGAGAGCAGCCTCCTCCCCCTCGGTCTCTCTCCCTCCTCACCCTCTCCTTACCCCACACCTCAGGCCCCATCAGGTCTTTCCTCTGCACAAACTTAACAGCCAAGACGAGGAATCCCTCTCCACCACAGTAGCTACGTGTAAAAAACCACGATCTTGAGCCATTTAATAAATTACGTCTTCACAAAAATCAGAGGAGCTTTTCCCTTAACCTCCAAACTGAAGTGATTGTGGCCACTTCACAACAAACAATGCACAATACACAAGCTGGTTGAAAGACAAAATAATACAACCACTTGTGGAATATGATTGAAATAATTTGATCACAAGTATACGAGCACATGGGCATTTAGAGTTTAAGTAACAAAACCAGTCAGAGGCAATCGGCAAATGCTTCAAATGTTATGTGTCAATTATGTTTCTGATGGAGCTCAGAGGAGGCTGAGTCATCTTTTCAAAGACAAAAAAGACAATCAGGCAGCTCAGCCATCATTTCTATGTCTACAGTGTTCAATTTTCATTGCATTCATTTCTCTGTCTCTTTATTGAGGGGAAGCACATTAGAATTTTTTTTTTTTTACATAATAATTTATATAATACAGTATGATTAGCACATTATATCCCCCTAACCACCTCAATAATGAACATAAAAACTAAATCACATCCTCTCAACAGTTGGGGATCGTCAAGTGGAGACAGAAGCTGTCACACAATAATTAAAAATATTTAGAATCAAAACATTAAGGGTTTTTTTTCATTGAGGTTCACTGACAATAAGTCAGATAACAGATATAACCCCTGAAATATAGGTCAACAAAAACATGAAAAATGTGAATTTCTAAGGTGCAACTACACAGTTTTGTAGAATAAAATACAACAGATTTGCCACAAATTCCACATTTATATAGATTATGATGTTGATATTTGTTGTAAACACTTAAATGAGTTACACTGTTAATATCAATGCGGGTACTGTGGTTTAATTTCCTTCTGTCCCGTCTTATCCTGCAGCTGTAACTGCTCACTATTTATCCAAACATGTACAAATCCACCTCTGAAAGTAGTCCCTATTAAATGCACAACTGACTTCTTTTTGAGCAACATTTTCTACTTCTGTTGTTTATTCTGATATTTTCCTGACATGTGGTAAGAATAAATACATATGCACTATATATAGAAGTATAACATTAACACAACATAATGATGTTTGTCCCTTCGTATAATGGGCTGAACTGCTTTTGAGCACCTGGCACCCATCACTGCAGCTCAGCCTGATTCTCACGTCATTTAGAGGAGAGAGGGACGACCGCAGCAACAACAACAGATCATATCATCCATCACCTGTCTTGAAACTATCCACCATGTCACAGTGTGTATTTCAACATGAATTAAACATGAGATTAACACAAATCTTCCCTCCGCCCTCTAATTGCCTCATCTCCTGGAGGTAAATCAGGTTTTTTTTTTTTTTTTAAAGGATGCAGAGGGATCAATGAGCTTTGTGTGTTAAAAAACACTCTCATAACTGCACTGTTATGTAGACGTTCTGCCCAAAAGAGAGAATACGATGTCCTCCCACCCTCCATAAACTACTTGTGAGGTACCGCTCTCATCACCATGGGGACAAACTCTTTGATGATGCTGTTGCCATAGAGCCTATTGTGATGCTGCATCTGTGCAAGCTTTTCATTTTCACTCTTTGATATCGAACGAGCACACACCTTGTGAAGACGTTTGGCAAACGGACACAGGATTCCTCTGATTGAAAATGGGCGCAATAAAATAAGTTGTAGCTGCTTTGCATCATCTCAGTGTCGTTGTTGTTGTTTTTATTATTAATATTATTATTATTATTATTATTATTTACTTCAATGTGCACATTTGAGCAGCAGAATGGATGCTGCTGACGTGATGCTCGCAGTGAAATGGAGATGTTTAGAGCTCAGGCTGACTCTCCTGGGCATCGGGGGCCCTCAATCTGGCAGACCAAGTCCAGAATGAACTGGTTGGTTGGACTGGGGGGCTTGGAGGGGTTGGGGGCCGTGTTGGTGTGCCCCATTATACCATGGATTACCCCCTCCTCTCCACGGCAACTGTGTAACTGTTATCCCCCCTTTTGTGGGGCTAAGCCCAACTGTGTGGAGTGGGACGGGCGGGGGGCACGGTGGAACCCGCTGGCGTGGGGAGTTTTCAGCCCCCTCCACCCAGAGTGCTGACACCGACTATTTCACACACACACATGCACATATACACATATACACACACTCACACAAAGTGCCAGCTAAGGGGTTTTAAGGGAGCGACAGAGGGCACAGAGAGAGATGCACCGAGAGACACGGTGCACACATTTTATTGTTTTAAATCCACAGTATATCCACTTTTTTTTTTTTTTGATGCATGTAGATTAAAGTGTGGAACATTAGTGTGTGCTTGTGTTGTACTTGAGTGTGCACCACTATAGAGCAGCTGGAAGTGATGGCAGGATGTTCCCAGCAGCATGTGTCTCAGACAGGACTCTCCAGGGAGCTGCAGAGCCCTCCGACAAACCCTTCACCATGATTTACGTCACGGCTTCAAACTCTCTTTTTTTTTTTTACTTGAATCGCAACATTTTGTAGCACCCTGAGGAGGAGGAGTGAGGGGGAAACTGGCTGCATGCAAAACGTGTGACACTTTCACGAAAACGTTCCAGCTGCCAATAAAACCAACGGTGTTTTCTGCAGTGTCACTTTATTATCAGGTGTGCTGTCCAATTAAACAAAAAGCACACTGTCAACACATCATCTGACTCTTACACTGTTTATTTTCACAAATACTAGTGTTTCACATCAGTAAATTCATCTGAAATCAACTATTTAATGTGATCAGATAAAATAGTGAGGTACAAGGTCATTAAGCGGGTATGCTGCTGGTATGTGGTGACCTGTGGCATCAATTAGTCTTTAGGAAAAACTCATAGATTTCTGAACATGAGGAAAAACATAGAGTGCCTTAGTTTATTGAGAATGAAAGTTTATCTTAGATAGATAGATAAGCAGAAATTCTTCTATATTCTCGTATAAAAACACTTAAAAAAACAAAAAACAAATCTTAACCTTTGACCTAAACAGTGGAAAGCTGGTAAGTGGAGTGTTAGGGAGAAAACTGTCTTAACACTGAATATTTACCTTTACTAACTGAAGTTAATATTGTGCCTCACTGATTAACAAATAAACCAGAACACCAATGTTTTACTGACTGATGAGATAAAGCTGAACCTGTGTCTCTACAAGCTGCACACAGTTACCTCATCAGAACTAACACTGAACATATATTCTCCACTTTGAGATTATTAATCAACATTTGATATATCTCACTAATTATTGTTTTAGGACGGACAGACGTGCAATAGATGTTGTTACAGACAAGAAAACAGTTTACAACAGAGAATGTGAGAAACATGGAAAAGTTCATCCTGAGTGGTGTGAAACTTTTGTCTTTATGTACTGTAAGATGTTCTGAATTGTATTTGAGCTGTTGTGTCCTGTTGAAGAATGAGAGGGAGTCAATAGAATTAACCCCGTGGTACGAAGGGTTAACACATGGAGAGAGAGGAGCCAGGACATACGTATAGAAAGATTTATGTACCTGTTTATGCTTTCACTTTAGGTAGTAGTAAAGTTTAGTCTCATGTTTTTAACTAACCTATATTGTGTCTTATATTTTTGACTAACCCATTGAGTTTAAAGACAACTGAAACTTGTAAGCAAACCATATAGATTTGTGTTGAGCTTAATTCATAATGCAATAAGGCACATAGGGCACACAGAGCCACAGTGACAGGAAAACATCTCCAAGGCCGAAGGGAGGTGAGGATGAGAGGCCTGCTGAATGAAGCATTGTGAAGAAGAGTTTTTAATGATCTCATTTACGGCCTTGGACCCTCAGTTGTTGACCAATAAGATTAATTACACTCACATATAAGTGCTAAGTATTAAATATCAATGTAACGCTTTTGTCTGGAGCAGATGACAGAGAATTCTCGCTTTATTTCGATTTTTATTTGTCACTTACCCATAACCATTCATTACTACACTGATGTTCATTGCTCACAAGGCAGCAGTACATACAGTATATGTCAAAGTGTGAATTGCCTGTGCAAATTCTCATTTGTCCAGGTCAAAAGTCATCGTCTTTGAAGACGTTTCGCCCCTTAACCAAGTGGCTTCATTGGTTTGTGTGTGGACTCTCATGGGTGGCGCCCTCACAGGGATTGGGCCAATAACATCAAACCTCACAGAGCTTAAATACCTGAGTCATCCACCATTTTTTCAGACTAGGCAGTCTAGTCTATGAACTGATCAAGCCACTTGGATAAGGGGCGAAACGTCTTCAAAGACAAAAAAAACGAAGTCCAGTTGACATGATTCACTACTGTACTGGAATCGTTTGAAATAAAGCTTTGAGATCTCATTCATATCCATATTTGGTGCAGCAACTGAGGGCGTTATTACTGACTAAACTGTCTTATTTTGAAGAGGCTTCAAAATGGCACGTTTTGTTTGACCAAACATCCGTCAAAGATCAGAAGCTGCTTGATTCACTTCTATATGTATATGATAGAGAACAGCTACACATCACCACAGAAGAAGCTGGAAACTTTGTGTGTGAAAGCAGGTGATATTTGATACTTTTGCCTCTGAAAAAATGAAAGAACTGATTTAACAGGATTCCCACTCTTTTCTTGAAATCATTTTCCAGGACTTTTCCAGGACATTTTCAGCTGCAACAGTCTGACAGACATGTTATCACATGTTTGAAGAAGGGTTCTTTTCGACAGTTCTTTTCTCATTCTTTGCATAAACTATGCAGGATTTGTAGCTTAACTATGCTACATTTTTAAGATTTATACACTGTAGTTCCTCTTTAAAAATGTGCAGTCTATTGCTCTAAAAATTATCTATAAAATAATCTCTTACATGCTTAGAAATGATGATAACTTCATCATAGAACGACTCAAACACGTTGTTTTTGTTTTTAGTACAGGAAAGACTCATCAACTCAAAGTCTCTAGTTTTCTCGCTAGGCTTTTTTTTTTTTGGAAAAGAAACCCTTAGTAGGGTCTGGAAAAGTCAAACAGAGCTCTGGTAGCTGATGCCACAATGTGATAAATAATTTTCCAGGACAACTCAAACTTTTCCAGGACATTTTACTTTTCTTCTCATTTTCCATGATTTTCCATGAGGTTTTCCAGATGCGTGGGAACAATGTTTAAAGATTATCGATATAGTTGCCAATGACATTCAGATGAGTTAATCATTGTAGTTCTATTCATATGCATTCTGATTAATACAATGACTGTATTTTTTATTTAAAAAAAAAAATCATATTCACATATTAAAAATGACTTTATACAAATCATACACACCTGCCCGCACACTGTATTTGCATCTTGAAGAGATCCACCTCTCCGTGATTAGGAGGAGCTGATCACTCCCAGCATGCACTGAGGCAGGGGTGACTTAAATGCCTTCAGGCTGTGGGAGGATATATCAAAACGGAGAAGAGACCAAGCACTGAGAAAACCAATACGCTCTACTAGATGTGGTTTTTATTCAACTCACAGTACATTCTACAGATGCACACGTGTTACATCACCTTAATACAACAGAGTCTTGCAATACCTCCTCTTAAAAATGATGAATTGGTCCTAAAAATATAAAGGAACAAATTTAAAGTCACCAAAACTGTACATTATTAAAAATTCACTTAACACCACATTTGGTTTTCATGTCTTTTTTTTTTTCTTTTTTGAAAAAACGTCTCGTCCCTTTAAGTGTAATAAGGAACATCAAAGTTTATTTCCTATCAACGGACTTGAGTTCAGTGTAAGAAACAAGTTTAAATAAAACCTGGACTGTGGAGTCAACCTGTCGCCTTCATAGCACACCAACCCTGCCGCGCAACATCGTACATTGGCCCTTGAACAGCAAAAAACAAAAATCAAACAAAAAAACAAACAATAAAAAGGAATGTAACTAGGCAATGATGCGCCCAGTGCTTCATTATCTGAACTCCTCTGCAATTCTAGTCTTTAAAATGAGAGGATTTGATACCTCACATATAACCACCTTTCGATTATTATTATTATTTTGCCTGGTCAGACGAGTTGCAGACAAAACGTGGATCAATCACTCAGCTGCAATTTTTTGAAGCTGCAAAAACACCGTCTTGTCTTGAGGAAATTTCTTTTTTATAGTATATAAAGAGCTGAATTTCAGTGTGTGTCGTGTTCTCAAAACAGACTATTTAATATCTAGGTGCTAAAACCGCAGTAGCATCCTCTCAAGGTCGTGACAGAGACCAGGTGCATCTAGCTGATTATTTATTTACTCTGGACAGGAGGGACAGTGAAACATTAAGAGTCTTTAGCTCAGACTGACTGACCAACATTAAAAATCCTCCAGTTTCAGAAACCAGTGTCTTTCACACAGCAGCAAAAGGTGGGTATGTGTGTGAAATC
Source organism: Trachurus trachurus (assembly GCF_905171665.1). Classification (NCBI taxonomy): domain Eukaryota; kingdom Metazoa; phylum Chordata; class Actinopteri; order Carangiformes; family Carangidae; genus Trachurus; species Trachurus trachurus. Next base: position 25,574,499 of record NC_139901.1, on the reverse strand, counting down.
ATGTGCATGTTGTGTGTGTGTTGGTGAAAAGTGTATGTGTGCGTGCAAGACTTTAAGTGGAGGTTATACAACGTCTACTTGTGACAGTCCAAGAACAGATTCCTTTTAGTTTAACTGGCCTTTTCATAAATCATCTAGACATCTCTATAAGGTAATCTGTACACATTCACTACAAGCTATTGCTATTAAATAATCCCAGCTATTGTAATCTTTATATATATTTATATATAGAATATATAATAAAAAATATATTGAGCAAAAAAATTACTTCTAGGCATAAGACCACGTTACATTACATTTCCATTGAACAGGTAAGAAATGGCCCAAGCTCTGTGAAGAGTTTTGATCCATTTTGTCGTTGAGCGGTGCTAAGCAGGTCCAGTATGCAGCGGTTTGGCTGCAATAGTGTGATCAGTCCCTGACCTTCGGTACGAGTCTGAGAGCCAAAATACTCAGGGCCTGAGACCGTGTCGTCACCCCACAGCAGGGCTTGACCAAAGGCCTCGCTACGACGTGGGGCTGGTGAAAGGACGTGACAGGAAAACACAATCGGGGGGCAGATGAGGGGGGTGAAGATGAGGAGACATGAAAGAAGGGAGGAGAAATGAGGAGAGACATGTTCTCACTCTCTGTGATGAGGGGCGGGGGGCTCGGGGGAGGGGGAGGGGGAGGGAATGGGTACAAGTTCAAGCCAGTTCAGCTGTGGGCCTCGAAAAGATTCGGCCAGTAGAGGAAACAATAACAGACAAATAGCCAAAATCTATACATATATACCTATACATGAGAGAATACACGTGGCTGGAAGAACCTCCAGACAGTCTTAGCAGTAAATGGAGAGAGAGAGAGTGTGTGACTGGGACGGTGACAGCACCAACAGTCTACAGCCCCACCATCAGGGGGAACGACGCAGGTTCCTATTTGTCCTTGTTTGCGTAGAACTCTGCCCAGCGGTTCTCGAAGAAACGCCTCATGGCGTGTCCGGCCACCCCCACCTCCGACGTGTCCTCGTTGAACAGCTCGCAGTTGTTGAAGACCAGCTGAGCGTCTGCTGCAAACTCCTCGCAGCTGCAATACCTGAGGCGAGAAAACAGGAGGCGGAGAGAAAGAGAGAGAGAGAGAGAGAGAGAGAGAAGGCGGATGTTTAAAAATGACCAGAGAGAGAGAAACAATCCTTGTCGAGTTGGGAAGGTTTAACAAGACAGAAAATCACTTCTCCAAAGTGGGGGTGTATATATGTTTTATAAATGTGTAAGTATGGATTATCACTAAGTAATAAACAAGTAATACAAAGACATATATCTGGGAAAAGTGTAAAACATTTATCAGAGGAAGAAAATAGTTGCAATAAACAGAAAATAAGTAGAAAACAGCTTTGTTTCTTGTTCTGTAACCTCTCTGTGACCATAAATAGATGTTATTTTTGCATCTTTTTGTTTCGTGTATTTTAGTTGACCTCTGGATTTTTGCCTTGTTTATTGCATTTTTGAGAATGAATGCTGTTTTCTGTTCTGAACCACTGCTTTATATTCCCTCTGTATACAAGATTTTTTACACAAATGTGTGAAAGAAAAGATGATTTTGAAACACACTGATCACATGGACGCCCACATGGGACTAATATTTTCGTAATGTTTTTTTTCCCCCCACTTATTTCTCAGAAAGGTCATGAAAAGTACCAGAGCGGATGTTTTTCACCTTTCCTCAGGCAGCCCTGAACTTATTGTGCAAGAGAGTAAATAATTCAATTTGTAATTTATGTATTTATTAATATTATTTCTGTTCTGCTTACCCTCCCTGTAGCAGTCTCTCTCTCATGGTGAGGAAGTCCATGGGGTTCTTGATGATGCGGCGGTATCCTGGCACCAGCCGTGGGTTGACGGGTTCAAGGAAGGGCCAGGCGTCTCCATGAGCCTCCATCTCCATGAGAATGATCCTGGCAGGAAATTAAATAAAAAAACAATTAACATGAATCTATTGTAGAGTGACATGTTTTTCTTTTCAGACTTTTAAATCCCTAAAATGATCATTCTACGTGTGAATTGCTCATCATCAGCTATGAGGGTAAGTTTTCTCACTCGCAGAACGTGAGGTCAGGCTGGTTGCGGGTTGTCATGCGACGGCGTTTGGCGCTGCCACTTTCGCCGCCGGAGTTACGGGAGGACGAGGGGGTTGCCACGACGTCTTTGTTCCGCGTCGCCATGCCAGAGCTGCGTCGTGCCGATGCCTCGTCTTCGGAGCTGTCGTCTTCGTATCTCCTCTTTTTCACCCTGACCCTTGTTTTCGACAAGCGCGGTGACTCATCCTCCTCCTGAGAGACCGGAGAGAGTGAAGGAGGAAGCGGAGAGTGAGTTAATGAGGGAACGAAGTAGAGCAGAACAAAATTACCTGGAACAGATGCTGCAAAAATGCGGAGATTCGCAACAGCACTGGGTTTTTATTCAGTTTTGAAGTGGCTGCTAAATAGAGGATCACAGGTCTGGTTCTTACCCTGGCAACGCAAGTAGGACAAAACCAGTCTCCCTCTGGCACCTGGGTGATTTTGGGCCTGAGGCAGTACATGTGGCAGCCACGATCACAGCCGTCACATAGCAACAGGCACTCGTCATTGTCTCCTTTCCTGCAAACCTGGCAAGTCTAGAAAAACGGAGATCACAGGAAAGACATGCTTATTGTCAAAATAACTTTTACGTTACTTTGTGCCGGGTTTTATTTTGTTTTATTTGTTAGGATCCCCATTAGCTGCGCTTTAGAGCACCGCTAGTCTTCCTGGGGTCCACATATAAAACCAGTACGTTTAAACATACATCTACAATCACAACATGAAAAAGACAAGACAAGTCAACAAAAACTTAACATTAAATCTGCACAATCGGTACCCCTCACCTTCTAAACAAAATGAATCCCCAGATCTCCCCCTTGTGTGGGAAGTGTAAAAAAGAGGTAGGGACATACTATCACTGTATTTGGCAGTGTCCCTTGATAGCCAGATATTGGAAAAATATCGCTAAGGAACTCAGCTCAATCTTTCACAAAACAGTAAAGGTGGAACCGATCTTATTTCTTCTGAATATACATAAGAGGCAGCTTTCAATACCTGCGGAACAGCTTACATTATTGGGTAAGCTTCTTCTTTTGGCGAGGAGATGTGTTTTGTTTCAATGGATTAAAGACAATCCCCCTTCAGTTACACAGTGGTACAGGGAAATTTTCAAGGTTTTTCCTATGGAACACATTAGTGCCTCATTAAAGGGCAACGATGACTTGTTTTATAGTGTCTGGCAACCTTTCCTGAATTATCTTCCAGGTGACCTTGTTGACCTGCTTCAGAAAGGGCGACCATATTTTGCCTTCATCAATAAGTCATAGAACACTTTCATTTCCGTTCTCTTCTTTTTCCCAATATACCTAGTCCCCATGTCAATTTTTGTATCTTGTATGATGTGCAATTCATGTATGTGAATTAGTGTATTTATGTTTTGCAGTTTGGCTGTGTCTGTGCTGTATTGTTTGTTTTTGTAAAATCAATAAAATATATTACAAAAAAAAAAAATCTGCACAATCGGATTGTCTTCTACATCAAAGAACGTATGTAAGATACTCCAATGTCTATGGATATTCTCATTCATCCAGGTCATCGTTCTTTTCTGGGCAAATTGAATCGTAGGCAACTGGACTTGTATTTGTCTGGGATTTCGCACTAGTTGGACAAAGACACTGTGGAGTAAGTAAATACCTGGGTCTTACTTACTCCTCTTTGTCCAACTAGTGCGGACTAGTGAGACTTGGTGCGTACAAAGTGATGAAGCCCCTTGAATAAGAGACAAACCGTCTTCCCAGACAAATACAAGTCCAGTTGCCTACGATTCAATTTGCCCAGAAAAGATACTCCAATGTACAGTGGTTATAAAATAAAATAAAATAAAATAAAAGGGTAAAACAAATGAAAATGACAACAAGAAACCCTACGACCCCACATAAAACCGAGTCTTCACCAAAGAGTCACAGTCAAGTCAGATGAAGTTCCTCACCACTTTAGTCACAGATCTCTCCCAGGCGATGGCCTTCTCCAGCTGAACCATGCACAGACAGAGCTGAGGGGCGCTGCGAACGCGGTCCAGAGCCTGCCGCCATGTTCGAAGGCGAGATGTGATTTCGCTTTCCAGACTGTGGAGAAAATCATTGGAAATAAGATTAAATAAGAACAAAATACACACTATGTTCGGATGTGAAGACCACATGCCGTTCTCCTCACCTGATGACGTCCATGGGATGCTCTTCTCCCGGCGTGGGGGTGAGAGGAGCGAGGCGCATCACCTCCGCCGGGTTCCACAGCGGCTCCTTCAGGTAACGCCTCTCGATGTTTCGCTCGAGGTTCGCCAGCCGCAGCACGGCCAGGTCCAGAGGGTGCGTGGCGATGCGAGGCAGGCCGGACCACTCCTTCTTCGTCCGCACGATCCAGTCGTCGCGCGGGTCGGCGTCGTGTTCGTAGTACTGGAGGTCGTCCCGTGTGGAGTCCGGATCTGGGATCGTGTAGGGCTGGAAAACAGGCAGGATGAATGAAGACAGGAGGAGATTAAACATAAATCACAACGGGAACTACAAAAGGAATTATGCTTCATGTTGGGGTTTTTTTTTACCCAAGAGGATTTGTGTTAAAGTTTTAGTGGTTACCTGGAATTCAGCCAGCGGTGTCTCTGCGTTAGTTTCAGCATCGTTCACTGCGCTCTGAGGAGGAGCCTTGAAGAAACATAATTGTAATTTAGTAACTTTTTAAAAATATTTGAGATTTTTATTTCCACTTCATAATATTATTGCCAAAAGAAGCAGATTTTCTGTTTCATTTTGTTTGTTTTGATCAGATTACATGTACAGGAGATGCATCTCAATAAATTAGAATATCATGGAAAAGTCTCACTCAGTCGTTCAAGTCAAGTATTGAGTGCATATAGATGGACATACTTTTCAGAAGGCCAACATTTACATATTAAAAATGCTTTTTTCAATTGGTCTTTTGTAATATTCAAATTTTTGGAGATATTGAATTTTAGGTCTTCATTAAATGTGAAGCCATACAAGTCCAGTTGACTTTGAGATAACGATGACCTGGATGAATGAGAATATTCACAGACATAAGCCATAATCATTATAATTAAAAGAAATTAAATAAATAAAGATATGAAACATTTCATCCTGTGTGTAATGGATCTATACAATGTATTAGTTCCACCTTTTGGATTGAATTACTGACATAAATGAGCTTTTCTATGATATTCTAATTTATTGAGATGCGCCTGTATACATATGCACAATAGTGATTTCTCACCTTCATGTGGAGGTCGGCAGCGATGACCCGCTGCTCCAAATCTTCCACCCACTGCAGGGCGCTGATGTCCGTCTCCACGGCTTTCTCCTGCACCTGCCACGGCTGCTGCAGAGCCTCCAGCAGCACGTCTTTCTGCTCTACCTTCAACTCAAATATTGGGTCTAGCCAGAAAACAAACAACACAGGACCAGTTTTAGGAAGAACAAGGGGCGACAGGAGAAACACAACCGAGATGATGGTGTTCAACAACAAACGCTCACCGTTGATAGGTTTGGTGCACATCTCAGCTAAGCTCTCCATATGTTTGGCCAAATGCTTATGAAGCACCTTCTCCCTGATGCCTCTTGGATGAAGGGCCTGTAAGGTGTGATACAGCTCCTCTGGGTCCTTGATCCACCACCATCCACGCACCATTGCTAAAAAAAGAAAGCATTATTTTTTTTTACACCACATGTCAAGAGCAGAAATTTATAAAACCTCAGGATCAGCTCTGAGATAAGTTATAGTTTAGGAATCGCAGCAGTCAAAATAAATAAATAAAATCTCAAGACAGTTTGCTCATGTCGCTGTTTTTAACTACTTACATGCAGGAATGGGTTTGACCACCATCTGTGTGAAATACTGCTGCTCCAGCTCCTGGAACACAGAGTTGGGTGGGCGGCCGCGGCGTTTCGCTGCCGCCCGTGGCCCTCTGCGGGCGGGACTGCTGCCTCTGCTGCCTCTCCTCCGCCGGCGAGTTGGCCTGGCAGGTGTGGCGGGGGCAGCTGGAGCGGCTGGAACAGCTGGAGCAGGAGGGACGGGAGCTGGGACAAGCTGAGGGAGCAGCGGCGGGGAACCGGCAGGAACGTCACCGTCCTGTGGTGTCGCTGCGGTCACAGGCTCAGCAGGCACCAAGCCAGGCAAAAGTGGGTCAGGCTGAAGGGTGAGAGATCGTTTCAATTAATATTCATCACAGAATACTTCAAGTGTATTGACACAGCATAATTAAACGTATTTGTATTGATTGTGGTGGGCAAACCTGCAAGAGTGGAGCAGCGAGCGCAGGCAGAGTGCTTGGGATCTGAGGGAGGAGTTTGGGGGGCGAGCTGGGTGAGGCGGGGATCTGGGGCTCAGTGAGAGAGTTGTCGTCACACGGTTGTTTGGGAAGCAGGTTGAACCACTGTCCCTGTTTCTCCGCCATCTCCTTCACACTCTCCTCCGGCCGGTTGCCCTCTGGAGCGTCACCTGCTGCTGAACACGTGCCGTTGGTCACCGCTTCCTGCGAGTGGCTGAGCCAGCTCTGGAAAGCCGCCTGAGTGAGGTCTTGTGTGGCACCGTTCGGCGACCCCGGCCCGTCTTCGCCTCCAGACCTGACGCTACTTCGACGCCTGCGGCGGATCTTTGCTGTGCGGAGGTGAAGCTCCACTTCTGGTTTTATTTTTCGGGGCCGACCCCTTCCTCTCGGCCTGCTCATGAGGGACGCAGTGCCGGGGAGGGGGTCCTCTTCTGGAGACAAGACCTGGCCCTGAGCGGGGGTCGCAGAGGAGGGAGAGGAAGGAAGAGTAGCCGGGGGAGTGGTAGGCATGGGGATCTCTTCAACTTTGGGTTCCTTTTTGAGGAAGGTGACGGGCACCTCAGCTACAAGGACATCTCCTGAAGCTGCAAGATAGAAACAGGAGGAAAATGTGTTTAAAGGCGACAGGCCAAAGGTTGCACAATGTCAAAATTTTCATTCACTCTCGAACTCCAAGTACCAATTTATCTCCGTCCAAACTACCACAACTGAAAAAGCACATAAACAAGAAAACAATCTTGTACATCGGGCATGTGTGAGCTGGTGTAAACAGGAAGCAGATCATCTTCTTATCTCAGTAGTTGGTTAGTTGCGAAAAATACGACAAACAAAGAACGTAAAAAGAACTGCAGAGTTAAAATGTTGATTTTAACAACAGCCGCTGGAGAAGACGACAAGGTCAGTCACACTTGTAGAGCATTATCTGTGTTGCTTACACCTCTGGGAGCCCAATCGGGGAGCGACCGTGGATGTCTACATCATCATATACTCATCATTTCTGCAGGTTGTTGTCTGTCTAAACTACAATGCAGCCCTGGAGTTTTGAAACTAAAAAAATGGAGCCAGCAGCGTTTCTCCAATTTCTGTGCGTGAAAACTCTGCAGTAATGTGGACGGGAGGCAGAAACGTACCAAAAGAGATGCTTTTTAAAAAAGAAAACAAAAGCTGTGTGGATGTAGCCTTAGACTCACTTAAAAGATCTTCTGGACCCTCGACTAGAACTCCTCCGAGGTGAGGCAAGGCCATGTATCGGCGGCGGTAACGGTCCTGACCCAGTAAAATGGCCCGCATGGAATGAGACGACTGTAGCAGCTTTTTACGGAAAAATGCTTGGCGCTGTGGAGATGCAAGGACAGAGGAACGTTAAATACAACAACACAACCCGGGACGTATGAAGCACCCTGGCTGCATAGTTTTGGTCTTACCTTGGTTAGCTTATCTATCTGCCTTTCGAGCTCTGGAATGCTTGCATTCGTAGGACTCTCGTTCTGTGGTGGGAAAGAATTTAAATCAAACACAGAAATGATGAAGTTCTCATTCAAAAAAATAAAAAAATAAAAAACCTAAAAACCAGAGGAGGTATACGTACATCACTGAGTTTGGGCTCTTCTTTGCGGTTACGCCGGTTGCCTCTCTCCAGGACCACATTGTCCTCCAGACTGAGGTTCTCCTCCTCGGCCACTCTGGCACTGCGCCTTCTCTCCTCAAAACACAGCTCTTCCTCTGAGCGTCCTGTGCGACGTGCTAGTATCACCTTCAGTCTGGCACACAACCAATCGGAACAATCAGGATCAATCAACAAGTCACATAGCTCTTCGTTTTTGACTGATAATAGATCAGAGTAATATTGTTAAAGGGATAGTTCAACATTTTGGCAAATTGGAGCTTGTTTTAGAGGCAAATGCAGAGACTGCTTGCTGAAAAACTGCCGATGCACGTTCCTGTCGAGGGCAGTTTTTCGGCAAGCAGTCTCTGCATTTACCCCGAAAACAACTCTGTCTCGTAACGTTCTGTTATTATCTTATAGCGTGGTGAATGTGCAGGTCACAACTTGTCCACCAGAGCGTTTTGGAGTTGTTGGATTGTGTATTTGATGAGTTTGATGAGGGAAACCAAGAAATCCCATTAGCCTCCGTAGCGTAGCTCTGAGCAGCTTGCGGCTCTGCTCCGCCGTTCTAAAAATAGCTTGCATTGACAAATAAAGGTAACAAACCTCCTGCTATGACTATAGCGATTATGACAATGGGCCAATTTGCGAAAATGTTGAACTATCCCTTTAACATGTCTGCTTTACAAGAGATCTTACTTGCGCAATTTCCCCTCAATGATCCACTTGTTCTTCCTGTAGGTTGCCATGTTTTCCAACGTGCTGTCAATATCACTGGAATAAAAAAAGATGCATACGTTAACAAAGTAACAGACATGTGGAAATATACTTTTCCGTTCAAGAGTGGTTCAAGAATGAAAATCTACTTAATATTGGCCTAACCTTGTCACAATGTTACTGCTGTTAAGCTCATCCACCACGAAACCCAGGATGGCTGCTTTGATGTCCGGAGAGAGCGCGTGAAATGTTTTGGTCCTCAGCGTGTTGCACACCTCCGTCTCATAACCATGAGATTCCAGAAAGATGCGGAGTACTTCTGAAATCGTGCTGCGGTTCAGCTCCAACTCAACCAGCTTGTCTCCGAGGATCTTCACAGACTGGAGGTTGGAATAGAAAGACGGAGAGTGCAATGTACAGTATATTAGAATCCAGATTATACATCAGGAATAGTATTAATGGAGAAAATGACACACAGGGCTGCAAATGAATCAATCTGCAGATTATTTTCTTGATTGTTTTGTCAGTAAAATGTCAGGAAGATAATCAGATTTACTTGGAAAGCGGTAAATCCTCACATTGGAGAAGCTGAAACAAGTGAATGTTTGTTTGATGACTGAATGTTTCAGCTCTAATCACACACCTGATAATATGACGGCAAGCCTGGATCATGGAGCGCTGCTTCCACCAACTTGATCAGCAAGTCCTGCACTTCTCCCTGGCTGTCGCCCATACCTAGCAGGCCCTCCTGCAGGGTAGCAAGGCTGGGGACGTCCTTGGGTATATTCAGGCCGATCACCTTCCCGTAGCCGTGAAGGAACTCGACCACGGCCAGGCAGTGGGCGAAGGCCGTGCCAGAGAGAACCACGCCAGGAATACGGGACAGCTCTGGCAGGGGCTGGTGGAGACAAATACCCAAGGTCATAATCAAACTCACAAAAGCTCAGTGTCGCCATCAGTGATGATTTGAATAGATTGGGTTTATAATAGAAGGGATAGTTCAACATTTTGGCAAATTGCCCCATTGCCATAATCCCTTCTTGGTTTCCCTCATCAAACTCATAAAATACACAATCCAACAACTCCAAAACGCTCTCGTGGACAAGTTGTGACCTGCACATTCACCACGCTATGAGATAATAACAGAACGTTACGAGATGGAGTTGTTTTGGAGGTAAATTCATGCAAAACCGCTGATGCGTGTTCCTGTCGAGGGCAGTTTTTCGGCAAGCAGTCTCTGCATTTACCTCTAAAACAACTCTGTCTCGTAACGTTGTGTTATTATCTCATAGCGTGGTGAATGTGCAGGTCACAACTTGTCCATGAGAGCGTTTTGGAGTTGTTGGATTGTGTATTTGATGAGTTTGATGAGGGAAACCAAGAAATCCCATGAGCCTCCGTAGCGTAGCTCTGAGCAGCTCGCGGCTCTGCTCCGCCGTTCTAAAAATAGCTTGCACCGACAATTAAAGGTTAACGAACCTACTGCTATGACTATAGGGATTATGGCAATGGGCCAATTTGCCAAAATGTTGAACTATCCCCAAAATGTTGAACTATCCCTTTAAAACTCACTTTGAGGTCTGTAAGACACATGTCCTCCGTGGGCTTCTTCAGCTCCTCTGCAATGAGCTGCTGCCTCTTCCGTTCCTCCAGACGTCTCTGGGCCTGCGCTCTCCTCTCTGCCGCCCTCTTGGCCGACAGAGCAGCCTGAGCGGCCGCCTCCGCCTCTGCTTGAGCTTTGGCCAGAGCCTTCGCTTTACTCCGAGCTCCCAGTACCCTCTTACCCTGGGCTATCCTCTCCTCGTCCGTCTGCCGGACAGGTGGAGCAACCGCAACCTTGGCCGACCTTCTGCGGCCGGGCTTCTTGGGCTCCGCGGCGGCGGGCTCTGATGCTGGCTGTGGGACGGGTGGGGCAGCTGGGTCTGTTGGTTCAGCCTTCACTTCCGAGCTCTTTGCCTCCTGCTGCTCAAGCTGAATCCAGAAAAAGAAGGAAGAAAAGGTTGAGGGTTGGAAGAGATGTTGCTGGGGATACAGCTACATTTTTTTTTTGTGTGTGTGGTATTTCACCTTACCTTGGCTTTCTTTTTCTCCTCTCGAATCTTCTTAATCTTAGCATCCTCCCTTCTCTTCATTCTTGCCTATAAAAACGAGCAGCAGCAACATAATCAATAAAAGACTCAAACTGCATTATTAATATCTCAGACTTGGCGCGACTGCGTACCTTTCTCTTCATTTTCTTTTTGATTTTTGCAAGTTTCTCCTTTTCCTCCTCCGTAAGAGCTTCTGAAAAGCAAAAAACAAACGATTACAAACATTACACACAACGTCATATATTTCAAAAGATTGTCTACAGACGAAGCCGCACATCACATAGCCTACACATAACTTCACCAACTCAACATCCACTCACCCTTGGCCTCGAGACGCTTCAACAGCTTGGCGTCGACTTTGCTAAGGAGGTCGATCATCTTGGGTTTGGGAGGTCTGCCGGGTCGGCGGGCCTGCCCTCCCCTCACGCCACGAGCTCGGCGGGGTTTCTCTTTATCGGGGTTCGGCGGTCGACCTCGGCGGCCGGTGATGGCCATGATCATAGAGGGAACCTCCTCGTTAGCCAAGAGGACCCACTTCATACCCTGCAACATGAATCCCCATAATGTATTACTGTAATGATGTGAGGCGGCTGCTTAAACTGAACTGCCCCCTTGGGGGACTAATAAAGATGTCTGAGTCTGAACAATTTCACTTAACAGCAATTCAATTAAGCTCATCATTGTGTGTTAATATTGTTTAAATAATTAAATGAGCAGATTTTTGGGAAAATAAACAAACCTCAGGAGTTTCTCTCTCTTCATAGAAGTCTCCAACAGGCATACGTGGGCTGAAGCTGAAGTGCTCTCTGGAGACCACGCTGTCCGTGTGTCTCTTCAAGTACTGAGCCCGGCAATTAGAGGACGGCAGGACAGACAAGAGAAGCAAAGAAAATAATGGTCATTGTTTTGACAACCAGGGCATCATCTGATGTATGCGTCATCGAAAAGCACTGATTTTGCAATAAATAAATAAAAACATTGACTGGTTCAGTTTTTTTTTTTCTTATTCTTCATTTCGATCATTTACCTTGACTATTTCTGGAAACTGCTTCATTCTTCTTCCACAAGGAGTGTAATACCAGGTTTCACCCTTCATGCGATTTTCCAATTTCTTCACACGAATCTCCCTCCTCCACCTGTGGAGTTCATTTTTACATTCAGTCAAACAGTAGCAACTTAGACATTTGAAACTTTTTGAAAACTGATTCATAAATTCAATATTGATAATCACTTATTCTCAACTGTAACAACATTTTTATTCTCAATAATCACAACCTTTCAATCTCTGAAGGGGAACTCATCAAATGTGCCAATTACGCCCTTTTCTTTTGGCTATCAAGGCTATCAAGGCAATTTTATTTGTATAGCCCATTTTCACAAACAGTTTGTCTCAAAGGGCTTTACAGAGACTGAAATTTGTTTATTTACTGTCAACTACTCTACAAAAGGTGAGTGGATCTCTTAATACATCATTCATTCATAAATTAGTCTCAAAATGCAACTACAAGGAATATTTACCCGTGCGTCAGAGGGAACTGGACTTGATCCTCCGTGGCAACCCTCCGCCTGTTAGCTTCACCTGTTGAGAAAACCAGACTCAGCATTAGACTCTTAACCGTCTAATCATAAAACATCACATCAAGTCCTCCCTCCCCCCACCACACACACACGACTCCCTTAACCTTCCTCATTACCTGCAGTAGAGCTGTCGTCATCATTTTCATCACCATCGTCAGCAGCCGCTTCGGCATCTGGTTTAGGTTTTTTTGCAGCGTTTCCTTCTTGGTCTTGTTTCTTGGCCCTTTTTGCCTTCTTGGGTTTCTCGAATGCTGCAGCACTGGCCAGAACAGCTTCAATTGTGGCTGTGATGGTGTCGACTTCTTCTGCAGGAGGCCCGGCCTCTCCAGACACATCTGATGGTTCTTTGACATCCGTTTTGAGGGACTTCTTCCTCTTTCTGCCCGTGGGCACCTCCTCAGCCGCCTTGACTTTCTCCACTTTAGGGGCTCGAGCACGAGGCTTCCGCTGGTTCTCTGGAGCTTAGAAATAAAAAGGGGGAAGAAATAATTTTAAATTAAAAAAAAACACAGGGTTTCTGCAGGTACCAGCAAATCTAATTTAATGCTTTTTAATGCCATTTCAAACATTTTTAATGCCCATGACTAACGGCAAATACTATGTGTGTGTACGTATACTAACCTATATACACACATACACACACTCAATTACTTGGTTCCGCATGTTTATCACACCATTAATTTCTGTGCAAAATTAATGTTTATATACTAAGAATAAATCGGTAATATTATTTTTCCATCAAATGTTTTTTTTTTGTTTTTTTTAACACGTCTGGGAATCGAATTTAATGCTTTTTAATGCCATTTAAGGCCTTCATTTCAGCTAAATGTATTTAATGACTTATAATGCAAAAACAAATAGTATATTCCGCATATTATTTTGCAGAAACCATCATGTTAAATACCTGTTTTAATCCACATTGCCTTAGGAGTCCGAGGTTTGCGTTGTTTCCCTGGGGTTTTCAGAGGTTCTGCCGCAGCCGGCACAATCTGATCAGTAACTGGTTGGAGTGGGTGCACAGCAGGGCTCTCTGCTGGGGTGCTGAAGGCGATGAAGTTCTCATCCCTCATCTTGAAACTTGGCAGAGTCATTGCTTCATTAACAGTGGTCTTAATGCTGATCCGTCCAGCTGAGTCTGGTGTATCTTGCCCTCTGGGCTCCCACTCGACTTCGGGTCCTAATTAAAAGATGAAAAGACTGACATTAAACTGTGCCAGGATGAATTACAACTACAGGGTAATGACATAGAGAAACAGGAAGAGCTGTAACTAACTCTATTTCTGATAACGAAAGAAAAAAATATAGAGATAAAGAAAGAGAGTCATAAACCTTCCTACATATCACTGCTTGTAATAATATGATGGTATTTTCGATGATCGTTAATTTTAAAGCTTTACCTCGTTGATCAGCCTGAGACTGAGAGTTGGTCACATCACTCGAGTCAGCAGGGGGCTCCTCCATCTCTGCGGTGTCATTAAGGGAAGACTCCAGCATGGATTCCCCGGTCATCTGGCAGCTGTTCTTGGTCTCCTCTGCCTCAGAGGTTTCCCCCTCCCTGGTGGAGTCCATCGTATCATCTCTGGAGTCGTCCACCGAGAAGCTGCTGTCCCGAGTGGTGTAAAATGACGGTTCCCCCTCAGCATGGGAGGTGCTGTCAAACCGAGTGGAGTCATCCATGCACGAGCTGTCGCCAGTTAAGAGAGACGTCTTTTCTAAGACTGAGCTGACTTCGAATCTAGACGGGGTGTCGCATGTCGAGGTGTCAAAACTTTCTTCATCAGTCAGGTGGTCGATCCTCGTGCTGTGAAGCTGTGGGGACTTCCTGAGTGGAGTGCTCTCCACCATGGAGTCGTCGTCCGTCTCGCATATGTCACTGATGATGTTTTGCATGTGGTGCTTTTCAAAGTCCATACTCTTTGCCTTTTGATCAGAAGCGACTGTGGTCTGCAAAGGTTTCCCTGGAAGATCAGTGAAGGATTTATCAGAGCAAATTTCAGTTTTATGAGACTCGGTCACTTCCACCTTCTGCGGTGTCCTCGCTGTGCCTGAATCGAGCTGAGGCGGGTGCTCCTCTGGTTTTCCATTTCTTTCATTGCTGAACGCTTTCCTTTCCTCGCTGTCACCGCGGTGTTCTGGCTTGGGAGACGACTGCTTTAGTGCACGAGGAGGAGTGGTGAGGGTTGGATGCTGCTCAGAGTGAGAACTTTGGACCGCTCCAGAAGACGTACCCATTGCAGGAGGCAAAGACACCAAGGCAGGAGGGGCGGACACAGGTGCAGTCCTGGAGGCATGAGTGGTTAGAAGAGGTAGGGTAGACAGAGGTTGGACAGTAGGACTTTCATGGGCTGCTAGAGAGGGTACATTCACCTCTCCTGGTGGTGACGGTGCAGTAGAGGCATTCGAAAGACCAGTGTCGACTGCTGAAGGAGCGCGTGTCTGATACTGGGATGTGGGCGCTGGTTCACAAGGTTTACTACCAACTGGTGGTTTAACGGACACAGACATGGAAGATGCAGAGGTTGATAAACAAGAGCCAGGTGGTGTTGAGGATGATATCGGCATTAGAGGTGGAACCAGACCAGCTGATGAGGAATTTGCACCCACGGATGAAGCGGTGGTCATCAATTTTGGGGGTCCAGGCTTTTCAGGCTGAACTCCAGATTGATCGGAAAAGCACGATGACTTAGACCCATGAACCATCTGCTGAAGAGATGAGATGGAAGAAGACGTGGACACTGCGGCAGGCGGAGAGATGGTGGTATGAGATCCGGAGGCTGTTGGAGAAGAAGAGACTGGGGGGAGGGAGGGAACTGCTGCAAGTCTAGGCTCACTGTTAGCTAAAACTTGAGGTGAAGACAACTTTGGAGGTGACGCCAGCAGGTAGGAGGAGGAGGAGGAACCCACTGACAAATGCTTGGATCCAGCCGGGGTTATCTCAGTTGTAGCGGAGGGGGGAGGCCTGAGGCCTTGCACCATGAGGGGAGGTGAGGAAAGCCCATGTGGTGGAGCTGCAGATGGAGCCGAGGATAAGCCGGGAGGTGCTGAGATGTGCGGTGGAGTAGATTCTGCATCAGAGGATGAAACAATCGGAGGCCCGGGGACAGAAATGGGAGATCCAGACACAGCAGGAGCTGCAGAGGCCTTGGAGAGAGACACCGACGCTGCAGGTGATGGAGACAGAGAGAGCTGTGATGACACAAACTGGGGAGCTGGATTAAGATCTCGGACAGGAGATGCCATCTCTGGACACTGCGCCGCTGCTGATTGATCAGAATGCTTTCGATAATCACTTGTAGATCCGACATGAGCTGCAGGAGGTTTGGACTGGTAACTGTCCGTTTTGGGAAGCCTCTGACCAACTGGTGCCCTCTCACTGCCGTTGTAGCTTGTGTCCACTTCCTTGACAGCTTCCCTTGTATGGCCTGAAAGAGAATCAATAAAATAATCAATACTATGATAACTTCAGAGGTGGTAATTCCATGATAAAGTTTTAATGCAGAAATACTGATGTAATGAAAATAGCTATCCCTCTGCAACAGTTTACTACCACCGGTCGCACACACTGTAGTACACGGTCTAACAGTGGCATCTGCTGGTGAAAGTATGACACTTGACACTATCCCACAGGCAGTAGGACTGAACTAATACCAGACATTCACATGCAATGTATAATAACAACATGTATATCTTTAACAATGAATCTGCCAATTCTCAATATTTAGTCTATACAGTGTCACAGAAAAGGTAAAAGTTCACAATTCACCAGAGCCAAAACTAACAAATTAAAATGCCTTTTCTTATCTGTCTCAAACAGCAAAATCAAGCAAGATTCAGTTAATTATCATGTAAGAACAAAACAGCAGATAACCACCCTGAAGAAGCTGGAACCAGCAAAGATTTATCATTTATCAACTACTCAACTTGTAACCAATACAGACAGACTGTCCATCTCGAAACAAAACAAAATATGAGCAGTTGTGTTGGGAAAAGCTCATTGTTTAAAACTGAATGAAAATAACTGTATTTCAACAACAACTTTGCATAGATGCCATATGAAACTCATGCAACCAGAGGGTGCCATGCCAACCATGTCAAGATTGAGCAAAGAGGAAGAAGGAAGAAGGCAGTTGGGCTAAAAGAGACTCACTCAACTGGTGGCGTTGAATGAAGGAGGAAATGTGTAAGTTTGACTCATGTGGAAGTAAGATTTACGTAGATAGAAAACCAGAAATGCCCACATCTGCAACATTACATAGATGTAATCAAGTGAGACTAAAACAATCTACAAAAATGTTAAACTTGAAGTGGTCACCTTGCATGACAGAAGGCATCCCCACGCTGCCATCCCTGCTGTGGCTCTTGGGTGATCCACTGTCCTGCACGGTTGACGGTGACATCATGGGTGCAGGAGTCATCCCCACGGGGAGAGGGCTGCCGCTGCCCCCTCTGCCCAGACTGTGATGCTGAGGGCTGCCACGTGGAGGAGTGAAATTCTGGGCAGCTGGCGGCATCAGCTGAGCCGGGCCTTGAGGCTGCTGCTGCTGCTGCGACTGCTGTGGTGTCTGCTGCTGCTGAGGAGATGAGAGAGTTGGGTGCTGTGGCTGATGCTGGTAGTATGGCATCCCATTAGGCATCATGCCATAATGCTGTGGAGGTTGCTGGTGCTGCTGGTGGTGGTGGTGGTGTGGGTGGCGGTGGGCGGAGGAAAGGTGCTGCTGCTGTGATGGTTGATGTGGGGGAGGCTGTAAGGACTGCTGCTGCTGCTGCTGGTGATGCTGTGACGGTGTAATCCCAGGGTGCGCCTGACTCTGGTAGCTCCCGTACATGCTGTGGGAGTTGTAACCAATTTGCTGTGGGCCAGGGTTACTCCTGTTCCAGTACTGACTCCCAGTGAGAGGCATGTTTGCTGGGCCTGCCACGGCGGGCTGGTGGGGGCTTTCAATGCCCCCGTTCAGTTGGTACTGTCCGTGACTCTGGAAGTGGTGCTGTGACTGAGGCTGCACCATCCCCGGCGTCGGCTGCTTCTGGTGCATCCCGTGCCCAGGAGAGGCGCCCATGGCTGGACCGTACTGAGGGTGCCCCCCCCACAAGTAGTCATAGCCCATGCTGCTCTGGTGGTGGTTGCTCATGTGTGGGTAAGCGGCTGTTGTTGGGTGGGAACCAGGCACACCGGACCCGTGTACAGTAGTGGCGCCATTCACATTCATCTCGCCATTCATATCTGGTAGAGACAAAAAAAGAGCAGTCGGGTTAAACTGGTTTCAGTCGAGCATGAACAACCATAAGTCAGGTGGAGGGAGGAAGTCGAGCCTGGCTCTATAAAAGTATGAACTTTTCACAATATAAGAAGTGAAACACTTACTCTTCCCCTGCTGAGGAAAACTCATGGAGGACCCGTTAGTATAAAGAGAATCCCCTGAGGAGAGTTTCAGTCCTGAGTTTGCTGAGGAGTGGGTGCCATAGTTGAAATGATTATTTGACTCCATCTGAAAAACAAAACGCAAATTAAAAAAAAATAATAATAATTAAAAAATCACTCTTCCAAAAAGCCAATAACAATATTATTACACAAGTTCTGCAATTGCTTAATACGCTTGTGCACGGCTTCACCACATGAAGCACACTGTACATTTATTATTTATTTAATTTTCGTTCATTTTCATCCAAATTCTGTGAAGACAAGTCGACGCTACGTAACACGTACAATTTCTCTCGTAAAAACAACAAAAATGTCTGTCTAGTGTGATTTTTTAACAGCAGCTCATGACAGCCCCATTTCGCTCCGACATAAACCGTCAAAATGTCGCAGGCCCCGGCAAGCCCTTAATGGACAACCGGAATATTACGATAGGAGCTCATCATCACCGCTGATGAGGCGCTGCTGCTGCTGCTAACGTGAGCCACACAGCCTCCTCAATGAAATCTACCATGATGATACACGCACGGCCCAGGCAGCCAAGCCAAGAAAAGGAAGAAGAGACCCGGCCTAACAATGGAGAGAGGATTAGTGAGAATATTTACAGTCACTCCGACGGCCCCAACACTAACGTTTACACACCACACAGCGTTTTAAAACACCTCCATATATCGTCGTCGTAACAAACACACACAAAGTAGCCAGCTAAATGGATAGCACTTGATTTTCCTAATTCAACCAGGAAGGCCGTTAAAAAAAAAAAAAAAAAAAAAACAGCAGCCGCTAAGTCGCGCTAGCTGTTTGCTGCTCAAACAAACAATTCACTTTAAAGCTGCTTGCTGCTCCTCCGCTGTGCTAACGGCTAACTACAGACACCGTTAATATAACCGTGAGATAATATATACATAAATAATAATATAAACCATTTTGAATGAGGTTGAACTGGTGGTTAAAACATCATCAAGACATAAAAAAACATCCCTCGCTTCACTTCCAAGGTTATTTAGCTAAAGCATCACAATAGAAACCTAGCTAACGCACACTTAGCTAGATAGCTAACCGATAGCATAGCATAGCATCGTTAACGTTTCGTTTGTTACCCGGAGAAGAGTGAGTGAGTACGGGCACTTAAAGCTGCGATGTTAGCCGATAGCCAGCCAGCAGGTACCGCAACCGCAACCAACCACGCTGGTTTGGATCCATAATAACCATTAGCATTAATAATAATGATGATGATAATATTAATAAGAGAGTCCAGCGGGTGGAAAAAAATAAATAAATATCAACCGGGAGTGAATGACGTTACGTTAACTCGCTTATTAACAGATGGAGGCGTGCTCGCTCTCTTTTGTTCACGGGCTAACGTGAGCTAGCAGCCAGATGAAGTTACATTGTTTACGCACAGACAATTTTTTTCTTTTTTTTGCAGAGCATCATCATCATCATCGTCGTCCTCCCACACCACTGACACCATCAAAAGTTTCGCTGATATATTCCTCCTCACAGAGCTAACCCAACCTTTTTTTTTAGTTCCTTGGTTTTCGGAGGCGCAGATGCTTGTAAAACCTTCGTCTTAAAAACGGATATGCGGGTGAAGATGGGCACACAGCGATAAATAATAAAGAACTATTCCCTCTAACCTTTGGGTTTTTAAATTAGCAAACATGGCTGGTGGTGTGGTCCAGTGCAGCCATGATCACAGAACAGCGCGATCGGAGTAAATCTCCCAACAACAACCACGCACACATCCGGTCACATTACTTCGTGATACTTCACAAGAAAACACCCAATAATTATTATTATTAAAAAAATAAATAAATAAACAATAATACATACATTATTTTTTGTCATTGTTGATCTTTTTGCAGTTATAACTAAAAAAAAAAAAAACTTTGTAAAATGTTCTGAAAATATAAAAAGTTAAATCTCTTATTATGCATGAAGAATGTCCCCTGTCACATTTATATTAGCCTACTATACAATTATATGCAAAAGTTTGGGCACTAACATAAAAGTCACATATATATTTTAAAGAAAAAAAAAAGTATAAAGTGTGGCAGTTTCACAAATGTGGGGGCACCACTGAGTGAGTTCTTAGTAAGCACCAGCTGGTGTTCATAAAATAGATCATGGTGGCTTTTTTTGAGGTCTTTGAAGTATTGTCCTGTTATAGAAACCTGTGGCCTCTTTTCAGTTTTACTTTAGTGACTGACTGAATAATAACTGCATCCAGAATTTACTTATTGTTCTTTTTTAAATGTATTTAGTGGGCTTTATTCTTCACACATGTAGGCCTATACTGTGCCACAAGACTTTTCTTCATCCCCCGCCTCACATTTGGAAATGTACCCTTGCCAGACTTCCACCTTTTTAAAAAAAAAAAAAAAAATTATTATTATTTATATATTTGGGTTTGCAATTGACAAATAAACTATTATCATTTTAAATTATGCCATTTGTATGATGTAGTTTTAAAATTGCCTTACCTTTACAAACTGCAACATGAAATATTATAATATTATCAATATTATAATGAATCAATTTACACAGTAAGTAGGTACTTGAGTATAAGATTTCCAATGCAGGACACATTACATTTCCTCCTACTGGTTTATCAGTAACCTAACAAACTGATAGCCAGTGTTCATACTGATGTGAGTGTATTGCTAAAAGTCTTTCTTTTGCGTACTGTTTTCAAATCAAACAGGTGTGTGAGAAACATAAAAAGCGCCAGTCTGATTAGGTTAATTAGTTTAAGCATCTTTTTAATATTACAAAACAACAACGGACAACATCCAACTATTATCCAGCTCATGGGAACAGACCTACTGGCAAATCTACACTTTTATTTTAATCTGCCTTAATCTGACAACAGGAAATAGGTGTTGCTTACTACAGTCATCTTCTCGGAAATGACAGTGAGGAAATCAGGCCCAAAGAGGAAGTATGCTAATATTCTGGGCCAAGGAGTCTGCAGGTTTCTAGGTCCTAGTGCCTAAAATTGCAGGTTTGAAAGTTACGTTATCACCAAAATGTACTCAAGTAAAGTACTGCATTATAAATCTGATTACTTATATTAAATACAACAGATTTGACTGCTTTAAACTGCTCTCGGGTTTGAGCAACAGGGACGTGTCAGTACTGATCCTGAAAACCATTTCATTATAAATATGCCACAGTTATATCAAACATTTCCTCTTTAATGTAATGGAAGATCTATAAAGGTCCTAATCCATGCAGTTTTCTGAAATATTACAGGCATTGATTAAAAATACACAGTGACCACTTTATTAGGAACACCTCAAGAAATTCAACACGATGCTGCAATGTTAATAGACTCACAAAAAGATGCAAAACGAACAGCGATGCAAAACACCCACTTTCAGATGCAAAACAACTACGGACGCTTTAAGTCCGTGTGTTTCGCTGTTTTACTGAAAGGGTTTGAAGCTCATAGTCCCATGAATTGGATGCATTATATTGTATTTTGATACTATTCTGCCACCGTCATGGAAGAAAATGGGGAGAACATTAAGTCAGGAACAACTGTGAATATATTAATCCAGCAAACCGCCACCACAAACTATAAACCATGTAAAACTATGGTTTCTAGATGACCTGTTGAATTGAAATATATTGTACAGGTGTAATAAATAAAGTAACCACTAAATGTATATTTATGTACAGATGAAATCACAGATTGAGGTCGTCCTGATATAAATGAGAAAGATACAGTTACACTTACACCAATTTCCTCTCACAATAATGTTTTGTCTCCTAAATTATCCTTTCTTCAATGTTATGGTATTAGACCCGCCTTATATTTTGTAAGAAAATATCAGGGAGGCAAATAAATAAAACACAAGTCAATTGTCTTTTAGAAAAAGAAGGCAATAAATGATTCTTAAACAGTTTATTAGAAAGATGTAGACAATAAAAAAAGAATTTCCACTGTAATTCAACATTACTTGTCTCCCCTTACATTTTATTGACAGTGCAAATATAATTTGGTCATTACACGTCGCCGTATCGGTCCAACGCTCCCTCACCAACGAGGGAGGATCTGTTCTAAGATGAACAAACGGAAAGAACCTGGAGGATAGCAACAAACCATATGATGCTGAGGCCCCAACCAAGCTTCAAGCCTCTGTGTCAGCTGCAAAACATTTCACCTTGCGTCTGTTGTCTAACATGAGGGTGCATGTTAGGTGGGTATGCAGGGAGAAACTGTTAAGTAAAGATAGTAAATATGTGGAATTCATTCATTTTTTACCAAAGTAGGTGATCACTGGGAAGATGCAAATGTTTCTGTGATGATTTCAGATTATCCAATTTTTTTTTTTTT
This sequence comes from Trachurus trachurus, assembly GCF_905171665.1. Taxonomy (NCBI): domain Eukaryota; kingdom Metazoa; phylum Chordata; class Actinopteri; order Carangiformes; family Carangidae; genus Trachurus; species Trachurus trachurus. The sequence goes on along the minus strand of NC_139901.1, from coordinate 25,552,370 downwards.
TTTTAAACGAACATTAAACAAGAAGTAAAGGGAAACATGTAAGCTGGAAGGTTAAGCTACAGAAACAAAGACTGGCTTCCTGGATATCTAATTCACAGCACATGGAAGGCTTTGGAGGAACCCAATCAGTAAATGCGTCTAATTCTTCTGATGTACATAGCTAGTGTTTTTTTTTTTTTTTTTTAAATCATGGGATAAACTACACTGGTTAACTAACTTAAAACCACAACATTGGAATGGGTTGGCCTTATCATTTGAAACCACAATTCATTTGAAAACAGATTGTAAATCTCATAACACGTATTGCTCAGCTGAGGACAACTATACAGCTTTTCCAACAAATAATGTGTGCTTAGTTGTAATATTTAACAGTAAAACAAGATACCCAAAAGGTGCAGTACAGCAAATGGAAGTGGAGATAGCTGCTCTGTACAATACCATGCATATCAACCTTGAGTGGACTGATCAGTCAAGACTTTGGAGCTGAGGCTATGGATTTAAATATGACTACTGACTCATATGTACAGTTGTTTGTCACTGCCTTCAATTTCAAGATATACATTTGTTAAGATTCCTCTTTCCCCCTTGTTCTTCCATTTTCTTTCCAGAGTCTTACAGTCTTCTACTCCAAATCTGGCATTTCTGAAAGTAAAAGTAAAGCAGAAATAACATTCAGCCCCGCATGCAAACAAGCACTGATTGCCAACAACTTAAACCATCACATGCAGTTTTAATTTGTTTTTAAACACTTACTCTCGTCATCGCTATCTGCAGACTCATCCTAAACAAACAGAAAGGTACAAGATAAAGTTGGAAAATGTTACACACCATCATTTGATGTTATGGGTTAAGAAGAGTTAATCACAAGGTGTATATTTTATTTTTGAAGAAAAAAAAAAGAAATTTTCTTACATCTTCTGCACCGTCTAGATCAGGTAGGTCATCCTCGCCTCCCATGTTGTTCATCATCTGTAACATTACAACAATACTGTTAAATCCTAGTTATTTACTTTCCTTTAGAAAACTAAAACTCTTCCACATCATCATTTAAGTTTCGTAAAATTAAGCAATTCTAAGTTTGTGTGGTGTAGACATAGACTATGTTCAACACTTTCCCTATTTGCAGAATGGTATTTAAATTTTCCACACACACACCTAGTAAGTAGAACAACTTGCCTAAGATCTCCATTATGTTCAAGAGACACCCCTCCTACATAATAATGAATTCTTTAATCTATACTAGTGCTTACATCTGAGAATTGATCGAAGTTGCCCATCTCCTCATCTGAGTCGTCCTCCCAGTCTTTCCAGTTGTTGAAGTCGACACTGAGCCAACTCAGCTGTGAAAACACAAAACCAATGTTTTTTTTCGTGAGAATTTCACTCATGTCATTCATATTCTTGTAGCGTTGTGCATCAATTAATGGCATCGTCCTTTACATTTTAATGATCGTTTGTGTGCAACTGACCTTGGCCTTCTCTTTCGTTAGCCTCGGCCACGCCTTCCCTGGCTGTGCTTTTCGTAAATAGATCAACACTGAACGATCTGTACGTTTGTGTTTGGACTCCTGATTTAAGGGAAAAAGAAAAAGTGGTGGTGTCCAATCAATTTCCAGTCACAATTGTATAATCTGCATTGCAATATTGCCCATATCAATAAGCAGCACTTACATTTTCGTCAATGGCTTCAAAAAGGTCTATTTCATTCTCGTGTTTGGCATTGTCAGTTCCTCCAAGACAACTGTGGAGAAGACAGAATTAACTTACTTTGGGGAAGAACAACAATATAACAACAGCTGTGTTAGATGAAGACTACAAGAAGAGAAGTGAAATAAAAATATAACAGCATGTCACAGCATTTCATATTTTCTCAGTTTTCATGAAGCTTGTTTTCTATTGCATTGATAAAATGATTAATGGCTGCTTCTTTAAATTGGCTGTGTCTGTATCCTCTGCTTCCCTCCTCTGACAGGGACAGATACTACATCATGGGAAGTCTTTCGGTCATAAACTAAACTTTACTCACACAAATTAGACTAACAGTACTGAACATACAAGAAATTCATAACTAGATAAACATTTATAGTTTTAAAAGCCAGCATGAGGAAACATACCTGAAACCGCACTTTTTTTTATCAAAAATGATTTTAACATCTTTGCTGTCTGCTACACAGAACTCTATAAAAACGGCGTCCCTCCTGTCGTACCACTTAGCTGTTGCTGGATGCCTGTGAAAAGACAGAAAACACAAAAACAGTGTGTTAAAGAACGTAATACTAAAGTGCTTTCAAAACAAACTGAGAATCAAACAGGTTATTTGCTATATGCCTATTTAGTACTGACTATATTCACAGAGAGGGCTTTAAACTAGGTGGATCCAGTCCATACAGTTTTCCTATATATTGTTAAACAGTATAACAGCTGAGATCTACAACTTGCATGAAAAATACATCAGTGCTATTGACAGATGGAAGTTTTCAGGTCCAACAGCCTGCCACCGACGACATCTCCATGTATCAGGTTGCACACAGCATCCAGTTACACAAAGTCCTCCTATACCAATAGACCTCGAAAGTGAAACATCCTAGTGTGCTAAAACATTAGATTTCAAATTAACAAGGTGTATTGGATTAGATCGGATCAAGTTCTCCTTAAAATCCATTTTGTTTATACAGCAGCAAGGTGATGTCAGGGCATGTTTCACAGACAGTTATTAACTGTACCGTATAACACACAGGATTGTTATTAACAAAAAAAAGTTCAAATACAAAATATAATTGCTCATGTATCTCTTGTCCATTTGCTAATTAATTATTAGACCAATGGCTAGTATATTAAATTAAGTGATCAGTCTAACTCCTCCTGCAACAAGACATGTGGGAAGAACGAGGAAGAGCCCATAATCTTTTCTACAAAAATGAAAACACTGACTACACACCCCATCTATGCAATACTTTATTATGCCTTACAACTACCAACACTGTGTATATATTTTTTATTCTGTTCTTGTAAATAACTGTATATTTTTGAAACATTTTGGTACATAACTATATAGGCCTATTTGTCTTATAACGTTTTTATATTTCTATATTTACATATTTCTCTACTTGTATATTACAAATGCTACTGCAACCATCAAATTTACCATGTGTGGGATTAATAAACAGTCTTGTGATTACTGTTGAAGTACCTCACCGGGAAATAGACCCCCCCCTCCCCAACCCAAGTACTAGTACATCTCTGTTGCTGCAACTAATCAGCAACAGCTCACTGTATGTAGATGCTTTTAGATCTCTTATGCAAGCAAAAGTGAATTAGTGAGCTGCATATTTATGGACACTTTTCTCCTTTTAAGCATTGAAGCGATGGCCTCATTAACCAAATCCTCTTACAAATGATGGTGGACCAACTATGAAGCTAGCATTAGACACAAAAAATGTTTATCACCACTACAACTTCGCGATCAAGCCACTAGCGACTGATAAACCTTTTTGTTAATGTTTGTTCCACACGATCATTGATTAAATTCTTCGGCTGTGATAAGACATCGTGACTTGTGACACAGACTTTGTGGCTAAATCTAAATGGTCAATGAACAGTGTGCTAAGTCGAGCTAGCAGCGCTGACGTTAGCCGCTACGTTTAGTCAAGCCATGCGGTGCACCTGACTCCAACTACAGGCACAAGTAAGCTGCTTTTATAGCTAATGCTGGTAAAACTAGAGCCGCCTGTAATAACTGCTGTGTTAAACTACGTCCTGCAACCTGTTTCCCTCCTAAGTTAGCGAGTTACCGCTACCCTACAATTCATTGAGGCAAGGCCAACCTCCCGCCTTTGCGAAAGCATGTTGTCCGGTGGTGGCTAACGTTAGCTCAGCGTGTTTTTTTTTTACTATCACTTTCCCTTACTTAGTATTTCTTACGTTAGCGTCCAAGCACTTACATGTTTAGACGCGAGGTGAGCCTCTTTTCCCGCAGATAAGACAGCCTTTAGTGAGAAGAAGAATGGCAATGCGTGCAAAAAAAAGAGAGGAATGCTGCCCACACACAACCCACCACCACACAACACACACAGCTCCACACAGCCAATGCAAACCAAACGCCGCCTCTCCCCCAGTGGACTGTAATAAAACTTCGGATCTTCTTGCGTATCTCAGGATCAGAATGGCGGTTCTGACGCAGCGGCGGCGTAACAGACGTTTCTAGAGCTTTTCAGCCACAGCTGCGGGTGACGTGAGAAGGATTTTCTATGGTACTGGTACCACCCAGTATGATCTTTATTTTTTTTTTAATTATTTATTTATTTTATTGAGCAATTGAAAATACAAACTCTCAAATAGGACAATAATAATAATACAGGTGAAAATTAAATGCAGTAAGTGCAAAAACATAACATTATAGGGATTCATGAGGGAAAAAACAAAACAAAGCAGAGCAAAACAACACTAAATAGTAGCAGATGAGATAAATTGCGAAAGATACACCACCTACAGTAGTATGATCACCCAAGATGACAATCTGTGAGCAAAAATGTTTATATCGGGGGCCCTCTATTACTGCCAGTAATAGTGATTATTGATCATTTACACACCTACTACATTATTTCATTTTCCTAATCTGGAATTACGAATCATCATTCTAGCCTGGCCACCCATCTATTGTTTTTAATCTGAAATGGTACCAAATTCAGCTAAAGGTGCAGCCTGGCTGGGGTTGATTACACTTAATATTCAAATTCAAAATGATATAGTACTAAGTGGGATACTGAATGTCGCCTAGGCTTACTACTAAAACTAGCAAAATAAACATTTTCTGTAAGCACATCATCTGCTTTTTTATTTTTGGTTTTAAATAAACTGCAATAGCAATGTGCGATGACAATGGTTTTTTGTAATTACGAAGGATTTCTCTATGGATTGAGAGACGTTACACAAGATTTAAAAAGGCGAATTGCTCTTTGGGGCCTAAGCAGGTGCGTCATTTGCTTATGCCTTAGGCCAGCTCTGATAACAGTATTCCTGACCCAACAAGTGATTATAATGCAATCAAAATAATATTTATATAGATTTTCTTAATTTTTTTGTTTCCCTTTTAAGCCCTTGCCAGTGCACATGTTAGCATATAAAAATTCATCACAATAATCAATATGGGCATCTAGTCTGATAAGATACCATTTATAAAGGGCACACAAACAGTCTTGATTACCGGTAAATTGACCATTTACAAACTATAGATGAGTTGTGAGACATTTGTGAGACAATTTTGAGGTTGCCAGGTTGTGGAAAATCAATTTTGTCAATTATAACTGATGTATAGGACATTAATTATATATAAATAATACACTTTCTGATTTTCTGATTAATATTAATATATATCTGGCATTAAATAACATTCCTCCTATGGTTCAATGTGCCCCCTCCAGACTTTTAAACACATAAAATTCCCTTGCTTGGAATAATAATCCTCTAAAGTTTGTTTGATTAGTTTTTCAGCAAATCAATTCTGATTATCTTATGAAAGAGTCAAACTTCCAGACTCCATGAGCATGTAAGCTTTTATTTATAGATACTATTCATTAAGAAGATTTCACAACTAACATCTTATTGCACCATACACATTTGAAGAATGACTTGTTTTAAAATTAGTTTTGATGTCATAAATTCATGCTTGTACATACTGTCATTTCTGGGAAAAATCAGCAGATGTGGCAACAGCACTTTGCAGATACATGATCCTGCACAGAAGTAAAACTTCCATGTTTAATAAGATGTTTATGTCTCTAATTAATGGAAAACCTGCACAATTGTTCTGTTTCCTTTTACAATGAAGTTGTGTTTTTTTGATTTCCTAAAAACATTAATCTTAATTGATCCAGGCTTGCACATGTGTTCACTATCTCTTGGGGTTGCAGAGTAAGCCTGAAGCAATCAAAGGCTACACTGGGAGTATGGGAAGATTACCAAAGTGTAGTCCTTGTTGCTGCAATCAATGCCCCGTTACAACAAATGAAACACTTGAAATCTGGCTCTTGTGCCTGTTGATTGTCTTTGAAATGTTTCGAACACCTTGATTGGAGTAAATCTGTGGTACGGTCATTTCAGCTGATTGGACACGATTTGGAAGGGAAATCCAAAATTGCACATTAGAGCAAAAAACAAGTCTTGTAGAGGAGGGAGCTTTCTGCAGAGCTCAGAGACAGGATTTTATCAGGAGACAAACCTGGGAAATATTTGATGCATTGCAAGAGCAACAACCTCGGCCCGCATTCACAAAGATTCTCACAGTCCTCTCAGAGAGCTCCCAACTTAGCGATTTAGGAAGTTTCTGAGCAACTCTGTGCAAGGAGGGGATAGAAGCTTTCATCTTAGTGAGGAGGTGTGGTTGACCTTGTTGATAGGGATGACTCATTCTTTTTTAAGCTCTGATTGGTTGTTAGAAAAAGGAGGGGAAAAATCCAGATGCACTCCTAGTGATTAATGGACAGTGAAATTCACTGGTCACAGAACTAATAATTTTATGTTATGAATTTTATGTCAACAGAGCTCAATAAATTGTCTGTCAGATTTAAAGGAAGCTGCAAATTGTTTTGAACATTCAGACTTGCGCAATGTTCACATGCCGATAATTATTTAATTAATTTATGTTTAATCGCCATGCTGGTCATTTTGCATATAATGATTTTGTCCATGATTGTCCGTTGTGAGCCTGCAACGTGTGGACATCCAGTGGGAAATTAACAAACAGCATGAGGCTGTAAAAAGCGCTGTAATTGATAACTGTGCTGACAGGATTTGACAGTCATCACTGCTGCATCGGTGCATGTTTCCAGTTAAACATTATAATGGTGCAATAACCTTCATTTCTGCTGTTACTGCGGTATTTCGAAGTGGGAGGTCGACCACAAGCATTATCACTGCACAGTCTAATATGTAGCGTTTAATTAAATCGCTGTCATTCAGTGGAGAATATTTGTCCCATCTCTCCGTCTTTCTGCCATTTCCACCTCTGCTTAAGAAACTATTTGGCCTCTTAAAAGTCCTCCTCCCTCCTCTTAACAGTTTGTCACCTTAGGAGCTCTCTCAAGGCCTAAGATGCTTTGTGAATAACTTTTACTTTACAAAGTTTCTTAGAATTACATCACTAAGAGCTACTTTGTGAATACGGGCCCTGGTCTCTTCTTAGTGCTGGATATTAAGCCAGCTGAGAAACCAGTGGAGAAGAACCTTGGTAAGAGAACTGACTGAGAACCGGAGGTCACTGGCTGAATTTCATAAATTGTATGTGGAGATGGGATAACTCCAACAGTACCCCACTGATCTGAGCTTTATGGCAGTGGCCAGATGTAATCCTCGCCTTAGAAAGGCACACATACAAGCTTGGAGTTGGCAAAGAGCTAGAGACAAGATTCCCTGGTCAGATCCACCTCCCTCCCCCATTTCCCCAATGAACAGCACAGGAATCAAAATTTCATTTCATCAAGCCACAACTTTATTTCCATCTTGGGTATAAATTGTATAAACGAGTTTAGTTTAAATCAGCAACCTTTCTTCAACTCTTCGTTGACAGGGTCCCATTACATTGTCAACTCCTGCAAAGAGAACAAGAGAGGATTGTTAGAGCAGGTTTATAAGGATTATTTTACCCAGTTTACAGAGTTTTTCTCTTCTCAGGACAGAAATGTTGGCTTCAAGAAACTCAGAAGAACGAAAGTCACTGTGTTAATCATCACTGAAGAGATATCCACACACATTTAAGACGGCTTATTGATAATGATTCAAACAATTTCACTAACACCGAGTAAAGTCTGTAAGGTCTTACCATAATAGCATTGACAATGTCGTTGTTGTTGTTTTTCAGGGCGCGTACAGCCTTCGCCCGCGACACGTTGGCTTGTGACATGACGAGTTCAATGTCCTTAACCTCGACTCCGGTCTCATCGACCTATAAAAATAAAAAATGTGTTAACATCTCATCTCATGAAATAATAAATATTAAAACAGAACGGACTAAGAACAGTATCTTACCTCTTCCTCTTCGCTTTCCTCCTGTACTGTTGGCGTCTGTGTGTTTTCCTGGATGTTTGATACAGCTTCTCCCTGTACCTTGAATTTTTCTGCGGCAGCCAGCTGGGCTTGCTGGGAAAGATCTTCAATCTGGAGTGAGAGAAAGATGGCAAAATGAAGACACCGATACAACATTTGGCACTGACATTTCAGCCATGGACGCAATAAGTCCACTCTGCTGGTCTTAAAAGATTACGTGTCTGTGGCCGTGGTTCGTGTTGTTACTGGCTACATACCTTAGCCTCACCGAAGACGATGTATGTGTCTGATGCAGGGCTCTTGTACACGTCTGGCTTGGTGATGACAAACAAGATGTTCTTTGACTTACGAATGGTGACCCTGGTGACCCCTGTTACCTGCCTGAGACCAAGCTTTGACATTGCCTGCAAGAAAATGAAATAATGTTACAAAATGTGGCTAATTGACAACTACACAGAAAAGCAGTTGTTAAAAACAGACATTGTTATCAGGTTAAACTTGTTACCTTCCGCGCCTTCTTTTCACTGCGGCTCTGTTTGGCTTTGCTGACAGGTTCCTCATCGATCTCAGCAGCTGCGGCAAGCTGTGGGAGATTCAAACAAATTCAATGTCAACAGGGAGACACATAGCTGATAGAATTTGTGAAGCTAGTCACTGGTTTGCTTTAGGTTTCTCTTCTCAGGACAGAAAGGATGGCTTCAGTATACTCAGAAGAACGAAAGTCACTGTGTTAATCATCACAGAAGAGTTAACAGACCAACAGCATCTGCTGAAAACGTTTAACAGAGCTGGTAGATGTTGCAATGGTCTTGTTTGTTTGGGCTCAAATCAGCAGTCAACACAATATGGAAGACCAGACTGAACACTCACCTGAGCCTGCTGTGTCTGTGTCTGTGCAGAGTCCTGTTCCTCCAGGTCAGGGACAGAGTCATCGCTGTCCGACTCAGTGCCAGAGCCTACACAACACCAACAGAGACCAATATTTAGTCACAACAGCACTTTTCAAGTGTACTCCTGAAAAATAAATATTTGTAAATATGAAGCATCAGTCCTGGGGAACAAGAACAGATCATGTTTGTATTGCTTGAAGTTAATGCTGCAAAATCATAGTGATTAGAGCGTTTTAATCTGAAATCCCAAATTACTGTGTACTCTCTTCCCTTTAAATACCCAATTTACCAAAACATTCAACTAATTTAAGACGTGATCACACAAGTACATATAAGTATCTAACCACAGAAGAGACTTTTTCAAAAACCAGGTGCATCCATGACAACTAGATACATCAACAACCTTGAGAATAGCATAAAATGGAGTAAGTCCCTGAATGCAGTTGGAAAAACAGATGGCACACAGGAGAGAAAGAAGAAAATACCCTTGTCGTTCTTGATCACAGGCTCCACTTTGGCTGATGTTTTAGCAGGTGTGGGGGCAGGTTTGGATGAGACAGTTTCAATTACCTCAACCTCAGGTTTAGCAGGGGCAGGTTTAGCAACTGCCTCAGCAAATGTAAGTTTACGGGGAGCTGGGGCAGGAGCAGCAGGTTCAGGTGCTGCTTTGGCAGGCTTGGCAGCTTCAGCAGCAGCTGGTTTAACTTCAGCAGCTGGCTTGACAACCTCAACAGGGGCAGGTTTGACATCTGGTTTAACAATCTCAGGAGCAGCAGGTTTAGTTTCCTTAACTTGTTTAGGAGCCTTTTCGGGGATAGATTTAGCCTCAACAGCTGGCTTAGCAGCCTCAACAGGTGCTGCTTTAGCCTCAACAGCTGGCTTAGCAGCCTCAACAGGTGCTGCTTTAGCCTCAACAGCTGGCTTAGCAGCCTCAACGGGTGCTGCTTTAGCCTCAACAGCTGGCTTAGCAGCCTCAACAGGTGCTGCTTTAGCCTCAACAGCTGGCTTAGCAGCCTCAACAGGTGCCACTTTAGCCTCAACAGCTGGCTTAGCAGCCTTAACAGGGGCAGGTTTGGCCTCAACAGCTGGTTTAGGTGCCTCAACAGCTGGTTTGGGAGCCTCAACAGGGGCAGGTTTGGCCTCAACAGCTGGTTTAGGTGCCTGAACAGCTGGTTTGGGAGCCTCAACAGGGGCAGGTTTGGCCTCAACAGCTGGTTTAGGTGCCTCAACAGCTGGTTTGGGAGCCTCAACGGGTGCTGCTTTGGTCTCAACCACTGGCTTAGCAGCTTTAACAGGTTCCACCTTAGCCTCAACAGCTGGCTTGGCAGCCTTCACCGGAGCAGGTTTGGCCTCAACAGCTGGCTTAACAGCCTCCTGTTTGGCCTTGGGAGCCTCAACAGGAGCAAGTTTGGCCTCAACAACTGGCTTAGCAACTTCAACAGCTGGTTTAGCAACTTCAACAGCTGGCTTAGCAACTTCAACAGCTGGCTTAGCAACTTCAACAGCTGGCTTAGCAGCCTCCTGTTTGGCCTTGGGAGCAGCTTTGGCCTCTACAGCTGGTTTAGGGGCCTCAACAGCAACCTCCACCGTAGCAGGAGGTACAATTACAGGCATTTTAAGTGGCTTCTCAGGTGGGATCAGAGGAGGAAGCTCATCATCTGCTGCTACTGCTTTTGGTGAAGCTACTTTCACTTCCACATGTGATTTGGGAGGACTGGTAGCAAGAGTCTCTGAAAATGAGACTGGTGCTGCTACTGCAGGCTTTGAGGTAACTTTGAAAGCAGCTGGTGAGGGTTTCTTTGTCTCAGCTGGGGCAGGTTTAGCTTCAACTACAGTTTGCTTGGGGCTCGCCTCTACTGGCTTCTCGGCAGCTACAGTAACCTTGCACTCCTGAGGGGTGGGAGCAGGGACAAATTCCTCTCCTTTCTTAGTTTTTCCTTGTTTGCCAGCCTTGACTACTTTTGGGGCTGAGCGGTTAGCCTGTTGAGCGGAGGAGCTAGCAGGTGAGGAGGCCAGGGGAGATATCACAGGTGTCAAGGGGGTAGAGGGAGTAGATTTTGGTGAGGTAGGAGAAGATGAAGAGGCAGACATAGAGGAGCGTTTTCTTCTGCCGGGGACAGCCTTTGGGGCAGAAGAACCCTGTGCATTCTTGGCACCTTTGCCTTTAGGCTTGGCAGGGCCAGAAGCTGCCTGAGGTTGCTGGGAGGAAGCTGGGACGGGAGGTGTGGCAGAATAGAGAAAGACTTTTAAATTCAGTGAAGGAAATGTCTAGGTCTTACTCATGCGGGTTAAATTATCTCAAACCAAGACGCAACCATTTTTTTTTCTCAGGGTTAGGAAAAGGACCTGTCAAACTTGACTTTGATGCAAACCGCCACTCACAATGCAGAGTAAAACACAACCTACTTCCACACAGAAAACCATTCTATTTTTAGTCAGGATGCACTTCAGATTAAAATTAATTTGAATACAATAAGAAAATAGGCTACTGCTACAAAAACATTAACCCAACAACCTAATGTTCATAGGAGAAAAACTTGCAGAGCAAAGCTATTCAGCCTTTTATTTCAGGACAAGTATTTTTTTTTTTATACCGAAAGAAAAGAGAAAAAAAAAAAAACACTTGGTGACAAAATCATTCATTGTCAATGAATATTTCGTCCTTTCAATGATGAACCAAGCTTTAGATGCAGACAATAACCATAAAAGTCAGTACTGGGACTCCATGTTGAATTCAAAACATGGACTGATGTGAAAAATGTGCCCAATCCAACCAAAAAGGTGGATTAAAGAAATGCAAAGTGTGTGGGGGGGAGAGGGATAGACCGAGCTGAAACAAACCTGACAGGTGGCTAGTGGAAATATGTGTGCCTTCACATTTGGAGGTCCCCTTTGATTGAACGGCCTTGGAGAGAAGTATAAGAGGTTCCTTCTTCTCAAGATCTTTGTTGAGAGCTTCCAAGTCACTCTTTGCTTCACCAGGGAGTAGCTCTTCTGCTGCATCCGGACAGAGGTTCTTTGGACCGTCTGCCATCCCACTATCTTCACTATTTGAACTGATGTCCTCAGGGCTAGATGGTTTTGGATCATCAGGAATTTTCCCTGCCACTGTTACTGGCTCCTCTGCTGAGACTTTCTCTTCTACAGCGATTTTCTCTTCCACCTCTTTGGCGGCCGGTTTTTCAGCAGCAATTACCAACTCTGGATTTTCTACTTCTTTAACCAGAGGTTCAGCAGAGGGCTTGGACTCTTCGGTAACTGGAGGCTCAGCAGAAGGCTTGGACTCTTCAGTAACAGGAGGTTCAGCAGAAGGCTTGGACTCTTCAGTAAGTGGAGGTTCAGCAGAAGGCTTGGACTCTTCAGTAACTGGAGGCTCAGTAGAAGGTTTGGACTCTTCAGTAAGTGGAGGTTCAGCAGAAGGCTTGGACTCTTCAGTAACTGGAGGCTCAGCAGAAGGCTTGGACTCTTCGGTAACTGGAGGCTCAGCAGAAGGCTTGGACTCTTCAGTAACTGGAGGCTCAGCAGAAGGTTTGGACTCTTCAGGAGCTGGTGAATCAACCGAAGCCTGTGGTGGGTCAGCAGGCACTTCTTGCTGTGTAACGGATTTTACATCCGCCGCGGTTGCAGGGACACCATTTGGTTGATCACCACTAGTTTGAATGCTAGCTTCTTCTGGGGAGCTCATCTCTTGAGCAGGAACAGAGGTTTCTGGAGGATTCTCCAGTGGGACTGCCTTGTTCACTGTGGGAACAGCCGTCTCAGGAGAAGAACTCACTACTCCTGTGGCTGATGGAGGAAGAGCAACTGGAGTAACAGGAGGAAGGGGTGTTTGAGGAGCACTTCATGAAAACACTGAAGTGAAAAAGAAACCGTGTCCCACACGTGAACAAAACAATGCGTTGTGAGAAAATTCCACGATGTGAAATGGCTCTTGATATGCCAAAGGAGGTGTTAGGTGCCCTCAAAGAAAAAAAAAGTGCCCACGTTCCAAACTCCATGCAGTGTCCAAGAGATTTGGTCCAAAACAGCAGCTTTTACATGAAAATTACCTATGACTCCATTTTACTGTTTAATCAATACTGCAACAGACTGCACTAATTAATAATTCTGGATACATTATTGCCGTGGTTCCCAACCTTTGGTCCGCGGCCGGTACGGTATCGTTTTTGTTTAATTAACACTAATGGTCGTTTTATTTTGGAAATTTTGCCACTTTCGTTTGTGCATCTTCCCAGCGCTGCACAGGCAGGTTCACAAGCATAAACACAGGGAGAGACTCAATAATGAGACGATCAAAGACCCGACGACTGCCAACAAAAAGAAAGATGATTTAAAAGAAAAAACAAGAGTCCTGTAAATTACGGTTTCATTGCAACAGGTGATTCACATAGTCCAAGCCCACATGCGTAATAAATGTGGTCCGGCTCTCCGCCGTTTCATCACTTTGCGGAAATTTTTTTTTATCTCCCTGCGTTCTGGATTACAGCAGAATATCTTGAGATTGCCACAAAAGCACTGAAAACCTGCTTCCATTACAAACATATCTTTGTGAAGCATTGTTGAGTTTTCTGCAGCGCGAGCAGCAAAACGAGATTACAGAGTAGACTGGACCATCACCCCTAGATGACTGACTATATATTTTTATATTATGGTGAGTTGTAGCAAAGAACGTAGCCTAATAATTGAATTAAAAACGTAAATGGAAAACCATGCGACGGATTAGGATATGTGTAGTTGTCTACCGGTGAACGGTCCGCGCTGATAAAAAGGTTGGGAACCTCTGCGTTACTGCACTGCACTTCTTGGCAAACCATGGGGAGTAATTAAGTTATTTTATTAGTAGTTAAACACTTAAACAGTGCAATCCATTTCAACTGCCTTTTATTCATGGAGGAGAGCACTGTGGGAAACCATAATAGAGTGCTGGTCGACATGCCGACACAAATACATTACTATAAAACAACTTGCGCTTCTCATGTCCTCTTCTGAACCTATCCGGGATTGAAGCTGCCTAAATATTTGCCCCAACCATAGCCATTGGGGGAATTAAGAAAACACTTGTCAGTAACTAATGAGACCTGTAGAGCAAGATCTGCCATCAGTGTCAGGGACTGATACTACCTTGACTCGACTTTCAAATTGCAGTTTATGCAATGCAAGAATTAAATGTGCAGAATTACCACTATTTGTATAATTCTTTAACTAGTGTCCTCCCACATGGATGCATGCAAACCACAACTGACAGGATGTATTGTACTGCTTAAGATGTAATTATACTGTTAATACCAGTTTGTCATGGTAGGCATCTAAAGAAGATAAAGAAATTTGCATCTTTTCCCTAAAGCTGCTGTAGTGCACGCACTATAGTTGAGAAACAACCTCTTAACAAAATTGTGCTTTCACGCTACACAGTGTAGTATGCATCTTTGAAACCTCTTGATCATTTTTTTTTTTTTTTTTGCTTGTAGAGGAACAGCTACTGCTAAGTGACAGGTTAGACCAAGTCTCTGGTGCCTGCAGCAAATGGATAAGTCGGTATGAATGTCTGATGCCACACCCTTTAGAGAGGGCCTCCACCCACTTACCGGCCATTTAGTGAAAGGTGACACACAAAAATAAAGTGATGTAAGTGTTTTTCACAAATATTATTAAACCTTTGTTTAAATAAACAATGAAAATGAAGCAAGCAAAGTCACCAACCAAAACCAGAAAGATCTACACCATCACCAACAAGGCTCCTTCTAACCTATTAGTGTTTTTTTTCCAAGTCATTCATAGTGCACAGGGTAATCCACACTGAACACCATGCATTGTGTGATAAATCCAGTTTCCAGTGCAAGTCACTACAGTCCATTGTGAGTATACAGATACAGAAGAGGGGTCCTGGATTTCTCTTTTCAAGGGAAGTCAAGCAATATCACCACAGCAAATTCTTCTGTGACAAAACTACTGACTCCAAGTGTCAACACATGGCCAGTGACAGTCGAAATAACTGTCAGCTGTTATGTCAACTCAGTGTCGGGCCAGCTGAGTCAACTCATTGAACAGTATAATGACCCAGTAATCCAGTACTGCGAGTTCACTCAAAAGCAAATGACCAGCTTTGAGTAGTTATTTGTTGACCAAATCATATGTTCTGAGAGTTCAAGGACCCCTTTATGGTAATGCATCATGCATGTTCATGTGAAGTTAAAATATATACGAACCAGTCTCCACTTGGGGCTGCTGCATCTCCTGCTCGGTAACTGGGACCGTTTCTGTGGCTTCACCAGGCATGGTTGCTTGTAAAAGGAAAAAAAATAAAGTTAGTGAGAGACCATTAGAACAAGCAAAGTTTGATTTCCTTTGTGATCATAGTCTGTTATTATTGGGCTCCTATTGTATGTAGTAGTTATATTGTCACAACAGGCCAGAAACCTAACCTAGAGATATTGAATCATTGAATATCTGACAGACACACAGGTGGCAACAAGCCAGATAGTCATTTTTTTGAACAAAGTTTGAACATCATAATACATACAACGCAACAGTATAATTTAGCTGAAAAATGTTGTTTCACTGCATTTTTCTGACACTGACAATGTAATACTATTTCTAACAACAGTCAAACCACACAAGGACCTAGTATAGACCAAAAATCCACCACATTAAGACTACAAGTCCAGTTTTTGACTACATGAACCCACAGAGGCTAAAACAGGGTTAAAAACACGGATTCAGATTAGTGCAACCTGCGTTTTGGTGGAGGCCAACTCCGGTGTCGTTGTCGTCGTAACGTTACATCAATGAATTAAACGGACAACTTATTTGACACACCACGACCCACTAACTTAGCGGACTGGTTACAGCTCACACCACGAGTTGTAGTTGTCACAACCAGTTAAACGGCGGACGACGGGAGCCCATGCTGCTTTTAGCTCGTGAGGCTCCTGCTGCTAACGTATAACGTTAACTCTCCGTTAGCACGATGCTAAGCTAACCGGCTGTTTGTCTCGACAGGAACAAAACTAAACCACCACTTTATCCTCAGGTTTGACCTACATGAAACAACCAACGTGTTGTTAATACACCACTTAACCCTCATGTATTTCTCTGGCCCCTGACAGGCTGTGCTGTGCTGGTGGAAACTGGAAGTCATCATGTTCCCTCCCCCATTTTGAGCCGGTAATCGGACGCATAACGGAGCGTAAATCACCAAATAGAGGATCGATACGGACGTAATAGCAGCACCGACTCGTTAACTGGACTTTAAACAAACACACGAGGCGTTTGATTCTTGTGAAAATATATGAAAATCCACTAGATGATGTTGGATTGTCAGAGGAGACACTCACCGACTTGGGACGCTATATCCAAGATGGCTGTGAGAGAGAACTTCTAACCCCGGCGTCACGGTAATATCCGCTTTAGAAGCTCGGTTTCTACTTCCGGGTTATTTAAAGGGACAGTGGACTAATTTCTCTTCTCCATATGTTGTTGTTGTTTTAACTTTGGTTATTGAGCTTTTTACTGAACAGAACATGGACATACAGAAACACTCAGAAAACAGAATCCCACCCCCATCTCCCACCCCAAAAAGTAAATTTACTTTTTGTATATTTTTTGTATATTTATTTATAAATAGATAATAAAACAAATAAAATACTAATAAATGAGTAGATCTAAGACAAAACAGTACTGTATATTGTAAAAGAGGATATATTAAGAGAAAGACAATGTTACAAAAAAAACTGCATTAAAAACGTACAGTATGGGGTGTCAGTCCCCCTCTCTCTGCCTCCCTGACCTGCACAGCTGTCACCACGCTATTAACAGAGTTGTTTTCAAGACAAATGCAGAGGCTACTTGCCAAAAAACTGCCCCGACAGGAACGCGCATCAGTGGTGTTGCATGAATTTACCTCGAAAACAACAACAACTCTGTCTTGTAACGTTCTGTTTTTATCTCATAGCGTGGTGAATGTGCAGGTCACAACTTGTCCACAAGAGCGTTTTGGAGTTGTTGGATTGTGTATTCGATGAGGGAAACCAAGAAACCCTATGAGCCTCCATAGCGTAGCTCTGAGCAGCTCGCGGCTCCGTTCGACCGTTCTAAAAATAGCTTGCACCAACAATTAAAGGTATGGGCCAATTTTCCAAAATGTTGAACTATCCCTTTAAAAAAAGAAAAGAAAGAAAAATACAGGACATAGAGAGTCCAACTCAACCAAAGCCAGTGGTTGTCCTGATTAGATTGTTTCATGCAGCTCTTCCATGTATCTCAAAAAAGGTTGCCAGGTATCTTGTGCTTCACACCCCTGATGAAGACAGCGTAAAAACGTGGTGGGTCCTTTTGTAATTATTAAAAATCTCTGCTACATCTCAAGAGTGCCTCAGGAGCTCTTTTTTGACTGCACCACCACCCTTCCACAGACAGTCAGTTTTTTCTCAATTTATTTTGATTATTTTTCCCTTGAAGAGCACCTTGAGCCACTCTACATTTTCATACTCTTTTTTTCCTGTGGCCTCTGCAGCACTCACCCTCCCCTCTATTTTTTCCAGCAAAATGTCTGTATTCAAAGTAACCGGATCACAGAACAACATTTTTAAAGAGAAGAAATACCAAATTTATTTTCATAAATGACTGTACAGTAGAAAAATGTAGGCAACAAGTTGACAAATGATAATGAAATTGACATTAGGAAAATCCTTCCCTCAATAGAGGATTCACAAATGTTTAATTTATTATTACTGAATTACATAAAAAAGAAATTTGGATTAAACTTTCATTGGTCCAGAAGATGGACGAATTCAATCACAACATGTAGCCCCCGACATATATTACAGTTGGTAGAAGTGAACTACTATCACTCCCACTGTTGAGATCCAGTTCAGAAGTCTTTCTGGAGATCTACAGGAAACAAGGACGAAAGAAATGTGATTAAATGAAAGTCTAAAAATCTGAAATGCTCCACGTAGTCAATCAAAATTACGACGTACCACTCTTTTTGAGAAGTTCTCCTTTCCATGTACGAGCCATCCCATCCAGAAACTGATCCAAGTGTTTCACATACTTTGCCAGACTGGTTCTTTTGTAATCTGTGAAGATAAGTAATGCGTGAACCAAAATATTCAGTTACTACTCAATCATACTCACACTTACATCTATTGCTAGACTTATCAATAAAGGCTATTTATTTGTAATTTCACCTCTGATCTTTCTTCTCTCTGCTGCATCCATCTCATTTTCCTTATCCTTTGTTTCTTCCGACTCCTCCTCTGCTGTTCTGGGTCGATCCAGCTCCTCGCAGATCAGGCTAGAAAAAAGTTACACAAATCTATCAAGTATCAAATACAACATATGATAATCTAGTGTGAGACGATGAATCCTCACTTACCTGATTGTGGGAACATCAAAAGGATCAAACGTCTCTAATTCTTTGAGGTCAATGGGCACAGAGATTCGTCCTGTCCAGAGTCAAAGAGAGAAGACCACAGTGAGACCCCGATTGTCACGTCTTTACCATGTGGACTTGATTTAATTAATCTCCTTGGATCTATGTTTTACCTGTTTTGGGATGGACACTGAAGGGGCTCTTTAGCAAATGGTTCACGCCTTTACTGACGTTCACGTCGAGTCGTGGGTAACAGTACTGCAGCATGATTTCTTTCTCAAAGTGCTGACCCTTCTTGGCAGTGGCCTGGAGGAAGAAAGAGTCCATCATAAACCCACTTACTGTAATTTGCAAAAAAAAAAAGTCATAATGGGACGCTAACAGAATCACCAACCTGTTTCTTAGCGGCTTGATCCTTGATCAATGCCCAACGAGTCTCAGGTTTCTTCTCTTGTTGGAAGTCCTGCTGTAATTGTTTCCTGACATGTAAGAGCTGAGTTAAGGTCAAGAAAGAAAATGCTGTTGTACTGCATAGGTTATTGAGATACACATGAAACCGTAGAAAGGATATCCTCAGGGACGAGTGCCAGCACTTTGTCTACAGATTCCTTGCGGCTCAGTATCTCCTGCTCGTGTAGTGCGTACTCTGGAAAGTAGCGCTCCACCAATGCAAAAGACTCCCTGTTAGGATGACAGATAGATGCTCTTAGACAGCTGAAGCCACAACATCCAACAGAGGCAACGATCTCAATAACAATCAGTTAAATTAGACGCAAACATCAAAACACAACAAATACAGTAACAGTTTCATACTGAAATCTGCTGGTTCTTACTTGATAAAGGGATGGATTGGATCTGTCAGCACTACTTTCTTCACAGTGTCTTCACCACCCTGTAAATTAACAATAATGTAGTATGTGACATCTCAAAAATGAACTTGCATTCAAGTCATTAACAGAATAATCAATGGCAAAAGAGGCAATATTAGCTGTAAAATATGTTCAACATGTGATATGATAAAAACTAAAATTTATCTGTCACCTTCACCAGGCTCAGGTATTCTGCAACAGCAGAGCGAGCAGCCACAGAGAGCTTCCTGGCAGCTTCGTCACACACCCAGCAATGCACTCCTCTTCTGCCAGAATAAACCCACAGCAGGTGCTGGAAACCAAAGTCCTCTGGAATATCACATAAAACAAGTGTTTGATGCTGTTTTTGCCAAAATAAATAAATAGAAAAACCTTGAAATGTGGTGAACAGATGGTTGACAAACAATACAAACCTCTAAGTGCTCTATCCAGGATACGGATGGCGATCGTCATCAGGGTCCAACACTTGGAACAGATGTCTGCAGCACTAAAATCAGAGTTTGCCATAACTCAGTAACAGCTGTGTAAAAATGACTGGGTCAAAGCAATGTGTAATAGATGGGTTATTTACAGTCAGCATAAACCATATTTACCTGCAACAGCTTCTGACATCATCATAATCTGTCATATCAATATCAAACACCAGCTCCTTCTCCAGCGCCTGGAAGGTTCCTGACTTCACTGTGTTGTGTTGATTCGGCTGTGGTGGGAGACAAACACATGAAACTTTATTCATACAATCCTATTAGTTGTTACAGTGACACCTGAAGAGTACAAATAACGGGGAACATGCAGTCTCACCCTGTGGCTGTATACCGCTCCAACATCAATCTTGTACGGGTTCATCTTCTGCATTTCCTTCTCCAGCTCGTTCTGCGTGCTGAATGACTGGTAGCGGACGTAGATGTCGTCTTTGAGCGTGAAGGAGAACTCTCGGTTCTGGAAATAGTTCTTCTGCACTGAGGTAGAAGGAGAAACAAGGCGTTAACATGGGGGCTGTTGTACTGTCCTTTATATCATGACCATAGGCAAAGGCTTTTTTGTAAAATTTTACTTGAAGATGGTCCAGATTTGTTTTTAATGTCTGTATTTATTTACAGAAAAGGTATTCCTGCTACCAAAGTTCATCCTAAAGGCCTGCGAGCAGGGCAGGAGTATATCATATGTGTGAAGTAGTCAAATACCTATTACTGTCTGATTTGTATGCACATATGTACATATATGTTTATGCATGTATGTTTGTACATGTGTATATATGGAAGCATATTTAGAGGCATCATTCCCTGTACTTTCTGTTTTGTTTGTTGTATGGCTCGTGCATGTATTCATGTTTTAAGTGTCTTGTAAGCCCATGAGAGCTGGGTACCTTTGGTGTATGACATTTTGAAAATAAAACCTAACTAACTAGCTAAGCAAGGGACTTCTTTTTAGGTGTTAAACTCCCCCATGAAGGCAGGATTCATATTAAAGGACTATTGTATTAGTATTGGCTAGGTGTTCCTAATAAACTGGTATTACTGAAAACAACATGGTGTCAAAAGGAAAAACAAAACAACCACTGTTGACACTGCCAGTCAGTGTTGATATGAAACAAGCAGTTAGTTACGTCTCCATTAACACAATAATGTTTTTAGACCTTCAGTCACTTAGCTCAGTAAATTAACTCTGCCTCTCCTTCCTAACCTGAGCGATCAGTGATACTCACATCCTCCATAGTTGAGCCAGCGGTAGTACTGGGAGAAGGGGAACAGCCGCCGGTAATACAGCGGCAGGAGGTCCGGCAGACAGGCCGAGTCATAGTCTGAAGACGGCATCGCCTGGTTGTGAAGTAACAGCCCCGGTACCGGTGTAAACAATAAAGAAATAAAGCTAGAGTTGGCTGCGACAAACAGGCTCGGTGCTGTGTTTTACAGCGCGGGAAAAACGCTTAAGCGGCGGACAGGACCAATGAGACAAGGTGTGGACAATGTCGTCACACAAACGCGGAAGTTCTTTTGTGTCAGATGTGTGTTGTGTGTTTCCCGGTCTGAGGGACCAGAGAGGAAAATAACGCAAAACAACCACAGGTGAGCTGAAGTTTAATGATTAATCCGCTGTACATGTTGCTGTTAAAAGATTAAAATAACACGTCGGCTGTTTGTACACGTAGTTTTACTTAACCTTGTAATACTAGTCCTATAACGGATGAAGCGGAAGTGTCGCCGAGCGAGAAGAGGATCATGGGAGGTGTAGTCATTTTTTCTACTTTACTATATATTTTTCTTTTTTTTAGTCGTCAATTGAATTAAACCAAACAAATAAAAAAAAACGAATTTCCATTAATTTAATACACAATAATAATACAAAAAAAATCCCCAAAAATCAGATGTCATATAAGGTTATGGGAAATATGCTTTATTTTGTAGAAATGCAGAGTTAACATCTTGTACATGCAAAACAAATAAGTTTGCTTCTACAGTTTCTGTTACATTTTTTTGTTTCTTATGTATAGACTGCTACACCAACAAAAACATTTCCAGACTGCCCACCCATGTACTTTGAGCTCTCTCACTTCATGGCTTCTTTTGCACTGCACTTTCTTTTCTTCACCTTTAGAGGGCAGCACAGTTTCATAACAATACTGCAGCATGATTGTCACAATGAGCTCCATTTCAGGAATTTTTGGATAATATGCATAATACATCCATGATAATATGTTACGACACTCTTTGTTCATTCTTCTTATAAAAGCTACATCCAGGAAACAAATTGAAATTATGAAATAAATAGCAAAATATTTCACTTCCCAGGTTTTCAGTGACACAGGAGTAGAGGTGCAGGACTCGTTTTGGTTAACCTGGTCAGATTTATGCCATTTAACTTTGGGCAGCATTTGCTTTCAAGACAAAAAGGAGCAGCTTTGTTGGTGTTTCTTGCTCCCCAACCCCACTAAGTGGTAGCTACTAGCTACCACCGGTTGCTTTCATGTATTGAGGCAGCCAGTCTGAAACCATCTCGTTGAAGTGGTGCGGCTCACACTGAAGGTTGAGAGCTGAGCAGCATTAAGAGCCCTTCTCAGTTATTGTACTTCAGATATGAAATAACACGCACTCACCCTTTGCACTGTTTTTCCATGACATTTGATAGCATTAACTAGCTGTAGCTGTCTCATCTTCTGAGTTATCCCTCGTTGTTATTGAAGGCTTTCTCTGTAATTTATCTCCATTCTGTCACTATGCCTACGGGCTTCTCCACAGTTTTTGCATACAAATATGATTGCAATGCAGTTTCTGTCATGTGTATTCTATCAAATCATTTGTTAGCGTATCAATGTTGTGCACATCTGACATTCCTCCATTCTTATGCACTCCATTTATTTTTTCACTAGATTGGTGGATGCAGGCGTTGCAATTACCCTACTGTTAGCATAATATGCTACTATATGAAGTGGCCTGCCAGTGCACTAAATTAATGGTAATGATAATGAACAAGTTTGCAGGCTGATGATCACTGATGCCGAACTGTGCCATGTTCAACAGCAATTAACGGACAGGTATTACAGATACATTTCCACTTTATGATTGCACTTGTGTTTATGGTAATATTCTTTAATCATACTACAATTTACATAATGCAAGAGCTTTCAACCACGACCATACTTGAATTATGCAAATGAGGTAGCTTCAAGGCATAGGGGATGTGATGAGTTTTTCCTTTTTGGGTTCTTCCGTAGAAATGATTTGAAATGGACTTGGGATTAATGCCCACTCTCTGTCTCTCTCTGCCAACATTCCCAATGTATGTTAATGATTCTGGTGCACATTAATGCACATTGCACATCGTAGCTCCTTTAACCTAAAGCATTGATGAAGCATTTCTGAGTTGTTATATTTGAGGTTTCCTGTGACTCATAAACATATAAGTAGAAATCACACATCCAATATAACAAATCAAAAAATCCAACATGCTAAATATAAGTATGGCTAGTTGGGTAAAAGTGAAACACAGTGTGAAAATGCAACTTTCAACCAAGTGCTGTGTATGATAAATCTGGGTCAGATAGTCGTGAGGTGCCCACGGAGTTGGCTATCCAGCACTAAAGCTCCACACAGAGTCTCTATGCAGGAGGAGTTACAGTTTGGGGATTGTGTGTAAAGCTGCAAGTTCAGATGACCAAAGTGTGTCACCATCTCAGAGTGCTGTCTCCTCTCATCAGGAAAACAACGGCAACACCACAGGCCTGTAGAAAAACTCTCTAACCCCACTCTGAACACGTGACCAAAAAACTGTACAACTGTGTTATTTCTGAAAACAAGATAAAAGGGTTATTGATACCACTCTCTTGCAACTGATTGAAGGACCTTATCAAAGAGTTTGAATGTGTGTGTTCATTAAAACAAACAGGAAGATGAGGATTTATTCACAGTGGAGTGGGGGAAGCGAGGGATTCGCTGTGCAGACTGAGTTACAAATCATCTGGTATTCAGTATTTGGAAAGTCAGATGTACAGTTATCTAAGAGGAAAAGACCGAACATGTGGGAGTGTGATTATTTGCATCTTATTGGTGTATACAGGAGTGAAGTGGAGTGGACAGCACAAAGACAGAAAATTTCAATGAAGCAGAGGACAGAAGGACCCAGTTTACTTGTTTATCTCTGCACCAGACAGCAGGTGCAATTGATTTCCCCAACCAGGGTTTGACGATATACATTAATGGCATCAAAGGGTCCTCTGTGACAGTTGAGCAGTTGTTTCCATTTATGTTCAGCACAACACGCCATGCTCCACTTCCTCTCCAAATGGCTGACACACTCTCACATTCTCTGCGATATACTTCAGATTGATGAAGCCATCTGTCATGTGTTTGGGGGTTGGCAGGCAACGCTTGTGCAGGCCGTGCACGCTGCTCGCTACGTGTTGTATAAACATGTAAACTCGGTCATATGTTTCATGTAAAAAAAAAAATTAATAATAATTGTATGAATTCTTACTTGGCTTGATCCCACAGTTAGTCAGAGAGATAGCTAAACACTAAAATACAAAGAGAGACATTTGGAGAACAGCCTGGGGCCTCATTTATCAAAGAGGGTGTAAAAGTCCTTTGTAATTTTCAGTACAACGGAAAGGCAAAATGTGCGTACGACCAAAACATCTACACTCTTCATCCTCATCATCACCACCACTTGCTACTTCAAACAGTGTCCGCGCTCCTCTCTCCCTCGCATACTGCAGTTCTCTGACTCTGCAGCGGCGTCGCCAATTCCTCCTGTTCTTCAAAAAGCGTGTAAATGCCGGTACGCCATGGTCGGACTGGTCGTAAATTTCTGCACTTTCACCCGACAGGTTTTGGTTTGATAGATCCCAAATTAGGCGGAGAAAAGTGCGTACGCACAAAACGGGGGAAAGAGCGTGTAAAAAAACGTGTATCCACAATGATAAATGAGGCCCCTGGTCAGATGGATTTCCCTTTGCATACACTGCAAAAACTCAAAATCTTGTCAAAATGTCTCAATTTTACTCAAAACGAATCTCTTTCCACTAAAAATAAGACTCATCACCTAAAAATTAACTTGTTTTTAGACAGTTTTCACTTGTTTCAAACTAATTTTCAATTGAAATAAGTAGAAAAATCTGCCAGTGAAAGCAAGTTTTTTGTGCTTGTAATAAGAAAGAAAAAGTTGCTCCACTATCATATTTTTCTACTTATTTTAAGTGGAAAATTTGCTTGAAAAAAGTAAAAAGTTTCTAAAAACAAGCTACTTTTTAAATGTGATGAGTCTTATTTGAAGTATAATTAGATTTATTTTGACTAGAAATGACATTTTGACTAGAAATAAGACAAATATTCTTGGTAAGATTATGAGTTTTTGCAGTGTAGACACTGTCATTTTCAGTCAGTTCATCATTTGACCAAACTGACCTGTGAACTGAGATAGGCTACTCCAAAAACTTTGAGGTAGGTAATCAAACTTTAAAAACACGTGCCGAAGATACCACCAGCAAACACAACCACCTGCCGTACTATTGACACAAGTCAGATAACATGAGCTGCTTCCTGATTTGGTTTCACTGCATGTTGCACAAACACAAACTGCAGAAAGAGGAGGAATAGCAATAATGTCAACATGAACAGTGAGGTTGTTGATGATTATATGTCTTTGTTTCAAAACCGATAATCAAAGATACATCTAGTTTTTCACTCTCTTCACACTGTCATCAAGTGTTACATAGGCTACTATATTCTCATTAAATGTGAAGTTTAGCTTCGTAAACAGACTGGAAACAGAAGGAAACAGCAGTCCTATCTCTGTTCAAAGGTAAAGAAAATCTGCCTGCAGTGAAGCTTGGGTTATCAGAACAAGTCAGACTGCATCGGAAATCAAAAGTATTTCATTGTCCTGAATGACCCTGGGAGAGATTAAACAAAGAGCATGTTCTCAGACCCTCTTTCTCTCTTTCAGAGGCATTATTGTTGTTACACTAAAAACTACAATACATTTCCTTAGTTTGGATTGACCGGTTTTCTAATCTACCCTAACTCTAACCTTGGCCATGAACTGGCCCTGGTGTTAAAGTCATGTGGACGGCAGCACGGTGGTAGGCTATCTGTACAGTGTGACTGGCCTGGTTGGCACTGTTGCCTCTCAGCAAGAAGGATCTGGGGTCGATTCCCAGGCCAGCAGCAGTCTTTATGGGTGGAGCTGCGTGTCCCCCATGTGACTGCGTGGGTTTTCATCGGGTCCTCCAGCTTCCTCCCACATTCACATGAGGAGAATCTGTGACTCTAACTGGGAATATGAGTGTGAAGTTGCTCATCCTATAACCTGTCCTCCTCACTGGTAAATGCTATAGGAAGGATGAATGAGAAATAATAGCCTATGAACAACCTGCATCTCGACATCAGACAAGTACCATCACTGCATGTTTTTAAAGATGTACAGAAATGGCCGTTTGTCCTGTTTGTCGCGCCGAGTTTCCACGAGTTGCTGCACGAGTGTACCCCATAGACTGTAAAAAGAATGGACGTAGCACCTGTGACGTCACCCATTGGTTTGGGGGAGTCTGTTTTGTGCCTCTGGGCATTTGAACTGCGCCATCTTGGATTTTAGTGGGAGTGTACTTTCCATATTTTAAACCTAATAATAGTAAAATGGTAGAGTTAAAAAAAAAAAACACCCCCCTCAGAGTGTGTGCGGGGGTAGAAACTATTGGTTGAGACCAAAAAACGTGATGGCACGAGGCTTTGATCATGTTTATTGAGGATGTAAAATCTGCGATTTTTACATGGGGGTCTATGGAGAATGCTGCTTTCTGGCACCAGCCCCTAGTGGCAGCCGAGGGGATTGCAGTTTTTTAACGCGGAAGTGCGCTTCACTTCTCAGACCGACAACTGCCCCCTTGGTTTACCCGAGTAAGGAAAACAAATTTGATTGGTCGTTATCGAGCGGGCGGGATATTCAAAGCTTGGGGCGAGACCATAGACTGTAAAAAGAATGGACGTAGCGTCCGTGACGTCACCCATTGGTTTGGGGGAGTCTGTTTTGTGCCGCTACTACGGGGGTTTGAACCGCGCCATGTTGGATTCTACTTGCCATATTTGGAGCGGTGCGGCCGTTGGCCGGCCGAGAGCCCGCCCACTGGCCTCGTAGCAGCGGTCGCCGGACCTGTCACTCAACGGTTCTGCGCCCTGATTGGCCAGAACTTTAACCCTAATAATAGTAAAACGGTAGAGTTTAAAAAAAATTCACCCCCCTCAGAGTGTGTGCGGGGGTAGAAACTATCGATTGAGACCAAAAAAATAAAATGTACCAGGCTGTAAATATGTTTTTTTAAGCTGTAAAATCGGCTATTTTAACATGGGGCTCGATTGGAGTTGCTCCCTTCTGGAGCCAGCCCCCAGCGACAGCCGAGGGGATTGCAGCTTTTTGAATGCGGAAGTGAGCTTCACTTCTCAGACCGACAACTGCCCCCTTGGGCGAGACCGAGCTCGGTGTGTGTGTGTGTTGTCTCAGACGTTTGATTGACGGATGACGGATCCAATATCAGTGGCTGATGAATCGTGAGCAGGCTGGCGTATAATCAGTGTGCCTGCATTATCCAATGCGAAAACAAATACTAATGTTGGGCTCAAAACCCACCTGTTCTCAATGGCCTTTGATTCCGTTTAAATTGATGTCTTTTAATCTAATATTTTTTATTTTATTGACTAATTTTTACTCATGTGCTGTGTTTAATTTTTACAGCACTTTGGTCCACTGGGTTTTTAAAGTGCTTTATAAATAAAGTTGGTATGGTAATGGCATGAGTTCTTCAATTCCTGCCTCAAATGTGTGTTGCAACTTGTCATTCCTGTAATCCTCCTGTTTGTCAATTTCTTCTGCTAATTCAGCATGGCTTCAGCAATGGGTTTCAGCATTCATACGCATTTTCCGTTTCTCTTTCTAGTTATTATTATTAGGCTATCATTATAGAAGTTGTTCAGTTTTCTGGAGGGGGCTCATGATTGTTACTGTAAGTCAAGACCTGGTGCAGCTCTGCCCCTCTTCTCCTCCTCGTGCTCCTCTCTCATTGGTTGGCTCGTCTATATAAAGTTCTGCAGCGAGTCTGTCATTGACTGAAGCTGCTGCTGCTGCTGCTTTGCCTCATTCACGGACTCACACACTGACTGACTGACCGAGCAGAGGAGAGGAGAGACCGCAGCTGGAAACCCACCGGGACTAATCAAGGCTACCGGCGATATTATTATTATCCACTCCTGTTCCTGATAGTTTGTGTTCCGTGTGTGTTTTTAACCATGAAGGAAAGAAGACTCGCGCCTTTCGTAGCGAGGTGTAAATTAGTGCTGGTCGGAGATGTTCAATGCGGGAAAACTGCGATGTTACAAGTGTTGGCCAAGGACTGTTATCCAGAGGTAGGAGACTTTCAGCTGCCACAGCATCAATGGTTTCCGTCTTTATGAGTCTATTTGTATTAGTATTATTAGGCTATAAACATCTTATAGGCAGTGATAGCTACTTAATCTGAATTTTGACAACCAATTGGTCTTATATGCTACATGGCATTTTCATACTAGCCTATATTAACTGCCATAGTACCAATGTACTGCTAACTCTATTATTGAACTGGATCAAGAGATTATTGACAGTAGACAATCACACTGTAGTTTATTATCCATAAGATCTGCACAGAATATCCAGACTGAAAATTAATGTGTAACCTATGTGATAATGTATTTGTAGGATTATGTAGGCCTATATGTTAATATGTAATAGTGTAATTTATAGGTGTTTGTTATTGATTTATTTTGTCATTTATAGCTATAGAAAACACAGTATTTCACAAATGTAAAGATCTGTCTGTTTATATGATATTAGCTCATATATTCACTGTTAGTGTGATTCAGTAATGTCTTCTAAAGTCTCTTTTCTATGAATGTAATGACATTTTTAAGTGGATTTGTATTAATTAAAATGCTTCTTTAATTGTCTGTCTCTATAGACTTATGTCCCTACTGTGTTTGAGAACTACACAGCCTGTCTGGAGCTTGAGGACCAGCGGGTGGAGCTCAGTCTCTGGGACACATCAGGTGAGCGTGATGCTCTCATTTTATTAAACTCGCCCACAGTTGTATAATAAAAAACTAAATGTTTATACAGTCCAGCCACCCAGTCAGTCACAGTCAATGTGAAGTGTCTGTATTCACAGGGCTGATGTGTGAAACTTGTTTACCCCCCTTCCCATCAGTAAACACAGTCGGCCCGGAGTCGAGTGGCAACTGTAAATGAAGACCCCTCCCCTCATGAGCATTGTTTTACAGAAAGTGTTGTGGTTGTTTACTCAGGCGTCACTATCTGTCGGTCCTGTTTTGATGCAGTTAAGCAGCTTTTCACTGAGTCTGAGAGAGAAGTGTTGAGAGGTCTGAATAACAAACCCTCTCTGGATTAGTAGGCTACTGGGGGTTAAATGATTAAATTAGGCAAATCTAGATGGCGTGGTCAAACACAAATACAGACCCAGTTTGATAAACATACGTTAGGTTATTACCATCACTATTGGAAACAGGTTTAAATACATAAGTGCTAATTTAAGCCCTGACATAAGAAATTAACCAATAACAGCAACTTCATCATTTGTTGCTCTGAAACATCTCAGATTTCTAGGATGAAAAGTTACAATATTACTGGATTATTTGATGTATTTGTTCATTCATTCATTCATTC
This sequence comes from Trachurus trachurus, assembly GCF_905171665.1. Lineage (NCBI taxonomy): Eukaryota > Metazoa > Chordata > Actinopteri > Carangiformes > Carangidae > Trachurus > Trachurus trachurus. The sequence continues at coordinate 25,522,998 of NC_139901.1, read as the reverse complement.
ATTCATTCATTCATTTGGCATCTAACTTGATGAAACTTAATGAAATATCCCGAAAATTACCGAAAAAATACTCATTATAATTTGCTCAAGTCTCAAGTGGCGTCTTCTGATTCCTTGTCCTGGATATAAATATATTCAGTTCATGATATAGCCTGAAATAGAGAAAAGCAGCAAATCCTCCACCAGGATTGAAAAAAAAGTGATTTTGATTGTTGCTGTGGATGGATTTAAAACCACTGTCAGTTTCAGTTTCAGTTTAATTTATTTGACAAGGGACAGTGTACATTAATAAAACATTGTAAAAAAAAAAAAAAATGTAAATGCACCCGAGTTAGCTAAAAAAAGCTAGTTTTCAACAGTCATAGTCTGTGATGAGAGTTGAGGGTGGGGATTGAATGTGTAATGGTCTTTAAGTTTAATTTCACAGAGTTTAGACAGAGCATGTGTTAGTTTCTTTGTTCAGTTAATGCCAACAGATCAAGGAACCAACCTATTGAATGGTCTGATGCTCCCTGAGCTTTGACCTCTGTGTGGAAGTAGTCGAGTTATCAAACAACAAAGAAACAACGTTATTTTTAAAACAAAGATCCACTGTGAATGATTAGGAGCTCTGGAAATAAGTCTACTGCTGGAATGATTAGCTGATTAATCATTGTACTGACTTTTCTTTTAATTGATAAGGAGAATAATCATTACATACACTTCAGAAATACTTCTTTCTTTTAAAGCCCCTGTACGGAGCTTTTAACTGGATACGCAAAAGTCTCTGGTTTCTGCTGATGTGTCTCTGTTACCTACAACAGCAAATGAGCCCATCAATGTGAAGATACGCTATTTCTAAGTAGTCTACACCTCTGGAAGGCATGGTCGGGTCGGACCAGTGACGAAACGATACGAATAGATACATTACACTGCAAAAAAAAAGAAAAAAAAGCAAGTCCAGTCTTCTTTCCGACGTTTTCCAAAATAAATCTACACGACAAACGTCTTCATGACAGTGGGAAATGCAGTCTTCATTCCGCCGCTTTCGTCCACAGGGGCCGCCAAAATCAACACTAAATGAAAAGTCTGTACAGGGGCTTTAAAGCAGAAGTAAGCGGAATATTTGTGTTAATATAAGTCTTAAATAGTTATATTTTCCGACGGGAATCACTTGTATAGAGTGTTTGGTCCGAAACACGGGTCTGTCAGTCACTCTGCTCTGCTGTAAGCCGAGGAGAAAACTTTCCTTGTATCCTACAACCTTTATCCAATGAGGAGAGAGAACGGCATAAAGGGGCGGTCCTCTCTGTGTGTGCAGCCAGGGATGCGCGTGCACTGCTAACTCCATCGGCTGACAGGAAGTTAGCCAAAACGACCGGATCGCTTACTTCTGCTTTAATTGATAAGGACAATAATCAGTACGCTTCAGAAATACTTCTGTGTCTCTCCTTTGTTTAGGTTTTGGATCCAAAAATGCCTAAAAATGCTTGTGACTGTGTGAAGTTTCTGTCTCGAAGCTGCGTATAGAGGTTAATGACAGTGGCCTACTGACATAATAACCTTAATCATATAGGAAAATTATATAAACGTGATCAATAGAGGAGCTATAGATTTCTTTCATAACAGTCCTATATCTGAGGCTTTGTGCTATGGGCGGAAGTCGAGCGGTGCCAGTTGGCCTGCAGAGGGGAGGTTTCACAGGGGAGAGGGGATGCCTCGTCCAGGCAGGGGGTGGAAGAGAGTGGGCAGGTGTGTGTGTGTGTGTGTGTGTCCTGTCTTACTATGTGTGTGTGTGTGTGTGTGTGTGTGTGTGTGTGTCGACTGTGTGTGTGTGTGTGTTTGCCGTCCGTACAGTCGCTGTGAACAGAAGGCACAAGTGAGGGATACTGAGAGAAGAGATATGCATGACCTCCCCACTGCCTTATGGTGCGTGCTGCCTAAAAAAAGGTCTTATGTAACTGAAGCCAGAGCTGAACTGATGTAGGTTTGTCTGCTGTTTATCTCCCACGGAGTAAAAAAAAAAACTTTCTGGACAGTCACCCTTTTCCAGGAGGAGAAATTGCATAAGACCTATTTACATTTGCAACACGAGCACACACACAGATGCCTTCACTCTTTAGTTTTCTCTTTCATCCTTTATTTATTCCCTTCCTATAACATGGCTTCAGGCGTTAAAGGTTGCAACTAAGGCTGCAACTAATGAGCATCTTCATAATTGAGTAGTCTATTAATCAATCCTCTCCTCCCAGAGTCCAAATTGAAGACACAAGTTCGAGACCAGAAGATATTTAACTTACTGTCATATATCCTTGGAAAAGCAGGAATGGAAAAAACGTCCAAAATGATTAATCAGTTGTCAGTTGCTGATTTGTTTCTTTTAAGTGACTAATCAATTCAATAATTAGCTCTAAAATTGATCTTCAGCATTACGGACCACAGAGAAAAGGCTTCAGGCTTCACCTCAGTCGAAGCTGAGACGATTTGTCATTTGACAGAAAGTTCAACACTTCAAAAGTCTGAGGAAACTTTCTTTATCTGACTTTTGATAGACCAAACTATAAACGAATAATGAGCAGATTAATGATAAGATGAGTTGCTGAGTTAAAAGCCACTTAGAAGCGCAGACTTCAGTTACATCTTTTATGAAGACATGAACTGTTTTATCTTTATTTTAATGTATAAAAAGTCGTTTGACTCACTCCATTCACATTCTTTGGCAGAAGAGAAAACTGATTCACTACATTAGCTCATGTTTGCTCAATTTAAAGGGCTCAGTGCGTTTGTTTGTGTGTGTTTGTGTTTGTGCTCTGTGTGTTTGTGTGTTCAGGCAGGGGGGCTGCTAAAGAGTGGGAGTCGGTTGGTGCTTGAAGTTTGGTCCTCTTTTAAAAATCTCTCTGCTTCCTCTTTCTCCATCCTTACATCACCCTGGATAGTTATGTGATGGGTGCTTTGATTCCCACCAAATAAATAAAAAATAAAAAAAATGTTATTGATAGACTGTAGTTGTGTAAGTCGTCCTACTTTGGAGAGTGAAGTCGAAGATTCAGAAAGACCGAGTAAACCAGAAAAAGCTTTTTGACTAATGAGTGTGTTAGAAAAAAAGTATCAGTGAATGTCTCAGCACATCATAATTGTGAGTTAATGTGAAGTCTCCCTTCATCGTGTAATTAAATTCTCTTATTTATTTTGCAAGGAAAGCTTCTGGCGCACATTTTGGGCCCCAGAGGATGGGAGTATAGGAAATTAAATCTTGGTGTTGGTGTGTGGGGAGTGATTAGGTGGCAGAGCGAGGACAATAGAGAGCAGACATCCTGTCAGTCTGTTTTTAGCACAGCAGCCTTCCTGAGAGGTAAAAAAAAAGAAGGAAAAAAAAGAAGAAAAAAGTTATTTGTATTGTAAAGACTGAAGCTGTTTATGGAAATGGAAGCAGAATACGTTTCCTTCCCACTGTAATTCACATTCTCATAACTAAGGTGACATTTTTATGTGTCACAATCAGGGTGAGGAGATGAATCTGTGGATGTTACCATGCAAGGGATCAGTGTAATAGTTCCTCTGTGAGCAGTGGTGGTTTCATGCCAGCACACACCAACAACTTTGTGTCTGATTATTGTTACAGGCTGCAAACTAATAGACGCATACGAATATCCAAAGGAATTCAATGCGGCACAGTCAAGATGTCATTTTAATCGACTCTAAGTTTACAGTCATTGCATTGATTTACTTCAAACTTGGCACAGGTCATCTTTGTGCAGTGTTCAACACTGTCTGAGGCTGAGCAGAAATCATAGCTGTCAAGTGTGAAGTGAATAGAGGATATGAGCAGCTGGGGTAAAGTTTGGGAGTGACTGGCCAACAGGACGCAGCAGCATTTGACCTATGAAACAAATCATCATTTTCTTCTACTTTATTTATAACCAGTTAACAAAAGGATTATTTTGTCAATTAACCCTAAGTTAGCTTGGTAGATTGTTACAGATGAACAGAAACAGAAATTCCCTATAAGTCCAGCTTCCAGCCCCGTCAAAGCTAATTGATTAACATGTAATATATGGTTTATTATTATTATTTATTGGCTTTGAGCAGTAGATTCAGCAAGAGACTCTTGTAACTTGTACCAGGCCAATGTAGTTGTCAGAAATCCAGTGGCGCAATGCAAAATGGCAAATTGTCATTGTTGATTTTGTTAAATTAAAGCAGAAGTGAGTGATATATTTGTGTTAATATAAGTCTTAAATAGTTATATCTTCCGACAGCAATCACTTACATAGAGTGTTTGGACTGAAACACGGGTCTCTCAGTCCCTCTGCTCTGCTCTGAGCCGAGGAGAAAACATTTATCGTATCCTACAGTTTTTATCCAATGAGGAGAGAGAACGGCATGCAGGGCTGTGTGTGCAGCCAAGGAACGCCGTGAATGTGGCGACGTAGGGACGAGGACTGTTATGGTGCGTTCAAGGAAACTCGTATTTTTCCGACCGTGAAGTCGTACCAGTTCGATCTGGTACGAGTTCACCGGTCGGAAGTTACGAGTGGCCGTTATAGTGACTTTCACCGGTAAAACAGGTCGGAAAAACACGAGTGGGTTGCCTGGAACGCTACAAAGTCGTAAGTTGTGACTTGAAGCTGTAATTTACGATTTCAAAAGCCGGCCTGGAACGCAGCATTAGCCAAAACGACCGGATCGCTTACTTCTGCTTTAAGGTAGAGCCACACAAACTTTGTGCTAGAGGCTTAGATTGATTATGTTTTACTTTCTCCAGACTTAGCATCTTTCTTCTGTTACTTTCAGAGTTTTAAACGATGATTATTTCCCTTCTCAGGACATTGGGTAGTTAATACTAATAATCTGCCTGTGATTCACTGTGTTAGTTTACTTTTCTGGAAACATCCTCTCAGTGTGAAGGCGTTAAACTTAAATTATAAATTATAAATTATTTGCTCTTTCATCAGTTTGGCAGAAGTTTACGTGTCTGTGTTTGTACTGTGTGAATATGAGGAGGATGACTGTGAAAGAACAAAATATAATCATGTCATCTGGACCAGAGACAGAGACACTTTGTTTTTTTATTTGGGCTTTCTGACAACTAAAGGTTTTCACTTTATTTTTGTTCCGTTTTGTTTTTTCACATTGTTTTTCAAGTTGAACTTCTGAAACAACATGTTCATAAGGTTTGAACTTCTGTCCCTTTAGGTTCTCCGTACTACGACAACGTCAGGCCGCTCTGCTACAGCGACTCAGACGCCGTGCTGTTGTGCTTTGACATCAGCCGACCAGACACAGTGGACAGTGCAGTGAAGAAGGTATGAACGTGACAGGACGACAAACCCAACCACGGCAATACGGCTTCATTTCAGACTATATCTGTTATTTTAGACTAAATCATCTGTTTGAATTCACATTAAGTGTTTGGCTTGTTTTTTTTGTTTTTGTGGAGAGCTCTGTCCACAGTGAAACACATTAATGTAGTTAAATCTCATTGTCATCACAGCCAACATCTGGACAGCAGTAGGACAGACAGCTGGCTGATGAAATCTTTATTTCATAGTCAGGAGGATGTCTGACAATATCAATCAAAACATCGATGCACTTTATCAATGCTGCTCTTATCAATATTTAAAATGCATGGTTATGGAAAAACTGGAGATGACAGAGAGGCATCCTCTCTGCTGCCACACAGTCCAGTCTCGGCTCAACACCTCTGTCCACAATACAATCCACAATAGTTCAATTCACAATAGTTCTGTGTACTCATTTACATATTTTTCAGTTTCTAATTGATTAAGGACACAACATATTAACCAGAAATCAATCAGGAGCTGCTGTGCTGCACTGATAAAACTTGTTTTTTAATGTGAAACTGAGGTCACAGTCTAGAAAGCCTTGTATTCAGCCATAATGGATTTGAAAATAATAATCAAAGTGAAAGTTAGGGCAGACTAATGGTTATTTTTTTGGCTTTTTTTTGCCTTTAGAAAGACAAAAACCACAGGGACAGTTTTGAAATAAGATGGTGTTTTCAGATTTACACACATTTTAACAGAAACATTGTTTTAATCCGGATGGTGGATTGAAACAGACGTGTTTACAGATTTAAGAGTACACATGTACACTTCCTCCAGGTGTTGGCCTCCTTTATTCATATAATGTGTGCTTGCTGCTGCCCCACTTTACCTTTTTATATCTTTCACGTGACAGTCTTATGACGGCTCTGTTTCCTTTGCAGTGGAAAGCAGAGATCCAGGATTTCTGCCCCAGCACACGGATCCTGTTAATAGGCTGTAAGACCGACCTGCGCACGGACGTATGCACGCGCATGGAGCTGTCCAATCAGAAACAGAGTCCCATCTCCCATGAACAGGTTCGTTACAGGACATTAAAGGACAATTCCGGGCAAATTCAACCCGGGGGTGTATTTTCCTAACATTTTAGGTCTAAAAGAAGCAATCTGAAGATTTTCAGTTTAATTGCTCCTGTTTTGCGGTAGTTGTGTCTGTCCCCGCATCGCCATGGCAGCAATGAATGGGAGTGGATGAAAGTTCCGCCGTTTAGGCTGTTTACATCCCTCAAAGCCGCATTTTTTTTCCACAGACAGCGTCAGATGGCGACTCAAACATGCACCGAGAAGTTTATTTACTGCAAGCAAGCCGACATGTTTGTAAAACTAGATCTAATTCAAAGTCTCCCAGAGTCTCGTGCGAGACCCAGGTTGCCGTGCTCGGTGTGTTCAGGTGCAGTCGGAGCTACCGTTTGTGTCATAAACACAGGAATACCAACTCTTGACTTGCTTGAGGTGTACATTTTTTTCCACGGACAGTGTCAGGTGGCGACTCAAACATGCACCGAGAAGTTTTTTTTACTTGAAGCAAGTCAAGAGTTGGTATCAGATTCCTTCTTTTAGACCTAAAATGTTAGGAAAATACAGCCCCGAGTTGAATTTGCCCGGAATTGTCCTTTACTGTTTCCTTCTCCTCCTCTGTCTAGACTGGGCACTTTGATTTTTATCTATACTCAGTTTTCCTTTCCCATATCCTTCCTCTGGTACTTTAGGGCTCCTCCATGGCCAAGCAGCTCGGAGCCGAGGCTTACTTGGAGTGCTCGGCCTTCACGTCAGAGAAGAGCATCCACAGTGTTTTCCGTACCGCAGCGTTGGCCTGCATGAACAAACTGCAGCCTGCCAACAAACCCAGCCCCGTCCGCCGCCTCTCCAAGAGGCTCCTCAACCTGCCCAGCAAGACAGAGCTGCTCTCCTCCACCTTCAGCAAGGACAAGTCCAGGAGCTGCTCCATCATGTGAATACCTCTGGGATCATGCTGGGCGAAAAAAAAGAAAAAAGAAAAAAGAAAAAGAAAAGAGAGAAAGCAAGGACAAGTGAACTTATACTGTAGCCTGTTCAGCAGCAAGGGAGAGAGAGCATCGACGTGGATGTGTACAAAGCCTCCTTTCCTTTGCAGCCCCCTAAACTCCCTCGACCACTTCAAAAAGATCACCACCCTCTCTGTATTCAGCGCTGATTCTGAACTTTTGATCGCAACTTGTCACCAGCACTCAGCGCAGAGACAGAGAGTGAAACGTGTTTTGATGTTTAAAAATATTTCAGATCCATTAAATAATCCTGTAGAAAGAGAAAAAAAAAAAAAAACGGACTCAAACGGGCTGTTAAAGGTGCGGACCTGTGTCCTCCTCACAGAAGAGGCTGCTGTAACCGAGTCAGCTCAGATAAAGGTCAGTGCCTCCTCTTTTCTGCGGGGAAAGTGGTTGAAAACGCTGCGTACGACTGCATTACCCTGATGAGACCCGTTTTAAATTCTATAGCGGCGCTCTTTTTCCATCCATCTCTTGATTTGAACGCCCCCCCCTATCCCCCCTACAAGGTCACGATATGTGCAGAGAGTTGACTAGATAAAATGTGTAACCTGACACAGTGCAGGGAGCGAGCGGTGTGGGTGCAGCTCCTTGAGGGAAATTACCCCCCCCCCCTCTGCTGACCCCTCACAGTATTTCATACAAGGGGATTAAAGCTGACACACTGCAAAAACTGAAAATCTTACCAAGAATATTTGTCTTATTTCTCGTCAAAATGTCATTTCTTGTCCAAACAAATTTCATTATACTTAAAATAAGACTCGTCATGTAAAAAGTAGGTTGTTTTTGACACTTTTCGACTTTTTTCAAGCATATTTTCACTTGAAATGAAGTAGAAGAATCTGATAGTGGAGCAATTTTTTCTTTCTTATTACAAGTACAAAAAACTTGCTTTCACTGGCAGATTTTTCTACTTATTTCAAGTGAAAATTTGTTTGAAACATGTAAAAAATTATCTAAAAACAAGTACATTTTTAGGTGATGAGCCTTATTTTAAGAGGAACGTGATTCGTTTTGACTAGAAATTTGATATTTTGACAAGAAATAAGACAAATATTCTTGGAAAGATTTTGAGTTTTTGCAATGCAGTGGAGAAAACAGGCAGGGAAGAGAGAGAGAGAGAGAGGCGTGGGGCAGGACTTGGACCAGTAAAAGACAGAGGCGGTGGGAGGATGGCGAGCTGCTGAGAGCGCCATCCACATCTGAAGGAGCGCAATGTGACTCAGCACTCACATGAGCTGCAGGAACGGGTCCAGGCGGGCGGGCGTGTGGACACGCTGTGACTGACAGAAACAAACCGTGAAGACGCTCCGAGATGTTTTTGTCACATCACTGTTTCATCACCCGTCACCACAGCAGTCGCTAATTGTTCAGTGTTGTTTATCCATCATCTCACCCTCCCATCCATCCATCCGCCCTTTGTCGACTGTATAGCTGCTTTATGGACCACAAGATTAGATCAAACTAATATTTCTTCAAATACAAGCCAAAAAAGTTATTTCTTTTGCATTTCTCTTTGCTCAAACATCGGAGCGTTTTCCTCAATCGCTCCGTCCAGGTGCTCCACTGATTTAGCGTATGAAAGTATCTGACATTTTGTTTTATTCCACATTCTGGTACTCTCTCTCTCTCTTGTCCAAAACGACATTACCCACAATGCAATCACTGAGACAGTATCTGTGCCCTTCACCTTGAAGGCTCCTTACAATGTGGCCCACACACATGCTGCTGCTGCTGCCTTCTAAACAAAGGACCCAACCTTCAAGTGGTCGTGGTCTAACCTTCACTTAACCCTATAACTCTGACTATTCCCAAACATAATCCAAGCTCAGTAGGGGTGTAAATCAATGTCTGCCATTATTATGGATTAACGGATCAGTGATCGATATGAGGCAATATCTAATCACTTCCATTAATTTCAAATCACAAAACAAAAGTAAAATGTTATTTTATATTTTAATTTCCAAGCTCAACCAGACATTTACATGAAAATCACTCTATTTTTTTTTTTTTATTAAATAAGAGTAGGCCACCCTCCTGTTTATTTCCCAGTTCCACTTTCTTCTTTAATGAGTTTTACAAGAAAACGATTTTCGTGTCCCAAACCAAATTTTTTTTCAAGACAGTTTTAGTTATTAGCTTCGCACACGTCATTGCAACTGAAATATGAGATTGCAGCAGTGATACTCATCACTCAGACCTGCCGGGGGAATTTCAAAACATAGGCGCATGATGACATGTATCAATGTCTGATTGATGGGTTCATTTTGGATTGAGGCTATTTAGTATTTACTTGTTGATCATTGAATTGGTGTATCGATGGAGAGAACATCCTACAGCTTAGCCCTAAACAAAACCACACGGGAGACACAACAGGAAACAACAGTCTGACATGAAATTGATGTGGAACGCACCTCATAGAGTCGTTAATTATGCGACTCCCACTCCAACACCAACCATATCTGTCCCTAAGATGGTGGAGTGATGAGGATGAATTGAATCACAGGCTGGTCCTGTCTTTTTTTTTTTTTTTATCCATTTTTTTCTTGTAATTCTCTCAAAGATATTTTAGTTTTATTTTTTAACTTCCCTGCAAAGTATTCTTGACGTTCTCCACTTTTTGTTCTTGATGTTTTTCCTCCGGCTCGTGGCCGTCGCTGCTGCTTTTTGTAGCTATAGATGTTGTTCTTGTGTCGGCTCCTCCGAGTCCTCTGGCATTAGCGGCTGTTGACAGCTCGGCTAATGGAAGACTTGATGATTTGTAGGTCTGCACCGAGAAGCCCCGGACTTCTCTGGATGCGCCGACGAACGCTGGAATTTAACACGTTGCCTAGCAACAGTGTGAGCAGGACTGGTGTCTCCCAGAGGGAGGGATGGATGGATGGAGGGATGGAGGGCGCCTCACCTTTTTATTTGTAGCATTAGACAGAAGCCACAGTGAAGGTGACGGCTGGACGTTTCGAGGGGAGCAGTGAAGTGTTGAAGAGCTCGATGTGGTTTTAAAGACCCCGCACTGATGAAGAGGAGGAGGAGGAGGAGGAGGAGGAGGAGGAGGAGGAAGAGTGTGATGATGGTGACAACATGTCGTCTAAATTAAACATGTCTCTGCATTGTGCTATCCCAAACAGAGCATAGTACACATTTCACCTTCTTCACATTCACATTGACTTTAAAGCCTGGATCTTAATGTAAAAAAGTTTAAAGTGAGGAAGATGAGAATAGAATTATTTATTATTATATCACATTTTCCTGAACTGCCCAGTAGGAGATCTACGTAACTAATGAACTGAATGTGGACTGGGACCAGGTAAACAACAGGAAATGATTTGATGGATTAATTAATGAATGAAAAATGATAAATTAGTTTAAAAAAGAAAAAAGTTTTTGTCAGAAGCTCTGTCGTGTTTGGTGCAGATCTGATGGTGCTGAATGAAACTCCACCACAAATGACCGAACAGCCTCCTGCAGCCCCGATCCACAGTCATAATAATCCCATTTTTAGTTCATAGGTATGCAAAACCTGCGTTTCACTGTTTTTCTCTTGTTCTTTTTTTTTTTTTTTGGCAGACAGACCTGTTGTGTTGTACATATCCTTCCCTTTTAAAACTGTTTATATGAAATCTCCCAGAAGAATGTCACTGAAGCGAAACAACACGGTTGTGTCAAGTTGCCAAATGTGGCTTAAATTATTGACTGAATTCTGTATTTGTTATTGTCATATGCTATTTTCATCTTTAAAATCTTTATTTAAATAAATGTGTCTGAAGTTTATTCACAAGTTTGTTGGTTTGTTTTGACTGTTACTGCTCTTAACTTTGATCATCAAGTGTCCATGCGTATTTAAACATTATACAGTATGTTGCAAGATATCAAAACTTTTTTTTGCCTCGTACCCTTTGAGTCCTTCTGTAGTTTTTTCTTTCTTTCTCTCTGAATGCCACATTGCACTTTATCAAATTAGAACAAAAGATTATTTGGATAATTTAATCAAACTCAAGGCTCTGTCAGAGAAACAAGGGCTGATAACTTGGGAGCACATCGTTTATTTTGTCTCAAGAAACAATGATAATATGAACTTGTTCCCATGAAGGCCTTGGGCACAGTAGTTCACTGAGCCAAGATCCAGATGACGTGTAAATCTACTGTAGGCATCTGTCCGACTGAAAGCCTCATTGATTTACCCCGATTCCTGAGGGTAATCGACTGCTGCTCTCCAAAAATACAATAAAAGAGGACTGAAGCTGTTTTACCTCACCGTTCTTTTTTAGATTCACTGCAGACGTATTCGTTTTTTTATTTTATTTCTGGACCTCAAACTGGACATAAAATCTTTTCTGCACTTAAAATTGATGATGTTTTGGAGACAAAATGACTAACATGCAGGTAAACTCTTCAAAATATAATTCATCATTTTGGACATAAACTCTAAATGTGAAAAAAAAATTAAAATAAAGCTGTGTGAAACAAGGTCAGACTCATTCAGTTTATACTGGTAAATAAAAACTCATTGCATGAAGTTTACTGGGTTCAGTTCACAAAGAACAAAATATTCCTTCCAAGAATATTAAAAACAGGATGATTTCTTTCAAAATATTCAGAATATTACTCCAAGCTGCTGTTTTTTTTCTCTTCCCACCCTTTTCCCTTATGTAACCAACCATCCTCCCTGACCTCCATTATTATATTTGCTTAGTCTTTCCCTTGACTGATACCGTCTCTTATCGGGAACGTCCTGCTGTCACACTCTGCCCACCGATGATGATACAAGGAGGATGAAGTGGCTGAATGTTTGCCATTCCTGAACTATCACACACACAGGACACAGCAGCGACTCATGACCTCCTTATCCATCACCTTTGAACAATGGGAGAGGAGGAAATTGTGAGAATATTCAGCATCCCTGGTCTCAGATAAATTCAATCTGTTGTCGACTCCCACATCGATTTTCTGCAGCTGAAATTGTAAAAGTGCTTTGATCGTCTTTTGGATAAACTGTATGCTGCAGCCTCTGTGTGTGTTTATGGTCGTCCTCTTGTCTTATCTTCTTCTACAGCTTCTCCGTCTCACACAGATACACACACACACACACACACAGACACATTTATCAGAAACTGGCCCATGTACATTACACGTCTCTGCAAATCAGATAAACCTCCGATAAAGGCACATTGAGCCTGTCATCCATGGCAGGTTGCTCCGAGGCATGATTATACTGCACATAGTGGATGTGGAGCTCAGCTCAGGCAGCGCCACCGTCCTCTCACAAAGACTGCACTTTTCTGGATGAGGCTTTTTGTGCTGGTTTTGCTCTGCACTGTATTCAAAGGGATGATTTCACGTTTTCAAATAGCTTTATTATAGTTTGGTAAACATGAAGTTTCCTGTAGAGTCAATAAAACATATTTTTGTCCAGAACTGAAGCCTGTGCTAGCTATTTCCCTTAGTTTCCAGTCATAAATGCAATATTGACTGTGCATCTTTATTCAGCAGCTCACATGGAAGGAAGTACTTATACAGTAGCAGCCAACGATCCCCCAAAATACTCAAAACAGCTACAGTTTTCACAGTAAAGACCACAGTAAGGCTGCATATAGCATAAATGTGAGACCTATATGAGTCACTGCAGTGTTGCCAGTTCTGGAGCAGCACAGTGGTGAGAAGTTGGATCATTTGTGGTGATTAAAGAATTGGCTACTAATTCTATATAAAGTTAACACTGAATTAAAGGGGAACTGTCAACAATCTGGCAACACTGATTGCTCCTGTAGTAGGCCTAACATGGCTAACATAGCATACAAACAATATCAAAAATTCAATTTCTAAACTAAACAAAGTCTCAAACCAGATGGAGAGAAGACTGAAGACTGCAAACTGCAGTGGTATCAGTAAAAACAAGACAATCTAGACAGATAGTCTGTTGACCATTTTATCTAAAGTCTCATAACAGCAAAGATGTGCATATTGAACAGTTTGCTTTCTCTGAATCACTTAAAATAATCATTAAACAATGTGGAAATACTCTTCACTTTATTGCAAAGAGTCAGATAAGAAGATCAATACAACTTTCATTTCTCCACAGTAAAGCTATAGAGTCTGGGGCTGCACAGTTTAGCTTACTGTAGCATAAAAACTGGAAACAGAACCTAACCTCGCTGATTATAGCACAGGATTTTTATAAAACCTGAAAACACATGCAGGTATAAGTTATTGATGCTTTTTATTAAAGTAGATACTCAATAAAATCCTCAAGAGAACAAAAGAAGAGAAGGCTGCTCTGATAAAAAAAAAAAAACCTCCTGTCCACAATAGTCTCTGTAAATCGGTCAATGCTTGAAAATAGACATACGGTATAGCCTACACAACGATGACACATGTATGGCACTGACAGACAGTATAGGATGTAAACTAATGAACAGTTCAGCAGTAAGTGAACTGTGCTGTCCAGACATTTCTCCGTTTCTGCCTGGATGGACGACGCCTGCAGCAGAGACGGTGCGACTGCTGAGGATCAGGATCGGGATCGGGGACCGGAGGGAGGATGATTTAGGGGAAAGAGGCTGAGCGCTGCCATCTGAAACCCTCTCAGGGAGTCGGAGGGGGAAAATGGTCACAATGCAGCGTGGCTCATTACCACATAAGCACATCATCTATCAGACGTGGCGGCACAGTCAGACACACACACACACACAACAAAAACAGTGCACATGATGACACATACACACATTTTGTAGGATCAACCTATCAGACCTCTTCAGCGCCACAGCAGCAGCAGCAGCAGCAGCAGAGAAGGAGGCAAAGGGGCTGATGAGAGGATGGGGCTTTGCAAAGCTGCAGTATGCTGCCTGGTTACTGATGAGCATATCTGCAGACTGACATACTATATAGGTTACATTCCCTCATACGCCCTGCACACACACACACACACACACACACACACACACACACACACACACACACACACACACACACACACACACACACACACACACACACACACACACACACACACACACACACACACACACACACACACATCCACTTTAACAGTTAACGTAGCCACAGCTGCTCTGACAGTGTCATAACTCCTGTCTCCTGATGGAAAATGGGGTTGTATGTCAAAGGCTCAGCTGGGTGAGGGGCAGGGGAAGGAGGAGGGTCCCATATGGGCATCTATCTGCCTCTCTCCAGCAGATATGGCCTCTATGATGTCTCCCAACATTTCTCTCTCTATAATAATTTCCCATAATGCAGTGGCTTTCTGAGAGATTGCGCTTTACTTTCTCGACGGTGAGGGTCTGAATGGTTTATAAGACGACAGCCAGGTTGCTTATAGCTTATAGCATACCAGCACCTACACAGCTAAATAATTAACAATGTATATCTTTGTTCATTAAACCCACGTAGCACTGCTAGTTACAAGTGTGGAGTGTGGTCTTGAATATTTCCAAAAATGTAGGCTATGTATTCATATCACAATTGTCTTTTTTTTTGAGTATGTGTTTCAATCACTCTTGTGAACAAAGGCACAAGAGCAAGAAAACCCTTTGTTGTGTTTCTTTGATTGCACAGGACTCATCTAAGAGCAGTTTTGTTCAATCAGTGAGCCCCTCTGTGTCTGATTGCTCAGTGTAAAGCTGCTCTGATGTGACAGGTTGAGGCGGCAGTGCGGCTCTCAGCCTGTGAAAGTCTGTGTGCTTTGGGCTACTCAATGAGGCACACAAACATCACCAGACAGCATTCGCCATGCACAGCCTTTTCTATAGCCCTGAACCCTGAGGACTAACTCACATTAATATTAACCATATTAAGCCATATTAGCATACTGTGCATAATGTTTAATATTCAATAAATAGAGAGCATCCTTCCCCTTGTTTTTCCTGATGTAAATACTAATATTCAACTGAGTCTCTTTGTCAGTTTTGCCAGTGCATCCCCATTGTCTTGGCACGTATGTGTCTAAAGGGAACTGTATATGTGCAGCGAACTGCATCCATGCATGATGATGTACATGTGAAATGGTGTATGAATGTGTGCCAGTGTGTGCTGTGTATACTAAGCAGTTTATCTCCTCTGCTCCGCATATTTTTCTCTCGCGCTGCCGAGCTTCAGCGAGGTGAGCCAGGTTCACACACCCCAGTGCTCGGCCCATGGTCTGCTCTGCTGCAATGATAAGACCCCTTGTGTCTCTGCCAGAGGTTGCATCATTCAGGACTATATCCCGCCCCCCCCCCCCTCTCTCCTTATTATGACCCCCCTCCCCTCCTGCAAAACCCTCTGTTGATGCACACTGTTCACCTTCACCAGATACAACCCCCGCTTCATGCCACCGTGGCCCATTTGGCACACCCTGAGGGCATGTCAAGAGTCAGCGCACTTCTGGCGCTTTAATTAGACAACCACGGCTGATGTGGGGGAATACGGAAAGAGGGGAGCCGAGACAGGGGTGCATGCATGAGGTGCTTGGGATTGGGGAGGGTGGGGGGGTTGACTGTGCCAGAGATGTGGTGTGTGTGCATCTGGAGCTAAACAGTCATATCCGTGCCATCCAATCATGTGGCTCCAGGAAAAAGTCGTCTGTTTCCAAGGGCTTCGAAACGTGGTAAATATTTGCAGTGTGTCAGTGGCAGCTTTTCCATGTTGTGTCCTTATCACAAAGTGTTGACCGTAAAGAATTCACCCCAAACGACATGACTTGTCAATCCCCTAAAATCGATCTCTTTGCTTACACAAAGCCTAACTTCAACTGTTATCAATAGTCAGCTGTTAGTGAGCCGCATTAGGTAATCGTCAACATTACACAACACTGCGCTGGAAGCAGTTGTGTTTCCGTACGTGATCAAGGGATCATTAACCAGCTGTGACACAATCAAAATACGGGGAATAGTGGAAAGTTTGAATTGCAAAACCAACTTGCATCATGGTCAAATTTAAATATGTGTGTGTACCAGTTTACACAAATAATCTATTGTTTATCTCCTTATGAGACATAATCCTAAAGTTTCACCTCTATGACACCGAACTCACCGAAAGATGAATAACATGCAGCTGAATGCAGGAAAGTCTTCAGTTAACTGTGGCTGTATGTTTATCTCATGTCATCCCATGAGATAAACGTTACTTCTGTATTGGAAACACCAAAGACAAAACAAATATCATACAAAGAAAATTATATAATGCAATGACATATTTTCTGATAGAGCTGTTGTACTAAATCCTCACTCACTATATGGGTAACTCTATACTAAACTTATAATGGTAAATGTTGTCATGGCAATGCCAAAGTACCAAAAAAGTGGTGGTGTTTTTGTGTCAGTGAGGACTGACGGCACAAAATGTCAACATTAGAAATGTCACTTAGGCTACATGTTCCTAAATATTTACATATTTTGTTTTGCACAAGAGAAAAACTCCCTTGGAGACTTCAACAGAAAAAAGTCTATTAAGAAGTGTATTATTTCTTTCCTTGGATCTTCATTAGCTTCTACATATGAACGCAGCAATATACAGAACAATTGAAATTGTACCGGTAAGTCCAGATATGTGTTTTTCAAACTCAGAGGCATGAACACATTTCTGTCTTGCTGTCCAGTGGTCTCGGGGTGATTGTCAAATGCTGGCAAGCCCTGAAAGATAATATTATTAAAATGTCATGTCCTTCAGAGAGAGTTTACCTTTTTCACAGCAGACACTTTAACTTTTCAGGAACCTGGAAAAGCACAGATTTAAAGTAAAGCTGCAAGAAACAGGAGGTGAGTTAAAGATTTCCTGCACATAGTTCTATGTGGTGGCAAACAATTAAGACAACAAGAAAACAAGATCTACATGCAGGATGCACAACTTGATGTGTGTCACGTACAGATTAAACCAAGACAATGTCCTGTAAATCAAAAGATGATCGTCTCTCAGGAGTTACTTCCTGTATCCAGTGAGTAGCCGCATGTTGCTATGTAAACATCTTCAGTGGTTCGATGTCACTCAAACACTTGGACAACTTGTGTCAGAATTATCACAACTTCCTATTTCATGGCAGAACATGGAAATTTTGTGCCGTTTAGTGAAAGTTTACTTTTTTTTTTCAGTGAAGCATCATGAGGGGTTTCTGCATTTTCTGGCCAACTTTGAGCCAGGCAGGATGAACAATGTATAATGGAGTGAACAAACAATGGAGTGAAATTTGCTGCTCTTTTGTAGATCTCTGGGTGTGTGCCTATACAAATTTTGATGCATCTAAGTGAAACGTACTGCAGCAGCTAGCTGAAATTTTCTCTGGGTCATCAGTCTTTGACCCTCATGTAAATGTCTGCAGGGCTTTGGTATTATCCATGCTGACTCACTGGGACATCTAAATGGAGCAGAGCCATTGCTAATGTCATTATTAACACCTGCACTTTTCTGGTACAACAAATCAAATCATCTGCTGTAGAAAAAAAAGGCCTGTGAGGGAAAAGGGGGAATAAAGGGAATCCATAATTCATTTCATGAGCAGCTTTCAAACTCCTTTCATCCCTTTATTCAGACTTGTTTAGACATATCCAGTAAAAGCTAATTGGAAAAACTAATCACAAGTCAATGCATAAAACACAAACTTTGACTTTTATGTGTCTAACCAGTTCATTATTTTCTTCTCTACTGTCTCTTTTCCTTGTATTCCTTGTTTTTATACCATCAACTTTGATCTGTTCCTACTGAAACTGCTTCACCTTGAGAAGGGCTCCATAAATCTCTCTTCGTCTCCCCGAGGATGAAGAGGCAGGTCCAGAATATGAACCAGCTTTGAGCCACCCTAGACTGTAGACAAGCCGAGCAGCATTGAAAATGTCTTTTATCTGTTTGCAAGGGCACGTACGCTCACATAATATACAACAGAGGATGGTTTAGATTACAGGGAAAACATGCTCTGGTCTCTGCACTATAGCAGCACTTCTTGAATGTTAATATGCTGCAGAGGCTACGTGGTTTTAAGTGGGACTGAGCAGACAGACACATTTCATCATGATTGCACTATAGTCTGCGGTCAACAATAGACTGATTGGTCTGGCTCCGACTGCAGGATTTTTTTAGTCTTCTTTCAGGTAAACGACAATCCCATTGGATAACAGATTAGCCTACAGATTACAAGATTCAGGTTTGGTTTTTCAGTTCTGTCAATAGCCTATAAAGTATCCTGCCAAATGGATTCAGGTGCTGTTGCTTCTTTTTTTTAAGTATGCATTTCACAAATTACATTACGTAACTTTTTGTCTTCCTTTCTTCTTTGATTTGTCCTTTTTGTCTAGCTTCCAAATAGCTGCTATTAATTAAGGCCGGATTGGTCTACTAAATGAGAAACCATGAACAGCTGCCTACAGCCCCCAAAAGCACAGTTTTTCTTAGTATTATATGAGTCTACATAATTATAATAATTGCAGATTTGGCAGAAATCCATACCACTTAAGTAGCCTACAATTTTAATTAAAAGGGAGTCTGTGTGAAAATCTTAGATTTGTTGTTGCTACAAAGCCAACATTTAGCATTAACAATTGGTTTTCTTACCAGTAAACAGATTTATAGAAAGATTTAGGCTATATGGACAGGTATGGATATTGTATTGACTATAGATGGATTTGTTTTTATCTTTTCACGAATAAAATCAACATTTTCAAATCTGAAATAGTATCTCAACCTTATCTCTGGAGTCATCTGGTAAGAACATTTTACCTTTTTCCCCCCCTTCACAGCGTTTTACTGCCTGGAAATAAAAGTCGGTGTCCAGATGAAGTTTATAACGCGGCTGCCATCTCGTGTCCGAGGTGGAAAACGTCTCTAGAAAATGATTTTTGATCAGGCATCCAGGTGTCCATGAGCCAAAACATCGTGGGGCCTGACATAATGCGTCTGCGTTTCTGGGAAATGTAGTTTAAACGCCCGTAGCCTTCACGTTACCTCTTCGCTTCACGTACTACGTTTCCCACAACCACCTGCGCGCTTTAGCCAATGTCGGGTGGTATGGCGTCTTCTTGAAGCGTAGTTTGGTCGCAAGTGTTTTGTTGACAAGTGAGAAAGGTACGTTTTAAATGTTGTAAACTGTACATCAACCAACTGGCTTTCATTTACTGCAAGTTTATGAATTTACTGAAGTTTTACATTTTCCAGGTTTAAGCGGTTTATTCAAGACGATTAGCTTCTAGCTACATTGTTAGCTAATGCAAGGAGCTAGCTTGTTCACGCTACCCGCTCTGCATTCATTCTGTGCAGACTGAGTTACTTTGTTTTTAGAGTTAATTACACCTTTTGTTAAAAGTTTCACTTTGGGAAAGTAATTATGAGTGAACCAGAAATGTTAACTAAACGACTAACGTTGAAAATTCCTAGTTGTCCTTTGCGTTAGCGAAATAAAACCCGGATAAATCCTGAACTTTCCCGATAGTTGTCAGACATGTCGTAGGAAATCCATCATATTTTATAGGACTTTCTCTTCTATAACTTATTGATACATGGGGGAATTGACTATTCAATTTGAAACCCAACTTTTATTAAACATGAGTCATATTAAACATTTACTTTGCAATATTGCACAGGTATGCATAAGTAAATTGTACAGACGTTTAGATACATTTCTTTTTGATGTGTGTGAAATGTTTTTGTTCATAATTATGTAGGCTAAGTTGTTTTGGTTATTGTTTATGTTCTGCCTCCACAGCTGGAATAAATTAAGAATTCAGTGAAGTTGGAAAGAAGTAGTTTTATAGAAAATATGTTCAGTGCATTGCAGTGGTTATTGGCAGGAACAACCATAACACATTAGGTTTTTTCAATGACTTTCCACAGATTAAAGCACATTTTAAATGTTGTCATGCAAGAGTAGAAAAAAAATATCAACCTAAGTTAATGAAAATGACAAATGTTTAAATACACTTACAAATCCCTGACAAATCCACCACCATCCTATGTGTGTTCCCAGATGGCAGCCGACTCCACAGACAAAAAGGAAGCTGAATCCTCAGGGACCAAGGACAGGGAGAGGAAACGCAGCAGCCGCTCACGAGAGAGAGACCGTAAAGTCTCCCCTTCACGCAAGCGCCATGAGAGAAATCGCTCTCGTGAGAGAAATCGCTCCAAATCTCCAGACAGGTAAAGACACAAAGACATAAACTCTCCTTTAGTGTTTATTAAATTATAACTCATGTTATAATTGTTTTATTCTCTGCATGGCAAAGTTTCAATTAGTCTTTTTCTGAATTAAAACAAAAACATAATCTGGGGGCTTATTTCATAATTACAGAGACCGTCGCATAAAAGACAAGGATAGAGAAAAGGACCGTGAAAGAGAAAAGGACAGAGAGAGGGGCCGCAAAGACAGAGATAGCCATCGACGTGATAAAGATCGCAAGAGGTCCAGGTATGTATACGCTTAAAAACACTGTACAACTGTTTTATTCATTTTCTATTAAGATATAAGAGAGTAATTAGCTATTGCCTGTCTCTCTTCTTTAAAGGAGCCTCTCACCTAAATCAAAGGAAAAATTAAAGCGAGAGAAGGATATAAAAACAGAAGAGGAAGAAGATGAGAAAAAGAAGAAAGAGAAGGTATGAATCTGGTTTCACAGTGTTGCCTTGTTTCTTTTGTTTATAAATAAATAACATTTGCTTTTATTGTCACGTAAATGTTATTGCATATTTAAACCTCTTAGTGTTGCCTTGTGTTGATGGTGCCAAACAAATAAACTTACCTTGCCTCCCGTTCAGGTCCAGCCTCTCTCTTTAGAGGAGCTTCTGGCCAAAAAAAAGGCAGAGGAGGAGGCAGAAGCAAAGGTGAGATGTTCACTGATATATATGTTTTCTTTTTACCTTTAGGCCAGTGATTATTTGTTCTTTCACTCACCTTTTAATTTGTTCTTTTTCAGCCCAAGTTCTTGTCCAAAGAAGAACGAGAAGCTGAGGCTCTGAAACGCAGAGTGCAACAGACAGAGGAGAGGAGGAGGTTGTTGGACGACGAGAGGAAGAAAAGACGGATGTTCCAGGACATGGGGAGAAAAATGATGGGTGTGTATCAACCTCATGTCTGTTTAGGTGTAGACAATCTGTTTTGTTTTTTTAATATTATAAATCATGTTGATAGTAACTGAGACGGTTTATTACAGAGGACCCCCAGGAGAGGGAGAGACGAGAGCGGAGAGAGCGAATGGAGCGAGAGAACAATGGAAACGAAGAGGATGATGGACGACAAAAGCTCAGAGAAGAGAAAGATAAAAGCAAAGAGCTCCACGCCATCAAGGTTTGTACAGGGACAGAACGTTTAATAATATACTATATACAGTGGGGAAAATAAGTATTGAACGCGCCATGGCGGTTAAATGCGTTACTCATTGTATTTTCTTTTATAACTGCACCTGCTGATTGCAGGTCTCTCTAAAACTCTCTGTCAGGGCTTGGACGACTCTTGGACGACTCTTCTTAGTTTTCTTTTGACTTTCTGGTAAAATGTTGTTCTTTTTAGTTCTGGATAACGGCACTAACGGATAAAACGGTGCATTCAGACACGTCTGTAACCGATGCATCAGTATGTTCTGCAACATAAGTTTCTTAAGGTCTTGAGAAGCTCTTTGCTTTTACCCATCATGAGATGCCTCTTGTGTGACACCTTGGTGATGAGAAACCTTTTCATAGGCGTTCATTTTGACTAAACCAACTGATATTACTTTGCACTGATAGGGGACAGGGTTACTTTCTATATACTGACAGACTCCAGCTGCTTTCTTGGCTTTCCAAACCTTTTTGCACCTCCTTTTCTTCATGTGTTCAATACTTATTCCCTGTGTCATTTCACTGTATTACACATTACTTAATTCATGGACATAAAATGTTTAGATTTCTTTGTAAATGTGCATTACTTGGGTTGTTGCTGACATCTGGTGAAAATTTCATGTCAATAGCTCTATTAGGAATATATTTTCTGAGAAATATGTTGACACGTTCGATACTTATTTTCCCCGCTGTTTATACTTGTGTGGAAATAGTTGTGACAATGTTGTACACATTCACATTAGTCTGATTTTTATGTGTTTGAGCAGTTGTAATTAACCTCTAAATGTCTTTCTCTGGATTGTATTGTGCTAATTGAGTAAATATGTAATGTTTGCAGGAGCGTTACCTTGGTGGGATCAAAAAACGTCGTAGAACTCGTCACCTGAACGACAGGAAGTTTGTGTTTGAGTGGGATGCGTCTGAGGACACGTCGGTCGACTACAACCCAATGTGAGTCAGTTTAAATGAACTGTAGCGTTTGAAAACGTGTCTCTTGAACCCAAAGCAGCTTTTGTTTTTGTGCAGCAGCAGTCTAAACAATGATGATGTGTCTTCCAGTTACAAAGAAAAGCATCACGTGCAGCTGTACGGACGAGGCTTCATCGCCGGCATCGACTTGAAGCAGCAGAAAAGGGAACAGTCACGATTCTACGGTGACCTCATGGAGAAAAGGCGCACGCTGGAGGAGAAGGAGCAGGAAGAGTGAGTTAAGCATCGAAGTGATCGGCTCTGTCTTGTGGATTAAAGGAGCAACCTCATCTAATCTTTATTATCTTTACCCCGTTCAGGGTGAGGCTGAAGAAGATGCGTAAAAAGGAGGCCAAGCAGCGCTGGGACGACAGACACTGGTCCCAGAAGAAACTGGACGAGATGACGGACAGAGACTGGCGAATCTTCAGAGAGGACTACAGCATCACCACCAAGGGAGGGAAAATCCCGAACCCCATCAGGAACTGGAAGGAGTACCCGCTGCCTGCACATATCCTGGAGGTCATCGACAAATGTGGCTACAAGGTCAGGTCACAATTACAGTTTTGATGTTTCGATACAGAGTGGTAACTTGAGTTATGGAAACTCGGTTATTCATGTGCACACTGAAACTCTAATGATCTGTTGTTGTTGTTTTTTAATCTTCAAATCCAGGATCCAACACCTATTCAGAGGCAGGCCATTCCTATTGGCTTACAGAACCGTGACATCATCGGTGTGGCTGAGACAGGTAGCGGTAAAACGGCTGCTTTCCTGATTCCACTGCTCGTCTGGATCACGACCCTGCCGAAGATCGACAGGTAAAAACACCCATGACTCACTAAACTCAGGTTAAACCCACTGATAACGTCATTGGTTGGTTGGTTGGTTGTTCTGACCTGTTTTCTCTTTTCTCCGCTGGGCAGGATTGAGGACTCGGACCAGGGACCTTACGCTGTGATCTTGGCCCCGACTCGTGAGTTGGCGCAGCAGATCGAAGAGGAGACCATCAAGTTTGGTAAACCTCTCGGCATCCGTACGGTGGCTGTGATTGGAGGAATCTCCAGAGAGGACCAGGGCTTCCGTCTCAGGATGGGCTGTGAGGTGAGATCAGGGTTCCTACGCAAGTATGGAAAGTATGGGAAAGTATGGAATTTGATTTTATACATTTCCAGGTCTGGAAAAGTATGGAAAATGGAAATGATTGTATGGAAATATATTTATCTTAATACTTATCTGGGTTTGGTCTCATCTGAAGTTACCTGGGTTAATTATTTTTGTATGTGCTACCTACCTATAGCTACAATCTCCTGGAAATTATTTGGTTACATAATGGCATACACATTCAGAATAATGAAAACAAATGATTAATTGCATGATTTTTTTTATATAATGCACAACTATTTACTCAAATATCACAAATTATTTGAATTTTTTACCAAGAAGTCTGGAAAAAGTATGGAATTTGGAAATTTCAAATGTGTAGGAACCCTGTGAGATGTTTCTTTTGACATTCAGGTTTCAAAAGCGATTAAAGTCATGGTCACAGTGCAGACAGGAACTACTTATAGCTAATTTGACATACTTTTTAATGTATGGACTCGTCAAAATGTAAACATATGTGCGTCTATGTCTTAAAAGAGGAATTATGCAGGATTTCTATCTTAACTATGCTACATTTTTACCTTAATTAAACAACTTTGGAGTAATTGTGATGGTTTAATAAATGAAATGTAACTTGTTATGAGGGAGAATGGAGGCTCTCTGCCTTCCACCTAGTGCCTCTTGGCTGAAAAACAACTTTGCAAGATCAGAACCGCCACCGTGGTGTCCCAGCTCTCGTCTCTCACCGCAACACAAACGCCTAATAACCCCTAATCTCTTGTTTATGACAGATGAAACTGCACAAATGTACACGTCGTAACATCGTGTATGATATACATAACGTTATGTACCGCTCTATTGATCGATTTCTCGCCGGTGTCATTGTAAACAAATGCACATGGCCAGAAGGAGGGTTAGCAAAACAGCAGAAAAGCGACCGGACTTGCATAGTTTCCCCTTTAAGCTTATAGACCTTGATGCATTTACATTGCTATTAAGACAAAACACATGTTCACCGACTGTGTGTTTGTGCTTCTCCTCTATCAGATTGTGATCGCCACCCCTGGGCGTCTGATTGACGTGTTGGAGAACCGCTACCTGGTCCTGGGACGCTGCACCTACGTGGTCCTGGATGAGGCCGATCGTATGATTGACATGGGCTTCGAGCCTGACGTCCAGAAGATCCTGGAGTACATCCCCGTGACCAATCAGAAACCAGACACGGACGAAGCAGAGGACCCCGAGAAAATGATGATGAACTTTGAATCAGGAAAAAACAAATACAGACAAGTACGTTTAACTGTCTGTTTGAAAAATATCTTTATAGATGAGACTCTGCTGCAGGTGATAGGTGCTCACATATTTATGTTTTTTCTTTCTTCGCCTTGCAGACGGTCATGTTCACAGCTACTATGCCTCCAGCTGTGGAGAGACTGGCCAGGAGCTATTTGAGGCGTCCAGCTGTGGTGTACATCGGCTCTGCAGGCAAACCTCACGAGAGGGTCGAACAGAAGGTCCTGCTCATGTCCGAGGGAGAGAAGAGGTGAGACAGACACAAACCGTAAACACCGAACGTCTTTCTTTTGTTTCTGCTGAGGTGTCGTGTACTGAGAGTTTGTTGGTTTTGTGTGGTGCAGGAAGAAGCTGCTGGAGGTGTTGTCGCACGGCTTCGAGCCCCCGATCATCATCTTTGTCAACCAGAAGAAGGGTTGCGATGTGCTGGCCAAGTCTCTGGAGAAGATGGGGGTAAGTCACAGCAGACTAGACAAGACTAGTTTCAAGTTTCTTCATTTAGTTCAGGAGAGGGCTCCGAACTATGACCTGCTTCAATTACACATCTTTTAATTTTCATTTATTTGTTTATTTGTAACAGGACTCTGCATATTCATGAACATACAAAATGTAAATATGCCAGACTTACAGGGTTCTTACGGATCCTTAAAAAGTCTTAAAAGGCATTGAATTCATTAATCTAAAAACAAGGCCTTAATTGGCATTATAATGTCTTAAATCAATTTTTCAAACGTCTTAAAAATGTTAACACTTGGTAAGTGGGATTTTATGATTATAATTAGTCTCAAATCTCAAAATAATTGGTAACATTCTGACATAGAGAAGTTAGTGGCGGCTAAATTTCTTACCGCCACCAGCTCCCAAATCAGTTTCCCCCCCCCCCAATCATTCATGTAGCAGTCACTTTACCTTGGACCACATAGGAAAGTGGGTAAAATTGTCCCTAACCGTATGTAATAGATGTGGTGACGTTTTGTTTTTTGTTTTTTTTTGCATTTGTGTTTATTGTGAAGTTGGTCTTAAATTTAATTTCAAGTGGCATTAAAAACGTCTTAAAAAGTCTTAAATTTAAGTTGGCTTAAGTTGTAGGAACCCTGACTTAGCTCTAAAGCTAATTTCCATCCACAAAACAACATTTAGACAAGGACAGAACAAAGAACAACATGGTACAAATACAATATATCACACAGTGGTAGCTTCAGTCGGAAGGAGCAAGGAGTGGTACAATATTAAAGTGCATTTAATCAACAATAAGTATCGTAAAGTGCATCTGTCATAAATTGCCTACTATAT
Organism: Trachurus trachurus; assembly: GCF_905171665.1. Classification (NCBI taxonomy): domain Eukaryota; kingdom Metazoa; phylum Chordata; class Actinopteri; order Carangiformes; family Carangidae; genus Trachurus; species Trachurus trachurus. The sequence continues at coordinate 25,496,709 of NC_139901.1, read as the reverse complement.
TTAGAAATCTAAAATAAGAGAACTACCCTTACTGTTAACAGAACATCAGCTCAATCTATACAATAGCTTGTGTACACACATGAAGCTTGTCTGAGTAAAGTCTAGAAATGTTAGGCGCTTGTGTGAAAGCAGCTTCAGTGTATGGAGAAAAATAAGAAATTAATACAAGTCCTCCCTAAAGGTAATACTCATATACTATAGTCAAGTTTACTATACCAGACTAGACAAAACCAAACAAAACAACTGGTCATAAAACATTAAAAAATCTTGAAAAACAATTGAATTGCAGAAGAAATTAAAATGCTCTACACTGTGTCCACATCTAAAGGGTGAATCTTGCATCAAAATGTGCAGAAGAAATTATTTTCAGGCTCTCACTGGGAAGTACTGGACTACTCTGGAGAAATGCCTCGGTGTTGATTTACCGAAACATTAAAAATATACGACATAATTGAACCTGAACTGTCTCCTCTTCCTCCTCCTTTAGTACAATGCTTGTACGCTTCACGGTGGCAAAGGCCAGGAACAGAGAGAGTTCGCCCTCTCCAACCTCAAGGCGGGAGCCAAAGACATCCTGGTGGCCACAGACGTTGCTGGTCGAGGTATTGATATCCAGGACGTATCGATGGTCCTCAACTACGACATGGCCAAGAACATCGAAGGTAAGAGGCCTCACTCGACGCACACGGTTTCCTCAAAGCTCAGATTTTTTTCTTCATTTCATGTATTTTCCTTAAAGCCTCTGGAAACCCAAATCCACCAAAGCCTCCTAACCATGTATTTTAGGGTCTTATGTACATATTATTAAACATGTAAAAATAATTAGAAAAAAATTTCCATCCAAATTGAAAATATTTGTCTTTTAAGGTTTTGTACAGTAGGTTTGAATTGGGCGGAGTTATCTCTGGGATTTATCACGCAATAAATCCTACCACTCATAAATCGCCACGTCAGTTCTCTCACACAGCCCCCCAGTGGCAGCGAACAAAACCGTTCTGCTAACGGTCGCTCCACCACTCCTCTCTAGTCCTCACAACCAGAGCCATGTCAACAGGGGCTGTGTGTGTGTGTGGCGATTAGCTTTCCAGCGCGACCTGCCCTGTCTGTCTGTCTGTCTGTCAGTCAGTGCCCACAACTCCTCTCTACATGCAGCCGATACAGCCGTTTCTTTTGTGGGGGGGAGGAGTGGTGGGGGGGGGGGGGGGGGGGGGCGGTTTAAATCCGCGATCAGCATTTAGCATTTATTAGCTTTCCAGCGCGACCTACCTTGTCTGTGTTTCAGTCTCTGTCTGTCTGTGTGTGTGCCCACAACTCCTCTCTACATGCAGCCGATACAGCCGGTTTTTGGGGGGGGTGAGGGGAGGGAGGGAGGGTGTGTGTAAATTGGCGATTAGCTTTTAGCATTTATTAGCTTTCCAGTGCGACCTGCCTTGTCTCTGTGTGTGTGTCTGTCAGCCCCTCCTGGCGCTCACACAGACCTGAGTGACGGTTAAAAGCTTCTTTTTTTCTGTGAGACTACGACCAAAGACGGTTCTGACGCTCCAAAACGAAGCTGGTAGACTAGTTAGCTGCTAAATAGCATCAATCAATCGATGCACGTCCTCCGGTGAGGATTTTTTTTTTTTTTTAACGGTCGCCATTGACGTGTTGCTATGACAATGGAGCTGTCAATCATAGCGTTATCTGCCACGCCCACACTGTCCTGACCAGTGGCCTCAATAGTGCCTCAATAGCAAAATGAGCTGTTTTTAAACAAGGTTTTCTAATAGTTATGAATAGTTATTGTCACTCAGACTTTTGTGGATGCTTAATGAGGCACTTGACTTTGATATAATATAAGCATTTTTACTATATATAGTCAGGTTTCCAAAGGCTTTAAACCTTTTTGATATCTATTCATTTAAAGGGATAGTTCAACATTTGGCAAATTGGCCCATTGCCATAATCCCTATAATTTTAGGAGTAGGTTCGTTGCCTTTAATTGTTGGTGCATGCAAGCTGTTTTTAGAACAGCGGAGCAGAGCTGTGAGCTGCTCAGAGCTACACTACGGAGGCTGATGGGATTTCTTGGTTTCCCTCATCAAACTCATCAAATACACAATCCAACAACTCCAAAACGCTCTCGTGGACAAGTTGTGACCTGCACATTCACCACGCTATGAGATAATAACAGAACGTTACCAGACAGAGTTGTTTCCTAGGTAGATTCATGCAAAACTGCTGATGCACGCTCCCGTCGGGAGCAGTTTTTCGGCAAGCAGTCTCTGCGTTTACCTCAAAAACAACTCTGTCTGGTAACGTTCTGTTATTATCTCATAGCGTGGTGAATGTGCAGGTCACAACTTGTCCACCAGAGCGTTTTGGAGTTGTTGGATTGTTTATTTGATGAGTTTCATGAGGGAAACCAAGAAATCCTATTAGCCTCCGTAGCGTAGCTCTGAGCAGCTCGCGGCTCTGCTCCGCCGTTCTAAAAAATAGCTTGCACCGACAATTAAAGGTTAACGAACCTACTGCTGTGACTATAGGGATTATGGCAATGGGCCTATTTGCCAAAATGTTGAACTATCCCTTTAAAACAGTGTTGTTAAGAACAGATAACTCACAATGTACAATACAAAGAAATTCATGTGTAATTATTTCATCTGTAACAAAGTTCTCCTTCTCCTCCTCCTGCAGACTACATCCATCGTATCGGTCGTACCGGTCGTGCTGGTAAGAGTGGCGTGGCCATGACTTTCCTCACCAAAGAGGACTCGGCCGTGTTCTACGACCTGAAGCAGGCCATCCTGGAGAGCCCGGTCTCCAACTGCCCTCCCGAGCTGGCCAACCACCCGGACGCTCAGCACAAACCTGGAACCATCCTGACCAAGAAGAGACGCGAGGAGACCATCTTCGCCTGATGGACTCGGGACCGTTTGGTCGTGTTGCATATTCTGTACACAGTGTCCGATTTCTCTGTTTTACAATTGATTTATGGTGTAGAACTCACTTCTTCCCATGTCTTCAGTTGTTTTTCACCTCGCCTCCCCATCCTGTCGGTCTGTTTTTGTCCTTTTTAAAAGGGACACATTAACTGGTGCAGATGTTTTCACAGCACTCTTTATGAGATGGCTCACATGTGAACACTTTTCATCGCCGTCTGTGAATTTGATTTTGTTTACTTGGTTGAAAAATGTGTAAATGTGGACTCAGCAGTAGATATTTTGTTATGCTTCTGTGGACAAGAGCGCAGGTCCAGATCACTAAGCAGGACACTGCTGAGCTGCACTGTAAAGATGCTGCTCTTCGATAACAACCACGTGTGATAGACACCAGCCAAGATGTGCGTGTAGGTGAGTAGCGAGTACGATATTGTGAGTTTTTATTACGCATTTACCATTTGAGTTTCCTGACTGTTTAAAGAGACCAATGCCAAAAGTTAGGGCGACTATTTTCACTTCAGATACATGAGCTAAGGCTAAATCACAATTCATTGTTTTAAATATAAACATTTGTATTATGTCAATACAGCAAACTTGAGTGACCACTGTCTCGTAAGTGTCTGAATGTTTCCTCATCAGCTACATGACCACTCTGTTAACAATGTGAATAACACAAGTAGTTTTTTGATAGTGGGGAGATCACTGGGTAAAACATGGTATGCAAAATGAGCCGAGATTTTTTTTTACAGCAAAATTACAGATTCAAGGCGAAGAAATTGAACTGTCAATAAAGACATAAATTAAGCACTAGTTAGGTAGCCACTAGCCAGTCTAATAACCATGTTTCTTAAGGGTCCAGTGTGTAAAATTGGGGGAAAACCGTGATATCTAGCGTTCAGATTCTAGGTTGCAGCATTAACTCGATCGCACCCCTCCCGACGGCAAAGTGACGGTGGCCTCCAGGGACAAAAAAACTTGTTTACCACGACTGGGAGTATTTCAGCAGCATGGAGCGATGAGGTGAAGATCTAAACCAGTTTACGATACGTCTGCTGTTTCCTCCTTCTTTGTTGGTTTATTTATGAAAGCGAAATGTGCTCTCTGGCCAGCTGGATTTCCCGTTAGGGCTGCCGTACAAACATGGCGGCGCAAGATGGCGACACTCTCTAAAGCAAGACCCTTGCTATATGTGTATATATAAAAGAAGAATTATAAGGCTACGAAAACCAAACAAAATTTATGACGATTATAAAAATATATTAGTGGGTAGTATATTCAGATTTTGGCAGTGAACCTTGCCAGTTATTACACACTGGGCCTTTAAAATTACTTCAAAATCAAGTCATGTAAGAAATTTTATTGTATCAAGACTCCACATTACTCCTGCACATTTATGCATTTGTGCCTGAATCTGACATGTTGACCTTTGTGAGGCCAAATGTACAAATAACTAATAATCAGATGATCTAGTGTTCATAGACATCTGTTTGCAACCGCTTACCTTTGTGTTATAAGTCATATTTTAATCAATCAGCTCCTTGATGTGAGCATGAAACACTTAAAATATCTTAATACACTTTTATACAGGAGGACGGTTGTGATTTTACCCCCCCATCATTTACACTGGCAGTCTGTGTGTATTTGGTCATAAACCAAAGTGATCAACAGTTATTACAATTTATCCAGAGATTAACCAAGTTGAAGTAGTAATTCATCCAATCAATGTTAGGATATTTCACTTCAAACCAGAAATGTTAAAGCCAACAGTGTGTTAACTTGAGATATTTCAGCCTAGACTGGATCTACAATAGTGGTAGTATTATAAGGGTATTACTGTTAAACACAAAAACGACCCAAACAGTTAAAAGTACATAAAATGTCATGTTTATTTTTGTTTTAGTCATATTTTACTCAGCATTGTAAATCTATTTTCAAATAGAAAGCATTCTATACAGCATCAGGCAGGAAATGTCTCACTTTTTACACATTTGCTGTCTCTTCTGATAAATAGAGGGAAGAGGCGTGATGGGTCACGCTAGCACGCTGTGGTAGTCTGGTGGGTACATTGTTATATTTAGTGCAGTTATTGCATTACAAAGCAACCATCCCAAAAAAAAGTAGTGCAATTTTTTTTCTTTTTTCTACTCACACAAAAGAGGAAGTCCAGATGGTCTAAGGCGTTTAAAGTTCTTTTCAATGTTAGGCTTAGTATTGCATACAGAATAAGACAGGAAACTAAATTATAACCCTTGTAAAAATTGTGCTTCATAAATTGAAAAACCTCAACTGCTGTTATCAGTTGCTAAATTGGTCCGCTTTGAAAAACATACTCTGCCAAAATATAACGAAAAATAGCTAATCGGTGAACTAAGACATGCAGGGTTTTTGTAATTCACTCATTCATTTTGATCACAAATTAAAAAAACAAACAAAATAAGCAGAAAAAAAACTTAGGCCTGATCTGGGGCAAGTTTTTAGTGAGTGATAATCAAAAGTGCGTCGTAGAGTGTCCATCCAATATTGTGGAAAAAATATCCCCAATATCAAGGTTAGTGGATAAATAAACTGATGCGTTCTTATTTTTAGTAACAGTGTTGTTAGTGGTGTGAGGAGTGAGTAGCCTCAGAGACAAGACTATCACTACAAGACAACGAGGAGAATCAGAATCAATGCATTACTAAAATACTTAACTGTAAAAAGAAACAATCAGATTTCATGCAACACTTGCATAGATTTTTTTTCTTCTTTTTTTTTTCAATCATGCTGATTTTTTTTTGATTTTTTTAATCTCTTCAAAATATACAGAACACTAGATAGAGATACCTGTGAGACATGGAAGCAGTAAACCAGTAACTCCTAAAGCAGGCTGTGACAGTAATCGACCCTGTTGTGTTGAACAGAAACAGAAAAGCAGGTCGCTGCTCGTCAGCATCACACGTCCAACTCGTCATCCGTCGGCTCATGGACTTTAAAAATGGTGCAGGAACAGGATGACAATCGTGTGTCATGGGTGCTACGAGCTCTTCGGGAGCACGACACATTACTTTTAAAAGTGAGAGGTGAGGGAGACGATGATGAGTGTGTAGGACTTTACACCTGAGGATCTGCCTTGGTTAGAAGAAACCAGCGTTAAAACTGCAGTACACAAAACGTTTAGCAGACTCAAACGAAGAAGGGAGGGATTGAGGGAGGGAAAGGGTGGATTTTTTGGGTGTAGAAACTGTGGATGCTACAATCAGTAACGTGCTACAATCGAATTTTACAGGGCGATCGGTTGGGTCGGAGGTGCAAAAAGGCATGCAAGAGCTTACATTCTCTGAAGCCTGGTTGGCTGCGGCTGTTGCAGCGTCGTGTGCTTGAAATATGTGAATGACTCGATGTAAACAAGCAAGTTTGGCAAATAGTCAACTCATCCTTTAAAAGACAACATTCCCTTTCTTAGTTGTGTTTACATTCTCTGTGCCTATTTTTTTTTGTGTGTGTGTGTTAAGCTTTTCTTCAGAGGTGTTCAGAGTGATTGTGCAACAGCAAAGACAAGTGACACTGACGCCGTACTGCAGCTTCATACTTACAACTGTGAGCGTTTTACAGAATGATAAACTGTATGTGTGTCTCCCAAACGCCATTCACCGTCTTCAGAGTTTAAAAAACTGACAACACACGGATTGCAACACCTCTCTGAAACAGCAAACAAGTCCATATTAACAAAACCCAAACAAACGAACAAACAAATCAATAAATTAACTGAGCAATGAAACAAAACCAGGTGCCCATTCAGTATATACATTGTAATCAAATGCATTACTATTCCTCATAAATTGATTCAACAGTAGACATTCCTACATTAGTTTATCTGTAAAGATCATTCAGTTACTGTTCTGACGTTAATGTGCAAATAGTCTTAAAATAATTATACTCGTACATGCAATAGTAAAGATAGTTAAAAGTCTTAGGAATTTTAAGGCCAGTATATGAGACATCCTACGATAGAGAAACCTTAGGCAAAGCAGCTAAAGTTTGAGTTTGCGTACAGCTGGTAGCCTGAAACCTTTTCATTGCAGAGGTGAGTAGCCCTGTTGACTTGACCATCTGAATGATTTGACCCTGGAAAGGTCGTTAACATACTCTCGGTTCGAATAAATTAAAACTGGGAGTCTGGAAGAGAGAGATTGTAAATATCAATAATACCTACAGTGGTTTTCTTAAAGGGATAGTTCAACATTTTGGCAAACTGGCCCATTGCCATAATCCCTATAGTTTTAGGAGTAGGTTTGTTACCTTTAATTGTCGGTGCAGGCTATTTTTAGAACAGCGGAGCAGAGCCACGAGCTGCTCAGAGCTACGCTACGGAGGCTAATTTCCTCATTTCCCTCATCAAACTCATCAAATACACAATCCAACAACTCCAAAACGCTCTGGTGGACAAATTGTGACCTGCACATTCACCACGCTATGAGATAATAACGGGACGTTACGAGACAGAGTTGTTTCCTAGGTAAATTCATGCAAAACTGCAGTTTTTCGGCAAGCAGTCTCTGCGTTTACCTCAAAAACAACTCTGTCTGGTAACGTTCTGTTATTATCTCATAGCGCGGTGAATGTGCAGGTCACAACTTGTCCACCAGAGTGTTTTGGAGTTGTTGGATTGTGTATTTGATGAGTTTGATGAGGGAAACCAAGAAATCCCATTAGCCTCCGTAGCGTAGCTCTGAGCAGCTCGCGGTTCTGCTCCACCGTTGTAAAAATATCTTGCACCGACAATTAAAGGTAATGAACCTACTGCTGTGACTATAGGGATTATTGCAATGGGCCAATTTGCCAAAATGTTGAACTATCCCTTTAATAAACTGGGCATCTGTGTCCGATTGACGCTAAAGAGTCTGAGTTGATTCAGGGAATGTTTTACTCGTCGCTAAATGTTGTTGTGTTGTTGTTGGGGCAGTCCGGAGGCTGAGGGGAGGGGCTGGGGCGGTTGGGGGCCTTGTTCCTCAGTAGTTGTCTCGGGGCCAGGGGCGGCTGCGCTGGCGGTTGTTCCTCTGGTTGTGACCTTGCTGGGCTTCGCGTTGGAGCAGCCTGTCCTGTGACTCGTGCCCGTTGGCACTGTGGGCACTGCCTGTGTGCCCACGGTGAGCCGGGTACATGTCCCTGTATGTGCGAGCATGGCAGGGGGAGGCGTACTCATCCTCCTCCTCCTCTTCCTCTTCTTCCTCCTCTTCCTCTTCCTCTTCCTCCTCCTCCTCGCCCCCCCTTTGGCATGGACTCCCCCTGCGGCCACGAGACAGGGAGTCACTGGCCTCGTCGGACGGCATAAGACTGTCCTGCTCCAAGGGGGAGTGGGCCTCCTCACCCGCCTCTTCCTCCTCGTCACCCTCCAAGCCCAACGCCTCGTGAGGCTGCGGCTGGTTCTTGTTCTGGTTCTGGACGATTTGTGAGTCGCCATGGAGGGTAAAAAACAAAAACAAACAAACACAAGTCAAAGGAAAACTCAGAAACCAGGATGGTCTGTGTATCTTTTGGTCATTGGATTTTCTTTTTGATCAATATGAATTAAAAAACAGAAAACAATTGGTTTATTTGATTTTAATTTTGAAATAAAAATATGGAAACACAAAGCATTGTTCTTTTTGAGTGTCAAACTAAATTTTAAAAACAGTTAGATTTTCATGTTGTATTTCATATAACAAAAATTTAAATTTATAGACAATAGAAATGAAAAAACAGACCAAAAACACAGTTCTTTTCATATTTTGACACCAGATGTTGTCATTTTTTACAGTATCACATAAGCGTGGGGGCAGAAGAGGATTTTCTGCAACAAGTTGTGTGGCAGAAGCTTGATGGGAGTCCCCAACGTATCTGGAGTTAGAGGTGGAAAAAGTCGTAACTAAGGTATTAAACTGCTATCTCTCCCCTTTGCTTTTCTTCTACAGACCAGTCCAGCCCACGGTCTTGCCTTGAAAATGACGACTTAACAACGGTTGTTCTTGGTCTTCCTTTTAGTTTCTGTTGTCTAGTGATTCCATTTTTTGTTATATGAAATAGAACATGAAAATCAAACCGTTTTTAAAATTGAGTTAATTGCTCTAGTTTTTTGGTATTTCAAAATGAAAATCAAATAAACCAATCTTTTTTTGTTATTTAATTCACATTAATCAGAAGAAAATCCAATGACCAAAAGAAACACTGACCCCAGGATCATGTTTCAAAGTAGCTTCACATTTTCTGTGATTATTTATTTCTCCATCCACACATTTTCTCTGCCACAAACACACAGAGTGGACAAAACAAAGCAAACACTACACCAGGAAGGATTTTGCAGGTTCAAATCTTATTTTAAAACAACTCAACTCAAATGCCCAAATGTGCATTGAAACGTTATTGGTTACTGTTATTGTCCCTCCTGAACCACAAAGACACTTCTAACTTTCTATCTACCGTGTTAGCAAAGTACAGTAGAGGAGACAACATGCACAATCCTCCTCATGTGCATGTTGTACACAGACCAGCGACTGTTTCAACCTCAATATGGGCACGTTGGAATTGTTTTAAAGAAGTGTAAATACAACTGTTAAAGGAGAATTCCAGCCATTTTCTAAGTAACGCTCTACAGCTCTAGGTCCCCGAGTGCGACCATAGGAAAAAATCAGAGAAAAATATGTGCAGTCCGGACCTAGCTCTCCTCCTGCTAGCTGCGCTACACTGCAGTTAAACTGTGAAGTAATGGGGGCAGTTCTTCTAACAGCGACTTTGGCCTCAAAATATCACTACAAACGCTTTGTAACATCCACCAGTTCCTTACCACACAACACTGAGTGTGCATAATGAGTGAGTAGTGTTAACTGTATGTTTTTATCACATACTTCTGTTTACTCGAACTGTCGAGCAAAATGATTTTCAATGGGAAAAAGCATCAATATGAATACAACTGCTTTTTTCCCCAACCAAAATCATTTTTTTCCCTCCTAAATCCATGTTTTCCTCACGTTTTTATCTTTGTTGGTATGGAAACAGTCCCGACCTCGACAGTCGACTAGTAAGGTCTACCCAGGAAGCTGGAGTAAACAGAGGTACGTGATAAAAACACACAGTTAACACTGCTCTCTCATATTAGCGGAGTTATGCACACTCAGTGTTGTGTGGTAAGGAACTGGTGGATGTTGCAAAGCGTTTGTAGTGATATTTTGAGCATTATATTCACGGTTAGAATAACTGCCCCCATTACATTGCTGTTTAACTGCAGTGTAGCGCAGCTAGCAGGAGGAGAGCTAGGTCCGGTCTGCACATATTTTTCTCAGACTTTTTCCTATGGTCGCACTCGGGGACCTATAGAGCTGCAGAGCGTTACTTAGAAAATGACCGGAAATCTCCTTTAAATAGCTGTGATAATTACAAACACTGCAACTAAACCACACAGTCCCTTGTGATGCCAGTGAGCAGCTTTTGTCAGCTATAAATCACCACCTATAGTAATAAATCTCATAGTATAAGAAAGCATCATAGACAAAAGGAAGATGTGATGCCAGTGTATTGCTATTTTATTGATTGTTTATGTGCACACCACCTATCCCACTCAGGATCAGTGGATGTGACTTTTTTTTTTTTTTACAAAATTCTGGGCACATTAATTATTTTGTTGGTATTTGAAGTGGAAAAGTAAAGTTTTTAATTTGCCCAAATTTTTAAAAATCTGAGAACAACTCTCCACAGTCTTACTGTGTGATTAATAACCAATAGTTGACAAAGTTGATCTCTGACGTGCAGTAGTGCAGCAGTGTTTGCAGTGTTGGTAAAATCCCATCAAAGTCCTTTTTCCGTGAAGTGTTTACAGTGTTTCATCCGTGTGTGTGTGTATATAGATTAATACTTTAGACACCGAACAAAGGAAATGCAAGTGAGACACTTGAATGGATGGTCAGGGGGTTACTCTCGAACATGAACTGTTATTGTACAAGTGTTATGGTCTCAGTTTATTGTGTTAATTTGCATTTATTTCCAGTGAATTTATTATTTAAGCATCAATCATATGCCTTCAATTAGCACTCAAGTCATTCAAAAATAGCATTGTGCCACTGTGAGTGGGGGGGCAGCCATTCACAAAGCATGCTTGGGAAAAGAAATAGAAAGAAAATAGAGAACAATGGCAAGACTTAGACGATTCATACACATGTCTTTACATTTTCAAACATAATGTTCTCAATTCTGGTAAAAAATTGAAGCCTGGGCTCAAGTGCTTTGTGATTTTTTCTCGGAGCAGCGTTGATTCACCTGAGACCATCAACTAAAGGAAAAGGAGGCAGGATGCAATAAGGTAAAACACACGGCGTCTTTTCTGTGCTGAGAACTGAGCTAATAAAATGCTGTTCATTCGCTGTCTCAGCCGCTGAGTCATGTTCAAGTGTCGGTACATGTGTAAGAGGGGACTGTTGGGGTTGAGAGTGCAAATGTATATAGATAAACCCTACTACTCACCCCATTTTGTAAGCGATCATTCAATTAATTCCTGTGTTTCAGAAAACTGCAAAAATGTTAAGCATGGATGAGTGAGAGGACAGACAAGACAACCGGAGACAATCAAATAAAAACATAGGAGTGAGAATCTGAGATGGGAAGAGCTGGTCAGGACAGTGACAACATGTTCAAAACAGGATTCCTACTTCAGAGTCTTAAACAGTATTGACACAGTATTAAACATGCTTTCTCTTTGCTTTTCAAAGACAGATGAAGATCAACTCACCTGTAGGCTAGAGATGGCAGAAGGAGGGGTCATCAGACTCTGCTCCAATAAGGGATTAAGGGGAGTGTTTCCTGGGAGGTGAGTGGCACGCCAGTAGATCTCCAGGTACTCAGCCAAATGCTCACAAGCATCCTCCAGCTGGTTCTCATCCAAAATGACATCAAACATATCCTACAAGCAAACAACAAGGAACAAATCAACAAAACTGAAAGGCTGTGAGTGTTCTGTGAGACTTTACTTCAGATAAATGATCACTGTCTATATATAATCAAACGGACAAACAGATGTTAGTATCCCCACAGCCATGTTGCTAGTGCACAGCTGGATTAACCTTTTACTGTGTCCTTGGGTGCACATCTGTTGCATGGTTGCTGTTGACCCCTCACTAAAACAGCACTTTTATCACTATATCATTAACGCAGATACACAGAAACCAAACACCACCACTAATGAATTTTGTTTGTACCTTGATATAAATAACCATCCATCCATCCATCCATCCATCCATCCATCCATGAGAAAGGTGAAACACATGTATGAGTTTATCAGCCTCAGTCCTGAGCCTTTTCATTCCAGTGGAAGAAGTGAACATGATCAATTCCTGTGCCTCAGTGTCACCGATACAAACATTTAAAAGCCACAGATCTTCTAAGAATTTAGACATCAAATTTTTTTTCTTCAGATAATCAGATCGTGAGGTTTTTTCAATTTGTGACCTGTTTCTGTCTCAGCGACTAACTCCCCAAACAGATCAGTCGGTTCTAGTCCAGTTTCACTGCTGCAGAAGTTCAGAGGTACTTACATGTGGAACAATCAATTAAACATTAATGTGAAATAACCTTTGCATTATAATTTAACTGTTTTTGAAAAGGGAAACAGACTATTAGATTGTTTTTATTTTATTCTGGGTCGCTCAGATTTAAATCAGCAGATAAAAACGAATGGCAAAATAAGGGGCAAATTCAAACTGTATCTACTGTTATGTATTGTTGATCTGTTTTTGTATAAAGAAGCAAACACAGCCTCATCCATTTAGGAGAGAGGAAGTACATAACATGTCATACCATTGGAGCTACATGTACTGTGTTATCTGTTTGCATTATCTCCTGCAACTACTACTCTACTTCCTGTCAATTGAATGGAATTTATTACCTTTTTTTCATGTTTTCACCTTGTAATTATGACATGTGCCTATGATTTTACAGCTTGCAGGTTGATTATGAGGAGTGAACAGGAGCTGTATAACAGTGGGAAGAATCCACTCACAGGGGGACACTGAGAGAGTTTGTCTGCAGCCATCATCTGCACATTCAGGTGCTTGCTCTGAGACTTCCCCCGTGATTTGATCAGCCTCTGGAGCACCTGAAAGAAAAAAAAAAGAGAGGTTGCGTTGCAGATCAATGCAGATGAGGACAAGAGGCCTGAAGCCCATCAGTTCATCATGGAGGTAACCTACTGTACCTTTGGTGAGGAAACTTTAACGTAGACAATGATGGGTGCAAGGGAGGTTTTGGCGAGCTGTGCAGGATGGTTGATGGTGTCTGCGTCCAGAACCACAAGCTGCAGGGTTTTAGCGAGCTCAAATATCCTCTCAATCTCACTCTGAACCTCCGCTGCACAGAGACAACACATTTCCTATGTTTTAACTCATTGCTTATGCAAGAACAAAGACCTGTGGGGCTTCCTGTCTGGAATCGAGCTCAGATCTGATGACACAGTTGAGCCAGCCAGCACAGATGAAGCTGTTTATACAATTTACTACGGGACAGTTGTGGCAAAAGTAGGTTACACATCAGACCATTGTTGTCCAGAGTGGCCCATGAGTATACAGTCACCTCACAATGTTAAATGCTCCAAAATCCTGACTTTATTACCTAGGCTGGAGCGGGTGTTGGATCTTTCCATGATGGGTCTTTTGTTGAGGACAGATCTTTTGGCTAAAGACAGGTCGGCAGTTACACGGGTGATTGAGATTCTGCAAACAAAAATACACAAAGACGAATATTCAGTGAAATAATTTTGTAGATCGGGTGAATTGGCTTTCTTCAACTACAGGAGTTATTCTGCAATCTCTCCTTTGTTTTTATACTGACCGTCCCTCAAATCTGTGTTTCAGGAAGTCAAAAAGCGCTTTCTGCATCATATCCGTCACCTAGGTGGGGAGGGGGGGATAAGAAACCAACTGTTATATAAAAAAAAAAAGACAGTGCACATAAATTCAAAACAACATGCAAAATGGTGAATCTCTACAAACAAAACAAAGTGTAAATGAAGAGTAAAATTGATGAATAAATTGCCACAACCAAGGGATCAAACAAACGATCACCATGCAGGTAAATCTGACGGGCTGTGATATGATTAATGGGAGAGGAAACAACTTTGAATTTTGTTGGGTTTTTTGTTGAAAAATACACAATATAGGCTATTTATGTTGTTTGTTACATTCTAAAAAATAACTAATTCATAAAACAGTAGCCTAGTGTTAAAAAAAAAAAAAAATCCACCATTTTTGAAGCTGTTCACTTACAAAAGTTGATTGACATGTCCATAGTAATTTTCTGGAGTCAAACTTATTGTGACGGTCACCACACAATTAATTTTTTATGATAGATAGCCTACTGTAGATGCTGCGTTCAAGACAACACGGAAGTCGGATTTTTCCGACGTCACAGCTTGAAAAAGTGCACCTCATATCGGAGCTCCCACGCGACTTCTCCGAGAATCTGCACTCTGCAGCCTCGCAAAACCACACCGTCAACGGTAAAAACATCGATTAAAATGTATTTTTATGCCAAAATATATTAAAACTGTGTGAAATATAGCCTACCTACTTGCCGTACGTTTACAGATTACAACACAAATGGAACACACATTCATGTTTATATTTCTCTTCGATTTTAAATGGTCTATTCATTTATTTAGCCTATTTTAAAATGTTTCATGCCCTTTGTAATATTTTAATGCGTTAGCTACGTGAAGCACTTTGAACGCCCCGGTCCGCCATGCTTTTGGTTATTCTGATATTCCTTTCCACAGGTTGCTTAGCTACCGGCGGCATGTCGCCTAGCTACCGGCGGCATGTCGCCTAGCTACCGCAGTCTCGGCTCCACAAACGCCCAGCGTGAGCGTCTCTTCCCATTAACGGACTCGCCTGCCTGGGATTGAGGGTGGAGTTTGGAGCCGCCATGATGACAGCGACGGTGGAGCCTCAAAACTACTCTTCAGAAACTTTTTGGCGACATAATGGCGCCGAGTCCATCTCAACATACAGGCTAATTGTTTCATTAAGGACTTGGTTTAGTTTTTATGTTGAGAGGAAACGAACAACAACAACAACAACAACGGGAAATAGACGTATTTTAAGTAATGAGACAAACAAGTCCACTCAGCCAGCGCTGCTCCACCTGTGCGTCTCCCCCCAGTTCAGGATCATCACAGGTGAAACATGGAGGCTACTTGTGGAGCATCCTTCATTTTCCATGTGGGAGAGTAAAAGGATGTTTGCTAGCAGCTCATATTTCAAGAGAAGTGGAAGCTAAACAAGCTGGAGCAACAATTGGTGAGTTTTTTTGTTTTTTTTTTACGAAATAAATTGTAAAATGACAGTGATACAAATAGTGCTTCCTGTATTTGCACGTGTTTTTAGTACCTGAATTTAGACAACAACAGTAATGCTCCCTTTGATATGAATTATACATGACAGACTTTTACTTGTACTTCAGTAGCTTTTTGTCACCACTGTAACGCTGTTGGAGGTTATTGCATTCTCTATGTCTCTAAGAGTTTAATGCAAACCTTGGGCTACCTTTGTGGACCTGTGTATTGATATTTGGATCCAGGCGCCAGTTTTCAGCACAGATAACTTTTGTTTTAGTTTGAACTTGGTGGAGCTGCTCTGTAGTGTAGTGTTTTAATTTCTGGTAATTAGGGGGCTCATCGTGGTCCAGTATGCAGTTGGCTGTGAGAAACCTCTGTTATTTCCACACCGTAGTTGATTAAGGTTTATGTTTTATATTAATGTTTTCTTTAACTTAAAAAACCGAATCACATCTCTTCCTGCAGAAGCACTAATCAAATTTGCTGTAACTTGAAACATACATATAAAATTGACTCCCATTCCTAAGATAAATTCAGACGGGCACCTAACAACAGATGCATGGGCAGTTTTGAGAGGGAAGGGTGCAGTAGGTGGCAGTTGTTTTGTCTTTTGGAGGTGAAATGGGGAGAGGCTGACCTCGTAGCCCTTCAGCGATGGTCCCACGAGGACCACTGGCCTCATAGAGGGCACCACGTCGTAGGGAGGGACGTGTTCCTGCCAGAAATAGGGGAGGACGACAGGAGAACAGAGGGGACAGGGGTGAGAAATGCTGAGGTTTGCAAAACAAAGTTAATGTGAACAAGACTTTTTAAGATGGTTTTGATACCACGTAACATAAGGATATTTGAAGTTCTTGCTCTCTATTTTTCTCTCAATCAAAATGTTATAAAATAAAGTCTAAAACAAAACAAAACAGCAAGTGTAATAAGACCTAAAATCATTTATTACCATTGGTACTTACCTGTTGAAAGATTATTTAAGTAAAAGTTTTTGTTAAAAATGTACAAAGTTGCTTGCTTATGTAGCCAGTTTTAATAATTATTATTATTTAAGTTATGAATAATAACTTAAAGTTCCCACACTGCTGAATTCCCATTTTTACATAATAGAAAATGGGAATTCAGTGACAAGACCTCTCCTATAGATACCTTGATAATGTCACTCCTGTCTAACTCTGAAATCTATGTATTATGGACAAATTCTGCGTCGTCAAAGTGTCAAAACCTACCTGTTTTTGCTTCTGTTTGGCTTGTGAAAACAAGAAAACATCAATCAGTGAAGGAAAAAAAGACAGAAGAAAACAGAAGTTTGTGTTTCTTTCAGCACAAGAGGCAGTTTTGTAATACTTACATTCACCTGCAGATGGTGGTGTGGTCCTCCAGTTCCCAGTCACCATGTCGCCTAAACTCGAGGAGTTACCCCCTGTTTTCCTACAACACAACAAAAACTCAAATTTCTCAGACTTATATTATGGAAATAAGTCGTCAAGGAAGCTTTTGTTTAAAATGATTAACTGACCTCTGTTTCTGCTCCTGTTTGAGTCTCATCGCCTCCAGTCGGAGGGGGCTTGGGATGAAGGTGATGTCTGCCCCCTCCTTAACTAGCCGTCCGATCCACCAGTCATTGTTGTACTTCTGTTAAGTTCAGTGCAACAACAGTACCATATCACATATACAGTGCCTTGCAAAAGTATTCACACCCCTTGAACTTTTCCACATTTTGTCACATTACAACCACAAATTTAAATGTATTTTATTGGGATGTTGTGTGATAGACCAACACAAAGTGGTGTATAATTGTGAAGTGGAAGGGAAATGATAGGTACATGGTGTTGAAGATTTTTTACAAGGGTGTGTCTCTCTACCAGCTTTGCACATCTACAGACTGCAATTTTTGCCCATTCTCCCTTGCCCGAATAGCTCTGGTTGAGTCAGATTGGATGGAGCGTTTGTGAACAGCAGTTTTCAAGTTTTGCCACAGATTCTCAGTAAGATTTAGGTCTGTAGGACTTTGACTGGGCCATTCTAACACTTTGATCTAAACCCTTTGTAGATCTGGTTGTATGTCGAGGGTCGTTGTCCTGCTGGAAGGTTCAAGGTACAAGATTTTTTACAAATCAAAGACCAAAATTGAACTTTTTGGCCAACATGCAAAACGGTATGAGTGGTGGAAACCTAACACTGCACATGAACCCGAACGCACCATCCCCACGGGGAAACATGGTGGTGGCAGCATCAGGCTGTGGTGATGCTTTTCTCCAGCAGGGACAGGGAAGCTGCTCAGAGTTGATGGGAAGATGGATGGAGCTAAATACTGTAACTTACAGGGCTATTGTGGAGGAAAACCTGTTAGAGGCAGAAAAAACTTGAAACTTGGACGGAGGTTTACCTTACAGCAGGACAGCGACCCTAAACATTCAGCCATATCTATTCTACAAAGGAAAGGTTTAGACCAAAGCATATCCATGTATTAGAACAGCCCAGTCAAAGTCCTACAGACCTAAATCCTACTGAGAATCTGTGGCAAGACTTGAAAACTGCTGTTCACAGACGCTCTCCATCCAATCTGACTCAATTAGAGCTATTCTGCAAAGAAGAATGGGCAAGAATTGCAGTCTGTAGATGTGCAAAGCTGGTAGAGACACACCCCAAAAGACTTGCAGCTGTAACTGCAGCGAAAGGTGGTTCAACAATGTGAATACATGCACTTTTCAGATTTTTATTTGTAAAAAAAAATCCTAATACCATGTATCATTTCCCTTCCAGTTCACATTTACACACCACTTTGTGTTGGTCTATCACGCAAAATCCCAGTAATACATTTTAAGTTTGTGGTTGTAACTTAACAAAATGTGGAAAAGTTCAAGGGGTATGAATACTTTTGCAAGGCACTGTTTTGCATCTGCTTTATTTTAATGTAAGCGAGGGGGGCTTTGATAACAACAGATGTTCACTCACTTCTTTGATGTGCAGGAAGTCTTTGGCATCAAAATTGACTGCAGCTCCTTGGACAGGACAGTCCTCATCTAGAGCTCCACAGTAACTCACGTTCGTCTTTACTGCAAACGCTACAGGTTTGGACTGTGGCAGCAGAAAATAAGAACAAGAAAATTACTGATCAAGGAGTCATGACTTTAACACCAGTGAATCATGACTTCACTGGGACTTAAACCTTTTGAGTTCCTCATTTTCCTGGCAACACACACAGGGATACTCTGATTCACTCCAACAACAACCAAACAGAAAGGTGTGTGTGTGTGTGTGTGTGTGTGGCAGTGCATTGTGTTGGGAGCAGTATTTGAATTTTACACAAGTAAAAATGGGAATAGAAATGCTCAGTTAGATGTAAGAGTCGCGTGCTTAACATTTACTCAAGTGAAAGTTGCATAAACATCAAGATATATGCGCAGTACCAAAAGTAAAAGTATTAATTATGTAGAATACCTCGTCTCAGAATAATGTGCATTACTCTGATGCAATTAGTGGTTCATGGATGTGTATTATCATTCATCATGCTCCATCTGGTAAATGTGGTGTTAATGACAATCACTTCATATTCCGCTGGGAACAGCTTCAGAAGTGTGTTATGAAGTATATTTCATTTATTGACCCCCCCACCCCAGGAATCAATAAAGTTTTATCTTAACCTATAACAATGAATTAACAATGAATAATGTATTTATTATTATATTTTGTATTATTAAAGCAGAAGTAAGCGATGGAGATGGAGTTAGCAGCCCCCGCCCTCGTCATGGATCTATTGGTCCTCGTCCCTACGTCACCACATTCACGCGCACCCCTTGGCTGCACACACAGCCCTTCATGCGGTTCTCTCTCATTGGATAAAGGTTGTAGGATACAAGGAAGTATACAAGAAGTTTTCTCCTCAGCTTACAGCAGAGCAGAGTGACTGACAGACCCGTGTTTCGGACCAAACACTCTATGTAAGTGATTGCTGTCGGAAGATATAACTATTTAAGACTTATATTAACGCAAATATTCCGCTTACTTCTGCTTTAATCAGACTGCACAGCTGTCATATAGATGCAGTGTCATAAAAAGTATATTTTTAGTATATTGCAGTGGAGTCAAAATATTAAGTGGTAGAAAATGTAAAACTCCTGTATACACAGGTACATGCTTGAGTGAGTGTACTTAGCTACTTTCCCTCACTTTGTAGTTAATGAAAGTTGTCCCAGAGCAGTAGATGAACACATGTGGCATCAGACTTAACCTACACAAAAAATGTGAACTTATGCAACTGTTGACAGACACACTAGAGCAGCGTGAATCAGTGTGCGACCTACCTTAGCTCTGTCGAGCTGCAGCTGTGCCTGGCGCTCGGCTTCACGCCGATACGCCTCGCGGTCCTCCTCTGCTGACAGGTCTGAATCCGACGGTCTACTGGTGTATGAATCAGCCGACCCCTGTCAGGAGAGAACCAAAGGTGAATTTAGTTGGATTATTAATTAATTATTTGATGCATAGATCTGCTGTTTTTGTTTCTACTGCTGCTTCCATCCGTTTGCTCTGCAGTCTGATTATATTATATGCAGGTGTGCATGCAAATACATATCTGCATTCATGAACACATTCATGTGTCTCTGTGCATCTCCAACACAATGCGCTGCTCTCCCACACCAGCCATCTTCTGGTAGACCAAATATAGCACAAAAGAGGCAACTGCTTCCTCTTCTCTCCTGCCTGGCCCCAATCCCTTCCATCATCCCCCACAGTGCAGCACATATACATCCTTTCTTCCCCTGTTTATTCTCCAAGGACATCTCATTAGCAAAATATATGCAGACTATCATTTTTCATTGTAAGAGGTTTAAGGACACATTCCTGGGATGGGTAGCACATTATACCAAGACCAGACAGATAAGACAAACAAAGACAGAGGCATATTACATCAAATAAAATGGTGATAAACACTCTATAAGTGCCCTTATTCAGAACCTGTAACCTTCAGTGATTATTATCTTCAATCTCTGTGTTTACATATTCTGTAAAGCTGAGATGATTAATCCATTAAGCAATTAGTCAATTGACTGAAAAGTAATGAGCAAATATTTTCACGAAAAAGGAATCAAGTGTTCCCAGCTTTTTCACATGAAGTTGTTCACTTCATAATTATAATTAAAGCAAATAATAAATCAATGGAGAATATTTTAATATCTAAATTACTGATAAAGAACATACAGTGACATGTTGCGAATCGCGATCATCCAAAGAGAAACCATGATGCCGATTTCACAGAGAAAAATGACAGAGAAGAAAGTGAAGCTGTGGTCTAGATGCAGTTTGGGTAGTGTGTGTGTGTGTGTGTGTGTGTGTGTGTGTGTGTGTGTGTTCTCGTGTATTTGGCTTTGCTCAAAAGAACAATGTGCTGATTCTGCTAAAAGTCAGGCAAAGGAAGAAAGACGAGACAGGAGACAAACATGACATAAAAAAGTGTAAATGAAACAGAAAAGAAAACACTCAACTAAACCTCTCAGGTAACTGCAGTATTCATAATTACATTAATATACTGCATGCTGGGACAATCACATCTTGCAAACAAACCCAAAGATGTTAAGAAACTGGCAAATGGCAAATAATACAGTTTTCACTTTGGTTCCCCTCTGCTCCGGAGTGCAGTGACTTAGTCCTGGTCATCCATCTTTCCAACATATACAAACGGATCCTCTGGAGGACCAATTAGCAGCAGCAGCACAACAAGAGGAAATTCAGGCTCAAAATACAAAAAAAAAAAGTGCCCAGAGATGAAAAACAACCATCACCTTTGCTTTCTCTGCACTTCAGAATGCATATGTATAATCCAAAATAAATCTTTATCTACAGCACCACTTCAAGCCCCAGAGAAGCAGCAAACGAAGAGCTCTCCTTGTTGCTTTTTTTTTGTGTGTGTGTGTGTCTATGTTAGATAACTAGATCTGATTTTTAGCAGCTCTGCAAGGCAACACTGCACCAGTGCCAGAGCAGCACAGAGGGAGGAAAAAAAGGAGGGTGAGGAAGAACGAGGGGGGGAAAGATAGAGAGGATGGGGGTGAATATATTGTTGACAAGATATCCTGAAAAGAGAAAAGATGTTTATGAGGATGGAGAGTGACTGATGGATGGTCGGAGAGACGAAAGAGGTATAAACGATTTATATGACGAGATAAAGCGAGGCTATCTCAAGGGGAAGACGAGATTAGAACATAATAAAATGCTACGAAGGAGTGGAGCGAGACCCAGATATCTATCCTCACCGTAGATACAAGAAAAGAGGGGGAAACAGCCGGGAGGGAGGGCAGGCAGGGAGGGAGGGAGAGAGAGGGAGAGAGGGGGGAATGAAAAGGACCATGACCACAGATCACGAGAGACAGAGACACAAAGACAGCACACAGAGTTGCATACCTGGCTGATTAGGAGGACGGCGCTAGAGCCTGATAAAGACATGAATCTGAATTTTCTCACTGCTCTGTCTTCTCTGGGAACATGCTCAAACACACACAGACATAAAAGTGGAATAAATATGGTGGTGGGCGCAGGGGAAAGGCGTTATGTCAGAGAGCTGTTTAATGATGTTAGAACACAGAGAGCTGCCTGCCTGGGCTGTGATTGTCGTTCATTATTAATGTTTGGACATGAGGCTGTTGGACCTCTGCTGCACACACTCTGTCCTGGCTACCTGTCAGATCCCTAAAAAAAAAAACTAAACAAAAAACCCACATTGTTACCACCAGAAAACAGCGTGTTTAGCTGGTTCTGCAGTGCAGAGTAAAACAAAACAACCTCGGCACATCTTTATTGTCTGGTCTGAGGATGTCTTGTTTCTTTTTTTTTTTTTTTTTTTTACTGCTAATGTCCCCGTCGTCTGGGGGCTAAATTTAACTCTGTTCTTTCCTATTCTGCTTCTGTGATTATTCTTCACACACACTGCAACACTGATGGCCTCAACTCCACAGGGAGGGGCCAACGGGGAAGTGTGTCATCCAGCTAGTCGGGTCCTCAAGAGGGCCAAGTCATCCTACAGTCTAGGGGAGGAACAGCAGGGGATCTCTACACCATAATTTTACTGCCATGTCGTTCAGTGTTTTAATAATTTACATTTAAATATGTTCTAATTTTCTTTGGGCAAGACGTGTAGACATGTCTTTGACTCTGGCCAATTGTTCTTAAATTGTAGGTTAACTGTCTGGCCAGCTAGTGTCGAGGATGTCCAGGAGCAACAACCAGTGAATACGATCAAAACAGTCACTGATGAAAATGTTAGCCAAACCTCGGGACCAAAAATCTAAATTTAAAGGGATAGTTCAACATTTTGGCAAATTGGCCCATTGCCATAACCCCTATAGCCATAGCAGTAGGTTCGTTACCTTTATTTGTCGGTGCAAGCTATTTTTAGAACGGCAGAGCAGAGCCGCGAGCTGTTCAGAGCTACGCTACGGAGGCTCGTGGGATTTCTTGGTTTCCCTCATCAAACTCATCAAATACACAATCCAACAACTCCAAAACGCTCTGGTGGACAAGTTGTGACCTGCACATTCACCACGCTGTGAGATAATAATGGAACGTTATGAGACAGGTTGTTTTCAAGGACCAATTTGCTAAAATGTTGAACTATCCCTTTACAATAGTGTTGTTTAGTGGGGGTGGCGGTGATCCAACCCGCACAGGGAAGTTACATAGTGTAGTTTAAGCCGACGTGACCCGGCTCAGGCTGCACCTCTCATCCTATTAACCATTTTTCTACCATTGCAATGAGTCTGGAAACATTATTTTAAGGCTGATAAACTCGCAATGTTGCTTTAATCAATACATTTCTTTGTGTCGTTCGGGGACAGTGCAACAAATTGTTACATATCACCTTATTAAGTTGACCTGAGTGGCTTATCAGTATCTACAGGTATAGAGCATTAACAAGAACATAAATGTTAATTTAAGGTCGCATTTGTGCTCACTTGACAAATCCAGGTCCACAAGTCCGATGTTCACTATGAACCGCTATATTCACCAAATAGGCATGTAACTGTATGCTGTGCTGTTTGGTGGTGGGCAGATAGCTCACAGTCTGTTTATCAGAGCTTTTTCACTGCCAACAGCTGCCAGCTACTGCTGCAAACAACACAATGAGAGCGAAGCAGAACAGCAATGTGGGCAAGAAATCCAAAACAATGAGCTGAAAGGTGTCAAAATGCTCCATAGTGCTGAAGGAGAGCTACAGAGACGAGTACGGTAGTACAAGTGACTCCTTTCACTTTTCAACCAATTAATCCAGTAGCTTTAAGTTAAAGGGATAGTTCAACATTTTTGGCAAATTGGCCCGTTGCCACAACCTCTATAGTCATAACAGTAGGTTCGTTACCTTTAATTGTCAGTGCAAGCTATTTTTAGATCGGCTGAGCTGAGCTGCTCAGAGCTACGCTACGGAGGCTAATGGGATTTCTTGGTTTCCCTCATCAAACTCATCAAATACACAATCCAACAACTCCAAAACGCTCTGGTGGACAAGTTGTGACCTGCACATTCACCACGCTATGAGATAATACTGTAACAGAACGTTACGAGACGAGAGGCAAATTTTGCAAAACCGCTGATGCGCGTTCCTGCCAGAGTTGTTTTCGAGGCAAATGCAGAGACTGCTTTCTGAAAAACTGCCTCAGCGGTTTTGCATGAATTTACCGTTTTGGAGTTGTTGGATTGTGTATTTGATGAGTTTGATGAGGGAAACCAAGAAATCCCATCACTCCGTAGCGTAGCTCTGAGCAGCTCACGGCTCTGCTCCGCTGTTCTAAAAAATAGCTTACATCGACAATTAAAGGTAACTAACCTACTGCTAAAACCATAGGGATTATAGCAATGGGCCAATTTGCCAAAATGTTGAACTATGCCTTTAAGTAAAATTAGTTTACATCAGTAGTATCTGTAACTGGGCAAAGATGATCCTATGATATATGATCCTAGTATGACATGTCTCAGATCTGCCTAAGACACAATATAGAAAGGAGAAGAATTGAATAACTAGTTAAAAGTATTTGGTATTTGGCCCATGCACAAGTTCAGGTATCAGAACTGTTTTTATAATTTGACATATCATTCAACTATGTTGGCGTGCATGCAGGTGTTTATAGTTGTTCTGGATGGCCGTACATGTTGTATGTTGTGTAATAGTAGTTGAAAGTTGGATGCGATAGAGAGGGTGGATGTTGTAATCGTTTAAATAAGGAAATAACGGTGAACATTTTCATTCATTTTCTACCAGAAGACACTGAACCACACAATAGCACTGCACCTGTTTATATACATGAGAAGTGTTATGTAATAGTTGTGTAAAATGAAACCAGAGCTTGAGAGAAAAGGTCAGATCCTGTTTACTTCCTCACTTCCTCACTACCACTGTTCAGTCACTGTGTGAAAACTGACTTGAAAGCCAGATTGTTGGTTTCTGAAGACGTTCAACCATTCGACAAGCACTTGTAGAGAGGCATACTGTCCCCCTTTCGCCACAGCAAAGCTTTGAGTTTAACAACAACATGCTGTAGATACAGGTTTAATATTTATCATGTTATCATCTGAGCTTAGCTATTAACATTTTTAGATTTGCTCATGAGTGCTAATGTTTAGCTCTGCAGTTACTTAGATGCATTGTGACCTGCTGATGGCATTAATACAATTCTGTCATGTCCAAGAGTTGAGACATTTCAGTCCAACCAACCTCACAGACTGACGTTGTCATTCCTAGAGCTACGCAACATGTACATGAACAGCAGGAAAACATGACTCAAAATCTACTGTATCCCTGAAAAATGGTTGGTAGTCAAGTTAAATGATAAAATTTGTACATTAGATGGATTAAAATTGCAAAACACCTCAGTGTATTTTTTAAATTATGTAACGGTGTGTGCATCCTGATTGTAAAATCTAATTTCTCTAGCTTTATTAACAGGGAGGAGATTCTGCACAACAGCAGAATATATTATTCAGGAGGCTGAGAAAACCTTTTCCCTCAGAGGGGGGAAAAAAAAGCAACAAAAAAAAAAACTGCAAGCTCCAGCGATTTGGAAATCCAGTTGCCACATATCCAATTTCAAAAAGTGTTCGATTAACTGTGCAGTCATAATTCAGTGTCAGCAAGTTGCACATGCACGGTGCTCTCATACACAACGCAATAAATCACTCACTAACAGTGTGGTTACTACAATATCAAAGTCAAGACCGGGCATATACTGTGTGTCAAATTGATCAATCACTCGCCTGGGAAGTGTGAAGAGTGCACAAAAGGGATGACAATGGCAATCAAAAAGTAAAACAGGTGAAGGAATGAGGGAGACAGAAAAGCGAGAGAGGGGGGGAGACGAGGTGAGGTGAGGGAGGAAGACAGGGTAAGACAAAGGAGCAGCAACAATAAGATGGAACAAAGCAGGATTGGGAGGAGAGGAGAGGAGTTTGAGACGGAGGAGAAGGAGAAGCAGACTGTGTTGGCAGTCATTTGTACTTACTCAGTTAATGTGGTGATGCTGCCGCTGCCGGTCCCTCCCTCTCTATATACTACATGCTGTAAAAATGCAGACAAACTGTACCACCGTGTCCCATCCCATCCCCTAACCAGGGACGACCTGCACTGGAGCCAGACGCCAGCAACACCTTCCTTTTCTATTCTTACCCCTCCTTATTCCATCACATCACATCTCAACACACACACAAACACACAAACAATGCAGCTTTTGTGTGGCTTGATTGATGAAACAACCACAACTACCTTTCTAAATTTTACATCACATTCCTCCATTCAAGTGTAATTTCATTACATGCACAGGTAGAGACAGGAAACAGAGATGAAACCGCTGTTGTAATATCACGTCAGGTTTCTCCTCCTGCTGTTTCCAAAGGCTCATGTCCTACATATAACACATACATCCACACTTATGGCAGGGTGCTGCTTATTGTATCCTGCTGCAGAAATGAGTCATACTCCACTGCTCCTCCATAGACACCCCACCCCTATCACAGACAAGAAACTATCTGCTCTGTTTGTAAAAATTTTTTACTCCTTCTGCATAAAACACTTTGTCATATCACCTATAGAGGAGGGGGGCGAGTCGGTTTAGATGCCTGTTGTGCGTGTGTGTGTAAAGAGAGAGAGAGAGAGGGACACAGAGAAGGCAATGATTGAAATGAAACTGAAGGTGCAAGTGCGAACAGTGAACCCACACATCACATTGCCCAAGGCCGTCAAAATGAGCATCATGAATATTTTAAGCCGTGCAATATTCTCAGGGAATCTGGAGATTGTCATTAAGCCCCCCGATCAGGATAACTAATGTCCCCTCCTGGAGAAGATGTCTGCTCAGCCCTTTTTTTTCTCTCTTTTTTTTTCTCCCCTTCTGCTCACTAACGCCTCTCACACTGCTCCACGTTCCCTCACCTTAATGGTGCTGTGCATGAGACTAAAGTGTCTTTCTTGGTCTCTGAATTTCATTTAAATTCAGGTTTCAAACAAATGCTTCATTCCAGTAACGAATGCATAACAAAATGCATATATAGTCCTTAAAAGCCTTTTGAGGTCAATTTTAACGTGTCTCAACTACTTTCTTATCAACTACGTTTCGTTTAAGCTGCAACAGTTTGTCAATCAACAGAAAGTTGATTTCTCATTTTAGCAAAAATGCTGAATATTTGCTTGTTCCAGCATCTGAAATATGATGATATGCTGTTTTTATTGTATTTGTAAATATATTTCATATGAATTAATATCAGTTTTGGACCAGTGTTCAAATAACAAGTGATTTAATCATCACTTTTTGCTGCGGTCGGGGTTTTGATAGCATTTTCTTCAAATATTTTTTGGTATTTTGTGATGTTGCATAGACGATTAATGGGAATGGGCAATGCTGAAATATAATTTGTTCATTCTAGCAAAGTCGAATACACAATAAAAATCTAACCAATACATTTGGGGGAATAAAACAGTGCGCTGTAAGAGAGGCTGTGTGTGTAGGAATAGCAAAGTTCGTCATAGAAAATGTTCTGCCATAGGAAAGGGTTGTTATGGCGGGATAAAGCATAGAAAATATAGTGAACACTTCAATTTTTTTTTTCTCTTTTTGGTTGAGTGTTTTGCAAAACCGGGTAGCGGTGATTCTAGCTAATGCCATGGTTCGTCAGTGGAAGGCAGATTAACGTATATATACTCCGGTAAATATATGTTATTTGCCTATCAATTATGTGACAGTTGATAAACCGTTTTATTAAAGGGACTTAAGGACCTTTTTATTTTTAAAGAGCTTCTCCCCTCAGATATGAAAAAGTCCAACTTTTAATTATCACAAAGTTCATTTTGTGACAAACATTTGTTAATCAAATAATACTTTCAGTATTGTGTAACTTCAGCGTTTTGTTTAATAACTTAGAAATTGTAAAAGAAATCATCACAGTCCACAGAAATATGTTATTGTTTATTTCTTTATGCTACATTACACTTAATTGCCATGAATTTAAAGCTGAATACTGTAGTTCCTATGGCATGTAGATATAGATAGTAGTTATTATAGTTATTTTGCAGATTCACACAAATAACACACAAACTGTGATGCATTATTGGAGGTTAAGGAATTATTTTATTGAACCCTGCATTGATTTAAGAGCCACTTAACAATGTTAAAGGTCATTTAGCAGTTGCAACATTAAAATGATATTCAATTGTGATCGAAGAATATAATATAAATGGTTCTCAAATAAGTCACTCTACATCCTGAGTACTTTTTGTGGAAAATAGCCTAAAGTATATTTTAATGCTAGTGCTTACTTTTGAAGTATTTCTGTTCTGTGGTCATGGAACTTTAACAATTATAAGTGATCCACCACTACTGTGAGACAATAACTTATACTCACATAGTGTAAATCAGGACAAAATGGCTACTGGAGACGTGGTGTGTTTAGTCTTTAGAAGGTGTGAAAGCCAACAGTGTGAGTGAAGGGGGGGTGGGGGTGGGGGGGCTTGTAGTTCTTGTCATTAGTACATGAGGCTTCTTTTTAAGAGTGAGTTTTTGAATCCTTCCCAACCCCTGACTTTCTCTCTTTGATGTGTTGAAGCTCATGAACCTCAGGGATCTGGTGGTTTAGGATGAGCGTGGTGAAACTTCAGGGCTCGTCACAACCTGATTTCTACAGGGATCAATCACCCCCCCCCCCTCGCCCCTCGCTGCCTCCTGCCCCCCTCCTTTGCTGGACTCTCTGAAACCACCTCTGTTTTAACACTGACACTAACAAATACATCTTCAAAAAACTGATCAGATGAGCTGATGTAAATGAGAGGGTATGATTCATAACAGCCACGCAGTAACAGCATGAGGGGAATCTCTTCTGCTTTTTCTTTTTTCTTCCTTTTTTTTTTTTTTTTTAGTTGCACAGATCGTCTTAAATAACACCATCTCCATCCCAGTCCTCTGCACGTGCATGACCTAAAAACATTAATTAAAAAAACTGGGCCTTTTTTCTTTTTTTTGGATGTAACACACCTCTGCTTTGAAGCATTTTGCTGCCATCTACTGTGTACAACAACAACTGCAGCTGAGGAGGCCGCTCAGTGGAGATGAAGATGCAGAGGAGAAACACTGTGTGCCAAGATAATGATAAATACAGACCAGCAAATGCACTTTTAAGCCCCAAAAGAGAAGAGCCTGGATACCAAGAGAATATACCTGTTCAAAAAACACAAAAACAACTAAAGATGCTGCAATGCCAACAAGAGTAATGCAGAGCAACTTCAAACCACTTTAACTTCCAAGTTTAGACCCTAAAGCACAGAATGGCCTGCAATACAAAGTCAGTGAGATAACCTGCCTGTGACCGCATGTACCAGAGTATGATGTGGCCAACAGCCCAGCACAAGTGAGTTTAAAAAAAGAGGAGAAATGTTTTTTGGGTTTACCTGTCGTTTGATGAAGCTGGATGTTGTATCAGAGGACGTGCTTCCATCTGAGCGTTTGAAGCGGCTCTTTCGTTTAGGCAACTTCCTGGGCAGCTTTAATGAAAGAGAAGCACAGCAGTGATAGATAGATAGATAGATAGATAGATAGATAGATAGATAGATAGATAGATAGATAGATAGATAGATAAACTCTCATGTGTCCTCGGTCGTCCATCTTTTGGCCCAACTTATCAAGCAAGTTTGATTTTTTTTTGTCTTTATGCCAAGTTACTAACACTGTGAAAATGTGGAAGGAGGTAATGCTGCATCACAGCAACACTTAGTTTCATTATCAATATCAATTATCAATCTGATGAGTGATTTTACGATCATCGTTGGCCAGTAACTCTACAACTCTCTTTTTTTTTTGCCACAGCTGTAAGTTAAACTGATCAAAGGCGTTGAGATACTGTCCACCCATCGGTTTAATGGGTCAGTAGCTGTGCTGATATGCTATATTTTGACAAAATAAAAGCCTGAATACTAGTCGGTGTAACGCAGGAGACAGTTCTCCTTTAGGCCTCCTCCAACACAGCACATTAATAAGAAAGCTTGGATGTTGCAGTGAGAGCTGACAGGCCCTGTAGATTCAGGCTACAGGTGAGTAAGAGTTATCCACCTTTCAGCACCGTCCAAGTCCCTATAGATCCCCACTGTGTGCTGGTTTCCTATAACATAAGTGTGGATTCATTGTTGCGGGAAAAGAAATAGAGATAAATAATAAAATAATATCAATACTGAATGCACAGAAGGCCTGATCTCTAACAGCAGATGTATCAAGACCTGTGGAGGATTCAGCCTGATTCTGAGCGTGCATTTTAAAAAAAAAAAAAGAAAGCACAGTAATCACGTTATTATCGCATCAATCTGCAGTTTCAGTGAAGGCGATGATGGTAGTAAAAGAAAAAAATGGAAGAAGGAAAAAAAGTAGCTCGCTGCCAAAACGCGACGCCTCAATCTCAACAACAAGTAGGAAAGCCGAGAAGTGGCCGTTGTTTTTCCTCGGCACTCTCCTCGGTGAAAGGTGTGCGGATAAAGGAGCAAAGTGAGTGTTATTTACCTGGAAATAGTGCGACTGAGAGCCGGTCTCCACAGCAGACAGAGGGTCTACGGGCGATTTGGACATTTTGACTTGCACCATCTATTGAGAGCGCAGCGGCGAGGCGGGATGCACACAGACATGGGTTAGTAGAGGAAACACGGGATACAAAATACATCTATATGCAGCAAAAAAAAAAAAAAAAAAAAGGCGGCGGAAGAGGCGTATAGAGGAGCGAAAAGACACAGAGAGGACGACGGATATCCACATTCAGCTGGACGGGAATTAAGAGGCTGCAGCTCAGGCAACAAAACCGGCTCTTATACACCGGTGGTTAATATTAAAGCGACCGAGGAAAATACCGGAGCTTAAATAAACCCGTTAAGACTGAGGCGTCATCGCTCGAGCAGCCGTACAGGTCCGTACTAAGTGTGCGTCTCTGCCGGGGGTGTCAAGGTTGACTTAACACGCACAAAATCAATCCACACAGCCACTCATCTTTATCTCTTCTATCTTCTTTATTTGCCCCCAGAACTACGTTGCCTTAAATACACTGTTTTATCCTCTCGCCTGCATGTTGTACATTATCTGTTGTGGTTCAAACACTTCAACCACAGTCAAATTATATGTGGATCTTTGAATTCATAATGTACAGTAGGGGAGCTCGGGGCCTGGAGAAACATTTTCTATACCACTTTGTGATAAGCACAGCCGGAACAACCTGCTATTGGGCTCCGGGGCAAAGAAATATTGTTGGCCCCCCTTTGTATGGTGGCCCTGAATAAAACAATTGCTTCCACTGCCGAATTGAACCTGCTTTTAATTGAGATAGGTCTAAATATGGAACAGGCTTTTAATTCATTTCGCACAAATGTTTTGCTCAGTAAAGATGAGTAAATACTCCAGCATTTTTTTCTATTCGTACTTTTTCTACTTGAAAAAGGTCAAGTACCGAAATGTCGCAATAAATTCTGCAAGTTGGTTATGTGTGCGGGAACTCTTTGGACTTAATTGTCACCCTCCGATGCACCTGCCAAGGAAATAGATGTGTGAAGATTTTTGCTTATTCTTACTGTTTGAAAGTATAGAAGGAGATGGATCCGGAGCACACATTCATTTATAAGTTTAATTGGCACTGATTAAACTTTTCCTAAATAAGTGCGTACTCTTTCCTTGGGTCAGTTGGAGTTGCCAACGGGCCAGGCCGCCCTGACTGGATGCACATGTTTGGGCCAGGTTCAGGTTGAAAATATATACACATAACTTGGGCCTGTTGAGAACTCTAGCACAAATTAAACAGCTTAGAAACTGCTCAAACAGGCGATCAAGTGGGCTCTGAGAGGTTTTATACATTCACAAAAACTTGCATAGAAAATTGACCTGGCTTCTAATTGAGACTGGCTTTTATTTGCTTAAACCTGTAGCCAGACGTCACCCCAGGGGACCGGCATCTACTTACCATATTTGAGAATTGACGAGGCAAATGCAGAAAATATCTTCATAAATTTTCTGAGACATGCTGAAAATACTGAACTGAAAAGTGATCAACTTGCAACTTGTTCAATGCACAATTGTGACACAAGTGTGTTCATCATTTTTGTTTTTTTGCATTACTTCCGACAGAGAGAGACTCAAACCTGCGCCACTGTGGCTATAACATCTTCATGATCTTTTTAGAATCACTTTTGTTTGTTTCACTTTTTTGTTTATAACAGTATCAGCTTGCTATTCGAAGACCAAATGTTATTGTGATAAACACAAAAATCTTAAAGGGAAAATTCACAGAAAATCGATAATTCACCAATTTTCTACGCACCGTTATCAGTGGTTATCAAAACGCTTTTGGAGTTCCAGGGGGGGGGGTCCGGCTGGCAATGGATTTTCATATAATGGCGGCGGATAGAGTTCACTTTTGAATCGTCCAAAACACACACTATGAAACATCCAAATACCTCCGTACTGCTCGTCCGTACTGACCCAAGTGTCCTGAAGCCGCAACATGACAAAGTTGTTGGGAAAAGATTAAAGCAGAAGTAAGCAGAATATTTGTGTTAATATAAGTCTTAAATAGTTATATCTTCTGACAGCAATCACTTATATAGAGTGTTTGGTCTGAAACACGGGTCTGTCAGTCACTCTGCTCTGCTGTAAGCCGAGGAGAAAACTTTCCTTGTATCCTACAAACTTTATCCAATGAGGAGAGAGAACGGCATAAAGGGGCAGTCCTCTCTGTGTGTGCAGCCAAGGGATGCGCGTGCATGCGGTGATGTAGGGACGAGGGTGGGGACTGCTAACTCCATCGGCTGACAAGAAGTTAGCCAAAACGACCGGATCGCTTACTGTTTTTAACCTTTTTGTCACAGTAGCTCCCAGTGGCTCTGTAGATGTTTGTACGCATGCGCGAGTTTTGCTGCGAGATGTTCTTCCGTGTTTACATCATACATCCAGTGGTTTACAACGACGAACAAACATCTCGCAGCAAATCTCGCAAATCCCGCTTCAGGACACTTGGGTGCAACATGTGTAGTGGTTGCTGAACACTAAAATGACTGCACTAACACTAAGACTAACCCTTTGCCCAAACAGAACCAGACATTTACTCATGTTGTTGGGCAGGTTCAATACAATTACAAATAGCTTTCTTACCTCATATGAAAAACACAAAAAGACTTACGTCAATAATGTTGTGTAGCCTTTGTCCTATAACAGTGCTGTTAAATCCAGGCGGTGGCCCCTTGCTGTGTGTTGTCCCCTGTCTCTTCCTGACTTTCCTGTCTCTCGATCACAATAAACTTTAAAAAAGACTTTTATAGACTGATAAGCCAATAGTAATACAGCAAAGATGCAATGACCTGAGACCAACACACACAAGATACAGACGTATTAAGAGATGAAATTATAAAACCAATAAAATATAGATTAAAAAATAAAATAAAATATAGGCCTATGATGACGGCTTCACGCCCAGACACATAGAAACCAAATTACTCCTGTGCTAGAACAACACCTGTATGTTTGTACTGATTTCATTCAAAACAACTTTGTGTAAGAACATGGAAGCACAATTTAGACTAGAATTAAAGATAAGTTAAAACCACTTTTTGGCCCAGGCCTTTTTTCTTTTTACTACACCGCATTGCAACATTTTGTAATATTGCAAAACCAGTCATTGTTTCTTACATAGAAGTGTTGCACATTCTCAAACAAATCTGCACTTGATTGAATTGCCTCAAACCAGACAACGTGCAGACTTCACTTGTGGTATTTGCACAGTAATATAATAAATGGACTCAATGTGAACCAGACCAAGGAGATATTACATTACAATATCAAACTCCTCTTGAGGGTTATTTCTCAAAAAATAATAATTCAAGTGAATTATATTAGTGGTAACTTAAAAGATGGTTTCTAGCTTTACATATAGTTTGAGTCATTATATTACAGTTTACAGCCTGTAGACCATTATCTATGTAACCCATCCACTGGGACCTGTTCATATTTCTGTTTGTTTACACCTTGGTTTGGTTACACAGTTTTGACAGGCACCTTATCACCTGTCACCTTTTGTGAACACAGCTGTATCATGTCTGATTCAGTTTACACACCAGCAATAAATCAGAGGATATCTCTTAGAAACCAGGCCATGTAATGAGTCTGATTCATTTCCAAGAATTCATTCATTACTATATAAACACATATTGGGAAAATACTGCAACCCCCCTGCACATGTTTCTGCTTCCTTCATTATTAAAGCAGAAGTAAGCGATCCGGTCGTTTTGTCTAACTTCTTGTCAGCCGATGGAGTTAGCAGTCCCCGCCCTCGTCCCTACGCCACCACATTCACGCGCATCCCTTGGCTGCACACACAGAGTGGACCGCCCCTTTATGCCGTTCTCTCTCCTCATTGGATAAAAGTTGTAGGATACAAGGAAAGTTTTCTCCTCGGCTTACAGCAGAGCAGAGTGACTGACAGACCCGTGTTTCAGACCAAACACTCTATATAAGTGATTGCCGCCGGATATAACTATTTAAGACTTATATTAACACAAAAATTACGCTTACTTCTGCTTTAAATGTTCTTTAATAATAGATATTTAGTTTTTCAATAAATATTATTGAGATTAATGTAAATCACAATTTAGTCAGAATAATGCACACTGTTGGACTTGAAAAGACTTGAAATCCTGTTTGAGATCTTAACTATTTTAGTTTGTTGTTGTCAAGTTATTTACACAGAAAAGCAGACACAGAACAACATTTTTTTTATTTGTTAGGATGCCCTATGTGGTTAAAATGTTGATTAGCCCCCAAAGATGCTTGAACATAACGGTACAGGTGAGCTTCACCTTCCTCCATACATCACTGCTCTGCCCTCTGGGACCTGGAGCTGGAGATCACAGCTCGAGCTGTGACCGACCGGGCTCACTGCAGACGCCGCTTCGCCTCTAGAGGGAGCGCCGAGTTACTAAAAGTGGGAACGGGAGAGTGGTGTGAGCAACGGCGCGCCTGGGCTGAGGAGAGCTGCGTCAAACCAGCCAAAGTCAGACTGCATTACACCCGAACTGCGCGGATATTGATTTCAAAATAAAAGCTTCAACTGAAGGAGCCACAGAGAGTAACAGAAACACAAGCAGTTCAGCAGTTAAGGTTAAGTTTACTGTAAGGTGCAATAGCCCAACAGCATCACATGGGCTACTAGAAATTTGTGATTTCACCCATAGACCTTAAACCTTTACAACAAGCAAAATGGAAAGAAAGAGCAATAGACATCACACAATATGCGCACACACAAAAAAAGTGTATCTGTCCACAGAGTGTGGACTTGAAAGTTTGGTTTATTCTCCTTTAGACAATACTATTCAATAATAGTCTGTATGACTGAGATCACTGGCTGCACATTTACAGCTAACAGATTAAAACATGTCTATTAGTGCCAACAGTAGCTAGCCTAGATACAAAATCCAACTCAATATTATGAAAAGTTACTTCATTCAGCTTTTGCGGCCACAATCACAGTCCATTGCTGGTAATCTTTCCTTCATATTTCTTTTCCTACGTCTGTTTTGGCTGTGTGAGGATTAAACAACTACGGTATCTCAGCCCTTTTTATTTGAAAACTGCAATTAGAAACAGCTTCCACCGGCACCAGTTTTGATAATAAATTGTCTTAATATATATATTAGTAGAAATGTCAAATATTTATCAGCAACAGCATTTTATATTCTTATGTAGCCACAAGCAAGCCAAGTATCCATGTGTTTCCATGGGCAAGAACGACACATTTTTCCCTTTTTTTTTTTTTTATGACTTCCATGACATCCAAAAGTCTTTAGGGACTCCTGGAGAGTTTTCTACTTTGCCCAAAGTTGTTTATAATCTAATGATAAAATACAGACTAATGGGGGACTTAAATATACACTATTACTGGGAAAAATATTTATTTTATCCAGTGCAATATTCTATCTCTAGCTATAGATTTGTTCTAGTCAGCTTGAGCTGCTGTTAAATTTTCCCATTGATGGATAGATATGTCTTATTTTATCATATGAATTCTGGGTATGTAGGCTACTCTTAAAATATCTATCTTGCTGATCTTTTTTTTTTTTTTTTTTGTAGATCAATAGTCAGCCCTGCCGCTTTTAATTTGAAACAATTCGCCGGATGTGTGGTGTCTGGCTTTCCCCCCTCGTCTTGACAGTGGTGCTTGGAGCCGAGAGGGTCAGTGGGAGGAGAGGCAAGGGAGTGGAGCGAGAAGACGACAGGAGGAGATCCAGCACAGGGTGACCAGTTTAACCGGACGGACCATCCTCGGACAGTCAGGCTGACAAATGGTCCTCCACCCCGGCCGTGCCTCCGAGCGACTGCTACACCGGACCCGATTGTCTTCTCCTGCTGCTGCTGCTGCGGTCCTGTCGGGGGAACAGAAAGGGAAGATGATCACGGTACAGTCCCGTCTTTCTCACTGTTTTAACTGCTGCTGTAACACACACACATACACGCACACACACACACACTGCAGGCCGACATGTAATATATAGATGTAGCCTATATATTTGCTGCTCTGCTCGTCACACTAAACGTCTCAAACGCTGTTGCATTGAAGCGCCTGAGCTGCCACTTGCCTGTCAATACACCATTTCTAACCGGAGTGAATGACATAGCTGGCGACAGTTGCTGTAAGGCCTCTCTGCTCCACACTGGTGGTGGTGGTGGTGGTGGTGGCAGAGAGGATACACGGTCAGTAGAAATGTTTTCCACCAATAACAACATAACAGTGTGAAGAGAGAAAAAAGGGGGGGAGAAAGAGAAAAGGATGAGCTGCATCCTAACAGCTGACAGTCAATGCTGAAGGGTGTTAATAATAATACAGGCTGCATTCAGAGGCGTGCAGGTCGCAGCTGATGCTCATAATGATCCACATCAACTGCAGATATACTGTCTTATTATTTAATAACACAACTTTAAACTTAAACACCCCCAGCGTTTATATACACCAGACTACATGTAGGCTACACAACAAGGGGGTTATAAATGAAGGGGTTGGTTGTATTATTCACCGCTCATCCACTGACTGATGCTGAGGAATGTGCAGCAGCAATAACATGTTTCTATCTGTTTATTTACCCATGTTTGTCAGCAGCACACTAATCCTGCGCGCTATGGCTTTGCTGCAGACCGGAGCACTTTTTTTTCTTTTTTTTGCTAATACCTATATTTATTTTATATGTAGAGAAATGAATTGGAGAGATAAATAAATCGCTGACAGAGGCGTGTTTGTATCTTAACTTGAGCTGCCGCGGACGAATGGTTTTTTTTTTAATGGTGCCCGCTATGGTTGTCACATAGGCCATGGTGTTATGTAACAAGAAGCCTACGCTGTTTGAATGCGGGCCCTCACACACGGCGGCCTGCATGTGCATGGCTTTTTCTACACCGGATCGCAAACACACACATAGCTCCTATCATCTGCACCTGATCAGAAAGAAGAGGGGCGGCAGGCAGGAAGAAAAAAAAATGCAAAAAATAGAAACAACAACAACAATGCAAAGTGTGTTGTTGAGCGCGTTGAAATCCTCTGATTCCCTAGCTCTAATTGCCTGATCTGTTTTCGCATCTGTATCATCTGGATGATAGGAGGGAGAGAGAGGGAGAGAGAGGGAAGGAGGGGGGGCAGCGTCGGACATGTCTGCCTGGAACAAGCCCACAATGAATGACTTTATGCTCGTTGTTTGTGGCTGTAACGCCAGTCAGTGTAGCGGCTGTCCGGTTGAAAATGTCCCCTGGGGAATAGTCAGTCAGTCAGTCAGTCACCCCCGCCTTCCCTTCTCTGCGTTTCCCCGCGCTTCCCCTCTCCCTCCTTCCCTCCCCTATAAGCGCTAGAGTGGGGAGGGGTAGGTGGTGGTGGTGGTGGTGTACATGCAAACACGCACCACCACCACCACCACCACCAAAGCGGCTGGCAACGCAACACCGCGACGTTTGCAAACGGGTACAAGCTGGTCGACCTTGTGCAGGGGAGTGAGGGACGCAGCCGGGGAGGAGGTGGTGGTCGTGGAGGGAGGAGGGGAGGTGTGTGAGAGGGTGTGTGTGTGTGTGTGTGAGTTGGAGGGGGGGGGGTTGTTCTCCTTGAATCTTGTCGATCCGCTGCTGCCAGCTGGGGGGAGGAGGAGGAGGAGGAGGGATAGGCTATACAGCTATACGGCTACAGACTGACGGCGCGATACGTGCCAGAGAAGGCGCATGCATGCAGGCGAGATATAGCGAGGAAATGCTATTTTTGCTTCAACTATGAGCATGCCTCTCCGGTGAAAATGCCGGTCGAGGAGGAGGAGGAGAGGAGGGGGCGGCTGCAGCAGCGGCGGCGGCGGCAGTAGCAGTAGCGGCTGCGTTGCGTTTGCGTGTCTCTCTCTGTGTGCACGGTCTGGATAGGAGGCCTGGTGGTAAGATCAGCTGGTGTAGCAGTTGCTCAGGCATATGTGGACGTTTCACAATTCAATCAGGACGACAATGAACAGCACTTACAATGAATGATTACTCTACCATACTATTATTATATTTGCTGTTATTATAAAAGTGCTTTAGGGATGTTATATAGTGATGTCACCGCAGATATAAATACTATCAAATGTGACCAGGTCAGCATAAACCCCACTGCTGAATATCATAGAAAGGCCCACTTTAAAGTTCCTGGACATCGTTGGATATATATTTTAGATGTGTAATGTCAGGACGTAGCCTGAACCAAAAGTTACCATGGTTAGACTTCATCATCCTCTTGTAAAGAAACTCAAAGTCACTGTTACTGACCCGCAGCAAAAGCACAGACTCGTGTAAAAGCGTTCACATGGGGCTTCAAGATACCACTTGCCCAACATGCAGCAGCTAGAGATAACAAAGCAAAAACACATCTGGGCTGAGTGGGGAAAAACAACAACATCAGATGCAAAGGTAACAAACTGTACAATAAGCTACATACAACACAAAACAGAGCAGAGACAACTGTCATCTGATGAATATCGAAGTAATTCCAATTCACAGATGATTTTTCTGTCTTGCATGTATTCAACTCAGTAAGATCAGACACATGTGCCTGTGGTATATGTGGTAAATAATGCTGAGAGGGAAGAAGTATTGGCACTTTGATTTCTGAGTATTGTCAAACAACTGTTGGTTTAATCTAATGCTGCAAGAGCCGCAGACCCTGCCGTGCTGTTTATACTCCTTCTGTCTTGATAGTTGTCTTGACAGTATCCTGCTGTCCAGCGGCATTTATCTGTATTTATTGCTCATCTTTATATCGTTGATATTGATAATAAACAGAGCTTCAGTAAATCGGGTCCGTCTTTTTATCTTCAGCCCAACCGACTCCAAAACGCTGTTATTCGTTTAGACCAGAGGGCGTGTTTTTTTTGTTTTGTTTTGTTTTTGCTTTCTTTTTTTTTTTGCATGGGGGTCAAAATGAGCCAGTTCTGGTTCACCTTAAAAAACCCAGACCTACAAGCTATTTCGGGTCCTGTCCTCCCCTCTTCTCCTCTCCTTCCCTCCCTTCCTCCCTCCTTTCTCCCCCACAGATCTGAAAGTAGCTTTCTCTTCTCGGCTGATTCTGTCTCAGTTTTCATACATGAGACGATCTCAGCTGTGTCTGGTTATCCAGGAAATGAGATTTATGCACATTAAGCAAAAAAAAAAATGTTATTTCTTGTCAAATATGTGGTAAAGACGGCCTCTTTTCTAGTAAGTCAAAGTGCTAACTACTAGTGAGACAGGCCTGTTTGTTAATGGGACTATTAACGCTCAAGACATCCACATTAGTGACATGATTTGATGTGTCTCATCTGATCCAGATTTGTGCCATTAATTACCACGAACACCACCGCAGATCTATTTGTGCATCGGCTTTCCCTCCATGTTTTTTCATTTACAATTTATCTGGTGTGTCTGATTTTATTCATTTTTCTCCCCTCTCCCCCCCTTTCTAGACCCAGCAGGAGTCGTGGAGATAGGCCTGGCAGCAGAGACTGGGCTTCACATTAACCTTGGTCTCTGGTCTGGTCGCAAACATCTGGAGCTTTGCAAAAGCGACTGGTGTGGCCTTTTGACCCCCCTCCCCACACACACACTCACACACACACACACTCACCCAGTCACTCCCTCCCTCCCACCCACCCACCCTGCAGCCGTGCAAGCCCTGCAGTGTGGCCTCTGCAGACCTCCCTCCTCACATCTTCAAAAATTTCGTCCACGGGGGATAAATGAGTGAACCGGCTGCAAAGGAAAGGGCTGGGACATGTACCAGAACCCCAACAGGTAAATGAACGACTCTCACAGGTGGATAGAGCAGCAGATGATGATGTTGTGATGTAATACACTGCCCGTCCAAAAACAAAAAGTCACCACCACTTGAATTTAACTAAGCTAATAGGTCAGAGCTTCCCATTGGATAATTACTGCATGGATGATGCTGTTTCAGCTGGAAACAACTTATTTACTAACTCTAACTGATGCAGTCTCATTTCTTAAACAACCATGGCAGAAGACACATCCTGTGGTTGGTGAATGAATGAATAAATTTATATATATGTAGGAATTACCCCCATCTAGCGGTGTGGTTGCATATCGGAACGTATTCTTGATGTTGCATTCACGTGAAATCGGGCAGACGTCAGACAGACAACAGACGCTGCATGTAACAGGATAAACAAGCAAAAACATAAACTACATGAAATTCACATATGCAATTCACTTTTTCTTAGTGTCCAGGCACTTTTTTATGAAAGAAGCTATCGTAAAGACTTATTTTCTGGTCGTGGAGAAGATATTAATCTGTTTCAGAAGAGTCAAATTATTGGCATCAAGCAAATAAAACATCTAAGTCGATTGCTGAAACTACTAAAATTGGGGTAAGAACTGTCCAACGCACTATTAAAAACTAGAAGGATAATGGAGAACCACCATCTTCAAGGAAGAAATGTGGTCCAGACCTTCACCCCATTGAGAATCTTTGAAAAATTAATGCAATGTTGGATAGAAATAAATGTTGTGATGTCGCAGAAGCTTATCAAAACGACGCCACAGCGAATGCGTGACGTAATCAAAAGTTAAAGGCGGTCCAACAAGATATTAGAGTGTGACTTTTTTTCCTTTTGGACGGGCAGTTAAATCATCAGTGCTTATCTGTCTTTATTCTGTCTTAATAACCGTTTCCTTCCTGTCTCCTGGTGCAGAATGTCCTGGTTCAGTGGTTTCCTAGTCGCCAGAGTGGACGACCGCAAGACTGCGTGGGGAGAGCGCAATGGCAAGAAGTCCAAACGGAAGGGAGGCTCATCTCTCTGCAACCCGCGTTACATGAGCTGTCTGCGGGACCCCGATGCCATGGAGCCGCCCTCCGGAGCCCCCCTCCATCAGCACCACCACCGCGGAGGGGTGGCGGGGGCCGTGGGAGGCGGCGGAGGCGGCGGCGGCGGCGGGGGCAACTTCGGCGTCCGTTGCGGATGGCAGGAGGACCACTACGGTAAAAGGGGAGGGGCTCCCGGGGAAGGGGTGGGGCTGAAATCCGTCGACTTGGGCTTCGAGGACGGAGAGCTGAAAGCCAGGAAAGGGGGATGTAACGGAGGAAGCGGGGACATGGGCGACGACGGTCCCAACGGCGCGGTGACGGCGGCAGACTGCTGGCTCAGGGTGGTCCGGGTTTTCCAGTCGAAAAAATTCCAATCCCGCAAACTGGAGCGCCTGTACCAGCGATACTTCTTC
This sequence comes from Trachurus trachurus, assembly GCF_905171665.1. Taxonomy (NCBI): domain Eukaryota; kingdom Metazoa; phylum Chordata; class Actinopteri; order Carangiformes; family Carangidae; genus Trachurus; species Trachurus trachurus. The sequence continues at coordinate 25,455,211 of NC_139901.1, read as the reverse complement.
AGGCTGAACCAGAGCTCCCTGACCATGCTCATGGGCGTGCTCGTGATCGTGTGCGGCATCATGCTGACCTTCCACTGTGTCCACGCCGCGCCCCACGTGGCCTACTCGTCGGCGCTGTCGGTGGCGATGGCGCTCTTCATGGCTCTCATGGTGGTCTGCAACCGCAACGGCTTCCACCAGGACTACATGTGGATGGTCAGCTACCTGGTGATCGGGGTGCTGCTGTCGGTGCAGGTGTTCGGCGTGCTCATGGTGGCGCCCAGGAGCGCGTCGGAGGGCATCTGGTGGTCCGTGTTCTTCATCTACATCATCTACACGCTGCTGCCTGTGAGGATGAGAGCGGCGGTGCTGAGCGGAGCCGTCCTGTCCATCATACACGTGGTCACCACCTGGCAGATCAACCAGGAAGACAAGTTCCTCTGGAAACAGGTGAGACACACTCTGCGTCCGACTGTTTGACTTTCTGTTTTGTCCTCAACTGATACCGACGGCGAACACGGAAGAAACTATTCAGGCTGTTCTGGTTTTGTTTTCTCTTTCTCTCTCGTCAGTTTGTTCTGCAGTTTTTCTAACTGAATGGATGAAAGAAGTCCAGTCTGATCATGTTGACACCCCGAGGAGTTTGTATTTGGTTATAAAAGAGTCTCATGTGGATGAAGCTACGTTACCCACACTTGTTAATGTAGTGGTTCCCAGCCTTTTTTGGCTCGTGACCCCATTTTGACGTCACAAATTTATGGCGCCGTCAATCAAGATGCTCAATTTATATTTGAGAAAGTGAAAGTATAGAATACAGTTGTTTAAGATTGTGTGTGGTGTTTTTAATCATAATTTTAAAAAGAATAATAATTAGTTTAAAAATATTTTTATCAGTAATTTTTTTTATCAATTACTAGACATTTCAAGCGACCCCATTTGAATTCCAGGTGACCCCACATGGGGTCCCGACCCCAAGGTTGAAAAACATTGTGTTAATGGGTCAATTTTTGATAAATATATCATTTTGTCTTTATAGTTATTTTGATATTATTATTTAGTGGTCGACTCGCCCAGCATTTCCTGGTTTTGGTTCGGGTCATGGGAATAACGCTGCCGGATCACTAGTTGGCATCGTTTATGGTCGGAACGACGGTATCTGTTCGTCTTCGAACCTCCGGCTTTCATTCTTGATTACTGAAAACATTCTTGGCAAATATTTTCGCTTTTGTCCGTCTTGCGCCGGTCCAAGAATTTCACCGTGTGTGCGGAGTCTCATGGGAATGTAGTGTGAAAACACTTCCGCTTTCCGAAACTCCTCGTAGTCCCTTTAAACTCACACACACACACGTTGGTGGGTTCCTCAGCACATCTGTATGTGTTGGAGCCAAAACATTCGACAAAGAACTAATATCACAACATGAAGCGTATCTTCATCAGGGAGGAGGAGGAGGAGCAGTGGCAGTAGAGACTTTTAAATCAACAGTGTATGGCTGATAATCATGTGTTGTGGGCTTGGTTACATTCAGCCCAGTATTTATGCATCTTTATATCACAGAAACATAGAAAGCACAATGTAAATCTTTCCATTTAGCCCCTTGAGTCGTTTTTTTTTTCCTTCATATTTTACCAAACTGTTGCCTGTTTGCAGATCCAGGAGGAACATGATCATGTTTCTAGTTTTTTTTCATTTTCTAAATGTCCCACTCACTGTCATCATCTGGTTGCTACAGATGAAAACTGCTGCTCCTGGAAATGGGGTCAGTGAATAAAGGTGTAGACATGGTCCTGCAAGACAAGATATTTAAAGAGTTCGTTTTGGCTTTTTTTTTTTCCACATTGAAGAGACCACACAATTAACTGATTAATTGTGATAATCAATAATGAGAGTACTTGTTCGTAGTCTCAGGCCTGAAATCTGAAATTACTTGAAACAGAAAACAAGACGGTGAATTTGTCACAATTGGACAAAACAACTGAATACATCATGTTGACAAGCTTTCACTGCAAGTTTGGCTGAACTTGTGGCTTTGTGACATCCCATCATGCCTTGCTGCATTTAAAAAAACGTCTAGCATGGCGGCATGGTGTTTATGATGGGGTGACTGAGACAGTGTGGGTCCCCTCTGTCCCCGTGTCGTATCTGCTCGTGCGTATTTACATTCACTTTGAAGCGTATGGGTCTTGTTGCCGTACAGTGTGCTGTTGTTTGTGCGTCATGCCAAGGACCAAGGGGGCTCGCTGAAGGTCAGTGGGCCGAGTGAACCGCTGCGACCGGACAGCTGTGCGTGTGTGTGTGTGTCTGTGTATGTGTGTGGTTTCTCTGTGTGCTGTTGTGTGACAGTGGGAGAATACCATGATATAAAGCAGTATCACTCAGGTCTCTGTGCTCTCACACAAGGGACGCTTTGTACTTTTCTCCAATGGTGGAGTAACGGGGGTGAGGCCGAGGAGGAGGAGGAGGAGGAGGAGGAGGGGGGTGGGGGGATAGAGTCACAGTATGGTGGTGGCTGCTTGCTTTCTGTACATAGCTGTTTTACAACTGTCTGTCTCCTTGGGGAAAAGTTATAATGAGAAGACCATTGCATGCAAACAATGGAGGGATATATGACATAACGATCTGCTGATTGTCACTGTAATGTCTCTGCCGTTGCTATAAGCATCCAGCAAAAATATCCTTTCACCACATGTAATCTGGATTTCTCATAACCTTGTGGTTTGTTTATTAAGCGTTAATTACCGAAGTACAGGCCTACGTGGGAACCCAGGGACATCATGCATGATATAGCGGAGTACAATCCATCACAGGCTTCCACATTGTTTACCATTGTTCAAGTGAATGAATGTCATGAGATAGCTGCAGCCCAGGCAGCAATGCTGTTTATTCCTGAGGTCGCCTGTGTGTTTGCTGTGTGACAGTGTCATCATCAATCACCGCTTCACGCTTTTTGCACAAAGTGTTTCCTCTTTTCTCCAATAATTCATTAACCTTACCGGGTTTCTGTTGTTGTCGGCTGTAGATAAGTTGGGCACGAGGAGTGACGTACTGTAAGTGCAGATCCTCTTTTCTGTCTCTGTGGTGTGGTTTGGTTTGGTGACACTGATTTGAGTATCACAGGTTAGATTTGACTGGGACAGAAACTGATTCCTGAAAAAGACGTAAAAGAAGCTGATGAGTGGATGGTGTGTGTTGTTTTCTTACCAATTAATCTATTCGGAAATGAAATGTGAAAACAAACAGTTAAAAATGCCTGTCAATATTTTCCCTTATCCCAAGGTGACTGTGCTTTAATCCTTGCAACTCTGTTTGTGCTTGTCGTGTGTGTCACACTGTAGTTGTACTGTATGAGCCAAGATCAATTGATTGTTGAGTTGAATCAATTGTCAGCTACAGGTCATTTTCCATGTGTGTTTCCTTTTTATTTCAAACTCAAAGCTCATACTGTAAGAGAGTAAATGACCTAGATAGAAGATGCTCAAGCTCTTTGCCGGACTTACCTGCCAGGTAAACACAGGGCCAAACGGTCAGGGGTCAGTGGGTTCGGTGACAGTGTCTCCACATGTGGGTCAGCTGCACCGGAGAGCAGCATTAAAGATCATTTAAAGCTTCTGTAACTAGTTTTCTTCATCCATTTCTTTTTATAAACACAGCTTCTGTTAAATACAACCACGTCCTTTCAAATGAAACGTTTTCTGTGTGTTGTGTTTTGTCTCACTGGTTTTCTAATGTGAGCAGCAGGGATCTGATGTATAAAGACGATGAGTCTGTCTGTCTGTCTGTGCAGTGCACCAGATAGGATTTAGCAACACCTTTTTGAAGTTATGCAAGCCTAGAAAAATACTTGGGTACTGTGAATGGTAACTGATTAAGATTAGATGAAAATACAGATGTTATTGTGAAAAAGGCACAGCAACATCTGTAGTGCTTCTGCAGAGTTGATCAGAATATGGACAACTTCATTGTTTATTTGCTGGGTCACGTACAGTAATGATTGTGCCAGGAACAACTGGTGAAAAACCCCACAAGAAACACTTCTTAAAACAGGACAAGTCTTCAAAAGGATACGAGATTATCAATGAGCCCATACAGGTCTTCTATAAATACTTTACTAATGCAATCAGAATGCCTTTTTAGATGTAAAACAAATTAGATAAAGTTTGTTTGTTTTTTTACTCCAGAAACCATTAGGCAACAACCACACGATGAGAATATCCAGCGATAAATGCACTTCCAGACAGTAGTAACAGACAGACAGTCGTTTACTGTAGGGCCTTTTTTTAAAATCAAGATCATCATCACGCTTCTGATCAAATCAAATTTTGAGTGACATTACTGTATGCTAATGAGCATTAGCTTGAGTTCACTCTGTCCAGAATTGTCTTTTATTGACTCAATCTAACATGTAAGACCGGCCGAGACTCCCTCTCTCTCTCCCTCTCTCTCTCTCTCTCTCTCTCTCTCTCTCTTGCAGACATCTTGGCGGTGTCCGGCGTTCACTATATATAAAAGACTATTTTCATGTTCAGCTCTTCGAAATTTATGGCCCTTAATCCCTTCAAACCTTTCAAAAACACATGCGGTCCATCTGGTTGTTTCTTAAGCTGTATTGCTCTTGGCGTTGGTTAGTTATGTGTGTTTTTACAGCTGCATACAGCAGAATCAAGTGTGCGTTCCCTAGCCTCACTCTTTTTTAGCGTTGTATTGTACACGCTCGCACCATAAACTGCAGCATCTACGAGTTTGAATTGTTATAAGCAGGTCTGCGTTGAAGTGTATCATAGTTTATAATGTCCTGACGTCCTGTCACATGTGAGTCTGGCTCTGTCGTAACTCTGATCCTCAGACTCCTCAGCTTAAATCAATTAGCCACAGCGGCGGTACAGAACAGAACAGTACATACACATGTGCATGTCCCACCCAGTCACCCATCACTTCACACACACACACACACACACACACACACACACACCATCCCATGCTTTGTTATGGTTGACGCCTTGTCTTATAGTGTCTTCTGAGTGTTTGTCAGAAATTGCTGCAGTTTCTTTTCTTTCCTTGAGAAATAACATCCCAGATCTATTGTCCTGCTTCTTATACGTGGGTGTCAAATTGAGTGATAACACTGGCATGTATTGTACATTGCAACAAAAAAAAAAAACACACATCAAAGCACGTCTCTCTGTCAGGTCCCCACTTGACATTTTTTGGGGGGGATTTTCTCGCTGAAACTTCTTCAAACTGTACATTCCTCACCTCGGCATTATTTGCTTTATGGCCCCTGACAATGGCTAGTATTGTTGTGTGGACGTTGGTGTTGACACAAGTGCTGTGAGAGGTCAAAGAGTGGTTCCTAAAAATACCCAGCCCTCGGTGCTTCTGCTAACTGTTGCGTCACATGGAACAGTCTTATCAGAGCCTGCGTCAGAGCAACAGGCAGGTCGCTCGCTCTATCCCCCCTTTTTTTTTTCTTCCTCTGCATGCACATGGCTCTGCATTTTCACAAACCATGAAACACACACCCACTGGTGGAGCGACAGCTGTATATTCACAGATTCTGTCTTGATTTCTTTATCTTTTTGCATTTTGCATGCATTTTGTGACAGATCTCTGCTCTTCGACGGAAGCATAGCCCTCTAAAAAAAAGGCCATTACAGAGCACTGAGGGTAAATCAGGGTCAGGGGACAGCCAATATGTTTCACTGGTCTCCTTGTCAAGCTCACACTAAGCCCTCTCAAGTGTTTTGTATTCATTAGATAAGATAAGGGAATATATTTTAAATAAAAATGTGCTGCTTACATAGCAACGCACACAGAAGTTTATACCTAAGTCTCACAACGTCAAACTTTCCGAAAGGCTGTTTACTTATTCGTCTTTTTTAAAACATTTCCAGGATGTTACACAGAGAGTGAATCTAGTCTAATCAGAGCAAATCTCACACCATGTCAAGTGTATCAGCTCCTCACAGTTTCACAGTAGCTCCCCTCCCTCCCTTCCTCCCCGAAGTGCTGGAATAACCTTGTGTGCTTTGAGATGGGAGGACGAGGATCCCGGTGGAGGAAGTGTCGCCCCTTGCCTTCCCTGCGATGATCACCTGTGCAAAGCCGCAGCTATAGAATAAGACACCGTGTATAAGGGAAGGAGAAGGAGAAGGAGAAGGAGAAGGAGGAGGCAGCGAAGGCGAGAATCCGATATTCTCCCCACGCAGTCCTTCCACAGCCTCCTTGATAAATAATTTGTGTGTTTAACGCAGCAGCAGCATTTTAACGAGGATACCTGTCACATGTACACTTTGCTCTGGACCCGGATGGGTGCTGATGGGATCACACACACACACACACACACACACACACACACACACACACACACACACACACACACACACACACACACGAAAGAGACCAAAGGTTTACTCGGAGGCTCCTACTCAAAAATGTAAGCACAGATACATGTGGATGTAATATGAGCTCTCAGTACCCAATCTTGTTTGTAATTGTAAATGAGAGCGTTGTTAACTAATGGTTCAGTAGTGCTACTGTACTAAGATATTATATTATATTATGTTATATCATATTACAGTATCTGAATCTTTCATACCTTAAATGTTGGAGGAAACACATTCATCATGTTTGTGATACAGTGTGTTGTAATCGACACTACTGAATGTAAATCTCAATGTTTGATCTGGATCATTGGATCATTTATTTATTTATAGAATAATATGATTCTTCTCTCCTCAAACAACAGGATGTGCAACATTTCTGTACATTATTCCAGCTCCTTCGGTGCTAAATCTCCAAGCTGCATTCTGCATAAAACTGAGACAGCTTCTGCCCTGAGACTTTAAATATGAAGTTTTACACTTTCATTAGGTTTTGACCTGGTTTTTCCATCATCATTCTAACTGGCATCACGTCACCGGCATCATCTTTCACTTTTAAAAATATAAAATTGCACCCACTGTGCCCCAGCCCAACCCCCCCCCTGCTTCTTTTTGAGCTCTTATCATGCGAGGTGATGATTGTGCTGTGCTTTTGAGCTGTGAGGTATCATTTCCCACAAAACAGGTTTTGTCTGTGAGCTCGGGTGCTCCTGCTAGCCGCTTGGGATGATGGTAACACATTTTTTTAAATGGTGGAAAAGGTTTGTTGTGTTTCAGGTTGCCTGCATGCATTTGCATCGCTCCACTTTTTTATCCAGTTTTAATGGAGCTGATTTCGCACATAGTATTGTATATAATCATAATAATACAAAATATAGAACATATCATTGTGCGTTTCTGTGAGAATGTAATGCAAATGCATGTACGACCGACCACTGCCAGTCGTTTTCAGCCTGTGGGCCAATAATAAGAGAGAGAAGAGGGAGAGTCATCAGTTTAGCATCACCTCGGAGAATGATGGGGAATAAACAGCATTGCTAAGTGTCTCACTCGGCGCCAGCCAGTGTTCAGTTGGTCCAGCGGTTACCATGGAAACAACTACGACGACGACGACGACGACGACCCCAAGCAGCTGAGACCCAGTTCAGCTTCAGCTTCAGCTTCAGCTTCAGCTTGTGTCCAGTTTGGTAACTGTCACTCGAAGTAACGACGAGAGAGAGAGAGAGAGAGAGAAAGAAGAAAAATCAGGTCAGAATTGATTCCTGCTGTTTCTGCCTCTCCTTCTGAGAACCTGAGTGTGAGTCTGAGCTCAGCAGACACGCCGCTGTTCAGCTGCTGGGATGGATTCCTGCTTTGTTTTCCCCTCACCCACCCCCCCCACCCCCCCTTCAACTGCTGTCGAAATGAGACGGTCCATAATTAAACACGGCGATGACAGAGGAGAGGTCATGTGTGTGTGGAGGTTGGTGGTGGGGAGTTGAGAGGGAGCGATGCACAGGATGTTGTTTGCCTGTTTGTCTGGTTCAGGGAAGCTTATCTGTGGTCGGCCCGCTATGACTGTGCATGTTTGCAGCCCGATTGCTGTGTGTGGAGCAGCTGGTGCAGGATGTGTTTTTTTTTAGGTCTCAACGAGACACAACTTCTTCAAGAAAACTCACTTGGTGTGAACAAACTGCTCTTGTATGACTCTGTTATCATAATGACTTTCTTATTCTGGGACACATGATTGGTTTTATTGCTGCTTTAGATTCCTCTAATGTTGACATAACTTATCCAAGAGGCTTTATATGTTTGATCACAGCAGTTTATCCCTGAACCTGTTGTCTGTCCACAGCAGATGAAGCCAAGGGGCCTTGCAAGTTGTTGTTGTTTCTTTTCTTTTAATTTTCTCCCCTTTTGGTTGTTCTTTAAAGGGATAGTTCAACATTTTGGCAAATTGGCCCATTGCTATAATCCCTATAGTCATAGCAGTAGGTTCGTTACCTTTAATTGTCGGTGCAAGCTATTTTCAGAACGGTGGAGCCGAGCGGCGAGCTGCTCAGAGCTACGCTACAGAGGCTAATGGGATTTCTTGTTTTCCCTCATCAAACTCATCAAACTCATCAAACTCATCAAATACACAATCCAACAACTCCAAAACGCTCTCGTGGACAAGTTGTGACCTGCACATTCACCATGCTATGAGATAATAATGGAAAGTTGAGATACAGAGTTGTTTTTGAGGTAAATTCATGCAAAATCGCTGATGTGCATTCCTGTCGGAGGCAGTTTTTCGGCAAGCAGTCTCTGCATTCTCCTCAAAAACAAGAGTGTTTTGGAGTTGTTGGATTGTGTATTTGATGAGTTTGATGAGGGAAACCAAGAAATCCCATTAGCCTCCATAGCGTAGCTCTGAGCAGCTCGCGGCTCTGCTCTGCCGTTCTAAAAATAGCTTACACCGACAATTAAAGGTAACGAACGTATTCCTAAAACTATAGGAATTATGGCAATGGGCTAATTTGCCAAAATGTTGAACTATCCCTTTAAATAAATACACCTTTGCATCCATCAGTGCCAGATTTCTCCAGTAGTCACACTCTCTCCACAGTGTCACACCTGTGAGGTTGCCAATAGAAATGTGTGGGGCGTGTAGTCTCCCCTCCCTCAGCGTGGCCCTTTCCATGTTTACAGAAACATGACTGAGAGAATAAGGCCAGCGTGGTCAGGACAACTGGCTTTACATTATTTATGTCATGTGTATGGTCTTGTGTTTCAGTGCACGGCTCCTGAAAACATCCAAACAACGTCTGAAATTGCTGAAAGAAATGCAGAAAAACAGGATTAATAACAGGAAGATCAGACATACTTTTATGACTGATGACACACTTTACTTTTTTTTTTATATAGTTATAAGAAAAAAGCTGTTTCTTCAATCAAAACAAAACCCAGTTGCGACAGAGGAAAAAGCAGGAGTGTCAGTGTGTGTTTCAGCTTTAAAAACATGTTTGTTGTAATGAAATATGTTGCCACTTGAACTTTATGAATAAATCACACTTTCACGGAACAAAAACAATATTGGTGCATATTTTGCACAGTAACTGTTGACTGTCAGAGAAACACACACAATAATATATGATGCTCATTTCCTGATCTTTTAGACACAAAAAAAACACACTTCCTTCAACACATCCGTTAATGGAGTCGAGAATAAACTGCGTCTGTTTTATGACTGAATTAGTAAATTAGGAAAATGTTTTAATGTCCGCTGTTGGAGCGAATCTCTCACAGTAAATTATATCTGGATTTACAGTAAGTGAAATGCTGCTTGTTCATAAGTGTCCAAAACCGAAGTTTATTGTTTCGTGTCCCGGCCTTTTTTATGTGAAAGAGGATTTTCTTTCTGATCCGTACGTCTAAGATATTTACAACACACGTCAACATTTCCTGTTATAAGTTTATACCATAAGAGAGTTCACAGTCACATTTTAAGTGTGTTTAAGTGATGCTGCTTCATGTTTGCGTGATAGAAGAACTAAAATCATCGGAGGCTTTTCACTCTGCACTGGGAACAGCTTTGAAAACCAGAAACATATGATCGCCCCTACTAACCCAAACCATGAACTCATAAATTAGAGTAAGAGTATTACATTTTGTGCCCTCGAATCACGTGGTGCTGCAAGTTTTGTTTTGTTTAAATGACACTGCTTCTTGTCAGTCGCGACGATGACAGCGTCGAGGAACTAAAAATACCTTGAAACGGTTTGATTGATGTTGTTCTGGAAATGTCCTGGAAAATGATTTCCTGAGAAAGGACGAAACTCTGCCCTGTTGTTCATCATAAATTTACCGAATCTCATTTTCAGAGATGACTAGACTGTACAGGTTACCGTGTTCTCTGCAGCTTAAAGGATTATTTCCCCAAAGTTTTTCTTTTTCTTTTTTTTTTTTTTTTGGCCAGAGTAAGAAACAAATGTCTGCTTGTGGTGCATCTCACCTCCAGACGGTGTGTGTGTGTGTGTGTAGTGTAGTGTAGTGTAGTGTAGTGTAGACCAACCGACCGACCGACCGACCAAGTGCGGGAGCAGAGTGAGCAGGCGGGGCTGGACTCTTTTATCTGCCGATGTGGTTCTGGTCATTTCAGATAAGGGGCAGTGCGAGCTGTGTGTAGACATGAGGCTCAGGCTGAGTACACAAACCCAGCAGCTGCCTGGCACTGCACACACACACACACACACACACACACACACACACACACACACACACACACACACACACACACACACACACACACACATATAGACTCTGTAACAAAGGCTAAAAGTGACAGCGAGCGCAAGCAGGAGCGCGAGGAGGCAGGAGAAAATAAATGAAAGAATATGGAAATAAATAACCCCAACGCTCTCAGGGAAAGATAAGGGAGGGAAACCTACAGGACAGACTCTTGTATTTTGTCACGACTAAAGCACTGTCATTGTGTTTTGGGTGCTAGAGTGTGTTTTACAGAGCCTGATCTAACACAGATGTTCTAAGGAGTTCCAGATGTTTCTCAAAGACCAATGAGCTCTGGCTTGTACTCTCGTTGGCCCCGTTTCAACAACAATATCCCATCAGTCATGGCTCCCTCTAGAGAGACGGTCTTATAAATTCAGCGTCTTATATTCTACAAGGTTTTAGTGGACAGGACGGCCCGGCTTAATGATTTATTCCACATCAGCCTGAAATATGGTTCGTATTGTATTTAAATGACCTGTGGAGTCCATGACAGCTCTGAGATATGTGAAGCTAAGCAGTGTGGAAGTGATCTGTCAGCTCATTGACAGTTTGTTACAGAGTGGTTTCAGCCCAGTCTAGGGTTGCAGCTAATGATCATCAACCTGTTGATTCATTTCCGATGAATTGATTAGTTGTTTGGTCAATAATAAGTCGGAAAAATATCCATGCCATTACCTCAAAGACCAATATGGCCGTCCTGAGATGTCTTGTCTTGTCTTGTCTTGTCTTGTCTTGTCCGTCCACATATTGAGCAAATGAAGGCAACTCTTTAATGATTAAAGAGTTGCCTTCATTTGCTTGATTAAAGTTTAATCAGTTGACCAATCATTAATATAAACTTTCACTAAATACAGAGGCACTTTAAGAATGCTTATTGTGCAAAACTGCGATAATACAGTAATAATAAACGTAAAACCTTTTCTCAAGTTCCCACCATCTGTGAAAAACACTTTTTTCATGACATACAATATAAAATCAAGCTGCTCAATGTGAAAATAAAAACTGGCTTCAAGTACAGTTACATCATCACAGGTCACAGCTTAACAGCCCAGTGTACATGTTTATTTAGCCTCACTTCTTGTTAACAATGGTGCACTTTCTATACTGTTTATCTTGTTGCTTTTTCCACCCTCTCCGTTGAAACAATTGTAATTTGCACCTGTAGTGGTTAAAGGGGAACTATGCAAGTCCGGTCGCTAACCCTCCTCCCAGCCATGTGCGTTTGTTTTCAACGAAGCCAGTGAGAACGCAATCAAAAGAGTGGTACATACTGTAACGTCATATATCATATACGATGTTACAGCATGTATATTTGTGTAGTCTTATCTGTCATAAACAAGATAAGACTACCTTCATTTATAATTCCATAATAATCATAAATGAAGGTGAGTCTGGTGCTCAGAGTTTATATCCAACACGTGACTGTTTAAAAAGTAAACATCGGTTCTTATAACATAAAGTTAGTGAAGTGCCTGTGTGGAGCGGACCCTTCGACACAAAGCCTCTTGGACAAATTTGTGTACATGTTTTGTTTTTCCTCTCTTGATTTCTAATTGACTAGTTTTTGCCGGTAGGAAAACGTGAAATCTGATGTTTCTCTCTTTTTTTCACACTCCCTCTTGCCCACGTGTCAATCACGGGCTACAGAGGTTCAGCGAAACGTGTAGGCACGGGAATTAATATTATCATTGATGACGTACGACACGCATTGCCAGTAAAGATCCGATCTCTCTGTTTAGATTGCAGACGTATTGGCAGATATCTGATTTTGTATCCGATTTATTTCAACATATGACCGGGGCCTGAATCTGATCTGACAATATCCGATTCCATGCGTATTTGTCCCGTTTACACGTTCATGTTACAGATCCGATCTGTGCCACATCACAATTACTCTGAAGCTGTTAAATTAAAGCAGAAGTAAGCGATCCGGTCGTTTTGGCTAATGCTGCGTTCCAGGCAGGCTTTTAAAACCGTAAATTACAGCTTCAAGTCACAACTTACGACTTTGTAGCGTTCCAGGCAACCCACTCGTGTTTTTCCGACCTGTTTTACCTGTGAAAGTCACTATAACGGCCACTCGTAAAAAAAAAACTTCACAGGTCGGAAAAACACGAGTTACGGGCTGCCCTGAACGCACCGTAACAGTCCTCGTCCCTACGTCACCACATTCACGCGCATCCCTTGGCTGCACACACAGCCCTTCATGCCGTTCTCTCTCCTCATAGGATACGAGAAATGTTTTCTCCTCGGCTCAGAGCAGAGCAGAGTGACTGGGAGACCCGTGTTTCGGTCCAAACACTCTATGTAAGTGATTGCTGTCGGAAGATAGAACTATTTAAGACTTATATTAACACAAATATATCACTTACTTCTGCTTTAAGGTAAAAATAGCATAGTTAAGCTAAAAATCCTGCATAGTTCCTCTTTTAATCGTGGTTATACAGTACTGTAGTATGTCGTCACTGTGGAATCACATCAATGCAGAGAGCTTGTAAAACAGAGTCATGAGCCTCCTCCTCCTCCCTTCAGCAGGTCCCACCACTCGCCCCACCACCCTCTATGAACCTGGGGGGGGTATTGCAGGTCTTTGGAGGGAGGCTGTGGAATGTGGGTGATAGTTGCTAAGTGAAAGCTGCTCTGCCATCTCTGATAATTCACAGTCTCCGTGGGTGTGAGTCTCGGGCCAACACTAAGCAGAACCTTTTTTTTTTTCACAAGCCTGAGAAAGAAGCAGAGAGAACCAGACTCTTCATCGACGCTAAATTATATATATAAAATCACTCTCATCATCATCATCATCATCATCGTCATTATCATCATCACGTCTCCATCTTTCATGCACAACCGAACCGCCGCTGGCTACAAAGTGAGCTCTGCAACGACAACATGAAGTTGAGAAAGTGAACCTGTGTGTACACATTATAGCGAATCTTGTTTCATCCGTTATCTCTAAACAGTCTGAATGTGTAACCATGCGTACGGCCTGCATGTGTCCTGGGAAATGTATCTGATTGATTTTTTTTTTTCTCACTAGCAGAAGTAACTGAAAGGATCTAAAGTGTGAATTAACCCCCATGAGGCCTTCCCTTCCCAGTGTTTGCATGCACGTTGTGTATCCTGAAAAATAACTGCAGTGTTTATTTCTGTCATTTCACTTCAACTTCTCATTCTGTCAGCTGACCCCCACTACACACACACACACACACACACACACACACACACACACACACACACACACACACACACACACACACACACACACACACACACACACACACACACACACACACACAGACACAGGGTCTGAATAAATGAAGTGGTGCAGTGGCAATAAGAGATGCCAGGGGAATGTTAAAATCTTCCCCGACCTGCTAGGTTTGTGCATGTGCGTGCTCACACACTCGCTCGCTCACCTTCCTGTGATCAGCGTCTCGGTGTTGGGTGTTGGCTGAGTATTGTTAAGTGGGATGGAGAGCAGGATGGGGAGATTAAAGGAGGGGTCAGGTCACCTACTGCTGTGCTGTGTGAACAAGCTCAGAGAGAAATAGACACTGTTGTAACTTGTTGTGTGTGCGCTGTACAGAAACTGCAACCGGTGGTTTGATTACGATTGTATCGGTTTGACCTAGATTTGGCTTCTAGCGCTGATAATTAGTTACATCCCTCTGTTTTAATCGCACGGACAGTCTGCATTTCTTTTTCACTTTTCCTTTAGGTTGACTCAATAACAACAGGTATAAGCTGTGAGCGAAAACACGTGCGAATTATCACCTTTTTAAAGAGGAACTATTCAGGTTTGTAGCTTAACTATGCCACATTTTTACCTTAATCAAACAGCTTTTGGGTAATTGTGATGGTTTAATAATGGCTTAACTTGTTACGAGGGAGAATGGAGGCTCTCTGTCACTTATTGCATCTCTTGGTTTGAAAACCAACGAAACAAAGACCTTGCAAGATCGGGGCCGCCGCCCTGGTGTCCCAGCTCTCGTCTCTGCGGCACCGCAACACAAACGCACCCCTCAACTCGTAATCTTCTTGTTTATGACAGATAGGACTACACAAAATATACATGTTGTAATGATATATAATGATATATTGATTGATTTCTGGCAGGCTTTGTTGTAAACAAATGCACATGGCCGGGAGGAGGGTTAGCAAAACAGCGGAAAAGCAAACAGACTTACAACATAGTTCCTCTTTAAGTTTATATGGCAAACCTATTGTCAAATTGCTGCTTATTGTAAGTTATTCAGCTAACACTCGGACAAATTATCTCATTTTGAGGTGTGTTTGAGTCCACACGCCTGATATGAGCTCTGTTTCTTATGTTTCAAAGGGAACTATCTGCCTGCTCTAACCCAAAGTGACACTGTACACCGTACTGTAAACCCGAGCGTAGCTGCAGCGTTGGCTCACGATTCTCTGTGGGTTTGTCATGAGCGACTTCTCTCACATGCAAGCAGACATACGATCCGTTGTGAACGTAAACGATGGATCACATCTGCTTTAAATAAATACATTAGATGGTGTATATCTTGTGGGACACTGTCAAATGTTCCAATTGTCCTCATTCTCCCACATTGCTCTCTCCTCTTTAAACGCTTTCCCAGACTCAAAAGGGGCCCGATGGCCTTAAAAGTCAATGTTTATAGACTCACTGTCAAGACCACAGACTTCCTGCTAAAGTAAATAGCTGCTGTGCTAAATCCATCATAAAGGAGGAGAAAAATTATAAATAAAGTTTCTGAATATTCCATTAACCCGCGCACACCCCCCCCTCCCTCCCGTCCTAATGTGCTCGTCCAGCCTGGAGACAGTAGCTGCAGAGGTAGTGTGGTCGACGAGCGTTTGGATGTGGAGGGAAAGTAAAGTTAAGGTGTTACCACTGATAGTAACAGGTGGATGCTGTCTGATGGGATGTATCTACTCCATAATTTATACCAAATCTATCATTTATCGCAGATTTCCACTTGTTTATATATATCTCAACAACTACCACAAGGAGTTTTAACATGAAACTTTTCATTATAATGACTTTTCTTATTGTGTCAGCAGCAGAGGTTGACATTTGTAGTTCTTAGTGAATTAATATTGGAAATAAAAAAGAAAAACTAATGTAGATGATATTTCCCATAATTATTTTTCTCACAACTTCTTTGTTAGGTTTATTTGTATTATTACTAATAAAAAATGTTAGTAATAATTGTGAGGAAAGTGCAATTATTAACCCCCTAACATACAGTTGTAGGAGCTTTTAGGTTGTTAAAATTATCTAATGTTGCTTTATCTTAAAATTTAGGAACACATTGTATTTCCATATCAGCTTCTTCACTGAAGTGAAATATTCAGACTCATTATCTTTATACCAGCACCTTTCAAATAATGATATTGTGCATCATTACATACTAAATATAGAATATAGATACTATATAGTTGTTGATTTATTAAGCAAAGCGTCCGCAGGGCCATGTCGATCATTTATTGATTAAGCTTTCATATCCTCTTTAAGCTGCTGGGGGCTTTTTTGTGGCAAAATACATTTTAATCTATGTTGTGCTGAATAGCCAGTATTACTGTTGTTTTGCCTGTCCTGTCTAGATCAGAGCAGCTCTTACATAATGCCATTTTGATACCCAGGGATTAGGCTGAGGTCCTCTCCACAGACTGGCTGGCTGCTTCCATCATGTCAGCCCCGGGGGAAATGACGACTGCTTTTATGGCCCCCCAAAAAAAGAAAAAGAAAAACACTAACTATGTGATGTTCCAGTGACGTGATGTTCGATTCCTGGTTTATTTTAGTCTTCACAAACTGAACATAACCCTTTTAGTCGGCCATAATCATATTGGTAACTCAGTCATGATCCCTATACCTAACAGGGAGTGAGCAATGAAGATCGTAATGCGTAGTGGTTGATGATTATAATAATGGTGCTGGACCGGACCCGCCAGTAGCGGAGAGGCCACGAGCGGGATGATGAGGTAATCGGACGGTGATGATGAGTTTTGATAAATGAGTGTGTTTTTGAGCACACAGAGGGGACGTGAGCAGGTGCGGAGCAGGCCGTGCACTCGGGAGCGTGGGCAGCGTGCACAGCACAGGTAGCAGCGGCCAGCCAGGTAAACGCTGCCAAGCAAGAGCTCCTAAAGAGGTGGAGTGCTGTTGCGTAAACACAGGACCTTTACTGTGTACTCTGTAAACCCTCTAGCCCTCGGCCTCTTGAGAAAAGCAAGCAATTAGTTTGAGCCTGTGAGCTGAGACACATGGAGTGTGATACTCATGTCGAGTGAATCTGGCCTGATAAATCGGCTACGTAACAGTTACAGTAGCGCTGCTTACAGTACAGAAAACGCATATCCACACATGAGAGTATTGACTGCATGCGCACACACACACACTTACACACGGGCTGACAGGAGGTATTCACCTGCAAACACACTTCATGCTGCAGGTTTCACTTTTGTCTCATGGCTGTTTTTGCTTGAACAGTGAGAGTAATGTAAACAGAGCTGAGCGCTCTGAGCCATCTGCCTAATGTCACTGTGGCCCATATCTGTCCTGCTCTCTCTCTCTCACGCAGCCCTCACTCGCTCATACTCTTCTTTCTCTTGTCCTCCTCACATTGTCTTTTCCCTTACCACTTATTTCCTTCCTTCTCTCAACATCTGTCATTCTCCTAGTTTATCTATTTTGTCCATTTTGTTGCTAGCTTTTTTTTTCCTCTTCTTTTCTTTCACCCCACCCCTTGTAAGCTTTCTTCTCCAACTCGTCTGTTCATTTCCCATCTGTTTCTGTTCTTGTGTCTGCGATACTCTGTACACACAGTGTCACCTTGGGTCACATGTATCATCCAACGCTATCCCCAGATTCTTTTGTAGCTACAGATTATCGTTCTTAATTCATCCATCCACTTCTGTTTACATGCAAACAAAAATGTTAGGACAGTGGAAAAGCGCCTGTCATGTGCAGTTGTAAGTAGGACAAGTGTGTTCGTATACACACAAGACTTTTATCGTGCTCAGATAATATCTAAAATTACAGACTCCGCTGTTCTGAAACACAACATCTTGACTATTTTTACACATGTTTGGATTGCCGTTCCAGTGAAACTTCAGAAGTAAGGGAAGCATGGTGATCCATAGACAAAACACTTGAGGTTGATGAACTTCCAAGGAGGAGTGATGGATCTTAAAAGCAAAAGGTACTTCAGGAGTAATTCAAACCCACTTGGATCATGCTGGAAAACATGTCACAAAGTCTTTGATTTTGTTTAAACCAACCTTTTAACTTGTAACTACTCATTATTTGCTTCTATATTTCACCAGTTTCTATTTATTATTTCCTGTTTTTACCATTAAACTAGATTTGAAGGAATGATTACAAAATAATTTGTGAAAGTCCTGAAGGTGCGTTGAAGGAAGGAAGTAATAAAATGTGAGATTCAAGTACACAACAACGGCAACAGAAACCACACGATCGTAAAACAGTTGGAGGCGACATGACACTTCACATGTAAAGAGAAATAAATAAACTTGTTTGTAGCTTCCAGTGAAAAAGTCAAGCTGAAGGATGTCCCCGTCCTTGACTTGACTTGTGACTTCTGTCTGCAGTGTTTATTTAAAATGTGAACTGAAGGTATAGCTTAGTAGTGGTTTTAATAATATAACCCCTTGACCTTTGTGCAGTTCCCTTTCTACCCAGGAGATGTCACTCTGTGGTAGATTATAGCTGCATATCCAAATACTGAATTAATCATAAATACTGTAGAAAAGGAAGGAGAAAGATCCAGTGACTCCAGTGTAAAACTTTGAATTGAGGCTTCACATTACAGTTATTTTCTCCTGCTGCTCTTCAGGACAGGATGTATCATCTCCGAGCTTCCTTCTGGTCCACGCTCGACCTTTGTTAGTGCCCAGTGCAGCCTCTGGAGTGAAGAGCGTCACATCCAGGCTGTAAACAAGAGCCCATCTCTTAAGGAAGTGGCGGCGCTATAACGAGTCAACAGCAATTCCCACGATGCATTTGGGGATAGTTTTTTTTGGTTTGTTTTTTTGGACAGGATCGGGGTTATCCCAGTGTAGCAGCACATTAAACCACTGACAGCGGCAGAGCAGCACTCTGTAAAAATGATTAGGTGGTCATTGGACTGTCGGGAGCAAAGGGGACGACTGATCCCACAAAAAGGACCATTTCCTGTGAGAGGAAGTGTGTGTGTGTGTGTGTGTG
The DNA here is from genome assembly GCF_905171665.1 of Trachurus trachurus. Lineage (NCBI taxonomy): Eukaryota > Metazoa > Chordata > Actinopteri > Carangiformes > Carangidae > Trachurus > Trachurus trachurus. The sequence continues at coordinate 25,436,376 of NC_139901.1, read as the reverse complement.
TTTGCATGTATCCAGTATAGATTAGCCTCAGACAGCTGCTAGTAAATGCAGTTGGAAACAGAAATAGCCATAGTATTGAAAAACTATGTGCTTCGAGTCACATATGTGGATTTAGGATGAATTTTTCATATTCTTTTCATCTGTTTATAATTGATTTACAACCGAGTACATCCAATACATTTATCTTCCAAGCCTGATGACGTGGCGTACAGGCGCCTCTGCACCGTGCAACTGAGTCCTGCATGTTTATTCCATGTCGCACTGTGCAAGAAGAAAGGATTAATAGAGCCTTGGATGCAATCTGTGTCAGATTAGGTGTTATGAATTAAGTCAGGCTTGTGATAGTGAAGTGTGGATATGAGCAAAGCTACACCAGGGAGGGAGGACCAACTTGTGGCAAACCACAAGTTGGAGAAAAAAAGAAAGTAGTTTGAAATACTTAATGACACAAAATTCTTGTAAAATATTGAACAAACTGAAAAAGCTAAACATGCCCTTTGTTTGGTGATTGATTTTTTGGTCAAGTTTGGTTAAAGATATAGGTAGAGGTGAGAAAATGTATCACATCACCATAGTTACTGCAGGGAGAATACGCCCATTTCTCCAACTACCCATTAATCCGACTTATTCTAGAGAGGGTTATAGTTATGGATAGGTTTAGGGTTACTTAAGTTGAAGAAATGGGAGGTCGGACTAATGGACGCAAAAGATCTACAAATGTATGGTCGGTAGGGATGTAACGATGCATCGTGAGTCGATTAAAAATCGATACTTTGCGTGACGACTCGCATCGGTGAAAATGAAAAAAAATCGCGATGCGTGAGAACAAAGTCTCTGGTGAGAAGTAGCTTACATTATCCCAAAAGTCACTGGTTGATTCATTTGTTCGACACCAGACGCCGCCGCCACGCACACATACTTTGCACATACCAATTCAATCTCTTTTCTCTCTCTATCTCTCGGTGCTACCCCCAACCCCCCCCCCCTTTTTTTCTCAGACCAATCGAGCAATGAAATTGGTTCATGAACTATTAGATTTTCTTTTTTAATTGAACGACTATTTGTAAATAAGACCAGTTTTACTTGTGATAAAAGGTGATAAATGATGATGTGCAGTGTATCTGTAATGAAAGGTGAATTTTTCAGACTATCTTTCTCTTATGAATAAAAGATCATTTTATTAGGTCATAATTTGTCTGTAGCTCATTTTTGATCTAAAAAGAATCGTGAGAAAATCGTATCGTGAACAAAAAATCGTGAATCGAATTGAATCGTGAGTTGAGTGAATCGTTACATCCCTAATGGTCGGAGAAATGGGAAATCTGAGAAATAGGAAGTCGGACAGACGCCGTGCGCCCATTTACTGCACCCTGCACACTTAGGATCTGAGGAATTTGATTTCCAGTAAATCCCTGCAGCGACTAAACTTCACCCATTCAGTTTCACAGAGAACAACATCACATAACAGAGGATATTGATGCTCTAACTAATGTTTCACTGCGACTCTGTACACACACACACACACACAAGATACAAGATACAAGATTACTTTATTTGTCACACACAGAAGTCACAGAGTAACATGCAGTGAAATGTCTCAGTAAAACACACACGGTCTCTGGAGAGAGATGGGGAACAGAAATGTTTGACAAAAGGCGTAAACAGACGAGTGAAATTCATGCCACTAGTATCATAATTTAGCCCCGACAAAGAGGGCAATAAAAGCCTGTCACCGGTTAATGGTTTTATTTACTTTTTTTTTTTTTTTTCCTGTTGGGACTTTTTCCGTAGAAGTGAAGCACTCGATGTGCCACGGGCTTATCTCTGTCCATCTCTGTCTGCGTTACTGTCACTCTCCTCGGCAGAGAAACCAGGCTTGTTTCCAAAGAAATTGTCTTGTGTAAGTCACTTCTCTGGGGTTTTGATCCATGAATCCATTTTGTCCAGGAAGCAACAACGACTCACAGACAAACATGCATAAGAAATAAACTCCTCGTACAGTTTGATGAGACGAGTGATTTATTTACAGTAATACCTGCTAACGTTTATGAGTTTCTTCTTCCCAGAATCAGCTCCGTCCTCCTTCTCCTTCCTTTGTCGAGTGAATCTTAAATTTGACTCGTTTCTCTCTCTTCTCTTCCAGGTGAGCGCTAACGTCCTGATCTTCCTCTGCACCAACATTATTGGAATCTGCACCCACTACCCTGCCGAGGTTTCCCAGAGACAGGCCTTCCAGGAGACCAGAGGATACATCCAGGCCAGACTGCACCTGCAGAGGGAGAACCAGCAACAGGTACAGTAGGCCTGCACACACACACACACACACACACACACACACACACACACACACACACACACACACACACACACACACACACACGGAGCATTTCAAAATAAAGTACAGAAACACAACTCTTGAGAGGTACAGGGAAGATGTGTTCAAACAAAAAAACTAAACGGTAACTCTTTATAATAAGTACACACCATTAAGCATTAGTTAAGCATTAATAAATACTGAATTCATCATTTATGATACATGGATTCTCATTAGTATGTAGTTTATAAATACAGTTAGTGCTTATCAATGACATTTTAACTGTGTTTATAAACTACATACTAATGAGTATTTATGTGTTATAAATGATGAATTCAGTATTTAATGTTCAACTAATGCATAAGAATGTGTACTTATAAGATGATAAGTGTTACCAACTAAACAGTAAGTACTTACTTAAAAAAAATATATTATTAATAATTTCCTAACCTTTTTTACCCTATTTTTTCATTTTCTCCTTTTCCTAACAATGGAATAAGGGGAAAATGTGCCTTAATTTGTTTTACATGTTCGAAATACATATTTAAAAACACAAAAAAAACAACAACAAAAAACACACACACAGACCACTCATTTATCGATATGTATATACAAACACTGACAATAACTTTGTCTGTTCTCCCTTTGAGTTGGCTCTCATCAATAAGTTTACACAGCTGACATGTGTAGAGCCAAAGCAAGGAAAATCAACACACACACATTGTTGTTGGGAACATTAGGTCACACAACAAAGGTCATTTTTAAAATGGCTCAGATTTTGGAAGCTGGAGAAACAACAGAGCGATGTCCAGGCAGGATACAGTGTGTGTACGTGTGTATATAGTTGAACCCCAGAGTGTTCAGTCATGTCCCCCAGGTCTAAAGTCAGGGATGATGATGATGATGATGATGATGGTTCTGACCAAACATGCAGTGAACAACAGTAGCAGCAGAGTGAGATGTGGGAAGCGGGTGGGTCCAGACTTGGTTAGGCTGTATCTGAGACTTAAAGGGATACAGTACTTCAATCAATCAATCAATCAAATTTTATTTATATAGCACCTTTCAAAGCAAACAGATGCCGTTCAAAGTGCTTTACATTTTGACTGAACAAATAGGAGGTAAAACAAGAAAAACAAGGAGACTAATGCACGAAGATTAAAAACAACAAGAGAGAATAACAGCTTTAAACAACAATACAATTTTATAAGACAAAATAGAATAAAATGCAGGATAAAAATAGGAGAAAGATAACAATAAGAAAGAATATAAAACTGTAAAATAGAATAAAAACACTGTGAGACTATAGCATAAAAGCCAGATTAAAAAGATGGGTTTTTAGCCTACGTTTGAAAGTGTACTTCACCCAAAATCGATAATTCACCAATTTTCTACTCACCGTCATGCCAAGGAAGGGTTTGGAGAACTTTCGGAGTCATCAAAATGCTTTTGGAGTTCCAGGGGGGGGGGGTCCGGCTGGCAACAGATTTTCATATAATGAATCGTCCAAAACACACACTATGAAACATCCAGATACTGACCCAAGTGTCCTGAAGCCGCCACATGAAAAAGTTGTTCAGAAAAAAACAATTTGATCTCTGTTTTTAGCCTTGTTGTACTAGTAGCTCCCAGTGGCTCTGTTGATGTTTGTGCGCATGCGCGAGATTCGCTGCGAGATGTTCGTTCGTCGTTGTAAACCATTAGATGTATGATGTAAACACGGAAGAACATCTCGCAGCAAATCTCACACAGCCACTGGGAGCTACAGTACTGCTACATGTACATCAAGGCTAAAAACAGAGATCAAATTAATTTTTTCCGAACAACTTCTTCATGTGCGGCTACTTGGGTCAGTAGACGATCAGTATGGAGGTATCTGGATGTTTCATAGTGTGTGTGTTTTGGACGATTCAAAAGTGAACTCTATCTGTCTTCCTTGGCATGACGGTGAGTAGAAAATTGGTGAATTATTGATTTTGGGTGAAGTATCCCAACCAGGTTTGAATCCTAATCTTAACTCTTAAATTGGATCGGGTCTGTGTGTCAGTGTGACTCGACCAAGAGTTGTACTACTACAATAAACCAGCTGTAAGATGCTGAGCATGAAACTGTTGTTAGGTCATTTCCTGTCACCTCTTCTTCCCAGTGTCTTTTAAAGGGAAACTACAACTAGTTTATTGAAATTGTAAACCTCTGCCAGTCAGTTAAACTGCAGCAATTTTGTTCACAGTCTCCTCCTGTGTTCCTTAGATATGGCATTAAAGTCCCACTCCCGCGACCCTTTTCGGTCATTTTAAAACCAGCTCATTAGCAATGCACATTAGCAATGCACCTCTGGGGGGTGGGCGGAGACGGCGCTGCTCTGCCTGAAACTGCCAGTTTGCATCTGCCATTGGTTCACAGCAGTTTGAAGGCAGAAAAACTCAGAAATGCAATTTTGCACTTCCTTTTCTGCAGATATGTGCTCTAACACAAGAAAAATGCCACAGGAACATGTGAAAAGCACGAAAAACACGATTTTCAACATGGGAGTGGGTCTTTAAATAAAGGCCGGACTGACTGTTTTTATTCAGCAATTATAATCTACGTACAACGTGAAGTTGAGAATCATAAAGTTATGTCATGGCCAGAAATGTGCAAGGTCACAGTGAGGTTTACGTTTGACATGTGAATAAATCTAATCAGTTCATCCTTGAGTCCCTAGTGACTGCTTGTACCAAACATTGTTACTGGTGCAGAGACGTGAAAATGCACCAGAAATAGTTGTTGGGCAAGAAAAGCAGATTTCCAGTAACTGTTGCAAGTTTTTTTTTTTTGTAATCATTTGGTTATTGACCAAAACTAACATTTGTTTCTCCATCTCTCAGTTCTTTCCTTCTGATGTGAACAAATAAATATTCAAAAAACTAGTCATGTTTTATTTCAACAATTTCCACCCAGAGTCTGTGATGGAAACTGGACAGAGGCTGAGACAGAGAAAAAAAACATGTTTACAAATGTAACTGGTTGAATGTTGACATGCGCTGAAGCCTGAACTTCAAACGTCTTGTCACATGATCAGAAGACACACAAACACACACACACACACACACACACACACACACACACACACACACACACACACACACACACACACACACACACACACAGATGTACATACGTATGCACGAATAACAGACTTCAGAAAGACAACATTGTGAATGACCCAATCTGCATTTTGTTTCCTTTTTGTGCGTGTGTGTGTTTTGTTTTTTTTCCCCAGGAACGTCTGTTGCTGTCAGTGTTGCCAAGGCACGTTGCCATGGAGATGAAGGCTGACATCAATGCCAAGAAGGAAGACATGATGTTTCATAAGATCTATATCCAGAAACACGACAACGTCAGGTCAGAAGTGGTGCTCGGACTCAGTCACGTCTTAACCCATAAATAGCAACATCCAACAACATATTTGGTCCAAACTCAATTATGAACCTTTATCAGACCTGGATCTGTTTTACTATATAAAGAATATTAAGTCACGCTTCATTTAATGCATCCTGTTTTTCCAGTAATTTCCTGGAAACTTTCCTCATGTTTTTTTTGTTTTGTTTTATTTGTTCAGCCTCAGATCAGATTGAAACTAAAAACTAATACAGCTGAGTTAGAGATGTACTGTAAAACATGTGTGTTCAAAGTCTCTCTTATAGTAAAGGTGCCAAATTGAGCCTGACTTTTTGTTTTTTACTAAAATCCCTGTAATAATCAACTTAATAATCAGCTAATGTTTAGAAAATGATGAGGAAAGTTTCATTGAAATTAGTTGGAAAACTGAAACTTAAATGTATAATAATAATATTAAGGTTAAGAGTTATATTGACCTCAATATAAACACTTCTTAAAAGTTATGGGCATATCCCATTGTTAATTATTATCAAACTAAAGTTAATTTTCTTAAATAAATTAAAGTGAAAATAGAAAGAAAAGCTGAAGAGGTAAAATAATCGGCATTAAAAAATGCAGAAGAATCTCTTAATGTTTCTGAGACTGTATATTGAATGTTTGTGTGCAGTGTTCCTGTAGTGCATTACCTAAAATAAGATGAAAACACACAATCAGCTTGTATTTGGTCTTTTCCTGTAACTTCCTGGAAGCTCTGACAGTGGGAATGTGTTACGTTGTGTAACTTCACACATGCGCTGCTGCTCACCTTCCACCTACATTTTAGCAAATATTTGAATAGTTGTATAATCTTACGTTCTGTGTGAAGGACTAACAGAGCTGGAGGAAACTTTTTTTTTCTCCACCAGTCAGACAAACACTGACAGCTGTTTACATAATGGCACTAACTGGACCAGCGACATGTTTCTGATGTAATAGTCATGGCGACAGTGTATCGGTACAACTGTTTATTTATCTGTTTTGTGTTAGGATATGATGGGATAGGAAATCTTAACAGAACCTGCTCATCCAAATCACTGTGGAGACTCATCTGGTTTTACTCAAACAATTAGACACAGGACGGTTTTTATATAACTTGTTCTAAAAAGGCTTAAATTAATTCAAAACCAGTTTCCAGATCAAATAAGCAAAACTCAGCAGGTTTTGTCCTTGTTTGTGGCAAATTTCAAATTCTTAGTGACTAACTATTATCTAATTCTTTACGTATTTACAGTAAAATCCATTTTTTGTGGGAACTGTAAATCACTATACACAATACATGTACTGTAATTGAAGCAAAATGCTGTGTTGCTGATTCATTTTTAGTTACATATAATACAATATACAATAATTAAATGCATTCAATAATGTGCTACAATGTTTTTTGGATGATAAAATACTGATTTATCTGAAGAAAAATGAAAAACCTTCAAACCTAAAAAGATAATATATATTTGATGTAATGCTCGCTGGCGCTGTTGTTAGTATTTTGTAGTTCAGTGTGCTAAGAGTGACAGTGTTTGTCATGAATGAGCTTATTTAGAGATGTATGAAGTGTTCTGTTGGTGAGGCATCGTTTTGGGGATGAGATGAACTGTTTAGCTGAGACGCCTGATGGAAATGCAGACTGTGTTAAGAGTTTTAAAAATGTATTACTTAAGTATTGACCAAGGCTTGTTGGCAATTAAAAAAAACTGTAACTTAATTTATTACCTCAACTCCCTTATTAAGAAAAAGGTTGTAAGTCCCGTGCACAGCAACTAAGTGCTTCTTCTAGAGCATAGGATAGACAAGGTTTATTATCAAAAGTAAAAACAGAAGGGGCGAACAACGCGTTTCACATGTTGCTTCATCATATATGAGCAGATACTCTTTATATCTTTCTCATGCTATTTATGGTATTTGTACTTGTGCCTTTTATAGATACCTTGTCTATTTAAACACACACCTGATGACAATCAAGAGCGAATCTAATGAAGCAACATGTGAAACGCGTTGTTCTGATTTTACTTTTGATAATAAACCTGGTCTATCTTGTGCTCTAATGTGCGCTAGAAGTTTTTTTAATTTTTCCCTCATTAAGAAGTTAGACATCAGTGTTTCTCATATCCAGCTCATCTGTGGTGAATGTTGAGTCAGATCTCCTCATAGATGTGGTGCCGTGCCGTGTTAGATCTAAAGTTGTCCGTGTGAACTGATCAGAGTATTTAATTGAGTTTGCAGTAGTGACAGAACCAGAGATGGAACAAGTGAATCAATAGGTCGTGTTCGGTCAGCTCCGCTCCATCATGTAAATATTGTGTTGTGCCATGATCCTCTAAACATAAAAATGAATGACGTAGATGTTTTTGCTTAATCCTGTAAATCTAAACCCAAAACAAACATTTCCCCTAATTCTCCTCCAAGAATGATTCACACACACAAACACACACACACACACACACACACACACACACACACACACACACACACACACACACAGGCCCGCTCACTGAGTCAGAAGAGGGTAGAGTGGTTTGGCAGAGTGGAGGCTAATTAACATTAGTGAGGGAATACTTAATCACCACCAGCCAAGATAAGATAATCCCCAAAGATGGAGAGCTTCAGCACACATTCAATTACAGCACTGAGCAAACACACACAAACGCACACAGTCCCTCGCTCCCTAACACACACACACACACACACATACACACACACACACACCACACCACACCATCACAGATCTCCTTCAGAAGACTTTAAGGTCAAACGTCCCACCTCTGTCAAGGTCAGCAGCCGTGATAGTAACATAACGCAAACAGAGAAACTCAAACCTCGGAGGGTATTTGAATAACTGGGGCTGTGACTGGATTTATTTATGGAGAAGAAGCGCTGGTGGTTTCTGTGTTTCTGTGCTGCCAGTCAGTGATTTCTGATTTCAATTCCTTCTCTCAGCAATGAACGAAGACCAAACAGTGGCTTTACACACATCTGTTGCAGCTGGATGTTTATGAAAAGTCTGACTATATACAGGAAAATAAATCTGGACTCAGATGTGGAATACATGTAATTCACTTTTACAATGCAACTCTATGTTTCTTAACAAATTTTACACCATTTGTCACATTATTTAGAATAAAAAAAGTGGTGTTTTTAGGATAAGTCCTGCTCAGTATTACCAAATTAGTTAAAATTTGAATATAGAAATACAGCAAAAAATCTATTTTAATTTCATGTTTTCAGAATAAAGTATATATTAAATCCACTGTAGGTGGATAACATATTTATGTATCATTCTTTTGTGGTTACACCATTTGACATTTGTCTGACTTTTGTCAAAAATGGTTCAAATTTCATTTCAAATGACATAAAACCAACATGAATACAAAATGTACATTTTAACACATGGTATTTCTGAATTGTGCCTCTTGGCAACCCGTATTTGTCACCGACCCCGACCCTTATACAGTTTGCGTCTCTCTGTGCTAATAATTGAATTACTTAATCAGTAGTAAATAATACTAATAATACTAGAAATAAACAGATCTGATGTCTGATTCACTGAGTAACACAAGTGTGACTTGTTCTCTTAAAATGTAACTAACCTGCTGTGTGTGTGTGGCCTCTTATCTAACTCTTTTATTACTTCCAACCTCTTAAATTGTCCATCATTTAAAGTCTTTAACAATTGTAGATATGAGAACCATTCAGTAATAAAACAGTAAAGTCCAGATCCAGGTTATAAACTCTGTGGTGTCCTGTTCGCCTCGACGTGAGCAGTTCATTCAAAGCAGATGTTTCTCTCATCCCTTAAAGCCAAAGTTTCATTAATGTGAAAACACTTCAGACCTCACACTGACCCACATCTGTCCCCCTCTTGTTCTCGTCCACAGTATCCTGTTTGCAGACATCGAGGGCTTCACCAGCCTGGCCTCTCAGTGCACGGCTCAGGAGCTGGTCATGACACTAAATGAACTCTTTGCCCGTTTTGACAAACTGGCGTCGGTAAGAGCCGCAGCCTCCCGTCTCCTCTGATCTGTCTGAGATACATCTTGGACACTTGACAATATCATTTATTTTTCCTTGTTCTTCTTTTGCTTCCTCTTTCTCTCTCTCTCCTTTTCTGTCTGCCTTTCTCAGGAGAACCACTGTCTACGTATTAAAATTTTGGGTGATTGTTATTATTGTGTGTCTGGGCTGCCTGAGCCGCGGGCTGACCACGCCCACTGCTGTGTGGAGATGGGTGTAGACATGATAGAGGCCATCTCGTGAGTAGAAATAGTGTTTGCATGTGTGTGTGTGGTGTTTGTTCTGGGGCTAGTTAGTTAGACCACTGTATTTAGTTTTGTCCTCTGATCCTGTTTTTTGTTTGTTTGTTTTTTTTCCATCTCTTGTTTGCAGGTTGGTGCGTGAGGTGACGGGGGTCAACGTTAACATGCGTGTCGGCATTCACAGCGGGCGTGTACACTGCGGCGTGCTGGGACTCAGGAAGTGGCAGTTTGACGTGTGGTCAAACGATGTCACGCTGGCCAATCACATGGAGGCAGGAGGCAAAGCAGGGTGAGAGGAGTAACCACAGGTTCACAGAGGAGATGAATCTGACTATTATTTATTCAAGTCAAGTCGAGTCAAGATTCTTTATTTGTCTTGATTTGGATGCACATGACAGCCACTAGACAATAAATACACATGAGACAGTGAAACATGAGAAACAGTGCAAAAACCAGTGCAAACACAAGAAAAACATGCAGGAAAAACAACTGAGCTTTGCAAAGTTGCAGTACATGTTTATGTTTGATCGTTAAGGAGCTTGCTATTTTCTTGACTAATACAAACTTCTGTCTGTAAAATAAAAAAAAGATTGATGTTTGTATCCATTGTATCCATGTATACCATTAAATGACCAGTCAGAACATAAGCAGAGGCTAATTGAAGAAACTTATTGATTGAAAATACAACTGAAATTTACTTTGTTGCACATATCGGGGGGCAAATAATCATTATTCAATCTTTTTGAATAGACTCACAATCCACAATCTTAATTTTATTTTGAAAGTCCTTACCAGAAGTTAGTTGTGAAAGAGTCACACGTTCCCTTCCACGGTCAACCACGGACAAATATTATGCAGCTTTTATCTCTGATTTCTAAGTCTTTATTTTGTCTCTGCAGGCGGATCCACATCACTAAGGCCACGCTGCAGTATCTTAACGGAGACTATGAGGTGGAGCCCGGCTTCGGGGGTGAGAGGAACGCGTACCTGAAGGAGAACAGCATTGAGACCTTCCTGGTCCTCGGCTGCAGCCAGAAACGGGTCAGTTCCCAAAAAACACATGTCTGAGTTTAAATTTAAGAGATGAACAAATCTGAAAAACTGATAAGAAGTCCTATAAGAACCCTATAAATGGACCAAAGATAATTCACAGACACAATAGGCCTACATGTATGTGTACTGCTAAGTGTTCAGAACAAAAGCAGTCCAACCTTTATGAGGCTGTGTTGGGAAGTAACAGATCCACTGCAGTCAATGCAACATAAAGTCAATGCAACTTTTTTTTTTTTTTTAGTTTATAGCAGGACAGTGTGCAGTGACATTAATTATTCAAAGAAATAAAAAGATGGCTGCACCAAATTTAGCGAGAATGCTAATTTCCATCTGTAGTCCTTGACATAAAGACAGACATCATAAATAGACAATAAATAAAATACACAGTTCAGGAAACTAAAAGTTAAAAAAAGCAAAGACAGTCATCATGATTAAATTACAAAGTGCAATTTCAAGCATGGTAAATACAGGTGCCCATCACTTAAAAAAACAGGAGGTACACACTGCATAATGTAATTCGATCTATCACGTATCCGCTACGGTTTCCTTCTGGGGGTACATTAAATATACGAACCTCACAATTAGAAAATCTACATAAGATGCACGGTATTGTGTGTACTTGAAGAAGTAGCTGATCACAGAGCTGTGTTTCGTGACCTCTCTCATCATTCACAGTGTGTTGTGTTGCCTTCATGTTCTTCCCTCTGAGCAGAAGGAGGAGAAGGCGATGATGGCCAAGATGCAGCGGACGAGAGCCAACTCTAACGAGGGTTTGATGCCGCGCTGGGTCCCCGACCGGACCTTCGCCAGGACCAAAGACTCCAAAGTCTTCAGACAAATGGTGAGACTCAGTCAGCACCAACACACTCCTACATGGTGACAGAGTCAGGCCGCAGGTTTCTGTCATCAGACTTCATATTTCTGTGTGTCTGTTTGCTTTTTTTTTTCCTCAGGGGATCGATGAGACCTCCAGTAAAGACACGTGAGTACTGACTCTCAATGTTCACACACACACACACATAGAAAACCTACTTTTCCCTGTGTCTCCTCACTGATCCGCGTCCTCTCCCTGTGTTTTACAGCCGTGGTGTTCAGGAGGCCATGAACCCGGAGGACGAGGTGGATGAATTTCTTGGTCGAGCCATTGACGCTCGCAGCATTGACCAGCTGAGGAAAGACCACGTCAAGAAGTTCCTACTCACCTTCCAGACCTCCAGCCTGGAGAAAAAGGTCCAGACCGACACATACTACACATTATCTGTACATGTATGCGTGGATGAAAACCGACTGATGCTAATTTCTAACGCTGTCCTTCTTCTTTTTCTTCTTTTTCCTGTCACAGTATTCCAAGAAGGTGGACGATCGTTTCGGAGGTTATGTTGCTTGTTCTCTACTAGTATTCTGCTTCATATCCTTCATACAGATTGTTATCTTTCCACAGTGAGTACTTCATTCACATAATACTATACTGAAATGTGATCAATCAATGGCTCTTTCATACCTGTAGTTTGGTTCATTTGCTCTGGACCAAATAAAAATGACGTATTATTTTGTTGATATTGATACTGAGTTATTAAAAGTTGGAAAGTGGAAGGAGGTTGGGATAGATTTGAGGCCTGAGGCCTTTCTTATCTTTATGTTAAAGGAGAATTCCGGTCATTTTCTAAGTAACGCTCTACAGCTCTAGGTCCCCGGGTGCGAACCATTGGATAAAATCAGAGAAAAATATGTGCAGACCGGACCTAGCTCTCCTCCTGCTAGCTGCGCTACACTGCAGTTAAACAGCAAAGCAATGGGGCAATTCTTCTAACCGCGACTTTGGCCTCTATATAATGCTCAAATTATCACTACAAACGCTTTGCAACATCCACCAGTTCCTTACTACACAACACTGAGTGTGCATAACTCCGTTAATATGAGAGAGCAGGGTTCATGTGTGTTTTTATCACGTACCTCTGTTTACTCTAGCTTCCTGGGTAGACCTTACTAGTCGACTGTCGAGCTCGGGACTGTTTCCATATAAACAAAGACAAAAATGTGAGGAAAACATGGATTTAGGAGGAAAAGAATGATTTTGGATGGGAAAAAAATCATCAATATGAATATAACTGCTTTTTTTCCCATCCAAAATCATTTTTTATGCTGAGTTATGCACACTCAGTGTTGTGTGGTAAGGAACTGGTGGATGTTGCAAAGCGTTTGTAGTGATATTTTGAGCATTATATAGAGGCCAAAGTCACGGTTAGAAGAATTGCCCCATTATTGCCCCATTACTTTGCTGTTTAACTGCAGTGTAGCGCAGCTAACAGGAGGAGAGCTAGGTCTGGACTGCACATATTTTTCTCAGATATTTTCCTATGGTCGCACTCGGGGACCTATAGAGCTGTAGAGCGTTACTTGGAAAATGATGGGAATTCTCCTTTAAGGGGGCAACACATACAAACACATATCTTTTCTTCAACCACGGCCCTGTGTTTGGTTTTGCTCTGCTTTCACACCATCACTAAATTGTTGTCACTTGTTTGGATTTAACCAGAATTTGAGTTTCTTCTCTAAATAACAGATGAATCAAAACTAACAGATAAACCCACCAGAGTAGAGTAGACACACTCACCGGCTTAGTTGTGTTTTCATTAAAATGAAACACCTCTCCATGTGTTTTTCCCTGCAGCACTCCAGTCATGCTGGGGATCTACATCAGTATCTTCTTCATACTCGCCAACATCCTTTTCATCTGTGCCATATACTCCTGCATCAAGGTAAAGGAGCGCATCGAGGCAACAGTAACTAAAATCTTTACTCATGTTCCATTCACTGTGTGTTTCAGTGTGTAAACCATTTTTTCTTTGCTGCTCTCCAACCCGCAGCTCTTTCCAGCTGCTATGCAGACTGTCTCAAAGAAGATTGTCCAGTCTCGCACCAACAGCACCCTGGTCGGAGTATTTACCATTATCCTTGTATTCATCTCTGCCTTTGTTAATATGGTGAGAGAGCACACACACGAACACACACACAGACTTCACTGACATAAAGCTTTCTTAATTTTAAAGGCCCCATGCTGTGCACTTTTCTCTGGGTTTATTTACCTGCTGATTTCCCTAACAAGATGTATCATTGGTTTTGAGTACATGTGATCTGCTTAATATCGTTTATACTGCCCCTTTCTGTTGCCTCTATCTGGAGCTCTAGCAGGCACAGGTCATTTGGCCAATCAGAAGAGAGAATGAGAACCTCTCCTCTGATTGGCTCACTGTTTTTGAGTGGCATGTGGTCGGGCCAATCACAGGCAAGTAACTGAAAACTAAGCTGCATTCATAAAAATTGAAAAAAAAAAAACTGGTCACGGTGGGCGGAGTTACCTTGTGTGTGACATCACAGAAAGGAGGAAGTGCTATCTGCTCGTCTTAAAGAGAATGTTCCTACAAATGGGTGATGTGCGTTTCTCCGTTTATGACCAGTTTGATGCATGGGGCAGTATATACGTGGCCCAGAGACCTCCCCAAGCATGAAAAAATAACCAAAATCACATTTTTCATGCCATGGGGCCTTTAAAATGCAGTTTTCTTGGAATATGATCTGTGTTTTCGGTCGACAATGAAACAACATGAAAGGATATAAATCGTTTTTTCTTCTTCACCACTCTTTCTCATTCTTTTTAACACCAGACTCCATCATAGCCAGTGTCTGGGGAAAAGTGGGACAGTGTCTGACAAAATGAACATAAATACAGATTAATGACAAAAGCTGTGTTGTATCATCAGTTGTATTGATGTTCGATAATAACACAAAAAGTTAGAGATCCTACACGCAGTCGGTTACTCTGCTGAATGACGACCTGGTGCACTTCAGTTCAGTGTGGTCGTCTGTTGTGTGTTTACTGTAATGTAGCCAGGCAGTTGATACAGAAACAATTGTGATTTTTTTTCTGTTTAGAGTTGAGAATCATCTAATTATGACCTGATAAACACGACATGACCATAACATGACAAAATCAACGTTAATCCAGGTTAATGAAAACAGCTCTGGTTGGTTGTTGTTTCAGAAAAGCTCCATTTACCCCAGATACACACTCGGATAGGCATTTCAAACAAAAGCACTATTTGATAATCTAATCTAATAAAACTATTCGACCATTTTGCGACTATTCATCCTTCTGTACCAGTAAAAACAAGGGAACATTAAAAAAAAATTCAGACAAGATGGTAGTCTTATAAACTATTCAATTTTTTTTTTTTTTTTATAATTGAATGTCTATTTGAATATTATAAAATTGCTGCCCATCCCTAAAACACACCTGATACCTCTGTTTAAGGCAAAGCAGCTTTATTTCATACCAAGGGGCAACTCAATGTGCTTTAAATGCAAACAGTGAGAATTTGAAGCAGGGAAGAAAAAAACAACAACATTAAAACATATAATTAAAAAAAAAATTAAAATAAAACCCCAAATAGTAAAAACTGGAAACATTAAACACACAATTAAAAGCAAGAAAAATAAAAAAAAAATAAAATAAAAACTAAACTAAAATAGAGCATAAAATATGAGTTTGCAGCGTAAGAAGGGGCAAAGCACACTGTGTTAGTCAAATGACTTAACCAGAGAATTGTTTATAGTTTAATATGACTATGTGCAGCTCACCTGTCATACATATCTAACCTAAACACCTCCATGTGTGTGTTTCACTGCAGTTTGCTTGCGACACTACGAGCTTGGTGGCGTGCGTTGCAGAGAAGCTGAACACCTCTGCAGGCCTGGTGACACCGTGTCTGATCCACAGCCTGAACGTGTCGGAGGAGGGGGGTCTGGAGATCTGTCCGAGCCAAGGCCCCTCCTGCCCCTTTCCAGAGGTAAGTTCTGTCGAAACGTTTTCAGACCGAAAATGTCACATTTGCATTTTTGTGTGTCTCTCTGCGATGTGTTGTTGTTGATAATCCGTCTGTGTGATGCTCCAGTATTTCAGCTACAGCGTGCTGCTGACGCTGCTGGCCTGCTCGGTGTTCCTGCAGATCAGCAGCATCGGGAAGCTCGCCCTCATGCTGCTCATCCAGCTCACCTTCCTGCTGCTGGTGGAGTGGCCACAAGTAGCACTGTTCGACAACGCAGACCTCTTTGTCACCTCCAATGCCATGTAAGCACTAATGCAGGACACCTGTTGGTGCTGTTTGTTGTACATTTAGATGGCAAATTAAATATTTTCCTGAGCTCGATCCTCAGAAAGTGTTCAGAGCTGGCAGTAAATCTGTCTTCACTCAATTTATTTTGATAAAGATCTTCATTTAAACCTGATGTGTTGAACAAATTGGCATCTTATGTTTGTTTGTGGTTTTTAAATATTTCTCTACCCTCAAGTTTGATTTAAAAAAAAAAAAAAAGGAGCATTGTTTGGCATCAGTATGAATCTCTGCAGGTCGGCTCTACATACTGTATATGTGTGAATTATGTGTTATTATATATCTGTTCTAATCATAGTTTTTCTTTTTCTAGTGATTTAAATGAAACTAGTGCTCAATGGTAAGATCTTAAATTTGTATTTAGATTCCAAAGAAATATGAAAATTTATTTCATTTGTATTTATGAGAATAAATGTCCTCTGTTTGTACTTTTAGGTCCAGTTTCAATGAAACTACAAACCAGTGGTAAGGTTACATTCACTGTCTTTATCTATTTATTGTCTTTATTTATTTATTTTATGAGTTCAGAGCCTTTAGAAAACACTGTCCCACTCACTCATGGAAATTGAATGTGTAATTAACAATTGTTTATATTGCTGAAGTTTTTAATTTACACTCTGCATTGCAACAAGATTGTGCTATTTTTACTCTATTGATAAGGGTTTTAGGCAAGGCAAGGCAAGGCATCTTTATTTATATAGCGCATTTCATACCAAGGCAACTCAATGTGCTTTACATAAAGACAAAACATTTAAAAAATAAATAAATAAATAAAAAAAAAAGCATAATAAAAACAAACAAAACAATAAAAACAGAGTTAAATGCAAGAGCAAATAAAAGTTAAATAAAAGAAACATTAAAAAAAAAAAAAAAAGCATAAGACAGAATAAAAACAAACACTAAAAACAGAGTTTAGTTACTTTGTAGATTAATATTAATGATATTTATATGATATAAGATTGTATTGTATTGATCTCTGGGCAGAAAGTCTTCAGCTATTCAGTAGCAGTAAGTGGTGAAACCTTCGTTCACCTTTCCCAGCAGCAACATTAAAGTGATGTTTACATTAGTGCTTCGCTATTTATAATCCAATAACATAATATTCAATATTCTGAATAATGAGTGCTTTTACTTGTAGTACTTCAAGTGTATTTTTATATGCTAATGATACCCTAACCCTAACCCTACTTTTTTTTGAATATATGTTTTTACTTGTACTGTGGCATTTCTTCTTATAATGAGGTAAAATGTTTGAGTGCCTCTTCCACCAGTGTTCCCAGTTCATTTGTCTGAGTCTGACCGTGACTCTGTGTCTTTGCAGCCCGTTCGTTGTGACCAAAGTGTCGCTGAGGGTCATGACTCCAGTCATCCTCACAGTCTTTGTCCTGGCACTGTACCTGCACGCCCAGCAAGTTGAATCTACTGCACGCCTCGACTTCCTGTGGAAACTACAGGTACGCGCGGCGCCGACCGCATCACCACCTGACTGCGTTCACTTCAAACTCATGTTGGTTTGGTTTATTAGGATCCCCATTAGCTTTTGCAGAGCAGCATCTATTCTTCCTGGGGTCTTTTCATTTTCATAAGTGACAATACAAGCCAAAACGACACATG